>NC_068288.1:39978873-40661373 GCF_025860055.1 Xyrauchen texanus
AGGGAACACACAAACTGCTAAAAATGTGTACCTTGAAGTTGCTTTGGGTCAAAAGCATCTGCCAAATGCATAAATGTTTTTATTTTTTATTTTGTTTATATTTATTATAAATTTTAAAGCTCAAAAACATTACAAAGGTCAAAAATGTATCTTTAAATGTGTGGAAGAAGCAGTAGATTAGCTTCAGAAACTACCCTTCATTATAGGGTCACACAGGTCGATGCTATACCTCTAAGCCTATTGCACTTGTTTTTACAAGTTGAATAGAGGATTTACTGGAAATGTGCTAAGTGATATATTACATAAAGCAATAAGTGTAGAGGAATTTCAGGTCTTATGGAGGCATCATTTTAACATACAGTAGAAGTTTTTGTTGGTTTAAGTTTTCCTGATTTCACATTGCAGTTCAAGTCCTTATGATATTTGAAGGATATTTTTTTTTTTATATATGATGTCATGGATGCCTTAGTTATTAATGCTTCAAGTAATATCACAGTATACGGTATTAGCAAGATTATGTCAAAGAATTAAAAGCTAATTGCTTCGAGCCAATAAGAAGTGTGATGAAGCGTGTTTTCACATATGGAGTTTAGAAATGGTTTGCATAAAAATTTGTCTTTTAGCACAGTTTCTTCATGACCGCTCCACAGAACAGCAAAGCATTAGTTTTGCCATTTCTAACTAGCATTTATTTATAAAAGCAGGAATTATACATTTACTCAAAATTAATTGATCTGCTAGAGGCACATTTGTTCCCCAAGTCTCACAGAAGCTAAGTTTACAAATAATGTCAAAGGATTTACTATGAGCCAACCCAGAGTATCCAGCGAGTATCACCCTTAGAGGGGACTTTCACCAACACCTACATGGAAATAAACAAAGTCTTATAGTGTTTCCGTTTTACATAACATGTTGCATGTAAATTCTAACAAGACCTTTTATAGAAGATCTACTGGCTGATGCAATGCCAACACATACATTGTTATGGTTGTAAGCTACCAAATCAATAGAAATTCTGTTTCAAACAAGGCCTCTTCCAAGGCCTCAGGAAGTAGCCATACTGTTGAATTTCTTGCTATCAAAAATATAGCATTACCATGATTAAATTAAAGCGACACATGATAACACACAATAAGGCTTGCTTCAACAATGACTCACCATTCAGGAAGCTGCACCATTCTAGATTATTCAAAACTGACATGCCCTCAATATATATTTACAACTGTAGATGACCAAACCACATGTTGATTGATGATGGTAAATAGAAAACTTCATAGTTAATACTCATTTCACCTTAAGACGGCACACCAAAAGACTGTCTGGGTGTATGATGCATGGGTTCTTATCAGTCCTAGGGAACAAAGTTTTCTTACAAATGATCAGGAGCAAGAATTAGTCAATGAAGTTTGTTAGGTTTATTTAGTCAAATCTTTGAAAGATAGTTCATCATTTTGAGGCAGTTAATAGCAGCAAGTCTAAAAGATATTGTTGAATGGCCCTCATTTGCAGTCGGCAAGTACTGTTGTATTATTAATTTGTTGTATTATTAATAGGTCAGTGTAAACATGTGTATGGAGTGGTGGTGTAGTGGGCTAAAGCACATAACTGGTAATCATAACGTCGCTGGTTCGATCCCTACAGCCACCACCATTGTGTCCTTGAGCAAGGCACTTAACTCCAGGTTGCTCCAGGGGGATTTTCCCTGTAATAAGTGCACTGTAAGTCGCTTTGGATAAAAGTGTATGCCAAATGCTAAAATGTAAATGTAAACAACAACCTAGCGACAGTACCTGTATTGTTATCAATAGTACAGGGTGGTTGACTGAAACAGCAATATTAAGATTCGGGGAAGACCATGAGTGACTATATATGAAGTGGCTAGAATGTTGTGTCCTTGGGTTTCCTTAAATATCTGGCAATGTGAATTACTGTATCTAAGGAGCTCAGTTGTGAGTATATGCATACACAAGTTCTCTCAAGGAATGTTATGGATGTGATATTATAGAGCGTCTTCTATGCACTCTTACTATGTTAGAAAGAAGAGCTATTGGGCATGCAAAACCTATAGACCAATCTACGTTGTACTCTAAATTCACATACACGTACAACACGTACAAATAAACACTCAGTTTAGTGACAAGGATCACTGAAGCATTTAAATTCATTGGGATCTCTGTGTGTGGGGCCTCTATTCCGGAGATTCTTCATTATGCTCTTCATGTGTTGAGCCAGGTCATTCAATGACTTGCAATCCCTTGGGCCCCACTTTGATTGATTGAGAGGGGTTAACAGGCCAGATTTAATCTCACTGTAATGAAAAAGGGCCATTTCATGGGCGATAATCCGAAATATAGGGGTCTGTTGAAAATGCTTAACCCTTTTATGGATTTTCTTATGGTTTCTTTGGTGTGGGCACCCATGGGCATTTCGTTGGGTAATGTGCCATTTTTGTGGTTCCAACTTAAATACGAAGGATTCTGTAAACATGTCTTGGCTTTATCGTTCATTTTTAAGTGCAAAGCCTCAAAACTAACTCCATGGAGCATCACAAGGGTATCCTTGGATTCTTTTGTAACTATAAAATATTTACACAATACTTGTTCCTGGAAGGGTGAGATACAGTAAGATAGTAACTGATTCATGGTTGGGCGGGTACAGAGATCCATCCTACCTGACATTAAATAGGAAGATGCTGGCCTCTTATAAACTTAGCCCTGGTTATGACAAATAATTATATTGGCTGATGTAATTATAAACAGCTTTTATTGTATATGACCGTAGATGGGTGAGGATATATAGGCACTAACCAGTGTGGCATACAAATGAGCTTGCCAACTGGAAAAAGGGTCAAACTAGTTCATTTTAATAGGCCTACATCTTTATCTAATCACACAGCATTGTATATAGCAATCCATTGTATATCAACTTATTGCACTACAGAGTGCTAAGCACAAACAAAAAAATGCCACTGTATTCTTAAAATGATCCAGAAAAAAATGCAACCTAAATGCAAGCTAAAAAAAGATGACTCAAACTAGCGTATAATATGCAAACAAGGCAATGCTACTATAGGAGAGGTTTCAAGCATCTTCTCATTGAGGTTACTGAGAGATTTCAATGTTGTATTGTAAAATGTAAAATGTTGTATTAGAAAATGTAAAAGAAATTGTGACCATCAGCAGCTAAATAAACACTTAAGATAAAATCTTAATGTTGACAAAGGCATCATGTACAAGTTATCTGTCAACTACCCAGGAAAAGCTTTAATGATCTGAATGGACCTAAATAAGCAAAAATGCCAACAGCTGAACACAGTCATGCTGGAACCATCCCTTCCGGCTTTTATTATGTCCAATTAAACATATGCCACTAGTTATTCCCTGCAACTAGGCACAATAATAAAACAAGCTGTCACTTACCCAAATCGTGGTGTTTTTAAACCACTGAGCTTCAGAGTACTATAGTAGCTCAGTCTATAGAGAGCACTTTGGGGTCAGAACAATCTGTTTATATCAAAGCACATTTAGTTAGACTAAACACATTTAAAAAAATTGTTCTATTTATAATTAAGAACTACCATTCATTGGATTGAGAAGTCAAATTCCACATATCCATTTGTATAAAGTCTATATGTTTTATCCAGCTGCAGAACATAAGTCCATTTTCACCAGAACAGTTTGACAGAAGTAAAATCTACTACTGCATCATGGAAAGACACTTAAGGACAATTTAGACAGGTGTAGGACAAATAGTACACATTTATCAGCTTTCATCATTAATATATTAGCATTCCGCTACTAAATAGAATGTTTTTGTAACATGTTTTTTAAACATGTGGACATTCCATAAAATGAAGATCAAGTTATTGCCGGTAGAGTAGTCTGCTTTGATACAGGAAGTTACATACATTATTATTTGAGTCAGCTAGTGTCACTATGTCTTGGGGTGGGAAGGCAGTCTTTCATTTGAACTGGGTTTGATTATCTGTGAGTGTTTGTGTTTGCAAACAGGATCAGACTGGTTTAGCTTTACAATCACGTGGAGGTGAGGTGTAATGCTTGCGTGCCACTCCTCACATCTCTCTCTCTCTCTCTCTCTCTCTCTCTCTCTACTTATGTTACTCTACCCAATATCTCCTGGCACCTTCTGCTCTTTCAGCATGTGAAGTCCCTACTAGAGTTGCCTTTTCAACCTTTTCAGGTTCATCTCTTGTCTGTCTAGTACAATAAACATTCAACAATATCTTTTAAGATGTTTTTTTGTTTGTTTGTTTGTTTGTTTATTTTGGTCAAAGCATTGACCACAGAGATATTTAGAGTGTTTTTGTCACCTAAAAATTAACATTCAACAATATCTAGTAAGATGTTTGTTTTGTTTTGTTTGTTTGTTTGTTGTTTTGTTTTGTTTTGTTTTGTTTTGTTTTGTTTGGATTGGTTTGTCAAATCATTGACCACAGATATATACAGAATATTTCTATAGCCTAAAAATAAACATTCAACAATATCTAATAGAATTTTTGTTTGTTTGTTTGTTTTTTGTTTTGGTCAAAGCATTGACCACAGAGATATGTAAAGTGTTACTGCACCTAAAAATAAACATTCAACATTATCTTGTAGGATGTTTTTCTTTTCTTTTTTGGTTTTTGGTTTGGTTTGTCAAAGCATTGACCACAGAGATATGCAGAATGTTGCTGTCTCCTAAAAATAAACATTCAACAATAACTTGTAAGATAATTAAGGTAGTATAGTAAGGTTAGGGTTTTCAAAAACGAATTAAACTATAGCATGTAACTTATTTTGTCAACAAATAAATTAGCAGTTGTGGAAAGATTACACATTTTTTATTTAAGTAAAAGTAGTGCTACTGAAGAAATAATTCACTTGAGTACAATTAGAATTACTGAGAAATATTATGACTCAAGTAAGTGTAAAAAGTAGTTTGTCAAAATAAACTACTCAAGTAAATATGTTACAAGTTCCTTTATGATAATTATATTATATATAATATATACGCTTCCATTTTTAGAACACAAAGACATTTTTGTTTTTGAAAGAAAGTGATGCTTCCTGCAAATAATTATTATGGTTTGAAATAATTGTTTGAAATGGCATTTACTCCATCTTTTTTTTTTTACCCTTGTTGCCAAATGTATACTATGTCACCTATTACTTACAAAAGCATTCTAAAGTGCTAATTTGGTACCCAAGAAAATTTTTTTATAGTTAGAACAATTGAAAATGGTTGCGCTACCATGCGGAAATCACAATACAGTGGGTTTTTCCACATTTGCTGACATATTGAGTTCTTACAAGTTTATTTACACTTGCAAGTCAAATTTTGGCTTTAAAATAGGAAAAAGAAACACATTTCTCCTGAAATTCTTTTTTCTCCTAAAGTCTATTGTTTTAGAGAGATGAAAGCTATTCTGCACTACTGTTTTGAAAATCTCTAGAAGAGTGTCTAACCAGGATAGAGAGGGAAGTTAATTGTTAGATGTACAAAAAAATACAAGTAAATCAGTCTCTAGTCTGAGAAATGGACTCCTCACAGGCAACTACACTGGCTTCTAAATGCCAAAGACCTGCATTGCTGCAAGAGAATTATTGGACAAACAGCTATATTTAAGAATAAAATATTTATTTAAATAGAAATAGCCATTTGTAACATTCTAAATGTCTCAAATTTGTCTCTAAACTACATCATGTGCATTGTGACTGGTTTATTATCATTCACATAGGGTATGGCCAAGTATTTTGGCTGTTAAGTTAACATACTGCACTAATATATTGCAATATCATAGAGGAGGAAACTGATCCTCTATAATATTGCTGCAATTATTCAAATATGGCATGAGATTATTAAGCAAACTGTTATCAACTCCTACATGCCAAATGAATAAAATAAGTTATGTATATTGTATTACAATATGTACTATTGTATTACAGTTGTAATAATAATGTCTTAATTAACATTATGGTTATTTAACATATTGAGATATTATTATTAATTAAATTGTAGCATTTGGTTACATTATGTTTTGTGATTTCTCATACATTCTTTATATGTCATCCATCACTTGCGCACTTTTGGCCTCTAGCGGGTGAGGCTTTTCAGACAGATAAACAGCAGCACAGGGCAGTGAAGTACAGTAGAGCACCATGAGTGAGAGTTTTACCCACTAGGACATTTTCCGGAATTTAATGCAGGAGCAGTGGACAGCAAGTCTGTGCGTGCGATGGTGCAAGGAACTGGACGGCGGAAAAACATGTTCGGTGAAAAGTCAAAAGAAGATCTCAATGTATGTAATTGTAACTATATTAGATATTCATAATAAAACACAAGAACTCATTACGTGGGCATTTTTTGCCCCCATATTTAGAATTTTGGGGATATTTTTGTCAAATTCGGTGGCATTAACGAGTCCCCGTTAATCCCAGACACTATTGGCATGTAATTTTCTAAGGTATTTAAAACATTTGTTATAGACAAATATATAGACAGTTATAGACAGTTTGTGATGTAGTAGCAAGTAAACAAGATATCCCCAAATATATGTCAAACTACATTGTGTTAATGTTTGACACAGTTAAAACATTGCCTACCTTAAAAACAAGTGAAGTTTGATAAGAAATTAAATGTGCTAAGACGTACCCTTGTACCTGAATGAACGGCCCCTTTCCAGAATAAAAGTAAATATGCAGAAAATCACAGTAATGTAAGCGCAGCGTAGATCTAGCGGGAAGATTAGCAGCTGTAATTCATCGCACCATTAGCTGGGTAATTCCCAGCCAATCACATGCAAGCCATTGCTTTATAAGTCTGCTCACAATCTATCACATTGCTGTTTCAGTGTGCTAACACGGCAACCTCCACCACCCCACCACTACCAGTTGAGTCCCGTCCTGCACGGGGTAGGCTCCTCGTAAGTCTTCCTGATAGAATTACAGAAAGTCTTGGAGAAGCTAGAGAAGAGAGGACACCGGCGGCAGTTTATGCAAGCTGCTGTGCTCATGATGCTATGCCATGCAGGCTTCCGTCGTGCTGCGCACAGCGGGTTTTAGTTTATAAACAGATTTAGCACTTATAACTTGCCGATGTCTTCTTCCCAAAATTTCAGAAATATTATGTATTATGTAAAATACTTTGTAATTGTGGTGAAAAATGACTGTAGTGAAGTTGAATACTTCATTTTTAATTAACTCAAGTAAAAGTAAAAGTACTATTATTTATTTAAACTTAAAAAAGTTGAAACATTTAAAAAATGTACTCAAGTACTGTGAGTAGTTGTAATTTTGTTACCTCTGCAAATTAGTAAAAGTACAACTTTGGTGTAACTCGAGCCACATAGTTGCAAGCACCACTCACGTTTTCTCAGAAAAAAGTAGAAGTAAATTAAAGTTACGTTTTTCAAAAACAAATTAAACTATAGCATGTAACTTATGCTGTCAACAAACAAATTAGTAAAAGTACAACTTTGGTGTAACTCATGAAGCATTGGTTATGAAACAAACATGATTGTTATCTCAAATCATGCAGTTTGTTAAGGAGAGGTTTGCTATTATTTCACTTAGTAATCTGAATTACATTTTTCAGCAGGAAAACATAAAATTTGTGGAGGAAAAAATGCCATTGACATAGATTAAAGTAGCAACCCAAGCCAGAATAGAGACTTGAAAGTTGCCATAGAAACCGAGTATTGTTGTGCCATTGCTAAGGTGTTCTACCATAGCAATGTCCTAACAACAATCGGGCAACCATACATAACATCCTAGCATTGTGGCAGTGAATTTTGCATGGTCAAGCACCATTCACATTAACATTTAAAAATGTGGTATTATTATGATTTCAAAGTAAGCGCAGCGTAGTTCTAGCAGGAAGACTAGCAGATGTACATCATCGCACCATTAGCTGGGTAATTAGCCAATCACATGTAAGCCATTGCTTTATAAGTCTTCTCACAATCTATCACATTGCTGTTTCAGTCTGCTAACACGGCAACCTCCACCACCCCACCACCACCAGTTGAGTCCCGTCCTGCACGGGGGTAGGCTCCTCACCCCTGCCTCCTATCTCCGGCAGGATATGACGCTTCTGAGTACATCTTCTTCGGACCGCAAGAGACGCCAAAGAGAGACTGTTTTTTATTAATCAAATAAATGTCATCTTAAATTTCACTCAAGTCTACAAGTCTTCCTGATAGAACTAAAATTACTGCCACCTTATTTTTCTTTTACAATTGTTGTTATGTGTATCAATGCTGTAACAAAATATAATGTTAATACTGAACTTGTAAATTCTGTTTCTTCTGGCTCTTTCTCATTCTCTCTGTCCTTTTATACGATAGCACAAACAAACACTCTCTTTCTTTCTACCTAAACCTAATCTCCACTATTAGGGAAGTAAATACTCTTTCGCTGACACACACACACACTGAAAGCCAAACCTCACCAGCATAAGTGCGTGCCAGCAAGCATGCACATCTCTTAGGCTGCTGCCCTCTGACGGCACGTCCCATGTGCCACCACACATCTATTTGTTTAAACTGTAGTTTGAATGAGACAGCAATACACTCAGTCTCTGAAGTGCTAGCCACAACTTGTTATTACTGTTAATCCTGCTTTATAGAGGTACGGAAACATTTAAAAGCCCTGTAGCGTCAGCTCAGCTTTAGTCAAAACCAGCTGACAGGAAAAGGTGACGTTTCGTAGTGTACCGTTCTGCTTTCTTAACCCCTTTGTTAGTGGGACGTTCGGCAGTTGTACGCTATTATGGCTTTGCTTTGTGGAAATGAAAATCTCAACAAGGTTTACTTCCTGCACAGATGTTCACAAAATTCAAACACAAAATTTTAACTCTCGGTAAGTCAAGCTTTCACGCATAGGCAATAAACTTGGGCTTCATGTGCACAAACATATTGTTAACTGTTTTAGCCTTTGTTACCACTAACAGATACATTTAAAAAAAATACTATGCCTAGATACTGAAAGATACTCTGAGACTGCAAATCCCCATCCCCCACCTACAGTATCACTCAGATCTTACAATTTCAGATGTGATATCCTTTTTTAATGCATACACACAGCTTTTTGTACACTTATTGTACCCTAATAATTATGTTGATGTGTTTGTGCTCTCTGCATACTAAAAATGCATACTACATTACCCACAACTACTGTATATTTCTATGATGTAAATCAATGTCACATAGAAATAGAAAATGAAACAGAAACCTTACTGATGTTTCTTCCAACCACCACCAGAACTATTTGGAAGGGGAGAATAGGTTGTTCAAACACTTTTGATCATACACATTCACCAAACCTTAAAAAAGCAGACTAAGTAGTATCTAAGCAACGTTTGTCACATTCAGAACTGCAAACATCATCCAAGCGACTGATTCAAAAGACCCCATGAAGAGTTTGACAGCATTCAAAGAGCGACAGTGTGTGCTTAGTGGTCCCTGCTGAGGCTTAGAGAGCGTGAATGCATTCATATGTATTTGTTCTTTCCCAGATGAACACTTAGAAAATGTGATACTGCATATCCAGATTCGACATCCAGATACAAGCTAGAGATATTTGAAACATCATAGAGGCATTCATTTTAATCTTAGCTCATAATTGGCCACATAAACACTCTTTGCTCATTGTTAAGTAGGAACAGTGGCAACTTTGTTAAGTGGGCACACTGGTGCCAGTTCTTCAGTGTGTAGTGACTGGTCCCACAGGTACAGCAGGATTTTTCTCTCTTGTGTCCAAAGCCAGCAGGTCCTTTATTTATTCTCCATTTAATTACCTCATTTTGGCATTCAAGGTCAAGAAGTTTTACTTTAAGTGCCACAAGGAATGTATACTTTCTCTTCTCTTTTTTATTTCTTTGAAAAAATTTAAATCAGAAATGGCCTCCATCCATCCATCCACCTTCAACCGCTTATCCGAAGTCGGGTTGCGGGGGCAGCAGGTCCAGCAGGGGGCTCCAAACTTCCCTATCCCAAGCAATATTAACCAGCTCTGACTGCGGGACCCCGAAGCGTTCCCAGACCAATGTGGAGATGTAATCTGGGCCTGGCTTCAGACGGAGGCCCCAGGCTTCCTCCGGGCAGGGTAACTCCTCCTCTTGCTGTTTTTTCCATGAGTCTTTGTGAACCATTCTTAGTCTGGCCCCTCACCTGAGACCACTTTGCCTTGGGAGGCCATACCAGGAGCACCTGGCTCCAGACAACTCAGCCCTCATCGTGGTGGAGAGGTTTGTGTGCCCAGAAATGGCCTCAAAAGTGAAATTTAATGGTACAATTTTTTAACCACAGTAGGTACCACACAATACCACACAGGAAGTTAACTTTTAAATTTGGACTCTTCATAAGGTTTAGAATTATACATTTTTTGTAAATTATTGAAAAAAAAAATATTTCATAAAACTATTTTAAGTGATTTACTATGGTTTAGCATGTTTATATCAAATGGCATTCTCACCTTGTCTATCATGTATAAAAGTATTAATTCAAGTACCATCTCCATACAATAAAGTGCTCTACATTTATTTCATGTAAAATGGACAGGCCTAATTTTTCATTACTGAGTACAAAGAAAGATGTTCTGGTCTGATAGAGTTATTACAGTCTTAAAGTTTATGGAAATCATATATATAATATTTGCATAACAGATTCCAGATGAATAACATTTAACCTGTTAGTTAATATATGTACCGCATCTCTTGTTCTGCAAACTCAATGACAGATGACAGGAAGTGGTTATGATTTGACGTTAGAGCTTAAAAGAAGCCGAATGCTTTTCTTCATTTGTGGTTAAGAGTGACATTTAGCAGTACGACTCTGCTACGTGCACATTGTCACAAACACAAACACACGTCATTAAAAAAATAAATAGAAGTTGTATTTAAATAATTTAATAATTTACTAGATTTAATCTATGATTAGATATTTGTAAAGTAGAATGTGCTTAATATAAAATTACTGAAAATAACACCACAAAGCAAGGTACCATAAACGTTTCATTTTCTATATGCAAGATTATATTTAAGATTTTTTGGGTGCAATATGAACAGGATATGTTCTTTGTGAGATTCACCCTCCAACTGACATATCTGATGTGTGTTTCATGCAGTAAATAATGATCTGTTTTACCAGATCTACTTCAATTACAGCATCAGTAAGTAACTGGATAGTGTTTTGCTCGACTTTGCCAAGTAATGAAAGTGACAGGGTCACCATTTGTGACCCTGTCCTATAGTAATCTTATCTGTCACACTTCTGGTATTCACCCCATGCTCTGCCAGGCCATCAAAGGACACAGAAATGCAAATAGCATGGACATGACTTTGTTTAAACATTAGAACCCTGCTAGGACCCTTACCAAGTGGGAGCCTTCAAGGGTAGCTCACCGTAGTGTACCACGGCTGTAAACTGCAGAGGAGGCCAGAAGCTGTTCTTTTTGAATGGATGTCTATGCAGAAGATGCTTCAGTACTCAGAATAAACTGCTTTTGTCAGGAAACACTTAATTTATTGACCACCTGACTGCTAATCTTCAACATGTTTTACACTTAACAACCCTTTTGGTGTGAATTATGCCCATTACTCAGAACCTAAAATAAGATAACTAAGAAAAACCCGAAATTAGAGATATGGGCTTATAAACCATCACACAACCACAGGATGTACTGCAGAATCATATCTAATGTCAGATAATTTTCTAACGGCAGCGTAAATAGAAAAAGAGTAAGTAAATCATTGACTTGTTGCTGTGTGTTGTATTGAAGAGAGGATAATAAAATCTGCTTATTACTTTACCAGGAGAGTGAGGATGCAGTATTTTAATGTCTCCATTTAAACCTCCATTCATATGTACCTGCATAACCTCCGATGATGCCTTTATTTATTTATTTATTTCATAAGCCATGCTGATGAGAGATCTGCCTGTCTGTTTACTATACACCGCTAAAGATAGAATGCTCTCTTACAAGAATGGAAAGAATAATGCGTTAATTATTTTGCCAAGATGAAACAAGATGTAGTTTTGGTGCAAAGAAAGTTGAAGTAGTATTTTCCCAGCGGCTTTCAGCTCTCTTTCTCCACTCTGCTGGCTGAGTAAAGTTGGTGGTAGCCAAGACAGAGGAGCAGAATGTTTTTTAACGCCTGACCTCTCATTCATTCAGCCTGTGCAACAGTACTTGTTAAAACAAGTCTATCACTGAAATAGCTGATGGTGGCTTATACCGGAAGTATAGGTCCACAATCCGCATTCAAGTTTGATAGTGGGTCTCGTTATGCTGAAAACACCATAGTCTTGTGCCCCCCATTGAAACCCCTCTGAATTATAGTATGGCACATTGCAAGACACTACTCTTAAAGCATTATATGTAATGTCAACTACCCAAATGCACTTGTAATGATGGCACTATCAGAGACCTGTCTCAATGACACCTAGTAGGGTACAGATGATTGAAGAAAAGAATGACACTAGCAAGAAAGGTAACAACATTTATCAATCAAAAATAAAAAACAAATTGGTATAAAAAATGCCAGTGGTGAAACCACATAAATGTGGGTTGAATGTATAGGCTCATCCTGGCAGCATGACACAATGATTCAATTTACTGTGACAGAAATCACAACCATAGACAGAATGTCTCAACTGTGCCCCAGGGATTTGCCATGACCAGTTTCAATCTGTCCCTAATCAACATTGCAGATAGTGTTAGTGAGTTTAACAAAAATCCACATTTGCCTCCACAGAAACAGTAATATCCCAATAACACTTACATATTCAGGTCTTTAGAGACCCGGCACTTATATCAATCAAAAATGGATGTACAGAATGCCCAGACAGTGCACATTTTTTAAATACTTTCAAGACAATTAAACAAATAAATTAACATTTATTTTTATATATTTAGATGTATTGATTTTCATAAATAAAAGAGATAATGGAACATATTTGGACAAATCAAGAACAGGATTAATTATTTTCACACTGAAATTTCACAAGATGCAACTGACTGTCAAACACATGAACTATGCATAAGATACACATATGTATTTTTCTCAGGCACTTATTGAGTCTAAATAGATGCACAACTCACATAATTTCAGCATGACACCCAAATGGCAATATACTACAATATAATACTGTTCATGTGTTGTACTTGCTATAGTTTATTCGATGTTGTTTCTTTGTTAAATAGCAATGTCATATGTAAATCAAGTCAATCAATGAAAAATCAGCACCACCTACAGTAAGAAATAGCATGTAGAACATATATGTGTACACGCATATGGAAGACTAATAATTCACCATTGTTAATAATTCATTGTTGCACAGAATGTCAATGAGATATAGTATTTATTTGTATGAATATTGTACTAATTTCTCTTGTAATAAACAAAGAAATAGGTATTTCTTTTTTTTTTGTGATAGTAAACTTAAATAGATATGAAATAATCCTAAAAAATATAATTTATGGAAGTGCTAAAAACAAAACAACAACAACAACAACAACAACAACATTTTAAGCAAGTGTTGAAGAATGCTGAAACATTTTCTTTGTTTTAATTGCTGTTCACAAGAAGAAAATGTTATTTAATTTAGAAAACTGGATTACAAGCAAATATTTTTATGTTTTGTTATTTTGCGCATTAACTGGCAAGGCTTCTTGTAGATCCGCAGCATACATTTTTTTCCATTGACATTATAAGTATTTAAAGGCTTGTTATTTGGGAATTTGGTTTTATGAGCAGATTTCTGGAAGGCACCATCAAAGTCATCAAAGACCAATCAGGACTAGTTCCTGCAGTTTAGGCTTACAAAAATGACAGTCATTAGACAATAATTAATACATGTATTAATAATCAATAATAAAACAAAAATTAATAATACATATTTTTTATATAATTTTAGCAGATATCCTGTACAAATATTTTTTTATATTTTAATAAGTCAAACTGTATTTACTTTTAAAAAGATTATTGTATGAAATTATTGTAATTATTTAAATTCAAATATGACTATTGTATTTGAATTACTCGAATTTGATTAATACAATATATAATATAATACAATATTAATAGTATTATTAGTATTATATTACAAAAACTTTCATGCAAATCAATACCACATACAGACAATCCTTGATTGAATGCCTCCTAGTTTTACAAGATGAATATGCTTATGACCAATAGATGGCAGTCACAACACAGTTAAACATTTCCTTGCACTGACCTACTTTTGATATCAACCACATACATTTTTTTTAAAATAAAATAAAAATACACATTTTAAATAATCTACAGAGCAGACAAGCTCTGCTAAATATACAAGGACTTCTTCTTTTATTTTCTATGAATTACTGATCACTTTGAGTAGCTTTGATCTCTGTGAATGGTAAGCAACATTTACTGTATCCTCTGAGGTCAAATGAGGTGATGATGGCATACTGACTTCCTATTCGGAGGATGTTATAGACCTGTGGTTTCAATGGTACAACCAAATGCTCATGTTTAAAAAACAAAATGACTTAACTAATCAAAATTTTTTGAAAGCTCTTTATGCTCCATAGATTTGTGTAAAGAAGATACTCAGGAGGTATCACATAAACCATTACAGGCATTCACAACAGGACATTGGTGGCACAGAGGGACTCCACATACATTTTTCATCTTTTCACCCATGAAATATGCATACTCTATCACACACCCACATAATATGCTGCTCATGTCAATTTGGAGGTCCATTGCTCTACAGGGTGACGGGCATGAAATCCACCGATCAGCTGACATGTGATATACCACCAGATGTCTCTGGTTCTCTGCAGCAGGGCTTATGGGAATTACTATTTTACTGGAAAACAAGTTAAGGCAGTGGGTCACTGTGTCTGAAAGCAGTGTATCAGGGGAGCTGTTGGGGACCAGATAATTAAAGGCTAGTCAAACTAGATAAGTAATTTTACAGATTCATTATTTGGACTGGTCATTATGATGAATACTGTGATTTCTGAATATCAGATATTTGATGCTAGATAGGGGGACATGGATAGTAGTCCGACTTGAAAAATGAAACAATAATATGATACAAAATACTGTTGCTACCAAATACATAAAGACTGTGTGTGCAATACAAAAGGAAAGACTTGCATATACAAACTTGACATGCTTTTATAATCTAATTTTAGTGGAAATTTTTAGCCCACCTGCTGTGCCCTTACAGTATCTATATCACAATCATTGAAAATATGTGAGTGTTTCTTGCCTATGCAAAAGCAAAAAGGTTGGTTTTGGTTGGTTACCACGGAATTGCTATGTTTGCCTGGGTGTTCTAAGTTGTTGTTAGGGTGTTGCTAGGTGGTTGCTTGGGTGTTCTGGGTGGTTGCTAGGATGTTGCTTAAAGGTTACTAGGGTGTTCTGGGTGGTTGCTGGGAAAATGATAGAAGGTTGCTAGGATGTTTTGGGTGGTTGCTAGTGCGCTGTTACCTAGGGTGGTCTGGGTGGTTGCTGGGGAAATGATAGATGGTTGCTAGGATGTTTTGGGTGGTTGCTGGTGCGCTGTTACCTAGGGTGGTCTGGGTGGTTGCTGGGGAAATGATAGATGGTTGCTAGGATGTTTTGGGTGGTTGCTAGTGTGCTGTTACCTAGGGTGGTCTGTGTGGTTGTGAGGGCATTTATAGATGGTTGCTAGGATGTTCTAGATTGTTTCTAGGTCTTTGTTAAATGGTTGTTAGGGTGTCCTGGGTGGTTGATACTGGCCTAAGCCCTCTTAAAGACTTAACCCAGTTGCAACAAACACCTTAGGTTAGGAAACCCCTTAATTATAACTTTATAACTTTGTATTATTACTCAAGGATTTCTTTATTTAACAGGTTTATTGCAAATGGCTGCAGGTCTATAAAAATGGTTCTGGTCGCTCCTTTTTTTACAAGAGAAAGTTTCTCTATCTGGGTACATAATGTAATCTATTTTCTATTCATAAAAGACATGCATACACACAAACACGGACATGCTAGAGTCATGCCAGTGTCTTCCACCTCCCCCAAAGACATGTAGGGCAATCAACCTCTGAACCAATCAACACACTCAGAATTAGCCTTTCAACCCCACAGAGCCCTCAGGACTGTGTTTTACTGTGATCTTCATGCCCCATTATTTGAATATATTTGCATATATTGAAACCCTTTGATTGCCTAAACAGAACCCATCCAACACTATAGAAAACTGTCCAAAAGACATTAACCAGTAGTTGTTACAAATAATTGAGATTATAACTAAATGAATTGCAAAAGCAAATGTTCCAAAAAAGGGAAATCACTCAATCAGAATTAAGCAACGCAAGGCATATCCGGTATAAAATAAGCCGTTATTATCTAGTCATGTAAATCGTTATATATATATATATATATATATATATATATATATATATATATATATATATATACATAATATTTATTTTGATCATATGATTGCATATTCATTATTATAGTACTTTTTTTAGAAGTCAAGAACTACATTAGCTATGCATTTGACATAGGCCTATACTTTCACAACTTATTTGACACATTTTTAATGCAATCAGATCATTATTGATGGTATTAGTTATACCCTCCTTGCTTGCTTTTGTTAATTTCATTAGTAAACTTTTTAAGAATGCATTTCAAACAAGGTGCCATGAGATCTCATAGAGGCATTAAAGCCCTTTGTGTTGCCATGGTGCTGATAGAACTGACAGAACAAGAAGCAGGGGAGGTATTTAGGAAGAAGGGGGAGGGGCATGGCCACACACATCATGCTGTGATTGGCTTAAGTCATGTCACATGTGACCTTTGGAATGCTAATACCTAGATTCCCCCCACTTTCTCTTTCTCTGGTCTGCGGGAAAGCTAACAGCACAAACACAACCCAAAAATGGTGTAGGATAGCAAGGAAAGGAGGACGAAATCCAATCCTAGTAAAAGAAAAGAAAAGCCAAAGCTTAAGGTAGGCATAATTTATGTGCTTGTTGTGAAATCCCTTCTTTCTTGTGCTTTTAAATGTAGGAAGGAAGGAATTAGGCAGAGTGAATGTGTTTATTTTCTTACTGCATGCTTCCAGATCTGTTTAAAAGAAGCCAGCACAAATTTGACAGTTCGAGGAACTACAATGTGTGTATGGCAGACCTGGCCTGCTGTTGGCAAACTTGTGTATGCAAAATGCCTTTGTATTTACATAGAAATCCTATTTAAACCACAAAACCTGGTATTCTTTAGCATGTCTGTGTATATAGAGAGGGGTTTTGCATATAGAATGTGAATTCTACAGCACAAAACATTGTTTTTAAAACTTCAAATCTGTAGGACAATAGCAATATTCTCATACTTAAAAAAGGATAAAGTATTTTGTGGTTACAAGGCAGGCCTTGATAATGGACTTTCTGAATGATATTCCTTTGAAGGACGGTTTCCTTGAAGCCAAGTACATTTTTGTGCATCTATGTGTGTGAAATGCCTATGAGGGTAGAGTCTGGGGTCAGGATCTGGTCATTGTACCCTTGGCATTCCGTGTGACCCACATTAGACCAGATTAAACAGAATGGATACCATGTGAATGAGTGCGCCAGACCACAGTGCAATTGGATGATTGCGTGCGTGCGTTTAAAGTGTGCTTGTCTTTAGTAGTTCCAAGTTGGTTATTCAAGCCAAATAACAACACATCTGGATAAAATGGAGAAGAACAAGACCCTCCAAACCAGATCTCGTAACAAAATCGTATGCACTTTGTTAAATCCAGAATGATCTGATCTGCAGACTCCAAAACACGGAAGTTCCACTCTAATTCATTATGATGCTGCCACTTGCTTCAGGCTATCTTCCTTTAAAACAAATTCACTTTCCTTGAGTTTGGTCCTGTGTGCATTGATAACTTATAGGGTGTGTTCAGGTCATTTGTTGCCATAAATCGATCAGTTTTGCACATCCTGTAGTAAATCATTGTAAGAATTAGGGCAAAGCTTTTGCTCCATTTATAGTCCTTACTTACTAATATATGGACATCAAAACATCTGTTATTGATAAGCACATTATTTTCTCAACACATTTTTGAGGCATCAATATATTAACATTAGCTGACATTTAAATTAGAAGTCTTAATTTGTGTGCTTCCCAATTCACTGTCGGTTAGCCTTTCGTTTAATGTAGTGTGGCGTAATCATTTTGGGAGACCACAAGGAGGTGATATAACATCACAACACACAAGAAGCGCCATGTCGGGGGTTAGAACGAGGCACAGGTCATGTACACAGGACGTGTCGATGTGGTGCAAGATGGCAGTCCAAAGTTGTAAAGTCATACACAAAAATCTAAAGGAGGTTTTTGTACTTCTTCAAGAAAGAACAAAGTGCCATTGATGAGTGTGACAGGGCGGAGGGCGGGGCTGGGTGTGTATAATCACGACTCGGCCCCGCCCTCCGCCCTGCCACAATGAGTTTACAGGATAATTTAAGAAACTGGTTTAACTGTATAAACTGAACTAGAAATGGCAACGTTTATTATGCAATTTCTCTTGTGTGTAGCCTTGAATATGTTTCATTCAAGCTGTCAGACCACAAAAAGGCACATATACACAGTATATCATCCAGTGATGGCTAGAGAAAATTATTTATGTCCTTTAGGTCGAATTTAATGGAAAACTATGCAAGATGCGCTCCGTGCAGCTGCAGAATTTTGAGCAGACTTTTTTTTTTTACACCAGCAGATGGCAAGTGGCGGCGGTGCGCGTACCATCATAAAGAAAAATTGTTTCGAATTTCAGAACATGCCATGTTATTCGTCAGAGGAGTCCATGGTGCGTTCATTGCCCATTGTCCCCCTTTCATTTAACCTGCCACTCACACTTTACTAAAGTTGTGTTGAGAAATATATATGAAGAGATAAAGACTATTGTGCAATGGATAGCCCTATTTATATTTATAGACGTTCAATCTGTTTAAATAAAAATCAACACCTGGAAACACCCATATATTGTATATTGTATCACCCCCTGCCAAAAAAAGATTTCCTGTAGGAAAATATAACCCCCTTATTTGCTTTATTACCTGATTGGTCAGATTTTTTTAATTCCAAGTTGTGACTGGATATTCTGAAGCCTCAAGATTGGTGGGGCCACATGTAAAAGTTTAAGAATCTATTATTGAAAGAGACTAAAACCTGCCAATACAGATTTAGAGCAACAAATAAAAAAATATATTTCTTGAATTCTTGAAATATGCTTGACCACACAAAACTCAATGCCACAATGGGTGGTCACCAGGCCATTGCATTGGGGTTGCTAGGGTGTTCTGGGTGGTTGCTAGGGCAACACTAAGTAGTTCATATGGTTGCTATGTGTTTGCTTACTAGGCCAAGTCAAAAGTGCTCACCTCCCAAGTCTTAATGATATTATGGTCCCTAGATATGGCTTGGGGCCTTCCTTCAATGGGATTTTTTTCAGTTGTTTTATTGTCTACCTGGCAAAAATTGTAAGTCAGATTGCTTAGAAAAGTAATATCACCTTATGAATACCTTTCCTCAACAATGATTTGAGATGTCATGTCTGTAGCACAAAATGTGTGGGACGAGTTATGTGCCAAAGTTTATACTCAGGGTTAGGGGTTTGTTCCAATACCTAACTTGTGTATGTATAATAGTGATGCTTGCATTTCCAAGTATCAGTGAATACACACAGTCTGTAAAATAATTGGTCTTTTACCAATTATCCATTCTTTAATCTAGCAGATTTTTTTCAGGCTGCCTGTTAAAGCGCTTTTATTAAATAAACCAACTCCTTCCTTTGTGCAATAACCCAGAATTCTTGGGAGAGTGATTGAAGGTTAATTGCACTGGAAGCCTAATGTGCAGATTTCAAGAAGGAATTAAGGCTTCAAGTGTCTCAATTTTAACCCAGAGTCAAATACAGATCAATCAGTGTGTAAATTTGAGTTCACTTGCCTAAAAGTGTAAGCCTAGCCTAGCATATCGAGGAGAGCCTGGCTGACGTATGTGCACCTGCGTGCTCCAGTACACAATAATAGGATAGAGAAGAGTGCATCACTTGCGCAAGAGATTCTCGGTGGATCGTGCGACATGCAAGTGATACCAGTCTTCAATTACCCCGAGCACATCGACGTATCACATGAGAAGCATACGTAGAGCTTATTCATCTTGCTCTCGCCTCTATATATCATAACATTTGCTTTAAAATATGGCCTGAAATTTTGTTTGTGTGACTGCCAACAAATTTTAAATGAGGGAAAAACCCTGTAAATCATGGAATAGTGCACATTAAGAATATCATGTATAGTACAGTAAAAAAAAAATGCAATGCATTATATTAAATATTATATTTAAGAAAACTTGGCTCATGGTCTTATGGTCTTGGCTCAATAACAATATTAATGCTAATAATTTAATCTGGATTTAGGGATAATGCAGGGAGTAGATCCCATTTGGAGATGAGCAGGAACAGTTGACTCGCATGGAGGACATGGAGATCCATATTGATCATACATTTTTTTTTTTTCAACAGGCAGTTGTGTAGTTTTGTGTATCTGTATACAAACAAAATGTTCATAATTGTTTGAATAAATAAAACAGGCTACTAATAATTAGAAAAATAACATAAAGGAATCAGAATATTTATGTTCAGAATCCGAATCAGAATGAGATATATTGCCAAGTGTGCTTACACACACAAGGAATTTGTCATGGTGATAGAAACTTCCAGTGCAAAGAGAATGCAAACATGTATACATAGAAACATATACATTTAAAATATGTACATATAGTGACATAAAAAATAAGATATAACAGATAAATAAAAAGTGAAATATACAATAGAGCAATAATGTTGTTCAAATATTTTATATACAGTTATGTGCAGGTGATGTAATGTATTGAAAAAAAGGTAGAATATCCATCCATCCATCCATCGTCAACCGCTTATCCTGTGTACAGGGTCGCGGGGGGCTGGAGCCTATCCCAGCTAACATTGGGCGAAAGGCGGGGGACACCCTGGACAGGTCGCCAGTAAGGTAGAATATGTTAAACAATATAAATGAAATATAGATATAAGTAGGAATGTATGGACTGAATATTGCACATGGTAAATGGGCTGCACTTATATAGTTTGAATGCACTTCGGCATGTGGAGTCGTGTGGGCCGGGAATCGAACCACCAACCTTGCAAATGGCAGCACACCCACTCTACCACCTGAGCCACAGCCGCCACATGGTTGTACTTACAAAAAGGAAAGTATTTGGGGTCAGTTTTAACTGTTCATGAGGCAGATGGAGGGGAAAAAAAACAGTTCCTGTGTCTGGCTGTTCTGGTGCTCAGTGCGCTGTAGCACCGGCCATAGAGCAACAGTTCCAAAAACAAGTGTGCTGGGTGAAGGGGGTCAAGAGTGATTTTACCAGCCCTTTTCATCACTCTGAATGTGTACAGTTCTAGCAGGGTGGGTTGGGGAGCACCAAATAATCCTCTCAGCAGTCCGAACTACTGTATCATTTGAAGTCTTCTGATGTCTGACTTGGTAGCTGAACAAAACCAGACAGTTATAGAAGTGCAGAGGACAGACTCAATGACTGCTGAGTAGAAATGTATCAGTAGCGCCTGTGGCAAGTTGAGCTTCCTCAGCTAGTGAAGGAAGTACAACCTCTGCTGGGCCTTTTTCAAAAGTCTATGTGGATCTCCCACTTCAGGTCCTGTGAGATGGTAGTGCCCAGGAACCTGAATGACTCCACCTCAGCCACAGTGTTGTTCAGAATGGTGAGTGGGGTTAATGCTGTGGTGTTCCACCTAAAGTCCACAACAAATGCCCCCTGTGGGGATTTATAAATTATTTCAAACAAAAATCACATATTACAAATTACAAATATCTTTGTGGAAAGACTAGTGGAAATGTAAGGCAACTTGCCCTGGTCAAGAACAAATTTCAACTACCATTTATTTAGTATAAATGTAACTTAATGTTACTGTAAATGCACCCAGATTCAGTGTCGTTCCACATGATGTTCTTAAAGGACTGTCTCAGTGACAGAAGTGTTTTCCTGTCCTGATGTTTACATTCTCCACTTTCGCCACAGAAGTGTTCTGCTTTGTAGCATTCTGACACTCTGACAGAAGATTTCATCCTCAAAGAGCACACGCTGTATTTTTCAAAAACTTTCCATAAATAACTTGTTTTGTGTCACAGACAGGGACATGTGCTTGGAAAGCAGTGCCATTTCAATTTGTCAGCACAACTACTGTAATTGTTTTGGCAGGCCACATTGTATTCAGAGTTCCAAATATTAGCATCAGATGTGGGACTTTAAAAGAAGCTGCCTGGAAAACTGAAATGTCTTTGGATTAATCTACAAATGCAGCTTCACAGTTTAATTTGAACTCTGTGTTTAAAAAAGAAATAAGTGATACAATATGTTTATCATGGCTCTGGTGAGTTTGTCAGTTTGTTTTGTATGTTTTGTCACTTTCTCTCCCTCATGTCTCACAGGCACAAGTGGCATGCATGATCGGCATTTCCACGGGAACACTGATTGCTGCCAAGCAATACCTGTTCTCACCTAATTCTCTCCCTTCTTAAGCCCATCATGTTCTCAGTATTTTGGTTAGATTGTTGTTTGATGTTGCGTTCTAACCTCACTTTCTCTGCCTAGTTGGTCCTGTCTAGTGTATCTGTTGGTTGCCCGCATGTCGGGTGTGTGGTTGCCTTCCAGTATTGCTGCGTGTCAGCTGGTCTTCCACAGAGGATACGGTGGGCAGAGTCATTCCACAATGCACACACTCATCCTACAAACCCACTCTTAATGGACTGCCACTTGCGCAACTTCGACGCAAACACCATTGGAGATTGCTTCCTGCTTCTGCAGCCTGGTGTGCTTCCTGCTTCTGCAGCCTGGTGTTGGGATTTTCAACATTCCTCAACCCAGTGACCGCTAATTATCTTGAATGAGGCTGATGGCTGTAGTGTCATCTGCAAACTTTAGTAGCTTAACAGAGGGTCCTTGGCAGTGCATTAATTTGGGTAGAGGGAGAAGAGTAGTGGGAAGAGGGGGTTCACATCCCTGGGGGCGCCAGTACTGATTGTACATGTGCTGGAGGTGAATTTCCCCATTCTCACTAGCTGCTGCCTGTCTGTCAGAAAACTGGTGATCCACTGACAGATAGAGGTGGGATAGGAGAGCAGGGTTGATGGCATTAAAAGCCGAACTGAAGTCAACAAGTAGTATCCTCGCATAAGTCCCTGGGTCTGTCTAGACGTTGAAGTATATAATGCAGTCCCATGTTGACTGCATCATCCACAGCCCTCGATAAGCAAACTGCAGAGGATGCAAAAAGGGTTCAGTGATTTCCTTCAGATGGGCCAACACCAGTCTCTCAAATTACTTCAAATTGTCCTGTAATTTTGGGTTTCTTTGGGACGGGGATGATGGTGAAGTATTTGAAGCAGCAGGGAACTTCACACGGCTCCAGTGATTTGTTGAAAATCTGTGTGAAGATGGGGACCAGCTGATCAGCACAGGATTTTAGACAAGTGGGTGAAAAACCATCTTGGCCCTGTGCTTTCCTTGTCTTCTGTTTCCAGAATACCTGGCACACATCCTCTTCACAGATCCTAAGTGCAGGTTGAGTACCAGGAGAGGGGAGGAGAGGGGTTACAGGATGTGCAAAGGTATGTGTGATGTGAAGGTTGGAGTGGGTGTGTGGTGTGAGACTGGGCTTTTCAAATCTACAGTAAAACACATTCAGATCTTCAGCCAGTTGTTGATTACCTACAGAGTTGGGGGATGGTGTCTTGTAGTTGGCAATGTCCTACAGTGGTCTCTCCACACTGATGCGGGGTCGTTAGCTGAGAACTTGTTTTCAGCTTTTCAGAATAGCTTCTTTTAGCCACTCTAATCAGCACAGGCGTGGCCCTTGGCTTTGTATTGTTGACGGAATTTGGCCCTTGGTGAAATTAATTGGGGAACCTTGGCCTAGTCAGTCCAAACTGTCCTCATAGATTAAATCTCCCATAGTGTAGCCTAATTAAAGAAGTATAGGTTTCAACAATAAGGATAGCCTGATGTCACGAGGCCAGTGGGAGAGTGTTTTGGGCCCACTGACAGAACTGTCACTTGCCCTGTCTGACTAATGCTGTGTTGTCACTATGTCATACAATATGTTTGTTAATTATGTACATGTTTTTATGCTTTGTAAACTTACAAAATATTGGTTTGCAACCTACAAGCATTTGGTTTTCTGTAATGAACTGAACATTATATGGTTATTCCATATCAAATCAACCAGAGGGGGGTCAAAATGACCAAATTTGCCTATGATTTTGGAGCAAAACTACAATAAAAAAAAAAAAAACATTCTTAGAGAGGGGGTAGCATCATTATTTTATTTTCATACAGAGATCGGTAGGTCTTTATCCAAACGTGTGAATCCAAAACTGGGGGTCACTTTCACGTAAATCACAGAGATATGGGACTCTCAATGAGGCTCCATTCACAAATTGATTAATTTTACCCATTTTCAGTGGTTGAAAACCAAATATGGGTCACATTTACAGTATGAAGCTAGATTTTCGAGCTTCATAAGGTCTGAAGTACAAATAATGTTGAAAGACTCCCACTGTAATGTAATGACAACCATACATTTATAAACAAACTTTGCTGGGAAAATAATGGCATATATTTATGTACTGAACCAGTCTTACAGCTAATTCCAGGATTATTACAAATCATTCTCGCAATTTAACAGCATTATTATTGCTTGAAAACCTAAATATTGTAAATTGTTGTAACTTTTTTTTTTTTAAATATCAATTAATTTCTTTCTGACACATACAGTATTAAAATATGGTGTGAAGAAATTTCCCCTGTGGGGATTAATACATTATTTAAAACAAAAATTACATATCTTTTAATAATTTTATGTGGTGGTGGTGGAAATGTAAGGCAACTTGCCCTGGTCAAGAACAAATCTGAACTACCATTTTATTCAACCTTATTGTTGAAGTCTAAATGTAACTTAATGCTATTGTAAATGCACCCAGATTCACTGTCGTTCGCATGTCTTCCTGTCCTGATGTTTACATTCTCCACTCTCATATATATATATATATATATATATATATATATATATATATATATATATATATATATATATGCTATAGCTAAAAAAGATATCTCAATATTTTCAGCCTTTTGACAAAACATATCTTTATGTGTCCATATTTTTTTTTTCCCCAATCAGAGATTAAAGGGATAGTTCACCCAAAAATGAAAATTCTCTCATCATTTACTCACCCTCATGCCATCCCAGAAGTGAATGACTTTTGATCTTTAGCAAAACACAAACAAATATTTTTAGAAAAATATCTCAGCTCTTTAGATCCATACAATGCAAGTGAATGGTGATCAGACATGAGGAAATCATAAAAGTAATCCATATGACTCCAGTGTTTACAGTAAATCCATATTTTCAGAAGCAATATAATATGTGTGGGTCAGAAACAGATCAATATTTAAGTCCTTTTTTAACCCCTGGAGTAGTGTGGATTACTTCTATGTATCCTTTATGTGATTTTTTTTGGAGCTACAAAGGTGTGATCACCATTCACTTGCCTTGTATGGACCTACAGAGCTGAAATATGTTTCTGAAAATCTTTGTTTGTGTTCTGAAGAAGAAAGAAAGTCAGACACATCTGGGATGGCATGAGGGTGAGTAAATGAAGAGTGAATTTTCATTTTTGGGTGAACTATCCCTTAAATGTTTAATGCAAATATAAACAGTAATATTACATTTTAAATTATATTATAGTTATTTATATTATACTATTTTTATTATATATAATATATTTATATAAATAATAAAGTTAGAATACAGCTTGTTTTCCCACAATATTTTACTAAATGTAATCATTAAAATTTGTATGCCCCAATATAACAATTCATAGACTTTATATACTAGCAATATTTATCTATGCATATTTTTACTAAAATGTTTTAATAATGTAAAGTACTATGCAGAGACTTTCCTGACAACTTTTTAATTGAATAAATAATAGATTTTTTCTATTTGTTGAAACGGACAGTTTGAACTGATTGCACGGAAATAAATCGAACTAAATCGAAGAAACTTAATGGCTAAATCAAACATGTATTAAAATGATCATGATATTCACAATGATGATTCATTTTTGTAAATCATTGCAAATAATCATGACCCAGCCCATAGCCATACAAAAGAACGAACCCATTTACACCTAACAAGCAAGTCCATATCATTTTTATTTATGTATTTTTTTTTTTTTGGTCTAGGGTTCCAGTGGTGCTCATTATATCATTAATATCTTCCTTCCCATTAATAAGTATGAGGGGCCCCTCAGTAACCTATCTTAGTGGTCATAATTAGTGTACTATATTCACAGCCTTCTCAGGGAGAGTTAATCCATCTCAGCTGCATTGATGCTGCAGCTCTGCTCGGGGACACTGAGTCACTTGGGAATGTCTGTCTGGGGCCGGAGCGGCTCTACTGCCACAGAATGGGGTGCAAAGGGGACATCAATTAACTGAGTCTCAGAGGAGGACAAAAACAGCGAGAGATGGAATAAAGGTGAAGGGTTTTAAGCTGAGATTTTCTACTGTCGTGGGCTGCCATTAGTCAAGTAGAACCAATCAGCAAGTGTTATATGCCTCTAATTTGTTGTTTAGCCCATAAAGAATGCAATGTAGATTCATAGGATTGGACACCATTTTTTCTTATTTTTGCAACTTTCAACAGAAGACGTTTGTCTCTTTGGCAGACTAAGCTGTGTGAAAATATGATTTTAGCTCCAACTTTTTGTTGTTTTTCTTCAAGGGATTTATGATACCCATGTCCATATTGGTTCAATGACAGTGACCTTATTGGTTTCTAATTGTCATTATTGGTGTCAGTGTGATTAGAATTATATTAACAGCAGGTAATATCATTTTTTTATCAATTATATTAGATTATATGCTTTTTCTAATATAATCATATAATCAGCAGGTTTCAAAATAATTAGTTATCCACTTTTTCTTCAGAATTGTCTAACTGTGTTAGCATTGTTACCTTAATAACAACATCAACATCAAAAGCCTTCATACAGGATATGTAACATTGACAGACAGGGGTTTAATGGAACCTTTACAGCAGTCGATTCAATTCTTTAATTGAGTCCAAATTTTATGATGTGAGAGACACCATGAAATCAACATTCCTCAATCTCTCAATGCTCTCTTCCTGCCCCCTCTGTCGCTCCCGGTGACGGTACACCCCCGCCACATTTCCCTGCCCCCCACTCATTTCATGCTGAGTGGATGAGTGAGTAACTAATATGGATCAGACCCAGACAAGACAGACAGCAGCACCCCCATCCCAGCCAGGTTTACTGCCTCATCCTCCTACTGTCCATGCCTTTTCCATGCTCATCATTCTTTTTATACTCTCTTTCGATCATCTCTGATTAACTGTTGTATATGGCCACATCCATATTCCCGTTTCTATTGTTCTACACCTGTTTTTCTCTTTTTATCCTCTTGGTCAACTCTTTTTATTTTCTTATTAGGTGTACCACATTCAGCAAGTGAATTTTTAACTTACTCAAATCGGATACAATTAGACTAGAATACCCAAACGGCAAAAAAAAGTGTTGACATATACAAATGTTTTAGTGTCAATCTACCTGTCCTTCCCATCCATTCCATCTCTTCATGCTATTTTCACCTTCCATTCCTTGAGTCATCCTCATCACTCCTTCTCTAACCTACTCTGTTTATTTTGTTCCACCTTTACTCTACCCCATCAAAAGCTAATCTATATGCTAATAAGCAGATTGCAATCAATGATGTTCATGCCCGCCTGGTGCAATCAATATATTATATGAGCAAATACAGATGAAGGAATATATTTCAGAATAACTCAGCCACGATCAGATTTTACACATATAAGTGCCTCAATTTACTTTCATGAGAGTGGTCCTCCTTTCATGAGAGGTCTGGATTGTCCCTTGTATTTATATTTTCAATTTAGAAAGATCTTTTAGAAATTTCCCAAATAATGTGTTGTTATGGATTGATGTCCTGGTACAAAGGGATAGTTCAATCAAAAATTACATTTCTTTAATTGACACCCTCACATTGTTTTGAACCCATATGACTTCCTTTCTTCTGTGAAATTTAAAAGGAGATGATTGATAGAATGACAGCCTCAGTCAACATTCACTTTCATTGAATGGAAAAAAGATGCAGAGAAAGCGAAAGGTGACAGAGGCTAACATACTCGCTAACATCTTTTATTTTTCATGGAGAAAAGAAAGTCAAATGGGTTTGGAACAATATGAGTTTGATGACAGAGAGTTTTTAGATTAACTATATTATAAGCAGTTCCCAAAATGCTATTCTTACCTTCTGTAATGTGTGTGTTTTTTTTTTTACATACTAGCTGCATGTGAACAATTTTCATAAGTGTAAGGTTTGATTGTAATGGCCAACACAGTCGTGGGTATTTGCCCTTTGCTAAGTGATGCTCTAATCACTGATCATTAAGAGGGTGCCTTGTCAGCGCACAACACTTAATCAAGTGAGACGGTTAACTGCAGTGAATTCTCAATTTACCACATCTGGCCTTGGTGTGTCTTTTCTGTTGGCTTTAATTAAAAAAACAAAACAATAATTATAACTAGATTCTTAAATTTTCTTAAAATGTGAGTGGTGCACATCAATGCAAAAGTCAGCTTGGGTGTTTTGGATGCTGCTTGGTTGTGTCTGTGGTGTTGTGGGTGGTTGCTAGGAGGTTTCTATGGCATTTTGGTGGTTGCTAGGTGGCTTCTAGAGTGTTGTTGGTGGTTGCAAGGGAGTCTCTAGGATGTTGCTGGTGGTTGCTAGATGGTTTCGAGGGTGTCTGGTGGATGCTAGGTGGTTTCTAGGGTCTTGTGGGTGGTTTCTATTGTGTTCTGGGTGGTTGCTAGGTGGTTTTTAGGGTGTTCAGGTGGTTGCTATGTGGTTTCTATGGTGTTCTGGTGGTTACAAGGTGGTTCCTAGAGTGTGCTGGATGGTTGTTAGGTGGTTTCTTGTTGTAGGTGGTTTTTAGTGTGTTGTGAGTGATTGCTAGGTGGTTCCTTGGGTGTTCGTGGTGGTTCCTAGGGTGCTGTGGGTGTTTGCTGGGTGGCTTCTAGGGTGTTGTTGGTGGTTGCAAGGGGTTTTCTAAGATGTCGCGGGTGGTATAGGCGATTTCTTCTAGAGTGTTTTGTGTGGTTGCAAGGTGGTTTCTTGTTGCTATGTTGTTTCTAGGGAGTTTTGAGTGGTTGCAAGGTAGTTTCTAGGGTCATGTTGGTGGTTTCTATGGTGTTCTGGGTGGTTGCTAGGTGGTTTCTAAGGTGTTCTGGTTGGTTTCTAAGCTGTTCTGGGTGGTTGCAAGGGGGTTTCTTGGGTATTGTGAGTGATTGTTAGGAGGTTTTCAGAGTGTTCTGGATGGTTGCTAGTTGGTTTCTAGTTTTGTTGTAGGTGGTTGCTAGGCTGTTCGGAGTGATTGCTAGGTGGTTTCTAGGATGTGCATTGTGAGAAGTTGCACAGGGGTTTCTAGAGTGTTGTGGTTTTGGTGGTTTCTAGAGTTTTCAGGGTGTTTGCTAGGTGGTTTCTAAGGTCTTTTGGGTGATTGCTTACTGGTCCAAGTCAAATGAGCCCACTCCAAGTCTCTATGATATTTTGGTCCTTAAATAAATCAGCATACAAGTTTTGCATGACGATAAAATGGGCAACCTCCTTCATTTTCTGTGTATGGGATTTATTTGTTGCCCATTTTATCTTCCACTGAGGAAAAGTCATCATTGTATGCACCAAAATTTTCAATGGAAGAATTATAAGAAGTATGGTAAATAAAATAAAATGCGAGTGGTACTTGTGAATTCTGAATAATTAATGTGCTGCTATGCAGTTTCTAGGGTATTCTGGGTGGTTGTTAGGCTACTGCTTGGTGGTTGGCACAGAATTTTGGATGGTAGGTTTTCCCAAGACAAAAGAGCCCACTCCCAGGCTTTTATGATATTTTTGTCCCCAGATATGACTCAGAACACTCAATGTAAGTTTAATGTAAGTTCAATGTAATGTTAATAAAGTTTATGGAATTTTTTCACCCATTTTATCATCTGCCAGGCAAACATTTTAAGTAAGATTGCTTAGAAAAGTAAAATCGCACCCCTTCTCAACAACATGATTTGAGGTATAATTTATGTCTGTAGCACAAACAGTGCAGGAAAAGTTACATGCATACGTTTAATACATGGGTATAGGGGTTTGTTCAAATCCCTAACCCTTAGGATGAGCAATAATGATGTTTGGCTCAGCGAGCACCACTTATAATGAGATCATGGAACATAATAATTTAAGTTTTTATTTCTGAAATAATTTAAACATCTTTGTAAAGATTAACATGTCCATCTAGTATGCTCACCATAGGATTTTTCCTTCTGTTTTGGCAATACAAGCCAACACCAGTGAATATTCTGAAGGGGGGATTGGTGCTGCTTATAGAGGGGGATAAAAATCATTACCATCACCCTCATTAGAGGAGAGCCAATTGTCCTATCAGCATGCAGCTCTGCAATGGGGCTCTAAAAGGCACCCCCAGTTGGCTGTTGCTAGGAAACCAAAGAACTGGGGGGGCTTGCATGAGTGTGTTGAGAGAGAGATAGAGAGGGAGAGACAGAGAGAGTGTCTGTGCGTGGCGACAAGGACGGTGGATACTAGTGGTTATCAGGGAGGTTTGGGTGCACACACACACACTAGACAAAGAAGCTTTGGGGTCTAAGGGATGGGGCACACTACGGGGCCGACCGGAGCTCGTACGGCCCCTCAGAAAAGGTAGGAGCTGGGCTTTGTCTGAGAAATTACCGGGATGTTTCTTAAAGGTAGAGTTCACCCAAATATGACAATTCTGTCATCATTTACTCAGCTTTTGTTTTGTTGCAAACCTATATGACTTTCTATCCTCCTTAAAGCAAAACCAGAAATGTCAGGCTGAATGTTAGCCTCTGTCACCAGTCACTGTCATGGTATGGAAAAAAGATGCAATGAAAGTGAATGATGACTGAGGCTAACATTCTACTCAATGTTTCCTTCTGCATTCCACAGAAGAAAGAAAGTCATATGGGTTTGCAACAACATTAGGGTAAGTAAATGATTCCAGAATTTTCATTTTTACATCAACTCTCCCTGTCCATGTGTACTGGTTCTATTTACACCATCATAACTCTAAGTAGGACCATGTTTACCTATTGCCTTCTCTATCTGTCTCTCTTGGCATGACCCTTTAGATTGTTTTGCATCTGAAATTACACTGATAGATAAAAAATGTTTGCATTATTAAAAAAAACTGTGCATTTAATAGAATTGTTTTTAAACTGCATGAGGTAGAGAACATCTCATTGGCTGGTTGCATATGGCTGGTTAGGATCAGAGGGGCCCGTTCCTTGGATTCAACATAACAGCTTTCCTCTCATTAGCATACCCACTCAAGTGCTAAATATGAACCATTATGGCTTTGATGTTGGATGTATGGTGCCTCATGATGTATTTATGCCATAACATGCTCTGTTTATTATTATGGAACACAGTTCAAAACATTTGAGATGGTTGTAATGGGTCAAAGAGAGGTTCTTTGTATGTGACGGGAGCAAAAACATAGTGTGTATGTCCTGACCTTTTATGCAAGCTTTGAGATACTGTATGTTGCGTGACTATTAGCGGTATTTCAGATGTAAAACAGTAACAGATATGTTTGAAATGGCATACTAACATACTACTTGGACAGTGTCTTAAGTATGTAGCATGCATACTTTGAACAGTATGCAAATGTGATGTATATTTTGAATTCTCAGACGACCTACTATATATTTGCCAAAATGTGCAGTATACAACTGAAGCACACTTGAACTTCTGTTTGCAATATTACAAACCAGCCACAATATCAACTGCAATTTTTAGAAAATCTCCTTACCTAATTATGTAATCGTACTGCCAAAAGTACATTTCTTTTGCACAAAACTTTATTACATTTGCTAAATAAATATTTTTATTTTCAAGTTGATAACTGGAAGTCATGCTGAATTAAACATTCAAAGTAATGAGGTCATATGACAACAATGAGCGCATTTATATGCAAATGCTGATGGCTACCAGAAAATACACTTACCAAAAATAAAACAACGCAAGAAAACTTTGGTTGTAAATCGTGGTAATGGGTAAAATCGATGTGTGCCAATTACTTTTTTGCTTAAGCCATGGATGCCATTTTCTTAAGCTGTTTACTCTGATAAAGGAAACCCATTTATAGTGTTTACATGACCTTACATGTTGTCGGTGTGCATGTAAACATGATCAATGTAGCATACTGCAGTTTGAAACATATCTCATTACATCCTGCATATACTGCTTCATATACTATTTCTTTTTTAAAAGTAGGCAGCATACATTGTATACTGTGCACTATGTAGTATGCCATAAGCTATACTGTTTCATTACAAACACAGACTTAACAAATGTACCAAACACTTTAAATATACCCCAAAAAACTTATGCAAAAGCAAGCTTTTTTTATGCTTTTATACAACATTTAATACTATTCTAACTGTGTTACGATGTTCTCACACAGATGTCCCTATGGTCCATCCATTAATGCATATTAATGAGGCTCAGGACTTATATTTAGATTATCTAATTACAATGCCCAAACTCCATTAGTTCTCTGTAGTGCAGGAAATGGCTTTTGGGGGAGGGATCATGGATATTACACCATCTCTTGGCATAATAGCAGATCTACAAAGGGGGTAAAGAGTGGAGGGGGGGTCAGACATAATGGTTTGTTGAGGGTAAAGACGAGGCAAATCGGGGTTGCCGAGGAGGGGGTGACGTGTGTGTGGGGTTAGTGGCTCTCGACCATGTGTGCGAGTAATTAAATGAGTATAATTGAAATCATGCCACACTTCCCTTTAGACCCCCCACCCCACACCCCATTCTGTCCCATCTCAATCCCATTACCACTTTTTCCCCCTGAATAGCAAACCCCAAAAGAGGGAGAATGAAATGGGAAGTGGGAAGGAGAGAAGGTATTTTAACAACAGCGCAGTTGGGCCTCCCAATGGCGACTCAAGTGATCATGTTTAGATGGATGGGCACCTATTTTCCATTTATTAGCTATAATTACATGGTTTAATGTTAGCATGATGGGATAACATAAATAAATATGATTCTCTGGTGATACATTACATCTACAGTTACATTTAACTCAATTCCTGAAGAAAAGCATTGGCTCCAAAAAGTATAAATGTCATTGCATTAGATAAGAAAATATGAAGCATGGCATTAATTTACAGAAAGATGTTTGTTATGTTTTGAATTATAAGGCAATCCTATAATGACATTGGTTGTCAAATTTAATGGAACCATAGTCCATAGTTAATATGATAAAAGTTTAAGCATTCGACATGGGTTGATTTTTGCCCATTACTCTGAATTTTCGTTGCATGTAAACATCTTTATCAGCGTCCTGACAGGCTTATCCAATGTGTGCAAGTGTTTATGTTTTGGCGTCAAAAGCCGACAGTAATCTGATGAATGTAAATAGGTTTTTATTTATTTATTTCATTGCATTAGATAAGAAAATATGAAGCATGGCATTAATTTACAGAAAGATGTTTGTTATGTTTTGAATTATAAGGCAATCCTATAATGACATTGGTTGTCAAATTTAATGGAACCATAGTCCATAGTTAATATGATAAAAGTTTAAGCATTCGACATGGGTTGATTTTTGCCCATTACTCTGAATTTTCGTTGCATGTAAACATCTTTACCAGCGTCCTGACAGGCTTATCCAATGTGTGCAAGTGTTTATGTTTTGGCGTCAAAAGCCTACAGTAATCTGATGAATGTAAATAGGTTTTTATTTATTTATTTGCATTGTCTGATTTTATAAAGAAGCTTGTTTTGGGGATTTATCCGCATATTGGTTTGCATGTAAACAGGTTCACTGTCTAATCCAGTGGTTTCCGGGGACCCCCAAAGGGCCACAAGTGTGTGCTAGGGGGGCCCCAGAGAAAATTTCAGAGAAAATAATGTGTGTAAAGTGTAAAAATTGTTGACATTATTTTACATTATTATCATTTCACTCTGAAATCATGATATTGTTTTATTCTAATTGTATTCTGCTGACAGCCACAGTAAGAAATAAAAACAAATCTGCATATACTGTGGTTCAATATATTATGGGCAAAAGTATTTCTGAAGGATTTTAAATTACTATATTTTGTAAAGCTGCTTTTATGTGCTATACAAATCAGGTTTACACATCTAAAATTACTCTAGCAGTGTGTAGAAAAACAACTTGAAATATATTAAGAACATATATTCCATATTACACTTTAAGAATCTCTTTTGGCATTAATACAATGACCATTTAAAAGCTAATTATAAAATTTGGCAAGCAACGTGTGTCTTTATAGTATCACGCTTACTATATTTCTTACATGGGCTCCCTTGCAAAAGGATCATCATATATGAGGGTCCTTGGCATCAAACAGTTTAAAAACCCCAGGTCTTATCCATATTCTATAGCTTTTTTATTTTGTGGTTACTAACTTAAATGTAATACACAAATTTAGTCTCCACGATCTTGGGAGGAACTGTAATACAATTATGATATCATTTTTCAACCTTGGTCCATGTATGTATAAAATGGTGTTAATATCACAGGCCACCAGCTCAACTTTTCTTCAATACACTTGTCTTTTGCTCTTCGGCTGTGTAGCCTATCATAAAAAGTACAGTGTTGGTACCATGGTACAGTGATGGAATCATATGGTACTTTAACATATACTGTGTCACACAATGATTAACATATTAATGTACCATTGTATTTACATAATATTTAAACGAATACCATGGTATTAGGTCAAAAGTTGGTAACACCTTGTTTTTCGTTTTGTTTTTTGACATGGTACTGCTATAATGCCATGTATTTAAAGGCATGCTTTTTGTGGAATTGTATACTTCAAAGTTGCTTATTAATACCATGGTGAATTAATATGGTAATCATTCAGTACCATGTTACATATCAAAGCACCAAGGTAGTACCATTTGATACCATCAATGTACCATGCTACCGCCACAGCAGATATTTTTAAGGGAAGGTAACAGGCCATTTAAAATTCTTATTCTCTTTCTCTCTCTCAGCTTGCGCCGAGTGTGGCAGCGGGGTGGTCGAGGTTCAAAGGTCAGGCATCGGGGAGGCACAATGGAGAGTGAGCAGAACACACCTGCCTCCAGTACCAGTAGCAGCAGCAGCAGTACTAGCACCAGTACCACCACCACCACCACAAACTCCATAGGCAGCACCAATGCCTCCACTGCCAGCACTGTCAGCTCCTCCAGCACGAGCAGTACGAGCAGTGGAAGACAAGCCATTCCACAGATATCAGTATACAGCGGCATACCTGACCGACAGACTGTACAGGTGCAGATCCCACACATGACCAGTAAACATGAACTCTTAAAAGAGCCATGAAAGAAAACATTCTTACAGGTGCACTATGTTTTTTTTCTATGTTTCTCTGGCGGTAACCACAACAATCGTGGGCTTTATAGTGAAGCTTATTGGCGTGGACGTAGCATCACACAAAAGCAAGTTTTTGGTAACCAATTTGATTGATCAAATTTGTAGAATGTAGAAATAAACTGCTTTTTCTAGCCCAGAAAAACATAGCTGGCTAAAGAACTATTCATTTCAGTATGTGTTAATACAAAATACATAGTGCACCTTTTAAATGTTCTTATATTTATATAAACAACTGAATTATTAAAAGCATAGGGATTGTGTTTTAATGTTTATATTTATGAGCACTGCCTTTTTAATTGTCAAACCACAGTGACAGTTCACCTAAATTATCTCATCATTTATTCACCCTCATGCAAAAACAAAAGAAGAAGAAATGGGAAAGTGAAAGTGGAGATTTATAGTAAAACATATTAAATATTGATCTGTTTCACACCCACACTGATCATATTTCTTCTGAAGACATGGATTAAAACACTGGAGTTGAATAGTTTCCTCTCTGTGCTTTTTGGAGTTTTTTGGAGCTTTAAAGTTTTGGCCACCATTCACTTGCATTGAATGGATCAACAGAGCTGAGGTATTTTTCTAATATCTTCAGTTGAGTTCAGCAGAAGAATGAAAGTCATACACATCTGGGATGGCATTAGGGTAATGAGAGATTTTTCATTTTTGGGGGACCTATCCCTTTAAATGTTTAATTATTACAGTCTGTGCCGACATCTGCTGGTATGTTAAGGAACTGCAGTTAGAGAGGAAAACTGTGAAGATTTCTAAGCTTCAAAGACAGGCCTCTGCTGTCATTTTCAGAGGATAATTTGTGATTGTTTGTTGTGAATGTAAAAAAATCATGAAATATTTTCTTTGAATTCCTTTAAAGAATTCTTTCCTCCTGATTGGTCTAAATAACTCACTGCTGGACGCCATTGTTGTGTTTAATGGAATAAAAACACAAAAAATTTATAATTTTCCGTATACAAAATGCTAAAGGGATTTTTTGGGGTGGATTATCACAGTCTGGGATATATCAATGATTAGCAACAACATTGATTTTGATACATTATTATTTTTTGTGCAGTCAGATTAAAAAAAAAAACAACAACAACAACAACAAAAAACTCGTCAATAAACCACCATAAAATATTATATATGAATATTATTTTCCACTTTCACTAACTTTTTTAACCAACATCAGTCTGGATCATAACTACTTTTGCCACTGTTGTTTTTTTACACATACACAATCACCCAAATTTCTCAATACACACATACAAAACACTCTAACATCCATACCAACACACCCACATGCATCATTTATTCAATTGGCCTGCAGTGCTCTATAATACAGCAAACAGAAATAGGAAAAAAGTATGTATTTGCTCCATAGACACATTTACATTTTGAAGCCAGTGCTCCGGATTGAAAGCATTATATCATAGAATTCCTGATGTTATGCTTTAATGCACTGGGATCAAATATTGACATTTTTGTCCTTAAGGTCCTGACTGTAACCATTTTTTGTACACAGTGTATTATAGATGTATTATAGGAACTGAGGTTGAAATATCAAAATTACCCCTAAAATACACACCTTTGGCTAAATTTATGTCGTTGGCATTAACACCTCCAAAATGATCGGAAAACACAAATGAAAAAAGGCAAAAATGTCATTAAGGTCGTACAAGGGTTAAACAGGGAGCATTCAGTTCATGCTATATATATTACTTAAGACAAAACCATGGGTTAGGATGCATGTTGCCTAGCAACTGTGCGGTTGTGGGCAGTTCACCGAGGATATAAAGGGTGAGACAAACGGAAGCAGACAAGAAGTGCTGGACAGAGATGTTATTGCAGTGAAATGGGCTGTTCTATACATCGATTATATGCTGAATGTGCTGTTTGAATGGCTTTGATGGTCTGCTTATGAGCTGTGATAGCCTGTTTGTGGAGGTATCTTGTTTTGAGTTTGGTCCAAATGCCTTTTGTTATGCTGTTCTCAGATGCTAGCTCATGGTTCATATTTCATTACAGCTTTTAAGCTCGTCATTGGCACAGTAGGCCTATGTGTTGCATTTATGTTATGTTAACATGGCTTGCAAAGATTGTTATCGAACAGTAGTTTTAAAGAATGGAAATACAAAATCTAATTTTGTGTACAGGTTTTGAATGTTAGAGTAAAATCTAACATCAGACCGACATTGTACTTTTAACCAAGTCTTATTTGTGATTTATTTGGTGGTCATAAAATGAATAAAATGCCACAAAAACTATTATCCTATGCAAATATCAGTAACACTTTTCAGTAAGGTTCCATTTGTTAACATTACTTAACTAGGCCTACATTAGTTAACATGGACATTCATTAAACCATACCAGCAGCTTTTATTAATCTTGGTTAATGTTGACATTTAAAAATGTTGCAAAGTTACGAACACATTTTTCATTTTGGGAATGTGTCATCATGCATCAGTGTGCATATAATAATGAGCCTGTAGAAACATAATATCAATCTATTAACGTTCCTATATAATATTTGACATCAAGACATTATTAGCAAAACAGGAAACAGGAAGTGAAAATCAACAGAAGAATATGATGGAAACTGCTTCTCATCCAAGACCACAAGGAGGAGACAAATGCTCAGAGTATTGAAAGTGTAGTTTGGCACTTCGTTGAAATCTATTCTAACACTCCAGAGGAGACCCATGTGAGAATACTAGAGTCTATTTCTCATGGGGAGAAAAATCTGAGAAGCTTAAGCAAAACTTTCAATTTCCTCTCCTTTTAATCACATGCTGACTAGGAGAAATAATCGAGACATTAAAGCAATTTCTGTATATCTTTCATGTGTGCTTGAATGGCAGGTGATCCAGCAGGCACTTCACAGGCAGCCCAGCACAGCGGCACATTACCTGCAGCAGATGTATGCAGCTCAACAGCAGCATCTGATGCTGCAAACGGCAGCCCTGCAGCAGCAGCACCTGAGCACTGCACAACTACAGAGTCTAGCAGCAGTGCAGCAGGTGGTTTAGTATGCATACTTCACACACATCCCTGCTGAAACAGCTAAGCCCATTGAAATTACCTGTTAAAAACATCTAATCTGGGGATGTATGCTGGTCCAAATTGGTCTCTCCACTTCAGCAGGGATAAACATACCAACTGCACCCAAACACACTATATACTAAAATGGATGCATTATTTACAACTTCGCTTTCTGTCATGTTTTCTCCCTCTCAGGCCAGTTTGGCAGCTGGTAGGCAAAGTTCAAACCAGAATGGGACCTCATCTACTCAGGGTGGAGCATCACAAACCACAGTAAGCTCTTTTTTTTTAATGAAAATGATCTGGGATAGACGATTAAAATAAATGCAGAAAAGGAGAAAGAGCTTTAGTTTTAGAAAATTAAATGAGAGACGTCACAATGCTAAACATCTTGAATTCAGGAAAGGAAGTTCAGAAGTTTCTGGGTTTGAGGCAACCCCAAAACATTACTGTTAGTCAATGTTTTATGTTGTGATTCTGTTTTTACATGTGACATCACATTCAGACCACTGAGGCTTCTAAGTGTCACCCCCGTCTTTTTCTTATTCTCACAGATTAATTTAACCACCTCCCCTGCTGCTGCTCAGTTGATCAGTCGTGCTCAGAGCGTTAACTCCGCCCCCTCTGGAATCTCCCAGCAAGCTGTGTTTCTAGGCAACACCTCCAGCTCCACCCTGACTGCCAGCCAAGCTCAGATGTATCTGCGGGCACAGATGGTGAGTGCCCCTGCAGACCCACAAACACAATTGTTTATGCTGTATGTGAAACTGATTTATATCTGCACAGGATCCTTTTTACACTTATTTTTGTGTTCCCATTTGTTCCAACTACAAAGAAAATATCTACTGTTACATTTCCACTGCTTATCAAAAGTGGTGAAAAAAGAGAAAGATTGAATATGGAGGTCAGAAGATAGAAATAGACCAAATTTATTGAAAAACTGACAAATTGAGGAAAAGATTTACCCTGATAAATATAAGGAAAAGTTCACCTAAAATTATAATTCTCGCATCTTTTACTCAACCTTTTGCCAACTCAAACTCAACATGACTTTCTTCTACGGAGCACAAACAAAGATATTTTTATGTAAATGTCTGATATGATGTCTGTTTGTCCATACAATGCATGTAAATGTTGACCAAACTTTCAAGTTCCAAAAAGCATGTAAAAGCAGCATAAAAGTTATCCATAAGACTCCAGTGGTTTAATCCATGTTTTCAGAAGTGAAAAAGGAGTTATATTTCATTTTGTTCTCGCCCACAGCCGATTTGGTCACTACAGAAGACATGGATTAAACCAGTGGTTCCCAACCCTGGTCCTGGAGTACCCTTACACTGCACATTTTGGATGTCTCCCTTAATTGACACACCCATTTCTGCTCATGGAGCCTGTTCTAATGAGCTGATGAGTTGAATCAGGTGTGTTACATAAGAGAGACATCCAAAACATGCAGTGTTGGGGGTAATCCAGGGCCAGGGCTGGGAACCACTGGATTAAACCACTGGAGTCTTTATGGATTACTTTACTGCTGCCTTTATTTGGTTTTTGGAGCTTGAAAGTTTGGTCACCATTCACTTGCATTGTATGGGCGAAAAGACATCATATCTCCATTATAATATCTTTGTGTTCCGCGGAAGAAAGAAAGTCATTTGAGTTTGAGACAACATAAGTGTGAGTAAATGATGAGAGAATTATAATTTTTGGGTGAAATACCCCTTTAAGGTAGAAATGTCATCACAGTCTGTAAAAAGGGTCTTTAAAATGTCTTTATTGCTGAATAAAGCTTCAGGTAGTCAAGATGGTCAACCAGTTCAAGCTGTGTCTTTGAACTTGGCACAGTTAAACTAGGTCACTCTACCAACTATAACTGGGATGACCAAGATGGTCTAACAGACTGGCCTCAGACCCAACTGGTCAACCACCTAAAATGGCTCGGACTAGCCAGAAACCATTTACAACCTGTTTTTGTCTTTATTTGTTTGTTTGTTTTAATGTTTTGTTTTTTAAAGGTCATGAACTTTAAATAAAATATCTGGCAACAATGAAAATATGCTATTTGGGCCCTAATGTGTTAATGTGAAAATAGAAACAAATACAGTTTCTGGGGTTTCCTTATGTACTTTATCTTTTCAAGGATTTAGTTGATTTTCCAGCAGAGATTCTAGATCAGCATTCTCATACTAGTGAAAATGCATGCATCTAAATGCAAAGTAGTGCATGATAGAGAGTTTCTTAAAGGATGTGGCATTGATGAATATCTTTGTTTATGTGTTTTATTTGTGTGATTGTTTTAGGCTCAGCAGAGTAATCTTGTGCATGTAGCGAGGAGTTTAGGTCGAGCCGTCCCTCTGTCGCCCCAGCTGATTCTCGCCCCAACAGCAACAGTAACGGCTCTACAGTCTGACACTAATGCAACCAATAACACTCAGTCTGCCTCAGCACAGGTACATATAGATGCATACTTATATACAACCAAACATCATTGTTTTCCAAAGCATACAGTAATGGAGATTGTTTTCTAAATACTCAATTTTCAGTGGAGGAAAATGCTGCTTCAGTGTGGGTGAGAGGTCAAAGAGGGCAAAACCGAACTACAACATATTAGTGTGAATGTGGCCTAAATCCAAATATATATCGTATATGATTCTTAGAGGATCTTTAAGATTGGTTTCAAAATATGATAGATATTCCAATAGGAATCCTGTACACATTCCTTTAATGTTTTGGGCTAGGGAACCATGTCACATTTCAAATATTAAAATGAAAACGAGCAGTTCACCAAAAAATTAAAATTCTGTCTTCATTTATTCACCCTAATGATGCTCCAATGCTTTTTGACCTTCTGTCATTCATGGAACACAAAAGGAAATGAAAGGTTAATTTCAGAATGACAGAAGAATGACAGCCTTAGTCACCATTCACTGTAATTGTATGGAAAAACAAGATTAAATGAAAGTGAATGGTGACTGAGGCTTATATTTACTCTTCTATATCCTTTTGAGTTCCGCTTGAGAAAGAAGGTCATATGGTTTGGAACAACATTAGGGTGAGTAAATGTCATCTGTGAGTGAACTGACCCTTTAAATGTTTAGACACTTGTCTTTCACAGGTGCAGAACCTTGCCCTGCGTTCCCAGCAGGGGGCGTCTTCCTCTTCTCAGTCCTCAGGCATCCAGGCACTGAGTTTAAAACAGACCCCCTTCTCCATTCAGCCCACCCCGCTCATAAAGACGCCCAGCACCGGTGCCGGGAAAGGCAATTTGAACGCTGCTTCCTCTGATGGCGTGAAGAAAGGAGAGAGTGAAGGAGCAACAGAGATGAAAGCAGTAAACATGAGTCGAAGTTCCCATCCTTTAATCGCACCAGGTAAATTCACTCCCAGCCTATACGGTGCTCCCAAAAGGTATTTGGACACTTAAGCCACACTTACAAATGTAGGAATGTCATAACATTTGTTAGCAAAATATAAAAACAAGTAGCATCTGCAAACAAATGAAGATAGACTGTTTCTCACAATTAACTTTACTTTTCTGAGCCATGTTTGGCATTACTTACTGGGATAGTTTACCTAAAAATGCTCACCCTCATGTCACTCCGAACCTATATGTCTTTCTTATTTCCTTCTGTGGAACACAAAAGGAGGTGTTAGGCAGATGTTAGCCTCAGTCATCATTCACTTTCATTGCATGTTTTTTCCAGACAATCAGTGAATGGTGACTGAGGCTAAAGGACCTCGTACACTTCATATGAAACCAAAGAACGAACAGGTGTGATGTCATTTATAACTAAATCTGGCCAAAACGAAGTGTGACAGAGAAAGCAGCGTGACGGCGCAAAGATATCTAGCTCATGTTTACAGGAAAACAATTTAAAAACATGTGATGAACGGTGTGAACAGCCCCTAAGTGTCTGAATACTTTTGTTAACAATAAAATCTGACAAAATGGTATATATAATTGACCCTGTTTACCTCAAATTAGATTTGTGACGTTCTAGTGGCTTAATAAATAATAAATGCATTTTGGGGCCACTGTATGTGTTTGAAATAAGTTAATAGTACTCCATAATGAATATAGTTACGTCTAATATATTTACCATACATTGTGTCTAGCATAGCTTTGACTGATATTTAAGTTAAAGTAATGTTGCCACTAAACTTATGGACCCATTACTGAAAGTGTTTCAGAAATTTCAATTTTGGTTTGAGAAAGGTTCATGTCACTTAAACATTAATGCTTTCAAACTCTAAGAAGACACAGCAGCTTCACCTGTCAGCTCATCATGTCACACACTAAGTTGCAAAGAATGAAGAACCTTAGGTTAGGCTGCATTTGTTCTGCATGGACTATGCTCAGCTGCATTAATGCATGCGTGGCCTTAGAAGGGCAAATGCTTTCAAATGAATCTTTCTGTGCCAGTCAACATCTGACATGCATGCCATCCATCATTCCATAGGTCTCTAATCATAACTGTTAACACGGTGCAATTATCGTGCACATTTAGGAACGGGTACCTGGGTGTGCCACAGCTTGTTGTAACTACACTTATGTTTTTTTTGTTATGTTTAAGCAGAAGATCTGATTTTTTACTCACAGGATTTTAAATTAATTCTTAACAACACTAAATGCAAGTTAAAATTAGCTGTTTGTTAAGTAAATGCAAAATAATGCATGGTTCAAATCACAATGCAAGAGCTTTTTTATGATGCAAGAGAATTGATACTTTGATATTTTAGGGTACTGAATAATATGTTCAAGCTGAAGTGTGTAATTATGTGTGTAATTACGACTGGCTGACTTGTAGATGCCTCTGCATATTAAGATCGGATAGGAGAAAGTCATTTCATTGTGTTTGCTTTCCAAATTTGTCATGCTAATTAAATGAATACTAAAAGAGTTTTCTAATATCTGTAGTCTAAAAGTTGAATTTATTTTTAGAATTTTCTGAATATACAATTTCCAGACTTCACTCAAAGTGTTTCTGTTTGAACTTCCACTGTTTACAGTCCAAAGCATGTACAAAACAGTGCATTGAATTTGTTAAGTAGTACTTGCTATTAAATCACTCACTAACATGCACAGGCATGCTATTTAATGTAATTACATTTTATTATTAAAGAGTTAATTTACTGATCTCACTCTTTTTCATGTGTGGATTTAAATGGATTATTAGAGAGATGGCAGGAAAAAACAAATATTGTGAACAGAGGGTTGGCAATGCATAAAGCTGAAATATGTGGCAATGCATAAAGCTGAAAGTTAGGCAGAAAAATTTGGGGTTTTCCAGGGTTGTGCTCTACAGGGAATAACTCATCAACTCCTCTCTGAACATCCGTGCGAAAAAGTGAGAGAAACCAAGCACAGAGGATTGAGTCATCTGAACACACAATCCCACACCATTCACAGCTGGAAGAACATTCCATCATTCAACCTTTCCTGTTTGTCATTAAGAGTTTGAAAGAAAGACTCATTTTGTCTCTGAATTCTGCTTTGCAAATCTAGTGTGAGTTGTTTTTTTTTTTACAGTGAAGAACACACACACATACATACATTAAAGACACACACATGCACGCACGCACGCACGTGCGTGCACACACACACACACACACACACACACACACACACACACACACTAAAGCCAGACACAACCTGATGTAGTTCTTCAGATTATTTTACTGGTCATAAACTTTTGAAGTTGTCATTTTTTTTTAAATGTCTGTAACACTAAGGTTTTGTGTTTTGCCTGCATGTGTGCTTGAATGTTCTTCTGCTAACCTGACACAAGTTTACACAGTTTCCTGCATGTGTTGCTGTTAAATACCTATTCAGTTTCAAAACATTAGTCATTATCCTGGATACAGATGTTACTGGAAACTCCAAAGAGAGACTGATATTCCTAAAGATCCTGCAGAAGAGACTAATTTAATTACATTAATAATAATAAAAAAAACTTTTACATAATATACAACTTTTTAAAGAAAACTTTTACGTGAAATATTAAGTAAAAAATTATAAAATGTCATAATTTAATAATTTAAGTTAAATTATATGCAATATATTTTTTAATTACATTACATTTTTTGTTAATTACAGTAAATTACAGATTGGGGTGCAGTCAGAGTTCCCACACTGTCCATGTCCCAGAAAGGAATTTCCATGACTTTTCAATTGTTTTGAATTGTGGATAAGAATGTTTTAAAAACATTATTCAAATTCAGACTGACTCACTTATTTCTAAAGTTTTAATTTATTGAAAAGAACTGACTCAAAGAGTGCTTCCCTCACAAATCAGACATCAATAGGTCTCTTAATCAACTTTTACTCTACCCAGAAGCAATATTAACTGATGCAATATTTTGGAGCAGAGCATAACTAGAAAACATACATTTATCATAGAAATGTTTAGAACTTTTATGATTTTATTCATTTCCGTGACTTTCCAGTGGACTGGAAAACATGATTGGTCACACTTTATATTAGGTGGCCTTAACTGCTATGTACTAACATTAAATACATACAATCTATTTACTGTGTAACTACATGTTGTTCTGCAAGATTACCACATTTACTGCTATTGATGTTGAGGTGCGGGTAATGTTTAGGAGTAAGGGTAGGGTTAGGATTAGGGGTTAGAGTTAAGGTTTGGGGTAAGGGTAGGGTTAGTATTAGGGGTTAGAGTTAAGGTTTGGGGTAAGGGTAGGGTTAGTATTAGGGGTTAGAGTTAAGGTTTGGGGTAAGGGTAGGGTTAGTATTAGGAGTTAGAGTTAAGGTTTGGGGTAAGGGTAGGGTTAGTATTAGGGGTTAGAGTTAAGGTTTGGGGTAAGGGTAGGGTTAGTATTAGGGGTTAGAGTTAAGGTTTGGGGTAAGGGTAGGGTTAGTATTAGGGGTTAGAGTTAAGGTTTGGGGTAAGGGTAGGGTTAGTATTAGGGGTTAGAGTTAAGGTTTGGGGTAAGGGTAGGGTTAGTATTAGGAGTTAGAGTTAAGGTTTGGGGTAAGGGTAGGGTTAGTATTAGGGGTTAGAGTTAAGGTTTGGGGTAAGGGTAGGGTTAGTATTAGGGGTTAGAGTTAAGGTTTGGGGTAAGGGTAGGGTTAGTATTAGGGGTTAGAGTTAAGGTTTGGGGTAAGGGTAGGGTTAGTATTAGGGGTTAGAGTTAAGGCTTGGGGTAAGGGTAGGGTTAGTATTAGGGGTTAGAGTTAAGGTTTGGGGTAAGGGTAGGGTTAGTATTAGGGGTTAGAGTTAAGGTTTGGGGTAAGGGTAGGGTTAGTATTAGGGGCTAGAGTTAGGCTTGGGGTAAGGGTAGGGTTAGTATTAGGGGTTAGAGTTAAGGTTTGGGGTAAGGGTAGGGTTCAGTATTAGGGGTTAGAGTTAAGGCTTGGGGTAAGGGTAGGGTCTCAGTATTAGGGGTTAGAGTTAAGGCTTGGGGTAAGGGTAGGGTTCAGTATTAGGGGTTAGAGTTAAGGTTTGGGGTAAGGGTAGGGTTCAGTATTAGGGGTTAGAGTTAGGCTTGGGGTAAGGGTAGGGTTCGTATTAGTGGTTTGAGTTAAGGTTTGGGGTAAGGGTAGGGTTCGTATTAGGGGTTAGAGTTAAGGTTTGGGGTAAGGGTAGGGTTAGTATTAGGGGTTAGAGTTAAGGTTTGGGGTAAGGGTAGGGTTAGTATTAGGGGTTAGAGTTAAGGTTTGGGGTAAGGGTAGGGTTAGTATTAGGGGTTAGAGTTAAGGTTTGGGGTAAGGGTAGGGTTAGTATTAGGGGTTAGAGTTAAGGTTTGGGGTAAGGGTAGGGTTAGAGTTAAGGTGTGGGGTAAGGGTAGGGTTAGTATTAGGGGTTAGAGTTAAGGTTTGGGGTAAGGGTAGGGTTAGTATTAGGGGTTAGAGTTAAGGTTTGGGGTAAGGGTAGGGTTAGTATTAGGGGTTAGAGTTAAGGTTTGGGGTAAGGGTAGGGTTAGAGTTAAGGTGTGGGGTAAGGGTAGGGTTAGTATTAGGGGTTAGAGTTAAGGTGTGGGGTAAGGGTAGGGTTAGAATTAGGGGTTAGAGTTAAGGTTTGGGGTAAGGGTAGGGTTAGTATTATGGGTTAGAGTTAAGGTGTGGGGTAAGGGAAGGGTTAGTATTAGGGGTTAGAGTTAAGGTTTGGGGTAAGGGTAGGGTTAGTATTAGGGGTTAGAGTTAAGGTTTGGGGTAAGGGTAGGGTTAGTATTAGGGGTTAGAGTTAAGGTTTGGGGTAAGGGTAGGGTTAGTATTAGGGGTTAGAGTTAAGGTTTGGGGTAAGGGTAGGGTTAGAGGTAAAGTTAACCGTGGAACTAAAAATGCAATTAAATGCAAGTACTTTAAATGTAATTACAATACAACAACTTGTATGTACATAATTTCATTGTATCAAATGGTTAGTACATAGTAGTTAAGGCCACCAAATATAAAGTGTGTCCCATTATTTTTATTTACAAGCACCAAATGCAAGTACCTTTTTTAATTGGAAATGCAAAATAATTTATATTTTTTCCCCCTTTTTTGAACAAATCAAATGAAAAAGAAACATTGAACAAAGAAACAAATATTGACCAAAGTTACTGTTCACATACTATGGTGAAACCATGGTTCAGTGATGCTACATTGGAAAAAATGACTAGATAACATATTTTCATTATAGAAATTTCCAATATGCAAAAACACATAAAAAAATCTGTGATATTTCCAGGTTTTTCATGACCATGGGAATGCTGTGTACCGTGAAATATTGGAATTTGTCCTCCGTCAGCTTGAGGGGACATTGTGTAGATGTGATATGAAATTCCACGCAACTCCTATTTCGTATTTGCAACTGTCAGATTAGTGTGTACGCTATAGTAAGCATTTGTTTGTGAATTCCTCTTCCAGCGTATGCCCAAATCCAGCCGCAGGCCCTGATTAAGCAGCAGCCACAACAGTTTGTCATTCAACCCCAAGCTCCGCCTACCTCCAGAACGCAGCCCCAGTTACTGCAGACTGCCTCTGTCCAACCCCACCAACAGACAGCCTCATTGGGCATTCAGGGCTCCACCCAGACCACCTCTGTAGCAGGAATTATTCCGGTTTTGCCTAAACCAGCACTGCACAACCAGGGATCGGCTCAACAAGCCACCATCTTCCATTCAACTGTAAGCCACCATGCACTTAGTCAGCATGGCTCACACACGGGCTTGGCCCATGCCAAAACTCAACCGGTCCAACTAACAGCCATCAATCTCCAAATCCAACCAGCACAAAGCCAGGTAATGAAATCTGTAATGTTACTAGGCATTATACATAATTAATCATGTATAAATTTAAGAAGTAGCTAATTTCTCTGGCTCTCAATTTAGGCTTCAAGACTTGCTCAGGATGACAAGGATAAGCCCACGTCATTGGTGGTAAGAGAGATTTGCCCGCCAGTACAAGTGAATCCATCCACTAAGGCGCAGGGCCCTGACCCCCCTGAACAATCCAAAGCAGACACTGTTAATGCTACATCTCAAACACAAGGTACAGTGGCCATCAAGACTCAGAATTTACAAGGAGCAAGGATAGTTTCATAATCAAATAATACAATCATCAATAATAAAGACATTGAAGCCCAGGTGTCGATATGCATGAAGAATGTGAATTGCCAAAAAAAATAAAAAATTTGAAAGTGAAAATGGAGATTTATAGTAATAAAGGGCATAAACATCGATCTGTTTCTCAACTACATCTATTATATCACTTCTGAAGACATTAATTTAACCACTTGAGTCATATGTTTTACTTTTATGCTGCCTTAATGTGCATTTTGGAGCTTCAAAATTCTGGTCACCATTCACTTGCATTGTATGGATTTTTCTAAATATCTTTGTGTTCTGCATAAGAAAGAAAGTCATACACATCTGGGATGGCATGAGGGTGAGTAAATTATGAGAGAATTAAAATTTTTGGTTGAACAATCCCTTTAACGACATTTTTCAGTAGCTTTCAGTAGCTATGCTATTGTCACAATAGCTTTTGCAGTAACACGCTACATTTTCTTAAGAGTAGCGCCTTAAAATGCTACATTTGTCACACTGTACTGTGAATGCAGCAGTTGATCCGATGGCATAAACAAATGCGCTCTCCTAAATCATCCTCTTTCTCATGTCATGCTGGTAATAGCAAATAAAATAGGGTTTTCTGGTTTTATTAGTGTATATTAAGTATAAATGTATGTTCAGTTTAATGTTCAGTTTAATCTTTGTTTAACTCTTGCAAAACGTTCTATTCCACGGGACCTCATATGTGTCTGTAATTACGTGAGGTTAAGTAAATAATGGTAATTATGTCATTATGTTTTTGTTTTTTTGGGCGTTGCATAAATAATGGAACATCCTAGATTTAATGATGGTGGTGAGCTGGTGACTATAACATTAAAACATAATAAAGTTCTCACATGGAAGTTTATGGCCATTTAAGGAATTAAATATGTACAACTGCATTGAAATACATGGCCTCTCACTCCCACATGGCGAACCGGATTTGCCTTGTGTTTACGCTCTGTTGGGGTGAAGAAGGTGGGAGGATGGGGAGTGGTGAGTGATTCCCATGAAATACAGGCCAGAATTGGCATGTCACGTGAATGGCTGGCTGCAGCGAGCGCAGCAGGCTCAACTGCCAGGTCACCTGGCTGCTATGTCCGAAACAGAAGGCAACTGCTAGTTGCTGCCTATTCAGTCAAGGTCTTAAAGGGGTAGCTCATCCAAAAAAGAAAATTCTGTCATCATTTGCTCACCCTCATGATGCTAAAACCCAATATTTACTTGCTGTCCTCCACAGAACACAAAAGGAGATGTTAGGCAGAATGACAGACTCAGTCACCATTCATTTTCATTTTCTGAGGCTGTCAGTCTTAAACATTCTGCTTAAAATCTCCTTGGTGTTCCACGGAGGAAAGAAGGTGATTTGGGTTTGGAACAACATGAAGGTGAGTAAATAATGACAGAAGTTTCATTTTTGGGTCAATTATAATTTTTTGAAAAAAGGCAACAACTGTCACAAGCTAGTGACAGATGTATTAAACTACTGTCATGTAACCTGGCAGCTAAGGCTACTGTCAGCCCTGGAAAGCTTGAACTGCCTCTCTGGCAGAATGTGGAATGCTTGTGCGTGGGAGTGGAGCACTAGAAAAGGCGTAGCGCATTTCACTGCATGGAACAGCACGCGTGGCAGAGCCTAGAAATTCGCTTTAATATCTGAAGAAGAGGTCTTTAGGAATGAGACTCCCCTCGTGTTTTGAGGCAGAATTGAAGAGCCTACCTCCAGCAAATGACTTTTTATTGCTCTTCGTCGGTAAGATATGTATTTCCTTGGGGTTTGTTTTGATTCAAGTAGTTTTGGTTATAGGGCAAGTAAGGGGGCGTTCACACGAGATAGGTTATTGCGCTTACGAAAACAGCACCGTATGGGTCTCAGACGTGTTTGAACTGATTTTAACTTAACATGCCGTCTCCAAAACGCAACGCTTATGGCGTGAGATGCAACGCAAGGTTGAAAGGCGTCCGTCTAACGCATATGTGCAATTGTGCATATAACCGCAATTAAAACATAGCACCCCAATAAGGGACCGTTCACAGCTAACACGCACATATGCTCTGTTTTTCAGTGCGCCGCGTTTTCTTGACGCCGTGCCAAGTTCAAAAGAACTTCAGATTCTAATAACGCGTCTCGAGACACCTGCGTTCTGTTATGTTCGTTGCGTCTAGACTTTGTAGCGCAAGAATGCGTTCGGTCTGAATGGTAACTTGGAACGACGCAAGAAAAACGCACCGCTTGTAGCGTGGCACGCGACGCAAGGTTAAAAGACCGTCCGTTTGACGCATATAGACCAACAAATAAAAACTAGCGCTGATGGAACACTGAACAACTCGTAATGGATGCGTGTTTGATTATAGAAATGTATTTTTTTCATGCAGGCTTTAAGTGTTTCTTAATGTTTGTAAATAACATTATAAGCGCATTGTCATTTGTAGCGCTTCACATTCTAGGGAGCTCTTTTACCGCGTCTTTCCTGTATTTACGACCAATGAGGATTGTGCAGCTTATGTTGTTGTTGAGGTTACCATGGTGATGAGTCTGATTTCTTTTTTCTTTTCCACTAGGCTCCTTGGAGACAGCGCGTGACCCAGCGGGAGCACCGGTGACATTGGCCATAACCTCGGGAGCTACAGACGAGCCGCCTCTAGCAGCCGTGACGGGAAGTCCGGCACAAAACGGCGAGAACAGGCCGCCTCAAGCCATAGTAAAGCCGCACGTCCTTACGCATGTAATCGAGGGCTTCGTTATCCAAGAGGGGGCTGAGCCATTCCCCGTGAGTATAATCCAATTTCCCATTATATTTAAGGGATGAATTTCACAACATGTCCTAATCATATTTGAAAGTAATTATATTTTCAATAAAACGTATTATTGGTAGCAATAGTATTTTCGTTATTTTGTTATTTGTGGTATTATATTCATGACAGATAATACATATTATTTATTTGATTATTGTTCTTATTATTAGTTGTTTATATAATATAGCATATTTCTTTTTTTTTTCTTTTTTTTTTTTTAACAGTAATTAGAATATATGTATGTATATATACACTCACCTAAAGGATTATTAGGAACACCTGTTCAATTTCTCATTAATGCTATTATCTAATCAACCAATCACATGGCAGTTGCTTCAATGCATTTAGGGGTGTGGTCCTGGTCAAGACAATCTCCTGAACTCCAAACTGAATGTCAGAATGGGAAAGAAAGGTGATTTAAGCAATTTTGAGCATGGCATGGTTGTTGGTGCCAGACGGGCCGGTCTGAGTATTTCACAATCTGCTCAGTTACTGGGATTTTTACGCACAACCATTTCTAGGGTTTACAAAGAATGGTGTGAAAAGGAAAAACATCCAGTATGCGGCAGTCCTGTGGGCTGAAAATGCCTTGTTGATGCTAGAGGTCAGAGGAGAATGGGCCGACTGATTCAAGCTGATAGAAGAGCAACTTTGCCTGAAATAACCACTCGTTACAACCGAGGTATGCAGCAAAGCATTTGTGAAGCCACAACACGCACAACCTTGAGGCGGGTGGACTACAACAGCAGAAGACCCCACCGGGTACCACTCATCTCCACTACAAATAGGAAAAAGAGGCTACAATTTGCAAGAGCTCACCAAAATTGGACAGTTGAAGACTGGAAAAATGTTGCCTGGTCTGATGAGTCTCGATTTCTGTTGAGACATTCAGATGGTAGAGTCAGAATTTTGCGTAAACAGAATGAGAACATGGATCCATCATGCCTTGTTACCACTGTGCAGGCTGGTGGTGTAATGGTGTGGGGGATGTTTTCTTGGCACACTTTAGGCCCCTTAGTGCCAATTGGGCATCGTTTAAATGCCACGGCCTACCTGAGCATTGTTTCTGACCATGTCCATCCCTTTATGGCCACCATGTACCCATCCTCTGATGGCTACTTCCAGCAGGATAATGCACCATGTCACAAAGCTCGAATCATTTCCAGTTGGTTTCTTGAACATGACAATGAGTTCACTGTACTAAAATGGCCCCCACAGTCACCAGATCTCAACCCAATAGAGCATCTTTGGGATGTGGTGGAACGGGAGCTTCGTGCCCTGGATGTGCATCCCACAAATCTCCATCAACTGCAAGATGCTATCCTATCAATATGGGCCAACATTTCTAAAGAATGCTTTCAGCACCTTGTTGAATCAATGCCACGTAGAATTAAGGCAGTTCTGAAGGCGAAAGGGGGTCAAACACAGTATTAGTTTGGTGTTCCTAATAATCCTTTAGGTGAGTGTATATATCTCACAAGTGCAGTAAAAATTTATTATATATATATATATATATATATATATATATATATATAGATATATATATATATATATATATATATATATACTGTGCATTCAGAAAGTATTCAGACTCCTTCATTATTTTCACATTTTATGTTCCAGCCTTATGCTAAAATGCTTTAATATATATATATATATATATATATATATATATATATATATATATATATATATATATATATATTATTTTTTTTTTTTTTTTTTCCCCACATCAATCTACACTCCATACCTCATAATGACAAAGCAAAAATCTGATTTTTGCAAATTTATTAAAAAGAAACATCTGAAATATCACATTGATATAAGTTTTCAGGCCCTTTGCTATGACACTTGAAATTTAGCTCTGGTGCATCCCATTTGTCTGGATAATCTTTGAGATGTTTCTACACTTTGATTGGATTCCTGTGGTAAATTCCATTGATTGAACAGTCAAAAATGTGGGTGCATCGATTAAATTCAAATAGATTAAAGAAAACAAAAAAGGATTCCTTTAAGCCACACACTTGTCTATATAAGGTCTCACTGCTGTAAATGCGTATCAGAGCAAAAACCGAGCCATGAGGTCAAAATAACTGCCTGCAGAGCTCAGAGACAGGATTGTGTCGAGGCAAAGATCTGGGGAAGTCTACAAAAATTTTTTGGCTGCATTGAAAGTTCCCAAGAGCACAGTGGCCTCCATAATTCTTAAATGGAAGGAGTTTGGAACAACTAGGACTCTTCCTAGAGCTGGCCATCCAGCAAAACTGAGCAATCGGGGTAGAAGGGCCTTGGTAAGAGAGGTGACCAAGAACCTGATGCTCCAGAGATCATGTTTGGAGATGGGAGAAACTTGCAGCAGGACAAACATCACTGCAACACTCCACCGATCTGGGCTTTATGGCAGAGTAGCCAGACGGAAGCCTCTCCTCAGTGTAAGACACAAAATAGCACCTAAAAGACTGTGAGAAACAAGATTCTCTGGTCTGATGAAATGAAAATTGAACTATTTGGCCTCAATATCAAGCATCATGTCTGGAGAAAACTAGGCACCCCTCATCACCTGCGCAATACCATCAGAAAAGTGAAGCATGGTGGTAGTAGCAAAATGCTGTGCGGGTGTTTTTCAGTGGCAGGGACTGGGGGACTGGTCAGGGATGAAGGAAAGCTGAACGCAGCAAAATACAGAGATATCCTTAATGCAAACCTGGTCCAGAGCACTCAGGACCTCAGACTGGGTAAAAGGTTCACCTTCCAACAGGACAATGACCCCAAGCACACTGCCAAGACAATGCAAGAGTTGTTTAGGGACAACTCTGTGAATGTCCTTGAGTGGCCCAGCCAGGGCCCAGACTTGAACTCAGTTGAACATCTCTGGAGAGACCTGAAAATGTTGTCCACTGACGGTCCCCAGCTAACCTGACAGAGTTTGAGAGGATCTGCAGAGAAGAAGGCAGAAAATCCCCAAATCCAGGTGCGCAAAGCTTGTCGCATCATACCCAAAAAGACTTTAGGCTGTAATCCTTGCCAAAGGTTCTTCAATTAAGTACTGAGTTGATGGTCTGAATACTTATGTCAATGTGATTATTCAGTTTTTTGTTTTTAATAAATTTGCAAAGTTATCAAAAATCTGGTTGTTGCTTTGTCATTATGAGGTATGGAGTGTAGATTGATGTGAAAATATAACAATTTGATATATATATATATACTGTATATGATTTTAAGGTGAAATATGACCCTGACATGTTCTTGATCTGCTTTGTGATATTCACCCTAGACATGCTATCCACTACGGATGGTTTTATATAATAGAAAAAATTGTGCTAATGAGTTTCAGCATTGAGCATCAAGCAAAACTGATAAAAATATTGTCTGTTGCTCAACTCAACTGAACCAAACCAAGTACAAGGCCTCCACTTACAGTTAACATCACTGACATCAATATGTCTGCTGTACTCTCAGGTGGAGAGGCCTCCGGTTCAGGCAGACAGCCCCAAGAAACCAGACATGCAGCTTCCCTCAGATCCAGAGAAAACAGCCAGCAGTAATTCCCTCAGTGCCACTAACTCAGACACTGAAGAAATTGTACAAGGTGCTTTCAGTAAATCCAAACACATATTGCAGCCTGCGGTTCTTGTTCCACAATGCAAGACTGTTATACTGTACAAGTGTCATAAAATTGTGAAAGATGTTTGCACATAGAGACGGCTGAAAACATGTATTGTTAGAAACAAAGGAAAGTTATGTTGTACTCTAGTGACAAGAGATGACTGGAATTGCATGTTTGTGAACTTTGGAACAATGAATTGTGTAATCAAGGTGTGACAGTAAATACATTCTTGATGTATGTTTCTTCACCGTTCTGGAGATTACAAGCAAAAGCATTCAAATCAGTCATAAATCAGTTTTAAAATGTAATTTCTTCAACAGATATGAGGGTTCAAGAGGAATCTGATGAGCCCAAGCTTACCTGTGAACTCTGTGGATGGGTCGATTTCGCCTATAAGTTCAAAAGGTCCAAAAGGTTTTGTTCCATGGTGTGTGCAAAAAGGTAAAAGAATCTGAAAATAGGAGTTTAATAGTGTTTTCATTTATGGTTATGGTACTTTACATTTGTTCCACCATGAAAATGAAAATAAAATGGCATTTACAACTAGTGGTCGAACGAAATATCGCCAAGGCCGAATTTCTGTTTTGTTTTTATTATGGGCATCTTGAGGGCGCTGAGAATCGCCTGCTTGCACGTGAAGCGGCTGAGACATGTAAACGACCAGCCATGGTTCGTTTAGTTGTTCCGTGCCATTGTGTTAATAAGTGTGCAACACGATGTCATTTAAACGGTCCTCATATTAGAGCAACGGCACACGCATTTGATCTCATAATGTTAAAGTGCTTGCCTGTTTCATTCTCCCTCTCTCTCTTCAACAGTTCCCTGTAACTTTTAACTGTTTTGTCTAATGATAAAAAGGCAAATATCAATAAAACTAATATCATATACCATCTGCAAATATGTGCAAATCTCGTTTAAACAGATGTAATAAACAAACCTCACACAATTTGAGCCTTTCCAGCATCCTGTGGAGTGCTCATTTATTGACCTCTAAAGCATGTATTCTATCAGTCTCTCCTCATCAGATCCCTGTCAATTTGAACCTACTTTTCTAATGATAAAAGGCAAATATCAATAAAACTTCTATTATATACCATCTGCAATTATGCAGATAACTCATTTAAAAGTAATCCATGAACCTCATGAAAATCGTTTTCTTCACGTCGAGCACTCTTCTATTATCTTCCTCTGAAGTGCGTATTCCATCAACCAAGCAGGCATTCCTTGCCGTTTAAACTGTCAGGAGATTGTTGCTCGCGACTAGAACCACACAAGCACGTGAGCTCAACTTAAAAGTAAAAGCGCCTCACATGCGCTATAATTTTAAATGACTTATTCACTATGCAATGTATGTGCAATTGGTTTGATTCTGTATTTTTTGATAAAATTTGATTGTTAATGCGCAAGCCAAAGGCGACTGTGGCAAGGAACTCAAAACTCCATAGGATGAGGGGAGAACAGGCTCACCTGGGGGAGCCAGTTCCCCTCTGGCTATACAACATGAATATAATGGCAATATTAGAAATCATTGTGTAATACAAGACGTGATTTATTTGAGTGAACCGAGAAGAAGTTGATAGGCAATGTTTAAAACTAAAGGATATTGCTTGAACTGTAAGATTGAAAGACTATGTGCTACCAAGAGTTGACAAATAATATACGTTTTGTGATGCTCAGAAAATCTTTGTCTATTGTAACATCACTCATCATCAGGTACAATGTTGGTTGCACGAAGCGGATTGGTCTATTCCACCCAGACAGATCTAAAACAGCCAATCGGTGGAGGAGGAGATCTCAAAGTCACAGAGGCAGGGAGGCCAAGAAGCAGGTGATCAGATGCTTTGCATTGTAGTGCACAATTTAACCACATTAACCACTTTTTTTTAATCCAAAGTTTTGTTCTCTCTCCAGAGGCTCTCTGTATCTCAGCAGTCTCAAGGAGAATCTGTGTCCTCACCACTTCAATCTCAGCCGAGTCATGGAGAATCCAGCCCCTGTTCGGACATCTCCAGTTATGAGGAGGCAACTTCCCCGCTCTCTGCAGCAAGTTCTGGATTAATCGGATCTCAAGTTGTAGTGTCTGCAAATGATCAGGAAGAACTTCCTCTCCTCAGTCAGCACTTCCTGCCGTGTGACCCCACCAAATGGAATGTTCAAGAGGTGTTTGAGTTCATACGCTCTTTGCCCGGTAAGTGGTCATTGTCGTGAATAGAGCGCAACAGTCAGGTTCCGGAAGGAAAATCCCATAAATTCTCTCCATTTGCAAATCTATTTTGAATGACAACTAATCAAATTTTAAAGACAGACTTACCGTGAACTAAGAGGTTGTTAATCGACGGTATATACTTCTTTTGAAGCATTAGTCTGCAATAATTCAGCTTAATTTGTTCAAAAATTGTGTTTAATAGTGGAATTCCTGGAGAAGAACTACACTACCCATGGGGAGTGTAATCAGAGAATCGTGGTATACAAACCAGAGAAAAAAGTTCCACATTGACCGCCCACTTCCACAACGCACTGCGAATGTCACAATGGAGTCGGTCTATTATTTCTAAATATGTCGCTATAAACTTAAAATGTAATTTTCAATGCTTCATGGGATTGTAGTTCATTCCCTCATTTAAGATGGTAAGTACACAGTCTTGTACCTTTTGTATTTTTGTCTGATTTCAAATGCTTTTTTGTTTCAAATCAGTTTGTAATGTTGTGAATGATTCACTTCAGAGCTGGCCGGTTTGGTTTATTGCTCTTTAACTCTTTAATGAAGGTTTTTTAAATGCCTATGGATGGCCTTAATGGGAAAAATACTTCAGCAACAAAGACAGCTGAATAAAGTTGATTTTGTGTGTCTTAAATTGTAAAACATTATTTGTCCAATATTTAAAAGTAATGGTAGACCAACATGGGTTTTTCAGTTGCCAATGCTGATATCTAGAGCTCTGGCTGAAAATTTAAACCACGGGTTTTCAAAGTCTTAAAAAGTAAGCCCCCCTTTGACAAAATTTATAAGACTGCACCCCTCTTCTTTTTTTTTTTTTTTTTTTTTGCGGATTTATATAAATACTATAATGTTGTGTATAGGCCTATACAATAACCTTAAATTCAGTCTGACATGCTGTAAATATTCCTATTAATCATATGAAACCATATTTTTCATATGTTTTTATAAAAAAAATACATGTTTGTCCTTATGACAATTGGATTATTTGTTTTTTTAGCATATAATTGTGATAAACTCGCATCTCTAGTCTCCGTCTCTATGTGGAACTGCACTTTTCACAAACACATCGACTGGATATCACGTTTAACTTATACACGGCTTTACTGTTGCGTGCGCGAGCATCAATAACGCGTGCAGATTAATGCCTTTGAAATGCCTTCATAATGATGACCATAATGATGAATACAATTATGAAACAGTAAAAAGGCTCATACATTTTTACATTGTTATTATTAACAATAATCAGCATTACCCATAATCAAAACTTTTTATGCTGCTTGTTTAAACTTATTTTGCAGCTTTGAAGATTTATGACAAGAACACGTGAAATGTTCACGCACTTACAAACACCAACAAGTGTTTGAAATAACATCCGACTTGGATGTGATGTGGATTCCGATCACAGAATGAAGCAGAATTACATTAATTATTGAGTTATATGTGATGCTTTCTCTTATGCATACTAATCACTTTCATACTAAATATACTTTATACTAAAAAAATACCAGAGACCGCTTAGACAAATGTCTCATGTGCTGAGAATGTGCTAACGTGCTAACCATAAAAATATAAATCATAAAAGTTTAAGAACCACTTCATGGTCAGAATGGCGACATTTTGAATCACGCTCGCGCCAGAGAATTATTGCACCTCGACCTGTAATTGGCCAAAATGCTCCATACGACTTTTCCGAGACCCTCTACTCTTCCCTGTGGAACACGGAAGCTTGACCTCTGATCCACTTTCTGTAGATCTGAATTTCTGCGGTTTGAATTTTAGAATATTGAATTTGCTGTTCTGAATTTCTTCTTCATCTTGAAAACTTGAAGCTGTATTTTTTAAAATGGGATATTTACAGTGTAAGAATTCAGAACCAAAAATGTGCTGTTTGAAAATACATATTTATAAAATTGTGCCATAAGAAAACCAATTCAATTTGGTAAAATATGAAATGTCCACGATTGGAGTTTAAAAAATTCTAATTCAAACCTATTTAAAATACAACCTAAAAATTTAATTAGGCAAAATCACACTTATAATTCAAATTCAAAAGTCTATAATTAAAATTTACACAATTCAAATTCAAATTGTTTTGGCATATTTCTGGCTCCATACAAGCGGAGATATTTCCACTCGCAAAAATGTATGCACGCTCGACATTTAACAGTATTATAACGCAATAGAACTACGGTCTATTAAGTTGAAATATAGCCTGTAAAGCGATCAATTTGAATTTTTCTTAACAGTAATCTATCTTTTGTCTCATGTTGTATTTTTAAAATGCTCTTCTATTTTTCTTTGCGTATCAGGTTATGTATGATATTTACAGAGCTAGAATATGTGACCTATTGTTGTGATTGTTGCAGGTTGTCAGGAGATTGCAGATGAGTTTCGTACCCAGGAGATTGACGGACAGGCCATGCTGTTACTAAAGGAAGACCACCTAATGAGTGCCATGAATATTAAATTAGGACCCGCCCTCAAGATCTTCGCTCGCATAAACATGCTTAAAGATTCCTAGCCTTGAAAGGCCGTTTATGTGTTTTTGTCTGGGTGTGTATATGGGTCTTCATGTCACCTATAATTGATTACAGCACTACAAATGCACTACAACGTTTAAAAAACAATAATAATTCAGTAAAACTTTCTTTGTACATATTGGGATCTAAAGCTCAAATCTGCACTTCCTCAAGACAAGAATAGAAGGACATTCAGCTGAAACAAAAATGACTTGATTACCTATGAATAATCACACAAATAATGACTTGTACCAAATGGAAGGCTTGAGTATTCCTTAAGCGTTATGGATCAGTGATTTGGAATAAAAATACAAAAATAAAATGAAATGTGCTACATCAACAAGTGACACGTCAAAACTATGCTTACTGGAACTCAGAACAAAACGTTGGATTTTGTAGGTATAACAACGCTGTAACCCAAACAGAACCAATCCCACATCTTGACACAGACACTATGAACTGTACAGTATATGATTGTTATTTTCAGGTATGATTTGTTGTTTTTGTAACATACCAGATGCTTTTGTGTACATATGTTTAAGTAAATTATTCTTACCTTTGTGTGTGAGTATTTGTAACAGAGTTGAACCACAACAAACTGGTTCTATTTCACGGTCTCATTTTCTTTGGGAAGACTTGAATGCAGAAGCACATATCTTCAAACCTGAAAACAGATACAAACTGTAGGAAGGGACTCTTGTTAATGACGCCTTATTCAGTGTGTGTCAGTGCAGACGCACTGATTTCTGCAAACCCTGGTTTTGAGATGCACATTAAGTATATTTAACTTGGATATTTGGAATGATTCTATGTAAAGTTTTAACAGTGCCCAGATTTGTCATTGTATGTTACTAGAGGATTGTGATAATTGTGTTTTTATGTTTAGTTAAATGCTTTGTGAAAATGCCTGTATTTATCAGATGAATGATATTTGTAATATAACATTTTTTAATGAAGGATTTTTGTGTCAACTAATTTTTCAAGGCAAATAAAAAAGGATTGTCTCAGCATGGATAACAAAATATCAAACCAAGTTGCATCTGCAAACTAGCTTTTCGCTGAACTAATGTCACTTTTCTATCAATTTTTGCAATTACGTTTTTAACTGACATTTGGCAGCCACATAGAGCCCTATTATATTAATTTGATAATTATACCTATTGTTTTATTATTTAAAATCTAACAAACTTATTTTGTGCAGTGTTGTGCTTGGCAACTATGCTTGTGCTCTCTAAAATTAATTGGCTCTTGGTTTGCAATTTTTGTTAACTAATGCAATGCTGTGCATACATTAAAGGAATAGTTCACCCATAAAGGAACATGATCTCATAATTTACTCCCTCTCAGTCCATCCCAGATGTGCATGACTTTCTTCTGCAGATCACAAACAGATTTTTTTTAAGAATATCTCAGCTCTGTTAATCCTCATAATGCAAGTGAATGGTGACCAAATCTTTGAAGTTCCAAAAAGCATATAAATGGCACACAAAAGTAATCCAATTCTTAAATCCATGTCGTCAGAAGCAATATAATAGTGTGGGTGAGAGACAGTGACGTCTTTGTGCCTTCCTACTAGTTGTCATACTCATGCCATCCCAGATGTGTATGGTTTCTTTCTTCAACAGAATACAAAGATTTTTAGAAGAATATCTCAGCTCTGTAGGTCCATACAATGCAAGAGAATGGTGATCAGGCATTTGTAGCTCCAAAAATCCCATAAAAGGAAACATAAAAAATCCATATGACTCCAGTGTTTAAATCCAGATCTTCAGAAGCAGTACAACAAGTGTGGTTGAAAAACAAAACAATTTTTAAGTCCTTTTTCACTCTAAATCTACACTTTAACTTTCACTGTAAAAACATTACCTTGTCTGCAAGTCACATGCTTACTGCAATAACAGCTTCATTGATTATAATAGGAGCGATCCAATGCTCCCAACCATTCCGTTCAGGAAATAATTGTGAGCATCTAAACTAAGATACATTTTCATCTCCTCTTTGGGTGCAGATTTGCTCAGTATTTACAAGATGTCTTGATAAGTCACTTGAGGTAAATGTTTGACGTTCTTTGAGAAAATTTGTTTACTCAGAATCATATTTAAAGGATCCGGTAATGACACTCATTTTATTTTGACAGTTCTGGGTTATAGACCTGTTTTGTGTGATGTCACTCTATGACCAAGCCACCATGTTTGTGACCAATTTTACATGTACCTTCATTGTGCTACACTGTGGGGTGTGACAAAAAAACTTCTTCAGTAGTTAAAAGCAGCTCCTACATTCATACAGATTGGATCATCACAGATGTTTTTAAATACTATGACTAAATCAGACCAGAAAACAACACAAAAACATTTGTACCTTCTGAATGAGAGATGTTTACAGTGATGTACCGGTGTGTGTGTGTGTGTGTGTACTCGCCAATCACACATCAGACTTGCTGGAATCATGGATAAAATATCTATATGAAAGTTCAATTTGCCAATATATGTGCTGTCTTCAGACCTGTATGAAGCTTTCTTGGGACTGGGCAAGGAAAAGCCATTTTTTATGTTTTTCTTGGTATGGTTTCTCTGGTATTTTTCCATTCACCGCCAATGTTTCCAACAGCTGATAGCCACAAATATGGTGATGCCACTGAAACAGGTCAATAAAAATGCAGCTACCGCAAATGGTTCTTGGCAAGGCATGCACAGTAGCATTCCTTTTGTTATTGTTTACATCTTTGAAATGGTCTATAAAACTACACTTTCACATTCTTCCTCTTTAGTTTTTTGGGGATTCCCATTCTTTGTGCATATCGCCACCTACTGGTGGAGATTTATGGTAAAAAAAAAAAAAAAAAAGGACTTAAATATTGATTTGTTTCTCACCCACAACTATCATATTGTTTCTGAAGTTATGGCCACCATTCACTTGCATTGTATAAACCTACAGAGTTGAGATATTCTTCTAAAAATTATTAATTTATGTTTTGCAGACGAAGGAAAGCAACACACAACTAGGATGGCATGAGAGTCTGAGTAAATTATGAGAGAATTCTCATTTTTAGATTAGCTTTTCCTTTAAAAGGTGTGGCTAAAGTGTCCAAATGCTTTTTTTTTTTGGGCCGCTGTAAATCTTGAAATCTTGAGTTAAAACAAAAATGAAAAGCCATAGAAATAAGAAACCACTAGGTGGCACACTTGCATTTCTCACACGACACGCTCCAAAGTTGCAGTGTTTCTTTATCTTCTGTTCTGGATGCTTATTTCAGAGACAAATATGTTCAGTCAGTCTTTAAAGTTGACCGGCTACGCATTTTCAGCGTTTAAAAGTACATTTTGACTTGTTGTTTAGATTGCTCGGCTTTAGTCACAAAAATGTATTAAAAAAGTGCTCTAAATAAGCCGTGTTGTGAGCTGAGTACCGGTTAGTGGAGGAAGGCAGAGAAGACTTTGGAGGAAGGAGGTTGGCTGACTGGTGACTTCTGCAGCGGCACAAAGAATCCTATTTTATAAAATTGTCCTCCTCACTCCCGCCTCCTACCTCTCTGTCTAGCTTCTGATTGGTCAGAATTCTGTAGAACTATCATCTGATTGGTTGTGTTAGTTGTCCGTTCGCGTTCCCTCACTACACATGAACTTCGATGAAGCCGATCCTCAACAACGGTGCTGCTCGATGAGCGATACTGGAAACTGATCAAACCTGGGATGGCACCCACAACGGTGAGAATTTTAGTTTATATAACATATCGGTAACCCCCCACCTGAAAGATAAATACAAAAAGTACGAGAGCAGGAGAAAGTAATTTTACACGGACAGGATGCAGATTGTATGAATAGTTTGGATAGTTGACAGACTACAGTTTTAAATAGCCGACAGTTACTGTATACAGGCAACTGCACAAGCAGTCTCGAAACAAGTAAACAAGTGTGCTAATTCAATTTGAATGGGATTTTGTATTGGGGCTTTGAATGAAGAAGGAAAACGAATGGAAAAATCGAAACCTCGAATTGTCTAACGTGAAAAATGTCTGGTTTTTCTTTGTTTCTTTGTTTTTATGCGAAATGAACAACGTTTTCTTTGACAATTTTGTATGTTTGTTATTGGCTCTGTCTCAAATTCTAGTGAGCTTTCTGACTAGACAGCATTTTTGTGCAACAAATGCGTTCCCAGTCAGCTGAGCTCAATTGATGCCCAAAAATGTTGTTTAGTTAGGCAACTCCATCATACTTGGATTTATGACAGCTTTAATGTTAAAGAATGTCATAAGACTGCTCCAAACAAAGCAGATTGTTTGATAGTTTTTATTGTTTATATATATATATATATATATATATATATATATATATATATATATATAACATATTTTATTTCTAAATTAATTGCATGACAGGGCCATGCAATGTATATTGCACTTTATGTCAAGTCACACAACTTGTATGGGCAGAGCTGTTCACATCAACAAACGGTTGACATCCTAAGGAACGTGTGGCAACAAGCCATCTGTTTTGTAGCTCTCAAACAGCTTGTGGATTAAATTAATTACTCTCTGACATGTCGTGTGAGCTTGGACTCAAAGACTGCACTTTGAGTCTAGCTCCGGGGAGAAATGTTGAGTAATTGAAGAGGCATTTGTGCTGATGTTCTATGCAATAGCATCCTTTAATTCAGAGAGGCATGGGCACCATTAAAGAGGAAATGCCAAATTAGTCAACCTTGAAGAACACATCGGATAAACCTTAAGTGCACTTTAAAGAATGGAACACAGCAATGTGCACGTTTTGTAGATGAATGAAGAACTTGTTTTGATTTTTTTGTGGTACTTCTTTTCTCACAAATACAAAATAAATTACATATAAAATACATTCTAAATCACACCTTTTTAGTATGCTAAATTCATCATTTATTTCTGTAAAAATATCCCAGCTAAATTTGCAGAGACAACTAAAATTAATCCATTTGTAGGTTGATTTCTCTGTTCATGAAACCTGTTTGAAAACAGTCAACACTTGTGCAGTTCCATTTGGTAATGCTAGTGGCACAGAAATACATTTCAGCATTGGTTAGATGTAAGGTGCATTGTATTGGAAGCAATGGAGACAACACATTTTGTGATATCAGCCACCTCTATAGTATTTTTCACATTTGATGTATTTAATTGTCATTTAGTTGAAAGTACCTACTCATGCATTTTATAATTCCCTTTGGATTCTATGAAAGCCAAAGTGAAGTTGTGAAATTTGCACATCTATAAAGTATGGCTTTGCACATTTTAAATTAGCACTGTTTGAATGGGTAAACCACAAACCATGAAAGCTTTCATACACACTCAGTGCATCAGATCAGATGTAGTGTACAGTTCCCATCGGTGCACAATACATCAAAAGAAACTGGATTACAAGAGTATTATAAGAACAAATTTGACCGTGACAGATGAAAGGTTCAGTGTCAATTAATGTGGGTTAATGCTCAGTAGAAGTGATGTGTACAGTACAGTAATGCGATTTATGGGAACTCTGACGTGGAATCGAGGTGCCCAAGATCTTAGGAGCCCAAATTGCAGCTGGAGCACTGTAGCTGGAAGTCCTCCGCGTCCAAGCATTTTATGTAACAATCTGAGTCGAGTCCTCATGACTTCATGATGTGGAAACTTTGGCTGACTGCACAAATCTCGACGTGAACTAAAAGCACCATTAAATGCAAAGTGGGGTCTGACTGAAAGGATCTAGGTTTGGTTTCATAAGATTGTTTTAGTTGAGGTTTGGTGCTCTGGGTCAACTTATTCGTGGTGTGCGCTGTTATATGGGAAAGTGAAATTTGATGCGTTGAAGTTTATCCATGCGCAATTACTATTTAGAGTACTTAGAAGTGAGCGGGAAAGGAATTTGAGTCAATCCAACAAGCCTCTTTCTCAAACTGTCTATCAATAGGCAGCACTTAGAAAAGTAATGGAATGCTGTTTTAGCTTGGATGTTATGACAAATGCTTTGATTCATAAGAATAAAATGAAGAAAAAAAATCTGCTTTTCTTCAGTGAACTGCACAGAAAGGAAAACCAAGCTAGATATTTTTGCACTTTTTTCTTTATGGATTTCGAACACAAATGAAGATATATTGCAGAATGTCTGAGGTGCTCTTTCCCATAAAACAAAACTGGATGGTGATTTATACTATCAAGCATCAAAATGAACAAACAAGAACCATAAAAGTTGTTCATACAAGTCTTTTGAAGCCATATAATGGCTTTGTGTCTGAAGGTAGACTGATGTATTGGTTTTACCGATTAATCTATGCCGATAGATGCTTTTTGAATCAGTTATTGCTGAAAATCTGTGCCTATATTTTTTTTTTTATTAATTCTCCATGTTCCTCTGTCACCAGCGTTGAAGGATTCTACAATTAAAACAGCTTGATTCTGCAGTATAACAGCGGCCTCTATATAAAATCAATCAATGACAGCTCTATTTGCTACATCTAAATCTTTCATAATTGACAATATTCATCCATATATTTATTCTAACTTCAATGCATATTTTTTTATTTTTAATAGATAGTCAAGTGTTTAAAATTGAAGTGAAGGCATGCAAGAATTTTTTTTTTTTTTGACTATTTGAAATAGATGATAAATCAATTAAAAAACGATCTGCTGATTAATCCGTTATCAGCCTTTTCCACCACCTTAGTTGTTGGCATCAGTAAAATCCACTATCGGTCGACCTCTATTTGTGTGTGTGCTAACAATCACCCCCTCTGCCATAGCTCTTTTGCATTTCTTGCATTTTACTTATTACTTTAAATTGAAGAAACGGTACATTGCATAATCAAGATAAGTATGTCTTGAAAACACAATTATACAGTAGACTACAGTCATTTGTAAATGTATAGGATTCCATTACGTCATTAGATTCCCTGATTGCGATGGAGAGATCAAGTTTCTCTTAACTAACTTAACCTCTGTGTGGGTGAAAAGCTACATGTATGTATTCTGCCCACTCATTTGCTCAATGTTTTGCTTTGCATTATCTTTGCAGGAGTCAAGACTGAACGTGGAGGCTTTAAGTAAGAGCGATGTGCTGGTACTCTTCAGTGTTCTGGAAGGGGAGCTGGAGGCCAGAGACTTTGTCATACAGGCACTCAGGGTTAGTCCTATTTTTTTTTTAGTTTCTTTACAAATGATGAGCAACATTTTGGAGCGACTACCAACAAGAGAGTAGACCGTGGAGCTCACGTGACCCCGTCTGCTATGAGTGTGAGATACTGGAGTCCAGTGAGGGCAGGCAAAATGGAGAAGTAAAACGTTTCTGTGAGCGATTTCACTGTTAATTTGTCTGTAATCACAAACATGGATATAGCTTAGTAAAAATTATGCGTGGAAAACCGCGTAAGCATTCTGAGTCAGCTTTAAGATCGTTCATCTTGTTCATGATATGATGCATTGAGCACTGCTCCACTGCTTTGTTTTGTTTTTTAATATAAAAACACTCTCCCCAGCAAAATATTCATTTTTAGAAGCAATAGAACTGATTCATATGATGTCTTAGTTTATACTGGTGGCAGTATAATCTGTAATCAGAATTTCCAAAGCTGCTATGGTCAGAGATGCAGTCCACCAATAATATTAATGTGACAGCCCACCAGTGACACAGATCACAGAGTCTAGCGACACCAGGCGCCAGTGTCGTTTGCAGTGTGAATAGGGCTTAAGGCCATACTAGTAGACCATGGAGGTTGGATTTTGCCGATACCTATACCGAATGTGGTGTAAAAGGCTGATAACCGATTAATCAGTCTATAGTTTTTTAAAATAGTTTTATAGAATATAAAAAATATGTATTCTTTCCTTTCAGAGATGGGCACAGACATAAACTCTGCAAGAGTCAAATATAAATAAAATCCCAGATGCATTTCATTGTTCAACCAAAATTCCAGTACTACCTAGAAAAAAAGTGAAGGTTTGGTGTATAACGCAGGACTTTTAAGCATAAACAAACTTTAAACAAACAACAACAAAAAAATTACATGACAAAGACTTGGCTCCGTTATGATGCTATTTACCAAATTAAGCATTTTATAGCCTTTATGTTTACCAGGTAAAGGGTTTAATTTATAAGTATATATTTTTATATATAAGTAGGTAACCAATAGTAAAAAAAAAAAAAAAGCAAAAATCGGCACCGATTAATCGGTAAAACCGGTACCTCTAGTAGACCATGGTCCTTTTGCAACTTAATTAGCTTTATCTACTTCTAATCAATTAAAGATCTCAGATCATCTAGGATCTAGGGATGCAACTTGGATGCAATGAAATTTAAGCCACTGATTTCATTCATTTTACACTTTCAAATAGCACCGGAAACTGGTAGGCTATATTGTTGAATTCCTGCTGTAAAACTACACTACCCATGATCCTACACTCTCAAACTACTGATATATTTGTATATGCATTATCTGAATAAATGCAATAAACATGGAATATATTGTTTTATTATCAATGACTATTAGTCAGTAGGTTTATATTTTAAAATAGTTAATTTTCAACATAATGGATTTTCAATGAGTAGTTCATTGCCCTCATAAAAGTACTTTTTGTTTTTAATTTTTTTTATTTAATTTTTTTAAATGTTTTCATATACTTTTTTCCTAATCAAAATTTGTGATCTTTGAACTTTTTTTTTTTTTTTTTTTTTTTTTTTAATAGAGAAAATTAATGGGGGAAAATGTTTTAATCTGGAACCAAGGGCACTGAAAAAATGGACAATCACTGTTGTGTTCTGTTGTCTAAAGTAAATGTCAGCCATATAGAGCCATATCCAGTTTCTGATATACCATTACATGAGTAACTTGTTGCATTGTTTAACTAACAAGAGTACTAGTAAAGAGTACTGAACTGCCTCTACCTTTGATACACCACATAAAAGCAACCTATCCCAGTCAATACACTGAGTACAGCAACACAACTGAAACAAAAAGGATCATTCCTGTGTCATGTACACTTTATTCAGGAGCATCTGGACTTGTTTATTCATTCAAAATGTTTGAGCTACTTAAAGTGATGTTGACCCAAGCAGCTGCACCCCAAGTTATACATCAGTCCCAATTTACACCATTATGAAGGCAATTCCCTTCCTTATTGGTGAGTCTTATGATCATGTGGTTTCTAATGAGAATAACAATGCAGTACATGAAAAAATGTAGTACATACTCCACTGATAAAGCCACTTATTTCAAGTGCTGAAGCATTGCTGAAAAATGTAATAAACAAATTGACTTTGTTTTTAAAAAGTCCATAACCTTGTAGTTGTCCATTTAGTTTAATTCAAAAGCAACAATTTGATGGAAAACAAGTGATGGTACAAAAATGGCAAATAAATGAAAGAAAAAAACAATTTGCTACAAGCAGAGTTCCCACGGTCATGGGAAACCTGGAAATATCAGGAAATTTTAAAATTGTGATTTCCAGGCCTGGAAAAGTCATGGAAATTAATAAAATCATCAAAGTCATGGAAAATCATGGAATTGTTTTTATAGTTAATATATTTTTATTTATTATGCTCTGTCCTAAAATATTTAACCAGGGTGTTACGTTGCACTGGATTAAAAACACATGGTGAACAGTTAAAAAAAACATCATGTTGTTTAGAATACCTGGGCAATTAGGGTGCTTTCACTCTAGCACTTTTGGTGCACACCTGGGTTCGAATGTCGTCAAAGTTCGGTTCATTTGGATGATGTGAACACCGTTTTCCGAACTCGGTTGTGCACCTGGGAACAGCACCTGAGTCCACTTGAAAAAGTGGTCAGGGGTACGGTTCATGTGAACTCCAGTACAATTTGCTGCTGATATGAATGCAATCGTAGCAAATCACTGAAGTGATCTTAGGCTGGGTGATATGTAAAAAATATTTTAGCGATAATTGCCTAAAAATATCACAATATACCAATATATCGTCAACCTCCTTGCAGAGGGTCGGTGCAAATTCATTTGAAATTAATTTATTGAAAAACACGTAAAATATAAACAAAAGATATTTCTAAATTCAAATTGTATTTTAGACTAAATTAAAAAAGCAATTAAAATAATAATATGAAAATAACTATAAAAATCTTTTATATACCGGTGTGTGTATATATATATATATATAACCACCTCCCCAAATATAAAAACATTTACCATCTCCAATGGCCGCATTTGCCATCATGCAAGTGTGCGTCAACGACAACAGGTGGAAAATTACTAATAGCCTACAGATGAATAATTAAAGACAATTATAAATGTAAATATAATAATAATCATAATAATAAAGCCTAACAAATTTCCTTGTGTTGCCAATATAATGATACTAAACGTGTGTTCTTATCGAATTTGTGTTTGTATTGTGTTTTGGTATTACAGTTATTGCTGCCTATAGAAAAGAATATAGAACAAAATTTTAGGTTCAAGATGAAAGTGTCTTTGTTTTGAGTTGCGTTCACATTGCATGTTAAGTGCAAACTGGTCTGTGTAAATAAAGCTAACTCAACTCACAGCACCTCCTGAGATGATCGGAGATCATTTGTAACATTCATGCAAACAGAGTGTAACAGAGAAAAAAGGGTGATATCTCTTTACATGCGCTTGTTCCACGAGACAGAACGCCTCTGAACAAACATCGAATTAGACACAAGCATTGATGGCTTTTATTAGACTGTTTTAAAAAATATCATAAAATATGTTTATTCAAGCACATGTCTTTTTCACACCCTGGGCTACTGTTTCATATATTTGCTGACTTCCCAGATCCTTGGATTTTCCATTTCCCAATATTGTCGATCATCTTCGGTCAATTGAGTATCGCAAGCAGCATCGGGTTCTTTGAGATATCGTCTCAAAGGATAGGCTCCTGATTGCAATTATTATGGTATAATGCATTTCTCACATCTACTTGGGTCTAAATAAATCCCCTTTGGAGAGCAGCTCACATTCTTTTCATCTCTTGCATCCGTAGGCTCGTGGTAAACAAACGCTAATTTTCATCACATCATTGCACATTCAATGCATCCTCGGGAGACAAACATAAGTGTCGTTTTGTGCATGTAAAGTTTTGGTGGTAAATTCAAAGAGATGAATACTTCAATAACACAGCAAAACTGATGGCTTCTTGAATTGTTGCCAAGTTACAGTGGTAAACAGCTGCCTCTTCTACTCACATTGATGATGGTACGTGGTTCGCACCGAAATCATATAATGTGAACAGAGACCAGTGGGGACAAGGGGAGTCCAAGCAATCGAACCAAGTGTGAAAGCACCCTTAGAGACAACGATGTGCCGCTAATCTCCAGCCATATTAGGATTCACGCAATGTGTTTGTATGGATTCAATTTAAAATGAAATGTTTTCAGTTGAACTTTTATCAAACAATGGAGTTTTTTTTTTTTTACAAATTTGCGATTATGTGATTTCGGTGCCATTTTCAGAATGGAAGGCTAAATGTTTGGGCATGGAAATTATCTTTCAAGTCATAGAAAAGTCATGGAAATTCATTGGTTGAAAAGAGTGGGAACCCTGTACAAGTGTGACTTTTGAGGACATGACCCAGCTAAAAGATTTATGTTCTTAAATCTTCTTAAAGGAATATTCCAGGTTCATTACAAGTTCAGATCTATCGACAGATTTTATGTTATAATCACGACTATCACAAATAATTATTTTGACTCATCCCTCATTTAATTAAAAAACACAAAAGAAAATGGAAAATGGAAGTGAATGGGGCTAGTCCCGGGTTGGACTGGGACTGGGCATTTTGTGGTCCGTTCTGCATAACGCGGCGGCTCATTTTTGCTTATCGCGGCCGAACCACTGGCCTGCTCGGTTGGCCATTCTGCCCCTGATCGGCCCAAAAGTGCGTCAGCCCACCGGGAAAATGCCTGATATGCTAGATTACCAGTCCAGCCCTGGGCTAGTCCATAAACCTTAAAATACACCAAAAAAATATATATAACCACAATATTCTATGTGTTAAAATTATTTTAGTGTGATGAAGTCACTTACTAACCTTATCTGTGTAAAGTTATATCCAATATTGCAATCCATGTAATCTGGTAAACGCCAAAACACTGGGGCTATACGTCTTGGGGCTATACAGGGTGTATTTTAATGTTTATGGACTGTTGCTTTTCACTTCCATCCCAGTGCCTTACTGTACACAAGTTTTTTTTCTTCTTTATTTAAAAAAAGAGGAATGAGTCTAAATTATTTTTGTGGCAAATGCTTTTGATCGAGCTTATTATTGAACCCAGAACATTCCAATGCAACTAGAATGTTGTTTAAAGTTTGGCATAATGTTAAAACTTCTTTAAAACGTAGTTCAGAAACTTTTATTATCAGTTTTTATTCATAAAAATGCAAAAAAAAAAAAAAAAAAAATCTAATTTAAAGGATGTATGAATAATGTTGTTCTACAAATGTTTTTTCCTAACATTGTGACGTTTATCAAATGCTAATTTGCAATTTCCATTAATGCTATTTTAACCTTTACGTAACGTTATTCAGAGTTGTTGGAATGTTCCTGTTAGGTGGGGCGTACACACCTGTGCTATTTATGGCATTGTTATGCTTGTGAATGAGAAATGTTATCAATTCTTTCCTCAATAGTTGTCTATTGACCATCAGTAGTTCACCGTTGAACAGGTTTAATGCTCCAAACTGCACACTAGATAACCAAGACCGACATTAAAGCTCTAACCTCTCAATGAGATCCAGATGTCTTGTGCACTCTAGCACATTAACATACTTCAGACACTACTCAACATGAAGGAAATATCCATGTACATTTCAAAAACTCCAGTTTATTTAGCTATAAATTCACTAGTTTCTATAGACTGTATGGCACTAGTCCTTGTATGAGAAAAGATGGTGTTCATTAGCTTGGAGTTTTTCTCATGTCACTTTTTGGGATTGTCGTAGAGAACTTAATTTCAATTAAATGCTGGAATGCCAAGCAATTCTTTAGAGAAAATTACAAGTAAACCTTGTTTGTCATACTTCCTGTTTGATGTTTATTGTCCTGCTATTTGCTCATTCCCATCTCTGTGGTGGTCTTACCTTAATTTCAATACAATGTACATCAGGCTTTAATTACACTGGACTGGCTCTTATTTTGTCATGCTCTTTTCACTTAAATTTGTATTTATTTATTTTTACTGTGGGACTCCTACTACATTCCAGCACTGTCACTGGGCCTCATCCCACACTCCCGGTGGATGCCAGGCTTTCAAACACAGCTGAGTTATAGCAAAACTTCTGTGCACCATAACCAGATGAAAGATCTTCAGAATCATTTCAACAAATCAGCCAAACAAATGTGCAATACATCCAAAAATTCCATGAAATTACCGTTACTGTTGTAATTTTTTTTTTTATTAGATTTTTTTTTATGGTTTTGTACCATGGTAATACTGTTTTTGTTTTTTTGGATGTGTACCTTGGTAATACCAGGTTTTTTGCACTTGTGATGAGGAGGTGGGCATGTCTGGGCCGTGAGGGGGAATCTCCTCCCCTCTGGTGGGGGGTGTGTGTAAGTCAGTCCAGAGCTTTCCCTGGCCTGAATCGGGCAGGGGGTATGTGACGAGGAGGAGGGCGTGGCCGGGTCGTGAGGGTGCACGTCTGCCGCTGAGTAGCTCAATCAGCGGGAGAGAGATAAGAGGATTAAGGGATGCCAGAGAGAGAGAGAGAGAGAGAGACACACACACACACACACACACACATGTTGTGTTTCCATGTTTTATGGGGACTTTCCATAGACATAATGGTTTTTATACTGTACAAACTTTATATTCTATCCCCTAAACCTAACCCTACCCCTAAACCTAACCCTCACAGAAAACTTTCTGCATTTTTACATTTTCAAAAAACATAATTTAGTATGATTTATAAGCTGTTTTCCTCATGGGGACTGGCAAAATGTCCCCACAAGGTCAAAAATTTCAGGTTTTACTATCTTTATGGGGACATTTGGTCCCCACAAAGTGATAAATACACGCTCACACACACACACACACACACACACACACACACACACACGGAGCTCATTGACATTGTGTTATTATATTCGAGTTCTGTTTGATGTTGTGTTGTAATTAAAGTCTTGTTGAATGTTGATCCAGTTCCCGCCACCTCCTTTCCCTAACTGTACAGTACTATAGTAATACCAAAGGATTTGGACGATATTTGATATTTGGTGATACCATGTTTTTTGGGCTTGGTACCATAGTAAAACCATTGTATTCTTTGATGGGCCTTGGAGCACCAGGCAATAGAATATGCTAATCGTTCTGTTCATGGTGTAGCCTATATCAAAACACCATGGAATTACCATCTTAACGCATCACTGTGCTACAGTATAGTACTGCCATATAACTTTTTTGTAAGGCTAAACTTATAGGAATATAGTATATGGATTTTTGCAAACTGAGTTTTATGTGCAGCGTTCTACGTTTTGCCACAGTTTCCTGATGAAATTAACACTAGAGGCACTACAGCAATTGTGCGTTTTATTCACTTTCACAAATCACGAATACAACAGCTGATTTGACTTTATAAACAACTTGTAGGTTGGGGGCTACTTTTTTAAATCTCCTTAGGGCCCACAAAACGCTAGGGCTTTGCATATACCTTTACATGATGAACAGTTGTATAGTTGTATATTATTATGAAAATATTATTATTAAGATTTGAGAGCTACAAATATAGGAAATGTAGGAATACTGTATATTGCCTGAGACATATGGGCTTTTGGGGGGGTTTGACAGCTGCTGGTTACTATATGCTTTAATTGTATGGAAAAGAGCAGCATTAACTTTCCTTCAATTTTCAAAATTTATGTTTTAAAGAAGAAAAAAAGTCACATGGTTTTCAAATCACATGAGTTTTCACAAGTATTCCTTTAAGTTGATTCCACGTTTTTGGCTTTAGGAAAGGCTCCGTATCAGACAGACAGTAAGCATGACAACTTCCGTTTGGAGCTTAACATTACCGTCGGTATCCTGTCCCCTGATGAAGCCTTGTTTCATTCCGAAATCCACTTTGAATTCCGTTTGTTCTCTGGAAAGCCACACGCAAACATGTCAAACATTATTACTTGCATTTCCTTTGGTCTAGAGTCAGCTTTAAACTTTACTATAGTGCTGTTGGTTCAACTGAGCATGTTAGCATGACAATAAAATTCAGCATCTGTGGTCTACAGATTTATTGATTTTTTTTTTGGTGAAGCTTTATGGAAGCCTACAACGATATTGTCTGCTGTTTTTGAAAGCACTGCACTGAGGCTATGTATGTTTGTCTCACAAACTAGATTTCGATTTTAGAGGTATTAACCACTCATTTAAACCACTTAAGTGATTTTCTGAAAAGAGAGTTTGATTTGAACCCAGCTGCATTTTTCATCTAAAAATCATTGTGATTTTTAGGTGCAATGGTCCGGCATGCTGGGATTAATATCTTTGCCACTCATTTCCCACTTTGAATAAGGTCATTAAAGCATGACTTTCCTTTTCTCTCTCTCTCTCTCTCTCTCTCTCTCTCTCTCTCTCTCTCTCTCTCTCTCTCTCTCAAATTTGTCCCCAAACTATAGGTAAATATGTATACTCATTTGTTTTTCTTTCATGGTGGGGGCTCTCCATCGACTTGTGCTAATTACATTTTCAATCTCCTAATTCCCACAATATAGGCAAAACCTGTCTGCCTGATATTACTCTCCCAGTTACAATCAATCCAAAGAGAAAAAAAGGAAAAATCAACAGGAGGGAAAATGCTACTTCACAACAGCCCCTAAATTCTTTATAACTTAATTTTTGATGCGTTCCATTTTGTCAATAGGCATACAAATATCATTCATTATTCGCTTTTGGTGCTTGCTCTGAAAAAAAGGCAGTGGAACCAAACAGTGTTTTGCTCATAATCATTTCCATACTTTTATGCCCCTTAGCAGCTATTGACTTTTAAAGGATTCTTTACTATTTGTGTTTCGTGACTAACAAGTAAAATAAACTTTTAGTTCTATGTCCAGCAAAATGTGTTCCAGGTTTCCAGTCAAAGAAAGTTTATTAAAAGCATTGCACATGTTTTAGTGTGTAATTTGAAAATGACAGAATTAAAATTTTTGGGTGAACTATTCCTTTAAATATAGTATGAGTGATTTTGAGAGTGTAGGTAACCGATACCAACAGTATTGTCAGTGTGTTGTTTACATTTACCACCGTGGTGTCTCTAATTTTCTTAGCGAAGACAATTAGGTTATCTTGTTCTGTCAGATAGAGACACTCGCACACATTGATGTTGTTTTAAGGCACCAGAGTGGCTAACTTATCTTAAGTCATTAGTTGGGTTAATCTTCTCAAGCCCCTCATAATTGCTCAAGCTTTTAGCCTAAACACTCACACACACACACACACACACACACACACAGGCTTATTCTTACAGATCTCCTTGATGATAAGGATGTAACAATTGAAGCATCATAAATGTAGAATGCAGAGCTGACATTCATTGACGAGTCGGACAATAGATTTAACATACATTACATGCATACCGTACAGTTGCTGTTTATTCAAACTATTTTGAGCTCCAATCACCTTCTGTTTAGGAATAATTAGCTTTGAGACAGTTCTTTCAAGTCCTTTTATTTTTTTAACAACACAGTGTAGTTTAAATATTTAAACACTCTGAATATCATGTGATTCATCTGTGTTTTTCCTTTTAGGACTAGACTAAACTGACTTTCAGGTCTCATTCTCCAGTGTAGGCGTCTAGTGTTGGGAGTTTGAGTTGAGTTTATTTTAATTCCATGTGTACTAGGGGAATTTACAAAAAAAGAAAAGACAGCTAAGGGATTCAGCAACTGGAGAGAAATTGCTTTCAAAGCTTATTGTTTTAATATTTCAATAGTCTTTAACTTTCTATTGAAATGTATTTAAAAAAAAAAAAAAACATTGTGTTGAATGCGGTGGAGTGGGTAGTTCATGTAACATTACATGTTGGGAGCTGGGACCCACTTTAAATTAGCTGTCTTTAACTACTACATACTAAAGCCCTAACCCAATCCTTACTCTAAATCGTAACTCCTAACCTAAACCAGTACTAGTACTTCAACCTCAGTAGCAGCGAAAGTTAATCTTGTGATTATTTTGCAGAAAAACATGTATTTACACAATGAAAACATTGAATTGTATGTATTTAAATGTTAGTGCTTAGTAGTTAAAGACACCTAATATAAAGTGGGTCCAAGAGCTGTTCTGCTCAAAAGGTTTCAGGTTCCAGGTTCGAGTCCAGCCCGCATCATGTTCATATCCATGACCCCTCTTTCCCCCCACTTGTCTGTTTCTCTTTCGACTTTCCTATAAATATAAACCAAAAAGCTAAATAAATACATGTTATCTTATTTGGAATCTTCAAAAACACCTTGGCTAGCTTTTGATATTTGTCCACTGGTTTTTTTTCCACAGAATGCACAGGATGTTTTCTAAAATAGGGAATATGTGTAGTGAACTGTGTTTATATTCAGTTTATGGTGGGATGCCTTAGTGATGACCATAAAATCCCAATGCTATGCCATTATTTTGTATTGGTTTTGTTACTGTTTTTTTTTTATATGTCAGTGGCCAGAAAATCTTGTTAATGGCAAAACCCTTTAAAAACATGTAAAAACTAGGGCTGTCCATTTAACGCGTTAATTCAGTGTGATTAATTTAATTAAGAATAATGAGATTAAAAAAATTAACGCAATTAATCGCAATGCCTCCGGACCGTAATAAGGAAGATTCCTGAGAAATGCAAGCTTGTAGTACCACATGTTTACTCCAGAGGGCAGTAAGTGAAACTTCAGCTGTGTGGCAACATGCAGTTTATACAGTGAAGAAATCAACCCTTCAGTAGCAACAACACAAACATGCGTTACGTTCTTGCGTTCAAAACACTTGAAGGAGCGCAAATCCGAACTAAGTGATCTCAAGATGTGTTCTAAGTATTAAACTATATTTAACTTGACACAGTGACCAAAACAATTTTTATTATGATGCAACGCACCCAAGATGCTACACAAGCATGTCTGTCGATTTTTTTTTTTTTTTTTTTTAAGATAACTATGTATAATTATTTCATAATTATTTATTGAATTATTGTTATATGAGGGGCAATTAATCGCTTATTTGTATATGCGATTAATTACGATTTGGGACACCATGTAATTAATTCGATTACAAATTTTTATGGATTGACAGCCCTAGTAAAACCATCTGTGATGTTGCATTTGGCCACTTACTTTGTTAACCCTTGATACAGTTAATGTAAGTGGTAGGCAAAATAATCCTCTGTCAGTGTTGAGACTTACACATTGAAAATAGAAGTCATCTTCCTCTCTGAATGGCTAGTAAAAATGATTGTCATTAAAATTAAGGAGATCTTGCACCCTGGTAAATAATGTGTGAAGTTGTGGCAAATATCTCTAATTAGTTTAATTCAAAATGGAAAAAAAAAAAAACGCAACTCTCATGTATCCACAAAAAAAGCGAATTATAAGCCAAGAAAAAAGAAGACACAAGATTTTCTTGTAACATTCCATAATTTAGTGACTAAGTGTTACAAGACAAACACTGATAAAGGTCCATTGGACCCTAATGTTTGTCTTCTTTGTAATTATGCATAGAGAACTTTAATTTTGCACTTTTAATCCAATAAAGAAGAACATGTTTTGTGGATAAATGGAAGTGAGATCTATTTTTCTACAGTATTTAGTATTCAAAATTATTTATGGCTTGTAGATTTTCTAAATTCTCTGTCCATTGGCGGGTGTGTTTAGATATATATCCAGCTGTTTGCATTTGCCCCTCCTCCTGCCATTAATTTTCATACCTCTATTCCCTGTAGACATCTAGTCATTTTTCAACAGCTCTCACTCTCACAGCTTTCAGCTGGAATCACGAAACCTGCCATGTCATGAATGAGGTGTAGTATTTCATCCCTACTTTTCCTTCAATTTTTAGCTCAAACCTCTCCTTTTGTCAACCAAACTAAATTATCTTGACAAAGGCTTTTTGTAAGTTTGTAATTAGTGGTATTTGCTCGTAAATTGAATTAAGTATATGAACAAATCCCTTAAACATCATGTTAAACTTTGAGAATTCCATTTGTGCTATGACCATGAATGATGCCTCGAATCATTCAGGTTGTTCAGGAGAGGTGTGTAAACCAGGTCCCATGATAAGTCTTAATAATAATAATATGAGATGGTGAAATAAAAAAGAAATGGTTTGAGTTGGCTAGTACAAAAACATACAACATTAGGTAACTCACAAAGAGGAAAATAAACGAACCAATGAACAATGTTATTACGATTTCTCCTGTTTAACCCCAAACCCTAAACTAACCATAAAGTCTAACCCCTTAACCTAACCCTAAAATTTGCCGGGATTTTACTAGGAAGAGAAACATTGGTGTTTTGAACCAATTCTTTAATCCCTAATCCATAAGGTTTTACCCCTTACCTAAACCTAACCATGATTTTAATAGGAAAACAACTTTTGTGTACTACGGTCGAAAGAAAACATTAAAAACACCAAACATGGAGGCTTATTACAGTTTATTGACATACATCAGTCATTTGTATTGGACAAAACAAATATAGGATGTGGAACCAAATTTGTTCACAGACATTTCCTTTCTTTTTTTTATTTTCCCCCCTTTTTCTCCCCAATTTGGAATGCCCAATTCCCAATGCGCTCTAAGTTCTCATGGTGGTGTAGTGATTCACCTCAATCCGGGTGGTGGAGGACGAAGCTCAGTTGCATCTGCATCTGAAACCCTCAACCCACGCATCTTTTCACGTGGCTTGTTGAGACATAGACCATGTGGAAGCTATTCTCCGCGGGATCCACGCACAACACCACGCACACACCACAAAGTGCGAGCCACATTATAGTGACCATGAGGTTACCCCATGTGACTCTACCCTCCCTAGCAACCGAGCCAATTTGGTTTGCTTAGGAGACCTGGTTGGAGTCACTCAGCACGCTCTGGATAGAAGGCTAGCTAAAAAACTGCCTGTATTGTATCATTATGAAATTCTGTTTGTTCATTGGTTGGTCTATACATAAAAAGTTGTAGCTTTTCATACAAGTCTAGTTGTTGGCTTTCTTACAATTTTACAATCTCATACAAATTATTACAATTTGTCATGAGACTGTGTTGGGTGTGCAAAAAATACCCTAGAATTGCATTGAAGGAGGGACCAAAACCATATCTGGGGAATAATATAATAGAAACTTAAGGGTGGGATTTTTTAATTTGGGCCAGTAAGCAAACTCTTAGCAATGGCCAAGAACATACTAGCAACACATAGAAAAGCACTAAACCCAACTCAGAACACCTTAGCAACCACATAACAATGCCCTGACAACTATCCACAACATGCTAGCATCATAGAGGCAACTTTTGAAAGTGCAAGCATGACTCAAATTTTCAAAAACAAAATAGTTTTATGCTTTAGTTCAACATTGTCAACATTACTTGGACCTTGTATTGTAAGACCTCTATAGCTATCACAGACTTTCTCTTGGCTGTGCAACACATTATTTGCTTAGTCATCCTTGTTTCCATTTAAGTCAAAAGCCTTTTTCGTTCAGAGTTATTTCGGAAGGTATTAAATAACTCTAGCTGGAACCTTTTTGGTGTCCCATTCCCTGAATTGACACTAACTAGACTGCAATGGTTGTTTCAGCCCTATATGATAAAATAAAAATAATAAACACCAGGAACCTGGTCACATATATACTGAGCCTCGGAGAATGGTTTATGTTGCTTTGGCAGAGTCATATGCTCTGTGTCATCTCATTTCCTGTTTAGAAAGCAAGTATGGAGTGAGTGTGTCTGTGTGAAAGGGAGAGAAAACCTCTTGGAAACCTCTATAGAAGGACTGTAAAAGTTATTGTTTTAACAGAAGTTACAAAATGGAGCCACAAATTCCCTTTATATCTAGATAACAGATTTTAGATTACTGGAAATTAAACATTTCCTGGTATGCTCAGTATTCTCTTCAAATGTTCATATTAATGTTTGACTATATCTGTTTTCTAAAGACTTGTTTTTAATTTCACTCTTTGCATACAAAATAATAAAAAATTAAATACCAAAGCGCTGTTCCAAAACCTACTGAGCTGCCTACCTAGACAGCATTTTAGAGCATCATAGGTGCCCTCCAGACTCAAAGGCTGTTCCAAAAGTTAGGCAGGAGCATTATGCTGCCTTATGAGAGCCTTGTTTCGGCCAAATTCTGAGGCAGAATCGCATGTTTGCTTTCACAGGGAATGCTATGCAAAAAGCTCAGTGGAAAAATTCACCCAAAATGGTGGACAGAGTCAAGAGAAACTGATTTTAAAACAAAAGAAGTGCTGTCTTGTATAATATATACTTGTGTCAAATACTTATATTTAGTTATTATACTTGATATATTATAAATAAATTATAAGTGGATTGACTGTTTTCCCTAACATTTTCCTGCCTATAATCAAGGGCTAAGATCGCATCCGTCTGTGCTGTTTTTCTATGTAAACATGCGCTGAACGAAAATCAAGCAGGAGAGGTGTGTTTTTTTAGACACCATGGCAAGTTAAAAAGCACAAGTTAAAACTTCATCTTTTAAAAACAAGTCTCACAATAAATGTTATAATCTAATTATATTAATATTCGCTGCGTCTAGCTTTTATTTACTGCAAAATTGTGTTCATTCTGAACGTTCCCTTAGAGTATCATATTGTTAGCGTAATAATATGCGAAGTCAAACTCTATTGGAATCGGTTATTAAATCAAGTCTCCTGTGCACTACACGCATGGAATGCTATTTGTGTGGTGTGCACATTTTTTGCCTGTGTAGAGAATTTTAAATTGAGGTTAAGTTTACATTTCCTTTAGGATTCTTAGAAGGCAGCTGCCAAATACTCATGTTTACATTCACTGTGAATGATAAAATCCATCGAAAGAAAAAAATCCTCCTTCTGTCTCTTTTGCTATAGGCCCAGCACATAGATTCCTATATGTTGGAGCGATATGGCAAATACAACCTGAGTGATCCCTTCCTGGCCCTGCAGAGAGACAATGAGGTCCTCCAGAGCTCCAGCCAGGCCAGGGGAAATGTAGAAGGTTCCTCTCAGAGACAAGAGGGTGTCTGTGGGGCTACGGCTCGCTCGGATCCTTTGGCGGTGCTGAAGTTGGTGGTTGGACACTGCAGAAGAATGCAGGAGAAGATGCTGAAACAGCTGGCAGCTGCAGAGAGCAGACACAGGAGGGTGAGTGTATACTGGAAGTAGTGCTGCACGATTAATCATATCGCAATCCTGATGTCAGCTTGTGCGATTATATGACGGCAAAATGCTGCGATTTATATTCAATAAATAAGTGCATGTGTGGACGTGACAGCCCATTCTCTCTGAGAGCTGTTTGCCCATTTTCTACACCGCTAATAAAAAGATGACCAGTCAGTCTCAGTTTAGGAGTGGCACGTGTGGTCATGTCATGTGAGTTTCCGGTGTTCAGTGTGGAAATCAGGTAAAGATGGATGCTGAGCAGACCAACACTGAACTGGTGGCCAGAAAAAATAACACAGATCATAGCTTGGCGATATATCTTTATTTGATCCTTAATTAAAGTTTGCTTCAACCAGTCGTGGAAGAGACACAATCTGAGCGGGAGTCGAGACCGGGAGAGATATAAAGTTCTGCTGGGTGATGCGCACTCTAACACGGAGATGCTCCTCTCTCAACCCTGTTGTCTGCAGCTTGCAATGTGTAGCAACTATGACAACAACAAAAATAAAATGTGTGTATATATGTATATATATATACTTTCTGATCAATTGCCATTTGCATTGATTTAAACAGTGATTCCAAACTTAGCCCCTCACACAATACCATTTTAAATGGCTAATTATCTCCACCTCACTATTAAGAGGATAAAGTAGGAAATATTAAAAACAAACCTCAAGTGGCGCCCTTAGTCACCCATTTATATGAAGTGTAGAAGGTCAATACTGACATTACTGTCGTATTATTCCAATCTGATTGAGCACAGCAGAGCAGGTCAATGTGAGACTGGATTGCTGTGTCAGCTCATTCTGTCACTATATCTCATTCTTTCACCGCCTTGTGGTTGTATTAGGTCATTGCTGATCTGGAGGAGGAGAAGAGAAGGCATGCTGAAGATACTGCAGAGGGAGATGATGTCACTTACATCCTTGAGAAGGAGAGAGAGCGCCTCCTGCAGCAGGTACAGGGAACTGCGTATTGATGTCTTTTAAAGGGATAGTTCACCCAAAAATTCTCAACATTTACTCACCTTACTGGCATCCCAGAAATGTATGACTTTCTTTCTTCTGCAAAACACAATTTAAGATTTTTAAAAGCTCTGTAGGTCCTCAAAATGGAAGTGAATGGGTTCCAAAATGCACATAAAAGGGAGCATAAACGTAATCCATATGACTCCAGTGGTTAAATCCATGTGTTAGGTATGTATGTGTCAGAAACAGATGAATATTTAAGTAATTTTTTTATTGTTTTCATAAATATGCATTAATACTGTGAATCACCAAAAAGAGAAGATGAATGGGAAAGTGAAACTGTAGCAGAGAAGAGAATTTTATAGTAAAAAAAAAAAATGGACCTTCACAAGTCTGGTTCATCTTTGGGAGCAATTTCCAAATGCCTGAAGGTACCACATTCATGAGTACAAACAATAGTATATAAGTATAAACACCATGGGACCACACAGCCATCATTAAGCTCAGGAAGGAGACGCATTCTGTCTCCTAGAGATGAATGTAGTTTGGTGTGAAAAGTGCAAATCGATCCTAGAACTACAGCAAAGGACCTTGTGAAGATGCTGTAGGAAACAGGTAGACATGTATCTATATCCACAGTAAAACAAGTCCTATATCGACATAGCCTGCAAGGCTGCACAGCAAGGAAGAAGCCACTGCTCCAAAACCGGCATAAGACTACAGTTTGCAAGTGCACATGGATGCAAAGATATTACTTTATGGAGAAATTTCCTCTGGTCTGCTGAAACAAAAATGAACTTTTTGCCCATAATGACCATTGTTCTCTTTGGAGGGACAAGGGTGAGGCTTGCAAGCCAAAGAACACCAACCCAACCGTGAAGCATGGGGGTGGGGGTGCTTTGCTGCAGGAGGGACTGGTGCACTTCACAAAATAGATCATCACGAGGAAGGAAAATTATGTGGATATATAGTAGCAACATCTCAAGACATCAGCCATGAAATTAAAGCTTGGTTGCAAATGGGTCTTCCAAATGGACAATGACCCCAAGGGTACCTCCAAAGTTGTGGCAAAAAGGCTTAAGTACAACAAAGTCAAGGTATTTGAGTGGCCATCACAAAGCCCTTACCTCAATCAGAAAGGAAAAATTGGTGAGCAGAACTAAAAAGTGTGTGTGGATGCCTACAAACCTGAATCAACAGTTTTGTCTGGAGGAATGGGCCAAAATTCCAGCAACTTGTTTTGAGAAGGTGTATGCATTTGAAACCGTATGCATTTTGCAACAATATTTTGTTATCAGAACATTAAATAAAATCATATATTTTAAATTATGGATCTAAAGTGTATGTATCTTATCACATCATGGCTCGTTGTGCATGACACCGCGGAGACTCCCAGCATGTGGAGGCTCATGCTACACTCCACGATCCACACGCCCCATTTAGAGCATGAACCACTAATCACGACCACAAGGAGGTTACCCCATGTGACTCTACCCTTCATTGCAACCGGGCCAATTAATTTGATTAGGAGACCTGGCTGGAGTCAGGAGTTGCGATCAATATTCACTGAGCTACTCAGGCCCCAACATATTACATTCTTAAAATAAAGTAGTGATCCTAACTGGCCTAAGACAGGGAATGTTTTCTATGATTAAATGTCAGGAATTGTGAAAAATAGAGTTTTTTTTGTGTAGGTGTACTGTATGTAAACTCCTGACTTCAACTGTATATCACGTGGCATGGAAATCATCTTTAATGCCCTGTCAGTATTTAACAAACTAACTATTATGCAACTATAAAAATTAATGAATTAATTAATTTCTATCACTGAAAGCGACACGACCACAACCATTAGAATTAGTGAATCTACTCTGCAGGTGCACTTGCAACACAATGCATGGAGTGGACGTTTTATCTGACCTGTTACTCGTCTGAGTTAACGGCACTTCAATGTTCCGGGGCGAATTCCAAACTGCATTTATTGCTTCCTTAGGTACTGCATGAACTGCTGCGGGAGGGGACGCCACTCGAACACTTGTTCAAAACGAAAGTGAGAAAATTTATCTTTTCTCGAAGGACACTTCCAGACTGTTAGTGAGGGGTACATTCATTAATGCCATGTTTCCTTCAGAGTACCCACTTCAAGGGCTCTGCACTTCGGAGTGAGTAGGGCATATAGGGAGGATCACTTGCGATTGGAATCTGCCCTGATCTGCTATAGCGTGTGCTATTAAAGGCACCTCCACTTAATTTTCTTTAATACGCCCGTGATTTACAAAAGAAATCTCATAATAACACATCATTACTGTTATTGTGAGATTATTACGATATTTTAATATTGTTTTATTTAACTATTTTAATTTAATTATTAATTAATTAATCATTTTTCTGGATGACCAAAAGGGCGCCCCTGCTTTCTCCACCTTCTATGCATGTCACAGTCCACACCTATCAAATCACTTCTGAAGACATTGATTTAACCACTGGAGACGTATGGAGTACTTCTATGTTGCCCTTATGTGGATTTTGGAGCTCAAAAATGTTGGCACCCATTCACTTGCATTGTATGGAACGACAGAGCTGAGTTATTCTTCTAAAAATCTTTGTTTGTGTTCAGAAGAAGAAAGGGAGTCATACACATCTGGGATGGCATGAGGGTGAGTAAATGATGAGAGAATCTTCTTTTTTGGCTTTTTTGCTTTAAGACCACAAATCAGGTATTCAAATATATAACAGAGATGTTGCAGGTGAATAAACTAAAATGTTCCTTTCTTTGAATATATAAAACACAAGATTTGTTTGTATTGTGACTTTTAGGATAGGCAAATAAGGCTTAATCATATTAGATATTAACAAATGTGCACTTGCAACAAAAGTGGTGTAGACTCCACAGAAAATATAAAACAATGTAGCTACTCAATAACCCAGTGGCTGGTAAATGTTTAGGTTACATATTCAATAAAACACTGTATGTATGTAATTGAATGTGCTTATTAAATATTTTGTACAAATATATATATATATAATTTTTACATAAAGTGACCCATACAATGGCAAAGAAAACCTATTTAAAAAATCTTCATCATTTCTGAAGTAAACTGTTAAATCAGATGTTTTGACCTATTATGAAACATATGATATTATGTTTACTATATGAGAAAAATGTAACTTTGAAAGATGCTAATATAACTGGCAAAAGTCATTAAATAAAAATAACAAAAATATAAATATGAAATGTTTATACATTGGGGGAAAAATATTTATTTATTAAAGTTTTTGTCGATTTTGATCATTTACACATTTCATAACAAATTTCCATCAATTCCATCATTGTCTTTAACAAAATGAAATTAATAAACTTAAAATATTTTGTTTTATTTCAATTTGTTAAAGATGACTCAATTTAAATGGATGGAAATTTGTTATGAAATTGAAATGCTTAAATCTTGAAAATATTTTATCTTTGTTATATAACCTGCCTACTGTTTTTAACACTATAAACCATGAAATGGACAGGCACATAAAAAATTCTAGTTTACATACGTACATAGAATTAGGCCAGATTTCTCATGTGTCTGAATACATGTGTTCGATCTTTTTCCAGTTGGTTCCTTAATTCGTTTATGTGTGTTTTTAGCTGGAATTTGAAAAGTCAAGGACGTCTCAGATGGAGCTGGAGAACAAACGACTGCACAATCAGTTAGAAGATGAGCGTGTCCAGCATAAACAGCTCATAACGGCACTAAGTCGGGAATGCAAGCGTTCCGGCTCCCGTGCACATGAGGAGTCCCAGCGTGCCAATGAACTCAACCATCACCTCGATCGCGAACGAGCGGCCAACCAGACTCTGATGGCGGAGCTGGAGGAAGAAAAGATGCGGGCTATGCAAATGGAGGCCAGAAGAGAGGAGCTATTGGCTGAGTTTGACACTGAAAGAGAGCAGCTTGGGCTGAGATTACGAAAGGAGGAAGCGCGTTGCAAGGAGCTACAGGATGAATTGGAGATGTCGAGAAGAACGATGAGCAACGGAGCTTTTGAGACAATTGTGGATAAATCAAACAAAACCCAACCAAAGATGAATGGACACCATGTTCCAGCAGAAGAAGATGGGCACTCTGAGAGGCAAAAAATGGAGAATGTACCAGAAAATCAAGCCATCTCTCCTGACATGCCCGGTCTACAAGCTGCGTACCAAGCTGGCATCAACCAGCGCTTCCATGCAGCACGTCATAAATTCCAATGCACCTCTGATCCTGATACTCAGACCATCCCCTCCCCTCCACCTGGTGCAAATGACCTCTCTCCCATTGTTGCCCCTGTAGCTCAACCAAACAGCACTTCTTCTAAACAGGTCACCCGCAGCACGGTCACCCACACCCTGAATCGTTTCAGCACTCAGCAAGGTTCCAGCAAACCTGCCGCTCCCAACAGCTCCCCTTTCGGCACAGATTACCGCACCATTGCCCATTCCGGGATGATGTCTCCCACTATCAGGTCCCCAACTATTCCCAGAGCAGAGAGAGGAAACCCACCCCCGATCCCACCCAAGAAACCAGGCCTCGCTGAAACTCCACCTTCTCCGGCCACTCTCCGAGCTGCTCACCTGGCTCAATTGTCAGCCACTTGTGGACACATCAATAACCCAGACTTGTCGTTTAACAGCTAGCAAGCACAAAGTGTCATGAATATGATATTTCATACTCTGCAAGGCCAAAATGATGTGGACTTTGTCTTTTAATTAACAAGTTTGGCTATTTCAGTAATGACAAATCTGAATGCTACATAATATAAAGGAGGACCAACTTTCTATTAATGCCGATGTTTTTGAAATTTAAAGAATGTTCTGCGTTCAAAATCATTTAAAAATAATTAACAACATTTGTGGCATAATGCTAATTATTATAAAAACATTTGGAGTCATCCCTTGTTCATTCCAAAAATTGCAGTAAGTCACTTACAGTGGAATGGAAAGGGGCCAATCCATAAACACTAAAATAAATACTGTTTCGAAAGTATAGCCATGAGATGTAAAAATTAGGTGTAATAAAAGGTATAGTAAAATCAGGCATTTACCAGATTACAGGGTTTGCGTGTTACATCGTCATGACAACCAAGTTGTAATATTGGATATATCTTTACATAGATAAGATTGGTAAGCGATTTTATCAAACTTAAATCATGTTAACAGGCATAATGTTTGTGTCTTGTGGCTATACTCATGAAACCGTTTGTATTTGAACATTTATGGACTGGCCCCATTTACTTCAATTGCGAGCGCCTTACTGTAAGCGCAATTTAAAAAATGTTTTTAATTCTTTTTTTTTTGGAGTCTAAATTATTCTTTGTGGTAATTAAAATTCAGCCATAAATGCTATTGATTAAGCTTAATTTGTATTGAACCGGAACATTGTTTTAAATGCTCAACAAACACATACATGTTGTGTTGGGCTGTCTATATACTGTACTTTTGGACAAATATAGACATTTTGGACGTATTACCATAAACTTGTCAAACACTGTTTGTTATTTTTTGTAGAGGACATTTCAGGATCTTTTAATCATTCAAACCTATATTATCTTTTGTAACATTGCAGTGTTAATCTCATTGGTGTTTGCATGACATTTAACATTATCAGATGCATTTTAATTGTGTGCATGGATTTAAAAACATATTATACAGTCTGTATGTTACCAAACCCTACATGATAAATTCACTTGATTTACACTGACAATCTGGAACCAGCTTTTATAAATAGATGATATTTATATTTTTGACAAATATTTATATACAGTATACACAAGATGACATCTGAATAGTTTCATTTTAATTTCTATCCCCAGTTATCTAGTTTATACACTGAATTGTATATTTAACAGACTGCATGTACAAACAATGAAATGCTTTCTCACAAAAGCAGTTTGTTTTTGTAGATCTAAAGAAATTCAAGTCACGTGCTTGCTCTGAATCATATAAATTGCACGTTTGTATCACCTTGTCCCTGGAACATTCTGTTGATTTTAGACATTTCTTTTTGGGATCATCAGTTTGCTGATAATATGCATGTTAGTTTTCATAAACCAAGATTGTTGTACTTAATTTAGCATATAATTGATTGTTATAATATTATGCTTGTTGGCATGGGTTGAAACGAAGTATTATGGATTACATGTAAATTGCATTATATAACGTCTTAACCCAGCCAGGAGGGGGCACTGGCTGTTAAAGTAGCACATACAGGGACAGTATCACCCATCCTCAGCCATTCATAGCCTATGTTAAGAATGGAATACTAGCAGACTGCATACAGCACAGTATACGCTGTATACTTTGTGCCTACTGTTTTTATCATTTTATTTGAAACAGTATGCATTTTGCAACAATATTTTGTTATCAGAACATGAAATAAAATCATATATTTTAAATTATGGATCTAAAGTTGTGTAATGTCTTTTTGAGGGTTCTAAACAGCATGAAACGGACTATGTTTTTCTCTATCTGTTGCAAGGAGTTTAATATAGAGTGATCAGTCACATGGTCTTCATGGCCCAGAGAATTGTCTCTGGAGTACCCATGAAGCAGAGATCCGGGTTGTGAACTTGAATGGGAATGCCACTGGAAAGCCCTCTCCAGTTTTTTAGACCTTGAAAAGAACAAACAACATCAAATATTTAGTGCACCTTTAACAATGATAGTTTTTATTTTCATGATATATTAAACACACTACAGCATCTGAAGACTCCAGCTCTGAGCAAAGTGTGTGAAAAATGTGTGCGCATCACAGGCATCCATGTGAGACTAACAGGAGTGGGGATCACAGTTTAACCAGCCAGGAGCCTCTCCCTAAATCCCCTCTTGTGTGTGTATACGTGTGAGAGTGTGAGTGGACCGGGAAACAGAGAGGCAAACATGCATGAAGTATGTGCCACTCTGCCCCCTAGTCACAATGGGCTTACCAGGTTCCAATAAATCACAAACTGGCAGCTTATTCAATCTGCAATGGGACTGAACAACATTTACACTTAAAGGAATTGTTCATCCAAAAATATAAATTCTGTAATTATTTACTCACCTTAATTACAAACCCACATGCTGTGATTTTTCTCAGTGAAACACAAAAGGAGCATGTTTGAAGGGTCGTCACACTGTTCTCTGCCATGTAACGCAGGTTCATAGTGACCACGGCAAAAAAAGAAACAAAAAAGTAGTCCATGCAACTTGTGCCCTATATTCCAAGTCTTCTGAAGCCAAATAACAGCTTTGTGTGAGGAACAGAGTCAAATTTAAGTCGTTATTGGCTGAAAATCTTCCCCTCTATTGCAGCTCTTAAATGTCATTCTCTCTGATGTCATGCGTTTGGGTATGACATGCGAAGACCAATGACATTTACAATCCGTGACACCGTACCTGGTGAGACAAGTCTAAAAGCATTTAAGATTTCAGCAGAGGGGAAAATTAGCAGTGAATAACAACTTAAATATCATCTGTTCCTCAAACAAAGCTTTAGTTTGCCTTCAGAATGCCTGGAATGTGGAGCACTTTATGGTTATTTTATAGTGTTTTATTCTCTATTTTGGTGCTAGACAGCTGTGGTCACAATGTTGGGGAGGGGGGCTACAATTCTTTATTAATTGTCCTTTTTGTGTTACACTGAATAAACAACAGCATACAGGTTTAATACTACAATAAATGTGAATCCATTTCATTTTTGGGTGAATTATATAGGAACTCCCTCAATCATCACCCAGTTATCATTCTGACATTTCTAATAGCTGTCCAAGAATGTTCTGTAAAATCTCAATAGTTCTTTTTCTGCTGGCTAATGCAATTCGTGGTCACCCCCTCTGGTGGACACTGCTAATTAACATTCCTGTTTGGGATAGTAGGTTGAGGTTGCGAGGCCAACAGGGACGCATGCCTTGCCTGGTGAAATCTCTCCCCCACACACTGCTATAATCACCAGATCCTCTAGATCAGATGAGGGGAGGCCACTGACCCCTCTGTACTGAAAGGGCATGACACAAATTATTGGTGGACATCCTGGGTCTCAAAGGGTTAAGCATTCTTGTCATACACTGTTTTGAGACATCGTCAAAATGACAGAGAAGAATTGTGCTTGAAATCATTAAGTTCTTGGTACTAGCAATGATCTCCATGCACTGAATGCAAGCACCACTCTAAATACTGTTCAAAATATTAAACCTTAGACAGATAGATAGACAGACAGACGCGCGCTCATTCATCCCGTCTACTCGTGCTGCTTCCTCCAATGAGAGTATAAACACCCCCTCCCACATCCCGATATTCTTCTGAATCTGATGCTGTATGTCGGACAGATACTGTACCTCTCACTGAACCGGTCTGGACGCAATTAACCACCTTGACTGTTTAACTGTCCTGCAGCCTGACTGAAAAGCATTTGGATACTAATGAACTTTTTTCAATTGGACGAGGATGTCTCGTTTTCTCATTCAGAGTCACTTTATTGGTCCTAACGTGGAAAGTTATGTGTAAAGTAACATCCTAGTGAAAGGGACGGAGAGTAATTTACCTGAAGAACTTTTTCATATGCCTTTCAATTATTTTTAATTAGTCCACAATTTCACAAACTTTCTCACCCGTGTAAGTCATGCGCGACTTTGATGGCGTTGGATGCACGTCAGCGGCGCGCGGGGAGAGTTCAGCTCGGATAGTCTCGAGACAGCGCGCGCGAAACGAATTTCTGTCACACCGTGATGCGAGCGCCACCAGTCAGAGGATTTATCTTCCTTTTATATTACTGCTGCTCATGTTTACTCCCAGTGTGGACTCGTCTTGGTGGTAAGTGTTTATATGAAGTGGGCACGATTTACAGCAACTCATTCAGTTTGAGTGGGTCAAATAAATCGTCCGATTTTCACAGATACATAAATTGTGAAAATGGGACCGTTTCACCATGCCTTATAAGATAAAGAGTATTATGATATTTAAATGATTCAGTAGTCTATAGATAAATCAATATTTGTCAAAAATCATCAAAGAATGCTAACAGGATTATAACTTGGAACTGAAAGGTCTCAAACAAGAATTAAATAAAATACTACACTAGTAGTATTTAGCCTGATTAGCCTGATCATACAAAAGTACCAATTTCAAAAGTACCAATTTCTTCCATAAGAGTATATATATATATACTCTTATGGAAGAAATTGGTACTTTTATTCACCAAAATGGCATTCAACTGATCACAATGGACATTAATAATGTGAAAAATTACTATTACAATTTGAAAAAAAAAATTCAGAACTTCTTCAACTTCAAAGAGTTCTCATCAAAAAATCCTTCACATGCAGCAATGACAGCTTTGCAGATTCTGGTTCATTCTAGCTGTCAGTTTGTCCAGATACTCATTTCACCACACACTTCCTGTAGCACTTGCCATAGATGCGGCTGTCTTGTCGGGCACTTCTCACGCACATTACAGTCTAGCTGATCCCACAAATGCTCAATGGGGTTAAGATCCATAACACTCTTTTCCAATTATCAGTTGTCCAATGTCTGTGTTTCTTTACCCACTCAAACGTTTTCTTTTTGTTTTTCTGTTTTAAAAGTGGCTTTTCCTTTGCAATTCTTCCCATAAGGCTGCACCCCTGAGTCTTCTCTTTACTGTACATGAAACTGGTGTTGAGCAGGTAGAATTCAATGAAGCTGTCAGCGGAGGACATGTGAGGCTATCTATTTCTCAAACTAGAGTCTCTGATGTACTTATCCTCTTGTTTAGTTGTTCATCTTCCACATCTCTTTCTGTCCTTGTTAGGGCCAGTGTCCTTTGTCTTTGAAGACTGTAGTGGACACCTTTGTATGAAATCTTCCTCAAAACAATGATTGACTGGTGAGGTTCTGGAGAAATCTGTTTCTTTTTGCCATTGTTTGACCTAATATTGACCTTAAGACATGCCAGTCTATTGTATAATATGGCAACTCAAAAACAAACACAAAGACAATGTTAAGCTTAATTGAATGGACCAAATAGCTTTCAGCTGTGTTTTATATAATGGCAAGTGATTTTCTAGTATCAAATTAGCAATTTAACATGATTACTCTAGGATAAGGTGTTGGAGTGATGGCTGCTGGAAATGAGGCCTGTCTAGATTTGATAAAAAATGACTTTTTTTAAATAGTGATGGTGCTGTTTTTTACATCAGTAATGTCCTGATTATACTTTGTGATCAGTTGAATGCCACTTTGGTGAATTAAAGTACCAATTTCCTTCCGAAACAGCAAAATCTGTACATTATTCAACAATGTTGGCCACCAATGTGAATGTGTGTGTGTATATATAATTATTAAATTACTTTAAAACATGTCATGTGGTGTTAGTGTTTTAAACTAGATAAAAACTACTTCTAACAACTCACGTAGCCGGTCCTGCTCGCCCTGCTTCGAATGGGACTTGAACTGACGTCTCCGGCGTGGGAGGCGGGTGCTCTAACAAGGAGGCTAAAGGCTACAGCCTCTAGCATCAGTCATTAGTGCACCTCTTGAGGTCAGGAGAGTGAGGTTTACACACTGCACAGCTATCTACCAGCTGGCTCCCGTTACACTCACCCCCCTAAACCTCACTACTATCCGGGTCACGGCAGGAGGAGACGGGCCGCCTGGAAGCGGAGGAATGGCCGCCGACCGCGAGGGGAGGAGGGGCTCCCAACAAACCGCCTGGAGCGGTTACCGCTGTCAGGGCGAGGGGGACTCCTACCATCCACCAAAAACACAGCGGGGCATTCCATCCACCAGTGGCCGGAGGACTACCTCTGATCCACCCGGGGAGGTACGGCTGTCGTCCACTAGACGTTAAATCTAGTGGACGACAGACGTTCCCTCTCTTTTAAATTTTACAGTTTTTTTGTTGGGGCTACTGCACTGTTACAAGGAGTACCCCCTATTTTTCATTATTGTTTCCCTCCCCCTGTCCGCTCCCAGATTCAGGAAGGCGGGGATGACCTGCCAGCAGATGGGGCATAATGCACGCCCTCCCCCAGGAAATGGGGGGAGGGGGTGTACGTCATGCCGGGGGCTCCCCAGCCTGAGAGAACGAGGGAGGAATGTGACAGTTCGGAGGGCGGTGCCGAGTCGTGATTAAACTCAACCGGCCCCTTATCAGGCTAATCACCGACTGCGGACGGTGGTGCAGGAGAGAGAGAGAGCATTTACGGGCAGCTGCCCCATGTGTGTTTGTGTGTGTCTTTTTATTTAATTAAATGTTGTTTATATTGTCAAGCCGGTTCTCGACTCCTCCTTCCCATTAATCCCTTTATATATGGCTTCAGAAGACTTGGAATTTGTCACTCGAATCATAGAGTATTAGACCACTTTTATGATACGTTCAGGGTTTTGGATCCTTTTTAAAGTTTTGAATCATCAGTCAACATGGGGACTAATTGCATGGACTATTATCCTTTTGCGTTCTCCTAAATCTATTGTGTTCTAAGGATCAACAGGGCAACTGTGTGAAGCTACCAATATAGTGGACACTTCCTGGATGTTAGTAAGAGGAACTGGACTGCGTATTTGCATAATTGTGTGAGTTAGAGAGAGAGAGAGAGAGAGTAATAAATATACAACTGACGAACTGATTATTTCAGCCAGAATAATGGAGTTTGTCAAGGCTGTAGCTTATGTCTAACTTTATTTAATATTTATATCAATGAATTGGCCACAATACCTTAAAATTCATGTAACGGTGGACTCACACTAGAGGACAGAGAAATGTAATGTCTTCTATATGCAGACGACCTGCTGCTGCTCTCACCTACTGAGGAGGGATTACGTGAAAGCCCCTAAAATTCTACAATTATAGAAAATTACTGCAGTAATTGGGCATTACCAATCAACATGGACAAGACAAAAGTGATAATTTTTTTAAATAAAAATTGTCTTCAAGACAAACATTTTTTTTTTACACTTGGGCGATAATTTAGGTCTGACTGTCTCGGCTTCTGGACAATTTGACTTGGCAATAAAAGACCTAACAGACAAGGCTCGTATAGTATAAAAAAATTATTTAAATTTAACCACCCTTTTAAACTTTGTCTGAAATTATTTGACAGCGTCATCGAGCCCATACTTAGGAATAGCAGTGAAATCTGGGGACCCAAATATAAACTGAATTATGAATCATGTGACAAAAGTCCAGTTGAAATTTTCCACCTCAAATTCTGTAAAAATTTCCTGAGAGTTCACAGAAATGCTTCTAACCTGGGCTGTCGGGCAGAACTGGGCAGATTCCCTCTCTTGACTGACATTAAAAGAGAGCCAGTAAGATTTGGTTCCACATTTGGTTCCAAATTCAAAACACAACCCTAGAAGAATACATTCATCCTTGGCACAGCAAACTCAAATAATTTAACAAATTAATTTATTTCCCCCAAATTAAGACAGAATATAAATTGGCATCATATCTGACCAAAATTAAAGACTACCGTCAGAGGAATCTCCTTAGGAAGTATCGTGTGAGTGAGCACAGTCTGGCTGTGGAGACGGGTCATCACAGACAGAGCTGGAGACCCAGAGAGAACACTGGGTCTGGGTCACACTGCACTCAAGGAGTCACAGAGGATGAACTTCACTTCAATTTACCTCAGTAAATTGTGCAGTAAATATGAGAGCATTAGAAACACACACTTTACACTCACAGAACAAATACTGCCTGAATTCAGAAGAATGAGTAATATAGAGAAACTCTCATATGTCCTAGGAGAGAAGGCTGAATGTATAGATTTATCAGGAGAGTATGTGTTCTCCTGTCATGATCTGAGGGAGAGAGGGTGACCCCTCACTAAATACTGAAAGTATCAATTTAATTCACTTTTACTCGTTGTTCTCTGTAGTTATTTTTCTTTACATTTTGTGCACTTACCTGTATGATTATTGTTATTTTATTATTTGACTTTTTTATGTATGTAATACATTTGGTCATATAATATGTTTTTTGCGACTGACTAAATAAAGAGAAGGCTATGTGAGCACAGCATAAATCTTACTGAATGTATTTGTTTGGTAGGCTATAACAGAAAGGGTTGGATAGACCAGTGTAAAGCAATTCAATGGAAAGGAGGAGGCGAGAACCGGCTTGACAATATAAATAATAGTTTAATGAAGAAATAAACCAAAAGACACAAACACACACATGGGATGGACAGCTGCCCATAAACATTCACTCTCTGTCGCACCACTCAGAGGCTTGATTAGCCTGATAAGGGACCGGGTGTGTAGAATCACGACCCGGTCCCACCCTCCGCCCAGTCACAACCAGTTATTATATTAGACTGTTGAATGAGAAAATGACAATCAACTGTACCTGCATCATACAGTAAATGAAAACTCAGTACCAGAAATGTAAAATTGTGCGAATCTGTGATCTATGGGACATGCTGGGGTATATACTAATTACAGAACAGGAAATAGCCCTTTAGTGATAGAATGATATACCGGCCAGGCCAATGAATCTGATAAAATATCTGGCCATTTTGATGCCATGGTATTGTCCAATAACTTATTTTAATAAGTCATAGTTCTCCCTCGTGTTTACCAGCTACTGAGGCCCTAAAGGGAGGGATTTGTTTTTGCTTTTCCTCTCAATAGATTTGTGCTCTCTCTCAATAAGTTTTGCATTCCAAATCCCTAGCAATTATTTTAGGTTCCATTGCAATATCTTTATGAAAATGAACCACTGTTATACTACAGTAACATATTTAACCATGATATTTGTAATAAAACCAAAGTAATACAGGAAAACTAAAACTATGGTAAAAAAAAAAAATCAAATTATTCTGCCAAAAAAAAAAAAACATGGTTACTACAGTTTTACTACATTAACACCATGGTAAACTTGGGGTAAATGTACCAAAAGACTTGTTTATTACAGTCATTGTTACTGCAGTTTTAATATATTGAGACCGTGGTTAATTAACATAAGGGCTTGTTTTTTGATAGGAACTTTGGTTTTAAAAATCATCCACCTATGGTGTAGCCTTTTTATTTATTTATTTTATTTTTGCATTATGATTGATTTCTGTTACCATAGCTGTGGCTTTCCTGTATTATTACTATGGACCAATGTATTCTCAAATATCTCAAATTGTAAATATCATGGTTAAAATATGATTACTGTAGTAAAACTTTGGTCAATTTTGTCATTACTGTGGTTTTACTACAAATACCATAGTTGAGCTATGATTACTAGAAATACCCAAAATAATTGTGAGGGAACACAAAACTTACTGCGAAGGAACATAAATTGTTGTGAGGAAATGCAAAACTATTTCTGAAAATAAATTCCCTTCCTGTCCTCTAAAGGGCGCCATAAACAGCAGTCCTGTGAATAAATAACAAGCAATTTCTGTTTAAAAAATGTTCAGACTTCTTAAAGCACAAGCAGATATACAAGGGTAGAATATAGAGACCTCTTTGCAGGTTCAGAGTCTTCAGACTCAGACCTTAAAACAGAACAGTAAATTCACAATCCTTGATAACACAATTTTGCCCTTGAGCAAAGCACATTTAACACAGCTGTGCCATCTTTGATTTTTAATAGGAATGACCATGAGGCTGTAAGGGAAGCCTAAAGTATTCAATCAAATGTGAATGCATCCGTGATGCAATTGTTGTCATCAGCAGAGTGTTTGAATGCACACAGCCCAATTTTTCTAACCATGTGTCTTTGAACTTGCAGAATGCACATGCGGCTAGAATTATGTGCACTAATTTTTGGGTCCAAAGGTTAGCAACACTCACATTTGAGCCGTTGATGTCACGAAGAAACGGTGTCATGGTCAATTGAGTACGCCTGGTAAATTGAGTTCACATATGACATCACAACGATTCCATTGGCTCAAAGAGCTAGTAATGGGTGCTCTATTGAGTGCCTGATTAAAAATCTTTGAAATAAACTTTATAGTATAAGCAGGTTTAACTATGTAAATACGACATTTAATGTCTTTTAAATCATATGTTACACATAGTAATATATAACTTAAGTTATGGATTGTGAAATTAAAGATGTGTCATTAGCCTAGTTGTTGTCGTTAGCCTAGACTTCAATGACATGTTATCACCACAATAACATGATACGTTTTTGCTCAGTCAGACAAATGGTTACTCAATTTACCGGGCAGACTAAATTGATCATCAGTCAGTTGTGTAACTGGAATCTGAAGGAATATAAAGACATTTTTATGGGGCTAAACTCTTGAAGAGAAATTGTCCAGCATTTCATAGCAGACCGCCTGTGTATGCACGCACCATCAAATAGTGTATATTTTGACAGGCTCGCTTTCAGCACTAAGCAGACGCTGATCGTTCGCGTCAAAATCGATGTATACTTTGGGCTTTACAGTCTCTTCAATGGTCTGTACTGCAGTTTAAAGTGTTCCGGATCATTCCACGGACAATGTATTGCAAAAGATCTTTCTAAGAACCTTCAGTAGACAAAAAACTCCAGACAATTTGAGTTGTGGAAAATCAGATGTGCTCAAGGAGCTTTTACAACTTTATACCGTGTGTGCTACTGAAGAGACTGTACCTCTATTCCTCACAGCCTTGTTGTCATTCTCATTAAAAATCAAGGTTGGCGCTACCATGAATAAGATCTTTTTGGATAATATATGCAGTTGCATGTAGAACCTACTGTTGCACCTTAAAGGCCCTAGCACACTTACAGAGAAGTTCTTCTTTCTGAGGTTAAAAGAAGCTTGAAACAGCAGAGCAAATACATACTGTTTGCGAACATTCAGACATCGTACACGCTGCTGGTGTAGGGGTTTAGGGGTACATTTAAATGAGGATGCTCAAGACTACATGTAAATCATAAACACATTAAAATGTGCTATCAATGACTTCATACCTCATTATATGAGTAGAATTCACACAAGATCTGTAAAAGAAGTTGCTTTAGCTACTCGATGATGATTTCTAGTTATAGATATGCAGTAGATAATAATGTGCTTTGTCTTGTTTACACTCTGAATTCATGATCATGATCATATCTCACTATAGGCAGATTTGTAAATGGCTTTCAGCTGCAGATGGCACATGAGTGAAGCAGCATATAAAACAACAGAGTGAACGGGCACTTAAAGACTGAGTTCACCAAAAATAAAAAATTCTCTCATCATTTACTCCATCCCAGATGTGTATGAATTTCTTTCTATAACTATGATCGTCTGTGCTTTTTGGAGCTTTACAGTGCTGATCCCCATGGTACAGAGCATAACCCAACGGTGCATGTTATTGATTCCTATTTTGGTTCCTAATGTGGGCTGGTTTCGATATTTAAGCATTTAATTTTTAGCCATTAAGTTACAAGACAAGGAATTGAATCCCAAGACACTACTTTCATAGCGATGTAGCCTTTCATAGCCTTTAATATTTCACTGGATTTTTAGGTAGCTAAACATGTTCTTCATTGTTTATTCATGCAGGTATATTGGTGCATTAGGTGCACGGGTCATATGTGACAACATTCCAGGACTCGTAAACAAACAGCGGCAGCTCTGCCAAAGACACCCCGACCTGATGCAGTCCATCGGAGAGGGAGCAAAGGAGTGGATCCAGGAATGCCAGCACCAGTTCCGACACCATCGCTGGAACTGCAGCACACTGGAGCGAGACCACACTGTGTTCGGCCGCCTCATGCTGCGCAGTCAGTGTTTGCTTTACACTCTATCCCTAATGATGTCTGAGATCATAATAAAACATGATTATTACAAGTAGGCCTACAGGAACTATGCAAGCCTGTAGCATGTGACAAGCTAGTTCTGACGTGATCTGTTTTCAAGAACATGTCTAGATCATATTTCACCCCAAAATGAAGAGAAAAAAATAAGACTTATTTTTCTAATATAAAATGAAGACTGTTTGTGACAATTCAGATTTTATTGCTGTAATATAAAAAATAATAATGACAAAAATAATATATCATAATTTTTTGTCACATTACAGCAAATTAATGAGATTGTTTTTCTTTCCTTATAATAGTTAGATTTGGGGGCAAATGTTGTTAATTAAAATGAAAATAATGTCACAATAAAATAAATGTAATCGTCCTAATACAGGCTTCATTTATTTCTGAAAAATAGAACTTCTTATTTCTATCATTTTTAAACTGTGATGTATTTTTACATATTGGTAGTGTTTGTTGTACTGCCTAATTTAAGCGAATAAAAAAATACTGTATTACATTAATGAGAATCAAATCAGACAATCTCACCTTTAAATGTAAATTAAACAGTAACCATTAAATAGTAAATGTAAAATGTACGGACGCATTATGGTAATGCAAATAAGGGCAGAAAATGTGCTTAATTGTCATGAAAATAATGTTACAGTGCAAATCTTAATGGTCCTATAATATGCTTCATTTATTTTAAGCAAAAATTACATTTTTTATCTTATTATTTTGAGGTGAAATGTGAGTAGGACACATGTTTTCATATGATTACCTTAAGAATATTTACTCATATTGTTATGCATTAGCCTAGTCAATTAAATGTAGGTACTGGCATAGAGTTGGTGTTACATACGTTAAGGCCAGAAACATACTTTACGCAAATAAGCATATGCAGATGTGAACACTTGGACAACACATTGCCAACAACTGGTCAGACTGAACCAGTCTACAGGTTGCAGCAAACATATAACAAGTGTTCTTGCATTACTGTGGAAGTAACAAACCTCAGCACTCAGTGGGGCAATAGAGTTACCTTCAAAACTCTGTGACTGCTATAAATATAATGACTTTACCTACTTGTTTGGCATACTCTTTAAACTGTTGCTCCTACATGACAGCATTTGACTTGACACAGAAAACATACAATAGAAGCGAACAGTTCACACTACAGCGTCCCTTGTGGCAACGTGAGTATGCAAACTTAAGTTGTGTTATGAGTTGCGCCCAGACAAGTTTTGGAACGCAACAACTCACAAAATCGAGCTTCCGTAACAAGAATCGTATGTGTTCACGTACTTGCATAGAGTATATTTCAGCCTTAACAGCTTTAAATGCTACAATAACCAAATTTGTGTAAAACTTCATTTGTAATAAAGTTAAGGCTTGTTTTTTAACATGTCTGTTGGTTAGTGATGGTAAAAACAGCTTTAAAGGTCTGAACTTCCCAAGAATAGGCAAAAGTCTGACAGAGAGTGGATATTCTCCAACTACAAGTGGCTAGTCAGAGGGGGTTCTCAACAGGCTGATGTATAAACAGTAATAGATGTAACTATTTGTGCAGATGACTCTGGGCTGGCAGACAGACAAAGCTGCTCTTTTTGACATCACCCTCTGTTCTGGCTCAGTGCGCTTGCTGGAGGAGGAAAATGAGGGAAATAGGGGTCATTTTTTGCAACAAAAAAAAGAAAAAAAACACCTCAAGGCAATGAGTGCAATCAAGCAAAGAAACTAAAGGTGAAGGAGTGTCAGGTTGAATCAGCTGAATGTTGGAACACTCTAGGGTGTCCTCCTGCACTTAGGCAAGCCAAGGGGCTTAAATCTGGGGATAATGTTAGAAAGTTGATATAACAAAATCAGAGTGGATTTAGCACCATAGTAAGAGTGTTACATCTCATAAGCTTGCTTTGGCTCTATTAAACTACTTAAAGGTGAAGTGTGTCATTTTTGTGTGCATAGATACTATATATTAATGTGCAGAGATAACTATACATATTCGTTGGTTTACAAACACATAAAGTCAAAATGAAATCACATTCATAGCCCATTTAATTTCCATGATCTGGTGAATTTCAGAGTGAAACCGGATATTTAAAAAATGTTAAATTGTATCCATCAGGAATTGATTGTAGTAATGGGACAGTAAAACCAAAATAAACATATCTATTCCTCATCTAGGGAAAATTTGATAAATTGTACACATTATTTTAAACAATGACAGCTCATATATTATTATATATGCAATTTCATGACATATTATTAATTGATAAAATTATATATATATATATTTTTTTTAAAAAAGTTAAAATGTGATTAAAAAAAAATCATTAATATACTATTTCACATACTATATATGACCTGCACCTGATCAGCCTGAATGCAGCAAACTATATTTGAAGCTTTTATTTTAGAGAAAGTTATATAAGAAACAAGAGGGAAACCGTTCAAAGGGGGAGTAGGCAGGGTAGTGTGGGGTCCAGAGTGATTCTACCTGCACGTTTCCACACTCTGGAGACATACAGGTCTTGGAGTGTTGGCAGGGGGACACCAATAATCCTCTCAGCAGTCCTGACTGTCTGTTGTAGTTTCCTTCTGTCTGATTTGGTGGCTGAACCAAACCAGACAGTTACAGATGTATGCAGGACAGACTCAATGACGGCAGCAGCTGCTCAGCAGCTCCTGTGGCAGGAGGAACATCCTCAGCTGGCGAAGGAAGTACAACCTCTGCTGAGCCTTCTTCACAATGGAGTCTATGTGGGTGTCCCACTTCAGGTCCTGAGAGATGGTAAAGCCCAGGAACCTGAATGACTCCATTGCTGCCACATTGGGGGTGCACAGGGATTTCTCCTGAAGTCCACTATCATCTCCACTGTTTTGAGTGTGTTCAGCTCAAGGTTGTTGTGACTAGTTGTGCAACCTTCCATCTGTATGTAGACTCGTCACCATCGCGGATGAGGCAGATGACCGTGGTGTCGTCTGCACACTTCAGGAGCTTGACAGAGGGGTCATTGCAGTGGAGACATTCGTGTACAGGGAGAAGAGCAGTGGAGAAAAAATGCATCCCTGAGGAGCACATGTGCTAATAGTGAGGGTCCTGATGTGAGTTTCTCCAGTCTCATTAGCTGCTGTCTATCCATGCACAACTCGCCAAGCGTCCCACGAGAACGAGAACAACGTTATAGTGACCACGAGGAGGTTACCCCATGTGACTACCCTCCCTAGCAACTGGGCCATTTTGGTTGCTTAGGAGACCTGGCTGGGGTCACTTAGCATGCCCTGGTTTCAAATTTGCAACTCCAGGGGTGGTAGTCAGCATCTTTACTTGCTGAACTACCCAGGCACATGGGTTTTGTTTTTTGGGGGGGATTTAAGTGTTGTTTTATCAAATGATTGTTTTATTGAGATTAATTTGAATTGAGAACTTCATATCATACAACAAACCGAATTGTGAGATACCCATATCGTCCCATATGAAAGGTGGCCATTTTTTTATCAGAATGGAGCCATTCCTGAATGCAATCTTGGTAAAACAATGACTAAATAGCTTTATTTGTAAATTTGGCTATTGGTTACATCATCCAAGATCCTGCACAATCTAGGTGGTCAATGGAAAAGTCGTATCAGGAGTTGAGAAAATTATATATATATATTTTTTTTGCTGAACTATGGCAGATAGGTGGGCAGAGCGAAGAGTTTTTTGGAAAACCTGTTTGAAAATAAAACATTTTGCAATTACTTTTGGTGCCAAAATTAGACACTTCTCCTTTAAAATGTGAAAATAATTTAAGCACTAAAATACACTTTATTTTTCTTGCAATGCATTGTCAACCTGCTAATATTAGTAATAATTTTCTCTTCTCTGTCAGGTAGCCGTGAAGCAGCATTCGTTTATGCAATCTCCTCTGCGGGCGTAGTTTATGCCATTACCAGAGCGTGCAGTCAAGGTGAGCTTAAGATCTGTAGCTGTGACTCCCACAGGAAAGGCAGAGCAAGTGATGAAGAAGGTGACTTTGATTGGGGCGGCTGTAGTGACAACATTAACTATGGTATCAAGTTTACCAAAGCCTTTGTTGATGCCAGAGAGAGGACAGTCAAAGATGCCCGAGCACTGATGAACCTGCACAACAATCGCTGTGGCAGAATGGTGAGTGTGTGCCATAAAGTTGACATGTGAAAGATAACATGTAACCTTAAAGGGATAGTTCACTAAAAAATGCACACTAAACTGACAGTGAAATCGTAAACAGTCGGTTGACTTTATAGTAGCTAAAATCAGTCTATGCTTACTCAATTTGCCAAATTGGTAAGTGTTTTTGGGTGTATGGGCACCTGTGAGCTCCATATTTTGAATGAACTGTGAACCAGTCCATAGACTGGAGCCAAAAGCAATTTGTGAAGCAACTTGTTTTCACCTGTATCTGCTGTAATACAGTGCAGAGGAATGCATATTTTATAAACTCTAACCCCAAGCCTAAACCTAACAATCAGTGGAGAAAAAAATATCACGTTAGAGGGGAAAACGCAACCTCCAAATCACAGTCATCACTGATTATGTGAACGCGATTACTTCCTGGTTTCAACATAGAATCTGGTGCCCCATGCTGCTGATGCAATACACTTCTGCTCACGCTGCAAGGGAAGGTTATGATGCTACAGCCGATGCAAAAATGTCTGATAGGAGATGCAGCTTGAGTCTGCATATGTGGCCGATCCCCACAGATGTCCGACATGCTTTCCCGGGCAGCCAACAGCGTGGGCTTGGATTGGAACCCTCCATCCTCCCCACAGCCATCACGGCTGGATGACTGGTTCCTGGTTCCCGCTCACAGCCTCGCCCCCCCCGGTTCCGTTTTTCCCGGAAGTGCATGACGAGCTGACGTCTTCGTGGAGAGCACCCCTCTCCACTCGTCACACCGCCACAGGCTCGTCCGCCCTCGCCACCCTCGACGGCGGAGCGCGCCACAGGTACGCGGCGATTCCCCAGGTGGATAGGGCGGTTGCGATCCATCTATGCCCCGGTACCCCTACCACCTGGCGAGGTCGCCCCGTACTCCCTTCCCGGACCTGTAGAGCAACCTCAACCCGGGCCCAGCTCTCAGCCCCAGCGTCGAGCAAACCGCGGGAAGCGCACGCCCCCTGTCTCACGGACCCCCTCTAGGACCCGGAAGGCTCCCAGGCACTCCTGACACAACACACCCAGAGTCCAAGAAGTTAGCTCCGGAGGTGGTAAGACCGCTCCGTCCCCCGGTGGAGGGCCGGGAGGAGAATCCTTTGTTTTTTCATTTGCCGCACCCTTAGCGGGGCTGCGGTACCAAATTCTCAATAACAGAGCTATTTCCTTTGTCTCTGTGGCATATGGCCCGCAAATGCCGTTCTCACGGCACTCTGCTTTCAGGCCTCAACAGTCCGGCTCCATGGACGCGGTGTCCCGCCTTCAGCCCCACGACTGTTCCCGGCCGGCCGGTTCAGAGCGAGTCCAGAGGACGCCAGCATCAGACCTCCTCCTCAGTCACGAACCCACCCCTGCGGGTCGCGTGAGCAAGATAAGTGCTTTGAGTTTATTCTCAGCACCAGAGCCTCGGGGCGCCACGTTGCATCCGGCGCCACGTTACCTGTTCCGCACCGCTGTGAAGCCCCGCCAGGTACGTCCAAAAAACCCGTCCCTTTGGTGCCCCTAGCACGGAGTTTAGAGGCGTGGCTTTCACTGCCCAACCCGTCACACTGGCTGCACCGGACCATTCGACTCGGTTACGCAATTCAGTTTGCCAGGTCTCCGCCCCCCTTCGTGGGCTTGGTGCCCCTAGCACGGAGTTTAGAGGCGTGGCTTTCACTGCCCAACACGTCACACTGGCTGCACCGGACCATTCGACTCGGTTACGCAATTCAGTTTGCCAGGTCTCTGCCCCCCTTCGTGGGCGTACATTTTTCCGCAGTACACGGCCAACATGCCCATTCCCTGCGTGAAGAAATCGCCTCCCTTCTATTAAAGGACGCGATAGAACCTGTCCCTCCAACCGAAACGAAGAAGGGTTTCTACAGCCCTTACTTTGTTGTACCCAAGAAAGGCGGCGGCTTACGACCGATCTTGGACCTGCGAGTTTTCAATCGGACCTTGTCCAAACTCCCGTTCAAAATGCTCACCCAGAAACAAATTCTATCTGGCGTCCGGCATCTAGATTGGTTCGCAGCAGTAGACCTGAAGGACGCGTACTTCCACGTCTCAATTTGCCCTCGACATCGACCCTTCCTACGGTTCGCGTTCGACGGTCAGGCGTATCAGTACAAAGTCCTCCCCTTCGGCCTGTCTCTGTCCCTCGGCGTCTTCCACGAAAGTTGCAGAGGCAGCTCTTGCCCGCTCCGGTAGCCGGCATACGCATACTCAATTACCTCGACGACTGGCTCATACTGGCTCACTCTCGAGAGTTACTATGCGCACACAGAGACCAGGTGCTCAGGCACCTCAGCCGTTTGGGGCTTCAGGTCAACTGGGAAAAGAGCAAGCTCTCCCGGTCCAGAGCATCTCTTTTCTCGGTCTGGAGTTAGACTCAGTCTCAATGACAGCACGTCTCTCCAACGGCGTGCTCAGTCAGTGCTGAAATGCCTCGCTTCCTTCAAGCCAGGCGCCGTGGTCCCGCTAAAGCGTTTCCAACAGCTCCTGGGGCATATGGCATCCTCCGCGGTGGCAGCGCCGCTGGGGTTGATGCATATGAGACGACTTCAGCACTGGCTCGGACTCGAGTCCGAGGCGAGCATGGCATGCACTAGCGTAAAAGTTACCTCTGCCTGCCGCCAGACCTTCAAACCCTGGACAGACCTTTGCTTTCTAAGGGCTGGAGTACCCTTGCAGCAGGTGTCCGGCGCGTTCTGGTCACGACCGGCGCCTCCAAATTGGGTTGGGCGCCGTGTGCAGCAGTCGCGCAGCCGCAGGCGGTGGAACCTAGGCCGCTGCGCTGACACATCAACTGCCTAGAGCTGCTGGCTGTTTTTCTGGCCCTGCAGAAGTTTCTTCCGTTAATTCGGCACAAACACGTCTTAGTCAGGACAGACAGCACCACAGTCGTAGCCTACATAAACCGCCAAGGCGAGTACGCTCCCTCCACATGTCACAGCTCAGCCCGTCGTCTCCTCCTATGGAGTCAGCAGCGACTGGAGTCACTGCTGCGCCACTCACATCCCGGCAACCTCAATGTGATGGCGGACGCGCTGTCAAGACAAAGCTTGCCCGGCGGAGAGTGGAGACTCCACCCCCAGTCGGTCCAGCTGATTTGGGACTGGTTCGGCAAGGCCCAGGTAGACCTGTTTGCCTCCCAAGAAACCTCCCACTGCCCGCTCTGGTATGCCTGGACAGAGGCTCCCCTCGGGGCAGATGCGCTGGCACACAGCTGGCCCACAGCTGGCCCACGGGGCTGCGCAAGTACGCATTTCCCCCAGTGAGCCTTCTTGCACAGGTGCTATGCAAGGTCAGGGAGGATGAGGAGCAAGTCACTCTGGTAGCCCCCTACTGGCCTACCTGGACTTGGTTTTCGGACCTCACACTCCTCACGACAGCCCCTCCCTGGCGAATTCCCCTGAGGAAGGACCTTCTTTCTCAGGGACGGGGCACGCTCTGGCACCCGCACCCAGACCTCTGGAACCTCCACGTCTGGCCCCTGGGCCGGGATCGCGGAAGATCTAGCCGGTCTACCATCTGCCGTCGTAGATATAATCAATCAAGCCAGAGCCCCCTCTACCAGGCATCTTTACGCCCTAAAGTGGCATCTGTTCGCGGACTGGTGTTCTTCCCGAGCTGAAGACCCGCAGAAGTGCGCAGTTAGGTCAATGCTCGTGTTTCTTCAGGAGAGGCTGGAGAGGAGGCTGTCCCCCTCCACCCTCAAGGTGTATGTCGCCCCTATCGCGGCCCACCACAACACGGTAGACGGAAAGTCTCTTGGTAAGCACGACTTAATTGTCAGGTTCCTAAATGGTGCCAGGAGGATAGCTCCCTCCCGGCCTAACCTGTTCCCCTCCTGGGATCTCTCGGTCGTCCTTACGGGACTCCAGAGACCCCCCTTCGAGCCTCTTGACTCAGTTGGACTCAGGGCCCTCTCTCTCAAGACCGCCCTGCTGATCGCGCTCGCTTCCATCAAGAGGGTCGGGGACCTGCATGCGTTCTCTGTTAGCGACGCTTGCCTGGAGTTCGGTCCGGTAGACACGTTCGTGATCCTAAGACCGCGACCGGGCTATGTGCCCAAGGTTCCTACCACACCCTTCAGGGATCAGGTAGTGAACCTGCAAGCGCTGCCGCGGGAGGAGGCAGATCCAGCCCTTTCACTGCTGTGTCCAGTACATGCCTTACGGATCTACCTGGACCGTACACAGAGCACTAGATGCTCTGAGCAGCTCTTCGTCTGCTTTGGGGGACAGCAGAAAGGGAATGCTGTCTCCAAGCAGAGACTCGCCCACTGGGTTGTCGACGCCATTTCCCTGGCTTATCACACCCAGGCCGTGCCCCCCTTTGCGGGTCCGAGCCCACTCCACCAGGAGTGTTAGCGTCCTCATGGGCACTGGCTAGGGGCACTGCCCTAGCAGACATTTGTAGAGCAGCGGGCTGGGCAACACCGAACACTTTCGCAAGATTCTACAATCTCGAGTTGAGTCAGTATCGTCCGTGTTCTCTCAGGTACCGAGCCCGTGAGAACTTCGGTGGCACGCCTACGATCTGACCGGGTGAATCAGCTTGCATCTAGCGCCCTTCCCCTAACCAGGGAAACAGTCGCCTTCATTCCCAGGAGATCTCAGGTTTGGGACACTGGTTGATTCCTCCCTAGCCCTCGTGGGTCACAGTTCAGCGGAGGAACTCGCCGACCCAAGCCACTGCGGGTACCGCAAGCTACCCTGCACTGGTATAGGTGCTCCACAGGTAAGGCCTCCTTCGGACTCCCCCTGTGTGTAACGCCATGGTTCTGTCCCCTCTGGCTCCCGACTCCCGTACTTCCCTTAGGCAGTCACGGCTGCCTCGGTTGCCGTGCTGTATGTTCCCCCCTCTATAGGCTGGATCCACCACCGCACCGACTTTTCCACATAGGCCCTAAGTCAGGCCTCTGATGGTTTTGCCACTTAAACTTGCCTCCCCTCTCGGGTAGGCGTGGCCTCCGCAGGGTCTTCTCCGCCCTGAATAAGGGCTAAGACCCCCTTTCCCTCAATGCGTGTAAGGGCCCCGGCCTAAGTTGCTCTATGCGAGAAACTTAGAGAGAAAAGAGGCCCGGCCAGGCTTGGCCCGTTCCCAGGTTGGCGGCCAGCACCTTGTTCCCCCCTCCAGGGTAACGATAAGGAATCCTGATGGCTTAAATGGGGCATTGGGGAAGGGTACGTGCAGCCTGATACAGTTGGTCGTCCTGCACGTAAGAATACCTGCTCGCTCCTGTATCAGCAGTTCACGTACACGGCTCAGCGCGTGGTGCTTTTATAAGTGGACCCCTAGTGTCGCTTCTCTGACACAGCGTGGAGAGAGCGACCGAAGGGGAACGTCTAGGTTACGTATGTAACCTCCGTTCCCTGATGGAGGGAACTTTTGTGTTAATAATAATCTACTTTTGTGTTCCACAGAGGAAAGAAAGTCATGCTGTACGGTTAAAAATCAAACCTTAAAACTAAAAGTCAGCAAACTAAATATAAAACAAGAACTTGTCTTTCAATCACGTTGTAGAGTGGTTCAAAGGTGATGGACTGACTTTTGTTTTTCTTAGGCAGTGAAACGTTTCATGAAGACTGAATGTAAGTGTCATGGAGTCAGTGGGTCATGTGCTCTCAGAACATGCTGGTTGGCAATGTCTGATTTCCGGCAGACAGGAGACTACTTGAGAAAAAAGTACAATACCGCTGTGGAGGTCACAATGAACCAGGATGGCACAGGCTTTATGGTTGCTGACCGTGATTACAAGAGAATGGCCAAAAATGATTTAGTGTACATTGAGAACTCTCCAGACTATTGCCTTATGGACCGATCAGCAGGTAAGCAAGATGGAAAGTGTGGGTGTGCTCTTCTATTATGCCTCCAAATTATTGTTGGTGTAACTGAAATTAGGTGAGTAGCTGGGTCATATACCATATTTCACCCCTAAGTCAAAAAGAAAGAAATAAGACATTTTCCATAAAGAAAATGAAGCCAATTTTTTTTTTTTTAAATATATGGAAACACTTTACAGTAAGGTTCTATTCGTTAATATTAGTTAATGCATTAGGTGTCATGAACAAACAATTAACAATATATTTTATACAGCATTTATTAATCTTTGTGAATGTTAGTTAATACAAATTTAAATTGTTCATTGTTAGTTCATGTTATCTAATGTTAACTAATGTAAACAAATGGAACCTTATTATAAAGTGTTATCAAATATATTTTTATTTCCTCTTATTTTGGGATGAAATATGACCATTGACATTAAGATATTCTGTTAATAACTGGTGCCCAAATGTATATAGTTCCACTAGTAACTATGATAATTTGATGAAAACTCTAGTTACAATGGTACCTTTCTGAAAGTGAAATTCAAACAAGATCCAGTGGGGCCATTTTACAGAAACTTTAACAGAACATGTGTATATAGCATATATGTATACTGTAAGTGAAATTTCCATGGTTACTAACAGATACGATAGGGTTCTAAAGTTAGTATGTTTCTTTAATATGGCACCAGATTATTATTTTTTTTTTAACTGTAATTTTGGTTTAGCAATTGAAAAACAGTGGCCTAAAAAAAAAAGCTAAATTCCTTCAAAGACCATACTTTTGCTCCATCTTTTTTTCAGGTTCTCTGGGTACAGCTGGAAGGGTGTGCAACAGGTCTTCCAGAGGCATGGATGGTTGTGAGGTCATGTGCTGTGGCCGTGGGTATGACACTACCCATGAAAAATGGGTGACCAAATGCGAGTGCAAGTTCAAATGGTGCTGTGCGGTCGAGTGCAGAGACTGTGAGGAAACTGTGGACGTCCACACCTGTAAACCACATAAGAAACACGACTGGCTTGATTTGACCTGACTGCCATGACCATGATCAAACACCAGATACTGGTGCTTTTCTGTTCTCAGGTACTTTAAGTGGGCCAATGCATTGTGGGATGTGTAGTTTATGACTATATCGTTCTGATCTTTTCTTGCAGAACCTTGAACTTTATTTACCTTCAGCGATGTAAGCACAGCGATGAAGCAATTCTCACAGGCCAGTCTGGAGCACTGGAGGTCGGTGGGAAATTATACAATGGGCATTGTTTGGTTGGATCATTTAGATCAGGACACCATCCTTTCAGTATTTTCAACAAGAACAACAACAACAAAAAACTGTTAATGAGTTGTTGTTGTTGTTGTTTTGTTTGTTTTTTTGCAATGTGATACAGGGGATCTCAATTGATTTAGCTTCAGTATCCAGATTTTACATTGGACATGAATTGGTGATCCAAAAGAGTACTGAAATGGTTCATCATTCAAAAGTAAACAAAAATCTCTTTAAAGCATTTAAATGTATTACTATTAATATAATACTTAACAAAAATATTATTAAATTAAAATAATATCAATCTTGACAGCCGGTAATTTACCACACTATACATATACAATGTTTATCCTCATAGGAAGTGAACTCATATTTAATGTAGTTGGGTTCAGATTTTCTTTACCATGAAAAGCCATGATTATGGATTTCGAGGAAGAGGAAATATCTTGCAATTGTTCTATGTTGGCATCTGTGTGACGAATTTGGGCAAAAATACCATAAAGATTGATTGGATGTTGGGAGGAATGTTCCTTTTATAATTTGATATATTTTAAAAAGTGAAAAACAAAATCTTTGCCTTTAAAATTGTTTTTACCCCAGTGTCCACAACCTTATCAAAACAGACCCCACCTGTTGAGAACCACTGCTCTACAGCACACCTTTTACTCTTTTATAAGTGTGCCTACTGTACATTAAAATACTATTTTGGTCAACTTTGGTAAATACATGGATGCAGTTGTAGGGAAAGAACACAGTTACATACAGCATCAGTTCTAGCTTCCCAACGATCATAGCAATAAATTGTATTTAAGGCCAAAACCAATTCCATTAAATGGTCCAAATGATACTTTGAAGGTTGTTGTATAAATATTGTTAAACAGTGATAACTGTATTTCCCTTCATTTACTTCATGGACCATAATTTTGATACATGATTTCTGCACAAAGAATTAGATCAAAGATCAACTTATTATTACATCGTACATACGTTGTCATTATCTATTAGAAAAAATATTCCAAAAATGTCATCTCTTGTTATCTTTTTAAAACCCAAGCACTCAAACAACCCTTCAAATATGAGCAATTTTGTTTGGTTTGGTAGACAAACGATTAAGTCAATGTTTTCCTTCATGGGATTCTTATTGAAATATGATGTTTATTGAAATAAAGAGTCCAAACCATTTTGGAAAGTTCATTGTTAAAGTCACATTACTGAGGTCACACCCAGGGACAGCCAATTGTCCATTCACAAACATTTGCCATTTGATGAGCAACACTACAAAAAGTTTTCATTTATTAACATTATTTAACAACATTAGTTAACATGAATTAACAATGAACAATACTTAATAAGCATTTATTAATCTTGGTTCATTTTAATTTGAACATTTACTAAAACATTTTTAAATTCAAAATTTGTAAATGATAACTTTAATTAATGCACAACGAACTAACATGAACTAACAATGAACAATTTGATTTGTATTAACAGACATTAACAAAGATGAATAAATGCTGTACAAAATATTTTGTTAATTGTTAGTTTATGATACCTAATGCATCAACTAATGTTCACAAATGGAACCTTATTGAAAGTGTTAACATTGTATGCATTTTGCTCACAAAGATGGCAAGAACGTTCAAAATCGCACGCTACAATCTGATTGGTTGGATTGTACTGTGCACAATTTCTATGAGTTTGGGATCAGGTTTTGTCAATCTGCCAGGAAATAAAGTTGTATTTGCAAGGTACCAGATTGCTACAATGAGCACCGATGTACTAAACAAAAAGTGACTTTAAATATATAGAGATAGAATATTCATAATTTGTCTGAAGCATGATTACTAGAATATTACTATAGAAAAACCGTGGTAGATTTAAGGGTTAAACAAATAAGGATCAATATTAAACTACTGTAAACATAAATGTATACTTAATATAATCTAATAAATGTATTAAACTACTGTAAACATACATTTATACTTCATCCATCCATCCATCCATCATCAACCGCTTATCCTGTGTACAGGGTCGCGGGGGGCTGGAGCCTATCCCAGCTAACATTGGCCGAAAGGCGGGGGACACCCTGGACAGGTCACCAGTCCATCGCAGGGCCACACATACACTCACACTCACCTCCACATCCACGGCAATTTTTTGGAGACACCAATTAACCTAGCCTGCATGTCTTTTGGATGGTGGGAGGAAGCCGGAGTACCCGGAGAGAACCCACGCAGACACGGGGAGAACATGCAAACTCCACACAGAAAGGCCGGGGCAACCAGGGTTTGAACCCACAACCTTCTTGCTGTGAGGCAACAGTGCTAACCGCTGCACCACCGTGCCGCCCTGGACATTTATACTTAATAAACCTTTTTTATAGAACCGAAAATATAGAGATAAACTAGTAGCAAATACTGAATAGTCCCTTTAAAGGGATAGTTCACCCCAAACTGAAAATTCTCTCATCATTTACTCACCCTTATACCAGCCCAGATGTGTATGACTTCCTTTCTTCTGCAGAACATAAACAAATATTTTTAGAAGAATATCTCAGCTTTGTTGGTCCTCACAATTCAAGTGAATGGTGACCAAATTTCAGAAGGTCCAAAAAGACATAAAGGCAGCATAAAAATTATCCATGAGACTCCAGTGATTAAATCCATAGCTTCAGAAGCAATATGATAGGTGTGGGCAAGAAAAAGACCATTATAAGTCCTTTTGAGTCCACCTTTGACCAGCATCAACCAGTAGGTTACTGAATGTGAAAGATACATTGTAGACTCCTATCATATCGCTTTAGAACATTTGAATATAACCACTTATGGAGTCTTATGGATGACTTTTATGCTGCCTTTATGGAGCTTTAAATTCTGGTCACTATTGATTTGCATTGTGAGGACCAACAGAGCTGAGATATTCTTCTAAAAATGTTAATTTGTGTTCAGCAGAAGATAGAAAGTCGTACACATCTAGAATGGCAAGAGGGTGAGTAAATAATGAGAGAATTTTTATTTTTGGGCAAACTATCCCTTTAACTACTCCCCAACACTGAAAAGCAAATTGTAGTTGATTGTTTTGCATGTCATTCAGAAGGTCCCTTCCAGTGTAATTGGGTGGTTCTTGGCCAGAATAAACAGCAAAGTGGACCAGACTTTGATGAGTCAAAATTCTGGCTCTGCAAGAGTACTAAGATCACTTTATCCAGTGTTAATATAAATATATAATTTGCAAAACATCTGCACAGTTCCCAAATCATGCAGTCTCTGAAGATGAATTGTCCTCTCTAAATGAATACATTTTAACTGGTTGTCTCATATGTCCTCATATAAAACATACTAAATGGCAAATCATTTCTAAAATAAGAAGGCATCTTCAAGAGATTGAGCAGTACAAATAGTCAGGTTAACATTGCTTGCATTCTTCGCCATTCATTTTGTTGGTCTGAACGAAGTACCTTAGTGTGAGAACATGGTTGTTTCTAAATTTGCTTTTAAGATGGATGAGCAAATGGAAAGCACGCTGTTTGAAAATGTGTGTCCAAAATGGTGGCACCATTAATCTTAAGCAACCTGAACTGTTGTCAGGTAAAGGGCGTAGGAGCTTATTTTGTCATAGCATACTTTGCATTGATAAAGGCAGACAAAGGACATTCAAAGCTTGATCCTTTGCTACACAAATAAATATAATGCCATTCTGAGCAGAAGCATCATGCCTATTCAGACTTAACCATCAATTTTGAGCCCAGTGGGTTTAATAATTAATCTTTAATAATTATGTTGCACGATTATTTTAAGTACAAAAGAAATCATACATTTACATGTCTAAATTTAGTCAGTTATGTTCAGACGCAGTTAGGTCAAGATAAGTTTTATTTAAAAATATTTATGTTAGATCTGCCTCTGTAATACTTGTAAAGTCTCGAAGGGTGCCCAGAGCTCTCTATTGTTGCTTCATTTTCAGCATCCCATCCAAAGATACATTCTTCCAATAGTGGAATCCCAGAAATTTCCCACAGCTAGTCTCATTATGCTCTCCTTTGTTCAACAGTTCTACCTCACATCTCTTCTTGCCAGAAAAAACTCTGTGTGTTGAGAAAGTCTTGTGGAAATCATGTTTAAGTATGTTTACATTTGAACATTTTTAAATTACCCCCTTAGCAGCATGTGACCACTATGCGGTCAGTGTTGAAATGTATTTACGTACACCGATCAGCCACAACATTAAAACCACCTACCTAATATTGTGTAGGTCCCCCTTGTGCCACCAAAACAGCATCAAGCTGCATCTCAGAATAGCATTCTGAGAAGCTATTCTTTTTATCACAGTTGTACAGAGGGGTTATCTGAGTTACCGTAGACTTTGTCAGCTCAAACCATTCTGGTCATTCTCTGTTGACCTGTCTCATCAACAAGTCTTTTCCATCCACAGAACTGCCCATTACTGATGTTTTTTATTTTTTGCACCATTCTGAGTAAATTCTAGAGACTGTTGTGTGTCCCAGGAGATCAGCAGTACCAGAAATACTCAAACAAGCCCATCTGGAAACAACAATCATCAATGCGATTATCAAGTCAAGTCAAGTAAATTTTATTTGTATAGCGCCTTTCACAACACACATCATTTCAAAGAAGTTTTACAGAAGATCAGGCATTAACAGATGATAAAACTGTAATGTCTAAAATGTTGATGAATCATCATTGTGTAATTAGATCATATACGATTGTTTATCGTGTTTAAAAATAAGTAATTATATAATAATTGTATTAATAACCCCAGTTAGCTAGCTGAAAGCGACTGCGGCAAGGAACACAAAACTCCATAAGATGTTGATTAATGGAGAAAAATAACCTTGGAAGAAACCAGACTCACTGTGGGGGCCAGTTCCCCTCTGCCTAACATCATGAACATAATGCCAGTATTACTTATGTATAGTTAAATTCATGGTTTAAAATTATTAAACTAAGTAAGTGTTAAGGGTCAATGTTTAAACATTGATTTTGTTTGAACTGTAAGATTAATGACCAATGTCTTTGAAGTCCATCCTGGATTAATTTCAGAAGTTCACATAGATGCAATTGTCCTTGTTAATTGGGTGATGAAGGCTTTTGTTGGCAATTGATAGTCTATGTATTCCATTTCAAGATCGTAGTCCATCAATAGATCGAGGTGATGCAGGCAGAGATCAAGGATGTGAAACGCAGTTCAACCTGGCCGGTAATTTCGGTGAGGTTCGGTGTGGTCCATCCTAAATCCAAGGTTCAGAAAATGGCATATGAAGTATCCCATGTCTTATGGTTGGAGTTGGCATCAGTTCATCCTCTGAAGTCCATCATAATAGACTGAAGTGATGTTTGGCTGGCACCGGCTGCATTTAGTCATCATCATCAGCGACATGTAGGAGTGGAGTTCAACACGAAGCAGGAATGGTGCTGGATCCAGCCGGTTTTGGTGACCTCAGGATAGGAGTCCTGGGGTTGAGACAGGGAAACAAATAAAATAATAATCTCCCCAGTTTGGATTATCTATTCAGCCAATCGTGTGGCAGCAGTGCAGTGCATAAAATCATACAGATATGGGTCAGGAGCTTCATTTAATGTTCACATCAACCATCAGAATGGGAACAAAAATGTGATCTCAATGAAATAGATACCCCAAAGGATTTAATTAGAGCAGTTATCAGTAGAAGGATGTATTGATAGAGTTAAGGTGCTTAAAGTTACAATGCTATTCTTACATCATTTTAAAGCTGAATTACATTTACAATTGTTCTTTTAGAGGACACAGTGTGTTTATTCGTCCAGTCACATGATCATGTCCTCAGAGCCCAAACATGTGTGTGATCCTTACAAACTACATTCACTCTCAGTCAATTGTCCAAGATAATGATCTTGATTTTCGCCCCTTTTTCTCCCCAGTTTGGAATGCCCAATTCCCAATGTGCTCTAGGTCCTTGTGGTGGTGTAGTGATTCGCATCAATCCTGGTGGCGGAGGACTAATCTCAGTTGTCTCCGCGTCTGAGATCGTCAATCCACACATCTTATCACATGACTTGTTGAGTGCGTTGCCATGGAGACATAGCGCATGTGGAGTCTTCACGCTATTCTCCACGGCATCCACTCACAACTCACCACATGCCCCATTGAGGGCGAACCACATTATAGCGGCCACGAGAAGGTTACCCCATGTGACTCTACCCTCCCTAGCAACCGGGCCAATTTGGTTGCATAGGAAACCTGGCTGGAGTCACTCAGCAAGATCTGAATTCAAACTCGCGACTCCAAGGGCGGTAGTCAGCGTCTTCACTCGCAGAACTCCCAGGCCCCAGATAATGATCTTGTTATGCTAAATCTTGTTGTACCATCCAGTTGTTTAAAACTACAGTTATACATGAGATATAACACTTGGATCTCTGAGATATAACAGTTGGATCCCAAACAAATGGTTGTTCATACCAAGGTAAGTTATGGTTCATTCAGTGCAGCAATTGTTACATTTAAGCTATTAAGGGTCAGACAGTATAGACGGTAAGTCTATCCCTTACAGCCTTCTTTTCATTCACATCAAAAATCAAATATGGTGCTACTGTGAATATGATCTAAATACACCCATATTCAAAAGCCCATACACTAAGTATTAAAATTGCTTGCTTAACTCACACCATTTGTGTTACTGACATACAAGATACCTCAAATCATGTGGCTTGTTGAGAATCTGTGTGATATTACTTTTCTAGAATAACAAAACACTGGTCAACAGTCACAACACTCTAGAATCTTGGCAATAAGTTTTGCACAGGCAAGCAACAGGTCGTTTTTGAAAACCTCCTACATTTTCCTTGTGCTCCTCCAGTCGGACGGTGAAATGACCAAGTGGGACCCTCATGATCAAACAAAGAGAGAACCTATTGCCCACACTAAAGGTCAAATTCCCCCACCCCGAAAGATCACATCCTAATACCAGCCCTGATCACAAATGTTTAATATGAAACATACTGTTTATCCATTAGAAACTGCATGGAAACTGGACACATACTGTACTAAAATGCCTCACTGGGAACGCTGTAATTCCCACTGCAGACTGAGGTCCACACATCTAGAGCAAGTGTTTGGTGTTGTGGGCAGATTTATAGGGGAGTTAAGTGTTATTTATATGTGACCTTTGAGGATGTGCGTGGTTTGGCTCCCAGGAGCGAGTGGGTGGGAGAGTTAGCTCGCCCGCTGTCAGACGGAGCTTACCAGGCCACCGGCGTGGGATTTACACATAAAAACTCATTTCTCGAGAAGTGAGTCAGATGGCAAGTATGTAAATCTTCCCAAACTTTCAGTGCAAAACAGAGGCTCGCCTGTGAGGAAGATCAGAAGCCTTTGAGATTGAAGATCACAATGATGAGGTGGTCTCATTTTAGATACAGTATATAAAAAAACCTTATAATAATTGTGGGTCCCCTTTCTCTTTTATGTGCTGCTTGCTAAGGCATAACTATTACTATTCCTGGCTTTTCCTCAGCAGCACACTAGAGCAGAAGGGAAAAAAATATCAAGCGCTTAAACTTTATTTGGCTAAAAAGAATCTAGACACAGCGCAACAATTGAAACAGAATGCAGGTGTCTCGACATCTCGAAACCTGAAATTCTTTTTAACATGACACATTGTCTAAAAATGTGCCAGTTCTGTGTGAGACACTAGAAGAATCATCAGGACACGGTGCAGCAGTCAAGGACGTTTTTCCAGCGCGTTTACATGGGAAAACAATGGAAAAAACAGAGCAGATGCACACAAAACATGTTCATGTGAACGGCTCCTAACTCCTAAACTGTCAAACTGAACAAATCCCAACCCCACTAAGCTAAAGAAATCCATTTAAAACAGCTGCAAATGCATTTAATCCATCTGTACTCTGGCTCATGTCTTTCTCTGTCAGCACACAGTAAACATGCTTGTAATAGTATCAAGCGACGCAAATCTTCATCCTTTACAGGCATTAGGCAGTTTGACAATCGTGGTTGTATTCCCAGAACATCAACCTCTAGCATTTATAAACATTACTCTGAGTTGGATCTAGCCGTCCATTGCACCTTTTTAGTTTACCAATTTTCTTGCCTTGATTTTGAGAATCTACCATCTTTTCCCCTTTATCTCCATGAGCTTGGGACTTTGTACTATAATACATTTTAGAATGGTTATTCAGTCTAACACTGCACAAACCTGTTTGTCTATTATATGGACGATGGCCAAAAAAGCAGGTGGTACAATGAGCTCTAATGATTGACACTATGCATTTGTCTCGTATAGTTGTGAACAACCATGTTCATGCCAAATATGTTGAGAGGCATTGCAGTGCTTTGAAGAAACTAGAACGAAAACTGAAGGAAGTACTTTGGACAATGCAGTGCAATTTTATATGTGTGTAAAACACATTTTACTTTACACAACTGGTAATAAGAGACAAATGAACTTTATTAAAAGATGATTAAAAAGGTTTAAATGAACTAAAATGTTGAACTTATCAAAAACATTGGTCTGGAATAGCATACTATCATATTGTTACTATATTTGCATAATGTAGTTGTCATGTGTTACCCTGTCCTGTTTCACCTTGCTCCTTAGTTTTCACTTTTGTCCATTATTTAACTCCATGGTCTCCTTGTTAGCGTTCGTGTTCACTGTCATTGTTCTCACCTGTGTCTTGTTTGTAATCATCCTGCCTTGTGTGTATATAACCCTGCCCGTTCCTCCATTACCTGGTTGTTTGTTGAATGTTGTCAAGCCTGATCTGTGTTTCCCTGCCCAAGTTCTTAGTTTATGTTTGTTTCCCCATAGAGGGTTTTTCCTTTGTGTTTGTTTTGATTTTGCTAAATAAAGAAACCTGCATTTAGATCCTCTCTCCTCGCTGCCTCATTCGTAACAGAACAAACGACCAACTATGGATCTAGCAGGGTTCCTCATGGAGCTGACACAGGCGGACTTGACTGTCCGGGAGTTCTCCTACTTTTTCACCAACGTGGCCAGTTGCACCGGCTGGGATGACCACACTCTGAAGGTGGCGTACCGGTTCGGTGTTCCCGGTGGTGGGAACTCCCGGAGACTGCACCTGACGGGAGTACGTGGGACTCATCTTGGAGGAGTTCGCTGCCGGGGAACCACCTCTCCAGATCCCAGCTCCCGCCTCTGGGCTTTCCTCTCCAGCCACGGTGAGTGAGCCAACCCCCACGCCTGCCGTGGTCAACGAACCAGCGCTGCTAACTTCATCCGCCCGGAGGAGGAGGAGAAGAAAGGCCTCTGCTCTCCAGCCTCCGCTAACCACGGCCAACCAGCCAGCGCCTGTAGCCCCCGATGTCAGTGAGCCAGCGCCTGTAGCCCCCGATGTCAGTGAGCCAGCGCCTGTAGCCCCCGATGTCAGTGAGCCAGCGCCTGTAGCCTCCGATGCCAGTGCCTGTAGCCTCCGATGTCCCTGAGCCAGCGCCAGCAGCCATGACCATCCAAGAGCCAACGCCTCCCGAGCTTCCCAGAGCTCTGCCTCCCGAGCCTCCCAGGGCTGCGCCTCCCGAGCCTCCCAGGGCTGCGCCTCCCGAGCCTCCCAGGGCTGCGCCTCCCGAGCCTCCCAGGGCTGCGCCTCCCGAGCCTCCCAGGGCTGCGCCTCCCGAGCCTCCCAGGGCTGCGCCTCCCGAGCCTCCCAGGGCTCCGCCTCTCCAGCCTCCCTCTGCTCTGCCTCCTGAGCCTCCCACGGCTCCGCCCCCTGAGCCTCCCGAGCTTTCCATGGTTCCTCCTCCCTCGGCTCTGCCTCCTGAGCCTCCCACGGCTTCGCCCCCTGAGGCCTCTGAGCCTCCTACGGCTCCGCCTCCAGAGCCTTCCAGGTCTCCGCCTCTAGAGCCTCCTATGGCGCCGCCTCTAGAGCCTCCTACAGTGCCACCTCCATTGGCTCCGCCTCCAGAGCCTTCCAGGTCTCCGCCTCCAGAGCCTCCCAGGCCTCCGCCGCTAGAGCCTCCTATGGCGCCTCCTCCCCGGTCCCCCAGACTTGTCCTTGCCCTGTGGCCAGCTCCCAGGCCTCCTGAACCTGTCCCTGTCCTTTGGCCACCTCCCAGACCCCTGAACCTGTCCCTGTCCTGTGGCCAGCTCCCAGGCCACCTGACCCAGTCCCCGTCTTGTGCTCTCCGTGGTCTGCCAGCCCCCCTCATTCCTTGGACGATTGTGTTTTGTTTTTTTTGTTTGTTTGTTTTTAGGATCGTCTGGGATCCGATCCTATGAGGGGGGGCTATGTCATGTGTTACCCTGTCGTGTTTCACCTTGCTCCTTAGTTTTCACTTTTGTCCATTATTTAACTCCATAGTCTCCTTGTTAGCGTTCGTGTTCACTGTCATTGTTCTCACCTGTGTCTTGTTTGTAATCATCCTGCCTTGTGTGTATATAACCCTGCCCGTTCCTCCATTACCTGGTCGTTTGTTGAATGTTGTCAAGCCTGATCTGTGTTTCCCTGCCCAAGTTCTTAGTTTATGTTTGTTTCCCCATCGAGGGTTTTTCCTTTGTGTTTGTTTTGATTTTGCTAAATAAAGAAACCTGCATTTAGATCCTCTCTCCTCGCTGCCTCATTCGTAACAGTAGTATGTATATGAACAATATTAGCATTTTTAATGCTAATTACAGGGAGTGCAGGGTGGACAACTAAACTAGGGCTTGGGTGAGAGGGGAAAAGGCCAAAAAGGAATGATATCGATGGAAAAAGATGTGTATTAGCTTTGAGTTTTAACATCTTTTTCATGACTAATTTTTTGATCGGACTGACAAAAGTTATGACACATGTTTTTATGCAAACTGCAAAACACCCATCCAAGGTGATAACTGGATGCCAATCAACAAATGAAATGTCCAAGTAACTATCGTTTGAAATGTTTATCATTGTATAATGTACTGTTTTACAATCTATTCATTTTAAAATTGTAGTATGCAATAGGCAGTACACTTGTGTTCCATTCCGAATAAAGCAATTGTGAAACTTAAATATGAAAACCGTGAATTCCAGTTATCCAGAATGATGTGGTAAAATTTTGGACCACATTAAAAAAGGTAAGAAGATTCTGTCTACCATTTGAGGAGATGGTAGTGCATCAGGAGTGGAACAGGAACTGAAGTCAGTAGTATGTTTATTTAAAGGCTGGCAAAACCCACTTGATGGTGTTGAAAATTTACGGTGGCCATTTATGCTAAATAGTTTAAACAATTTGAAAAACTATTTACAAAACTTGACATGGCACACAGCTTGGAAAACAACAAGTCACTCAACTGTCCATAAATAAACCGCCCACAACAGAGGGGATAGTAGGCCTTCAAAAATTATTTTCCCACCAAAAGACTCAAAAACATATTATTAAATATTAAACATAAAAATATAATTTCTCCAAAATATAAGATAAAATGATGTGTCATCTTGGATATAGTCATGAACCCTACTAAAGTGTAAGAGAGACAAACCCAAAAAAATAATTGCACTACAGGATATAAGCAAGACCACCCTTATCCAATCTTAACTATTTGGAAAATTGTGAAATTAGGTTTCACAAACAGCTGAAAGTATCTGTCATTGTAGAAAAGAGAAGACAAACCATAAGAGACAACAACATTTTACGCATTTATATCCAGTACTGTCTGAATTAAAACTGCTGACTGTCTCGTTCACTCATGCACTTTTCACTACATAGTGAATGTGATTTAGTTTGCTAAATGAGGAAAGAATGAATGAAGATAAAAGGTATTGACAAAAATATTGTGCACTTTGTAAGACGTTTCATACACATTGCGTCCCAAATGACGTAAGAAATTACTTTTAGCAACATGATCACACAGGAAGTCAATGTGTTGTTTCTGAAAGTTACAGTTCCCTAGGATCAGATACATTAAGCCTACTCACTGATAAGCGGCATCTACTAGCAGACATTTTTGCATCAGATGCTGAGTGTTTACCTTCCTTGTGGTGTGACTGGAAGCATGTTGCATCAACAGCAAGTAAGACTCGGGTTCAGATCCCGCGTTGAAACCAGGAAGTAATTACGTTAGCAAAATCCGTGACAATCGCGAATCAGAGGTTGCATTTTCTCCTCCAATATTACATTTTTACACCACTGATGTTTAGGTTTGGGGTACAGTTTATAAAATATGCATTCCTCTTCACTGTAGTATTCCTGAAAACAACTCACTTCACATATTGCATTTGCCACCCCTCCATGGACATTACACCTGGAAAATGGAGCTCACACATGCCCATACACCCAACGACATTTACCACTTTGGCATTCGAATTTCGGCATGCACAGACCGATTTTAGCTAAAGAAAAGTCAACCTACTGTTTGCGATTTCACTGTGAGATCAGTACATTCTGACCTTTTAGACTGAGACACAATCCATAAAAGTCAGATTTTAATCAGATTTCAAACCAGACTGTCTGAAAAAAGTCTACTTGACAAAATGTGCTACCAATGGTGGTAGCTCAGTCTGAGAAAAAAAAAAAAAAAGGCACAAAGACAAGCACGAAAGCTTAAAAACGGAAAAAATGTTCTAATTAAAAACTCGAAATGACCTCATCAGCCATTTTATGAAAGCCTCTTCTTAAAAAGTATCTACTTGCCATTGATGAGCATGTTTCATCTGTATATTAGCAGGGTGACACGCCATCATACCTTGATAATGAGCCATCCATTGGCATGACCTATTGAGATGCACTGACTGCTTTAGAGGCCAAGCTGAACCTGTTTCGTGAGCTCTGCTAAAAACAGACACATGATTTACTGCCTGTGAATCTACAGGGAACATAAGGCCTTTTTCCCCACAGGTTGCATCAGTTCTATATCACCGTGACAACCTGCCCTGCAGCCAGTCATGGCATTGAACTTGTGAGGCGGATAATTCAACAGCATTTTTTTCATTTAGAGGTCGCGTGTGAACAGGATGCGTTTTATTAGTGTGACAAATCAGGTCCGAGTCCACTGCTGAAAAGTTCGGTATTGGGGTGACTCTTCCACTTGAGGTGCTTTTTGCACTGTGAATCTCTGATGTAAAACACTGTTAGAAAACTGTTACATGCTTATTTTATTTTATTTGTCTACGAACAGTGCATGCAACACAGGACTTTATTTAAAGGAATATTCTGGGTTAAATACAAGTTAAACTCAGTCATAAGCATTTGTGGCATAATGTTACCACAAAAAAAAAAAAAAAAAAAAAAGAATTTAATCATCCCTCATTTTCTTTAAAAACAGCAAATATCGAGGTTACAGGGAGGTAATGGAAGTGAATGGGACACATCATGTACTATTTGAGTCATTTTAGGGTTTGTTGACATTGTCATGGCTAAAATTGTCTATAAATTCACACAGAAAAGTGATTTTATCACACTAAAATCATGTTAACAAGCATATCTCTTATGTCTTGTGGCTATACTTTTGAATAAGGGAGTATTTTAATGTAAAACATTTGTCTCCCATTCACTTCCATTGTAAGTGCTTCACTGTAACCTCGATTTTTGCTTCTTTCCAAGTCCAAATTTATTTTGTGGCCACAAATGCTGACCATTTAGCTTAACTTGCATTGAACCTGGAATATTCTTTTACATTTTATTCCTGAAAGTCATGAAACAGTGTCATTTTCATCACCTCTCAAATTCTGAAATGCATCTAATCTGTGGTGGAAATTAGAGTTTTAACATTTATTAAATAAAAAGTTTGCCTCTTTTATTTTGCTAAGGATAGTTTCATAGCTTATAACATTTTATGTATCCTAAATGCAATTAAATAGCCTGATATTTTCAAACTTTTTGCATAATTTGGCAAAATTACGGCTTGATTGGTAATGACACCCAATAAAATTATTCTGCTCACGTGAGATTTATCTTAATTTTTCTTTGTTTTCTTCAAACATCACTCATATTTCATTCCAAGCATGCTTTTCACTGACAGAAACATTTTATACAAAACGTTTAAACATTTATTGAGTGAAAATTATTTCTGTTGATCTGTTGATTATTTCTTGTTGTATAGTTTAATATTGAGAGTCTGGCTAAAACAGAAATGTATACATAAAAGGCATTTGAAAAGTGCCAGAAATAAATTATTAAGTCCTGCTAAAAAGTTTCCATGTCAGTTGTAATGTGACCTTCATATAAGAAAACAAAAAACGTTGAAATCTGTTTTAATACAAATTTAAAATGCCATTTATTTGTAAGCCTGTGACGTGAGAGTCAAAAATGGTTGTTTATCTACATAAATGTTGTCAAATTGTGCAGACACAGCAACGAAAGATCTCTACATCTTAGCGAAGCTTTTCGGCAAATGAAATCAGAATTGTATCTGCCCTTTGGTAGCAATACGGATAAAAACAAAAACGGAAAAGCTGTTGCATGTGCAAACAGCAGATGCTAAACAATCTCTGGAAAAGATGCACATTTAACTACAATTTAGCAGGTCTTGTGTGAAAGTGACTATTGTCAGATGGCAAACACTAAATTCAATTTTTTTGAAGAAAAAGATATGCAGATTTGTGTCAAGAGCCAAAACATTTTTATTATCAGTACAGCTGTTAACGTGTGTTACATGTACAGTAAAACGTTTGAGTGCAAGTATGTCCATGTGTGTGGTTTATGAATTGTTTTCATCAGACGTTTGTTAGTTGATGCCACAGGCAGGAGGGCATAAATCTTTCCATCTTGTCTGCAAAAAACCCCAGTGGTGCAAAGAGAGTACTAAAGAACTGCAGAAAGAGAAAGATAACAGAGAGAACAGTTAGATGGATCCGTCATGCACCATATACCAAGCCAGATTCAGAACTTGCTAATAACCTTCTTAAGACCGCATGAAATACAAATAGGAGTTTTGAAGTCATCTATATGCTAACATGCTCCTAAAAGTTGACAAAAATAAAATATTGCCATCTTTCTCTTCTGGTGAAAGGGTTAGTGACCGAAAGCTGTTGTGTCACGATCTGGACTTCTGGACGATCTGGCCCACTGTTCTGGCGGCCATTTCAGAGCTTCGGTAGTATGCTCAAAGAGCTTCAAGGTAGGCCTCAGGATCATCTTGAGGCCCCATCTTGGTGAGCAATACGTGAAAGTGCTCTGCTGCCGGAAAGGCCACCACCTCCTGGGGTACTAAGGAGCACCTCAAAGCACAGTTGCTGCTCTCTCTGAAGCTCCATGAGGGCCTGGTGTATATGGTAAAGCTTCATATAAACACTCAAACGCTATATTTAGTAGGAATGGCATCTGCCACCACACTTGAAGCTTCAGCTGGGCTCTGTCCCTCACTCTCCCTCACAAAAGGTCTGGCCTATTTTATTTCCCACATCTCTCACTGTGAACAAAGAAACCGCAATTACCAGCAATTCATCTCAGATGAAAACCCTTACCGCTTCCTCTCTTTCATGCCCTCGCCTCCACACTTCTGTCACAGTATTAGTAATTTTGTTATCACTGTAACAACATACTGTTTTTCACAATATATCTGTTTTTGCATTAAATTCAACCAAACTTTGTTATTTATAACATAACTATGTAGTATTTCTGGATAGTCCAGTATATTAAATGCTGTATAAATTAAGATTTTTATTGGGGGGTAAATGTTCATAGCAAAGTTTAATGTAACATGTCTGGCATTAGTTGAAAAACAGCTGCAACAAAGTTTGTGGAGTGGACAACAGTGTTCTGCTTGGAGTTGGATTTTTTTTTTTTTTATGAAACAGAGAACATACCGTGGTATAAAAAAATAGGCTAGATCATTATCTCTACTGGTTGATATGGTTTCTACCATAGGACAGTAATATACAGTCATACTCCAACTTAATGAAAGTAGTATTTTTTTAATGTGTGTCAGAGGCAGTGTTATTATCATTAATGAACACTGAAGTAAAAGTGAAAAAATATATTTTGTTAAAAAAAAATAATAAAAAAATATATATATATACACACATACATATATATATATATATATATGCATATACACACACACACATTTATACATACACAGGCATGCTGCATGGAGGCATGAGGACTGCCGATGTGGCCAGGTTGCAATGTCTGTACTGTGCCTTAGACAGCACTACAGGGAAACAGGAAGGAAAGAAAATCATCCTCGCAGTTGCAGACCATGTGTAACAACACCTGCAAAGGATCAGTACATCTGAATATCACACCTGCGGGACAGGTACAGGATGGCAACAACACCTGTCCGAGTTACACCAGGAACGCACAATCCCTCCATCAGTGCTCAGACTGTCCACAATAGGCTGAGAAAAGCTGGACTGAGGGCTTGTAGGCCTGTTGTAAGGCAGGTCCTTACCAGACATCACCGGCAACAACGTCACCTATGGGCACAAACCCACCTTCGCTGGACCATTCAAGACTGGCAAAAAGTGCTCTTCACTGAACAAGTAGTAGTTGTCTCACCAGGGGTGATGGACTCGCGTTTTTCTTTTTTTTTTAACGAATGAGCATTACACTGAGGCCAGTACTCTGGATCGATTTGGAGGTGGAGGGTCCGTCATGGTCTGGGGCAGTGTGTCACAGCATCATCGGACTGAGCTTGTTATCATTGCAGGCAATCTCAATGCTGTGTGTTACAGGGAAGACATCCTCCTCCCGGGAGCGGGGTAACATCTCGCAGCAAGAACTGGCAAATCTCTTGAGGAGATGTATTGCAGTGCTTAATGCAGCTGGTGGCCACACAAGATACTGACTGTTATTTTGGATTTTGACCCCTCCTTTGTTCAGGGACACACTATTCCATTTCTGTCAGTCACATGTCTGTGAAATTTGTTCAGTTTATGTCTAAGTGGCTGAATATTTTATGTTCATACAAATATTTACACATGGTCTACACATGTTAAGTTTACTGAAAATAAAAGCAGTTGATATATGTTGTTTGTATACACACACACACACAGTTGTAGGGTATGCAGGTTAGGTTTGGGGAAATGTATAATTAATTTCAATGATCGTAATCAATGATTAATCAGACGATTTGACCCGGATACCCATACACATTGTAAAAACGCCCCAAAAAGGGCTTATAGTAGTCTGCTTCAAATATATATAGATAATTAAACACCACGAATTATAATTAATTAGGAATATACATTATATGCAGACAGGCTATATTAATTTAATTAGACCCTCAATGGAATTGACCGTCAAGCTACACGCAACCAGTCAGTTAGATCCAGCGAACAGCTTTGCTAAATATTCCTGATCAATTCCCTTGAAGGTTTATTCTTAGTTATAAGCCTACTCATCAAAGCACGTTAACTTACTTTGATAATATCAGCTCAGTAGCTTAAAATCGCACATTAAAGAGGCTTTGCTTTATGATCAACACACACAGACAATCAAGCATATAATTGGGTTTAATACAAGGAACTAGAATATATCACTACACTTGACAAACAGACACTTAACATGTAACATAAAATAAACATAAAATAAACAGAGTAGAAGCAATAAGGAAAATAAAGAGATTATTAAGGATAGCAACTTATTACAACAGTTAACCCTTAAGAGCCAGCAAATGGAATTACACACTTTAACGCGTTTGGATTTCAGATGAAATGATACTTGCAAAATGGGCCTATGTGTGGCTGAGCAAGGCTGCGTGGATGTCGCGTCCTCGGGGCTTTCTTGAGGCGGAGGATTTCGGTTCGGTGTTTCCAGAGCGTGGAGTTGAGACTCACTTGAAGAGAGAGTTGAGGGGTTGTTCCAAGCAGTTGCAAATGTTCAGCAGAAGAGGAGAGATAGGGGTGCCGGGGGAAGTCCAAGGAGAGATGAAGTAAGTTGGGAGTTGGAAGCAAGAGAGAGAGAAGAAGATAAGAGCTTTCGAAGATAAGAGGAGATAAGGGAAGTAAGAGGAATAAGAGAGCTAAGAGATAAGAGGACTAAGAGTAAGGAGATGAGGGAAGTAAGAGAGCGAAGGTCCGTTGTTGGTGCAATTTATGCCCTTAGAAAACGTGTCCCACCTCTCATTGGCTCGACCAATGAGAAGGGTTTGGGTTCCAGGCGGAATTTGGTTTATTGCTCTTTTGATCTCACATTTCTCATTGCATGTGCAAGAAAGAAAACTAGGAAATATACTTGTAATACTAATATGTTGTTGTTATCGACATATCATGTACACAGTCATTTCAATCTTCGAAATACCAAGTTATAGAGACCAAATATGCCACACATATGATTTCGGGTAACCATGGTATGCAAAGTCTGAAACATTAACCCATTAGAGTTTGCAAGAAACATAGACCAAACAACATTTAGGAAAATTATGAGATGGAACATAAGATACATGTCAATATTTTTATCACATGGATTATATATATATATATATATATATATATATATATATATATATATATATATATAGATAGGATTAAAAGGGGTCATTTCTCCTTCTCAGTACGAATTTGGTGAGAATCAGCCCTGACTGAGCCTTCCTTTGGGGGTCGTAAAATTCTCCTTCCTTTGGGCAGGAGAATGATTCCTTTGTCCCGTCAGGCTCATTTGCATGTTTATAACTGTGTTTATGACGGTAAGAGATTTTGGGCTGAATGAATCAAAAGATGGTAAACATAGCCGAAATACCATTCTAAGGTGACCTTATATTTATTTTCGGCTAGGACAAATCGTAAGGTTTAATTTGATACCAAGAAAGATGTACTTGGTTCACTTAGACGTGGATATACACTGTTAGGCTATTAAATATAAGGCCTCTTATTAACTATAACAGGTTTTACTACACAAATGAACTACTTTCAACGAGTTTTGATCTATCATCAGACAAATAAACACACCGGGATTAAAACATATTTCATTAGACATACATTTCTAAGTTTAAAACTGAAAAACACACACACCCACATTTTTACGTTCAAGATCTCACATGGTAAAGCACGCGGTGTGAGGCGAGTCATATGGGAAAGGGGGGGGCTTAGTAGTCACGAGGATTTCCTGTCAATAGTTCCTTGTCTCTTTGTCAATACATTTATTGTGCTCGTGGAGACTAGTCGGAACAGTAAGTTCTTGTTTTCATGAACCTGCTGAGTTAATGATTATCCTTCACTGATTCCTCCAGACGCTACACAGTACTGTGCAAAGGGTTTAGGCACTTGTGAGAAATGTTGCATAGTGAAGATGTCCTAAATGTCTTCTTCTATCCATTTAGGCTGTCGCAGTTGCTTCTGTCTCTTCATGTAATCTCAGACAGACACGATGTTCAGTGGGGGGGCTCCCATGACATTTTTTGCAGGGCTCGCTGTTCTTCTATTCTACTCATTTCTATTTGCAAAAGTAATGTTTGGGAGTCTAACATTTATACTTCCTATTGACACACTAAAGCTGAAGATATAAATAACCATCTTAAGACAAAGCTTTTGTGAATAATCAAATCTTATGTGCTTAAGACTTTTGCACAGTACTGTATATACACACACACACACACACACACACACACACACACACACAGTTGAAATCAGAAGTTTACATTTTGCCTAATCTTTGGTTGAAGTCATAACTCATATTTTTAATCACTCCACAGATTTAATATTAGCAAATTATAGTTTTGGTAAGTCTTTTAGGACTACTTCGTACATGATATTAGTAATTTCTCCAACAACTGTTTACAGACCGATTGCTTCACTTTTAATTGACTATATCACAATTCCAGTGGGTCAGAAGTTTACATACACTAAGTTAACTGTGCCTTTAAGCAGCTTATAAAATTTCAGAAAATTATGTCAAGCCTTTAGACAATTAGTTTCTGATAGGAGGTATACTAAATTAGTGTACCTGTGGATGTATTTTAAGGCCTATCTTCAAAGTCAGTGCCTCTTTGCTTGACATAATTGAAAATCAATATAAATCAGCCAAGACCTCAGAAATAAAATATTTGTGGACCTCCACAAGTCTGGTTCATCCTTGGGAGCAATTTCCAAATGCCTGAAGGTACCAAGTTCATCTGTACAAACAATAGTATGCAAGTATAACACCATGGGACCTTACAGCCATCATTAAGCTCAGGAAGGAGATGCATTCTGTCTCATAAAGATGAATGTAGTGGTGCGAAAAGTGCAAATCAATCTCAGAACAGCCACAAGGACCTTGTGAAGATGCTGGAGCAAACAAGTAGACAAGTATCTATATCCACAGTAAAATGAGTCCTATATCAACATAACCTGAAAGCCTGCTCAGCAAGGAAGAAGCCAATGCTCCAAAATCAGCATAAAAAAGACAGACTACAGTTCAATACAGCATCAGTTAAAGCTTTGTCACAAATGGGCCTTCCAAATGGACAATGACCCCAAGCATATCTCCAAAGTTGTGGCAAAATGGCTTAAGGACAACAAAGTCAAGGTATTGGAGTGGCCATCACAAAGCCCTGACCTTAATCCAAAAGAAAATTTGTGGGCAGGACTGAAAAAGTGTGTGTGAGCAAAGAGGCCTACAAACCTGTCTCAGTTACACCACTTCTGTCTGGAGGAATGAGCCAAAATTCTGGAATTTCACATTCTTAAAATAAATTAGTGATCCTAACTGACCTAAGACAGACAAAGTTTTCTACAATTAAATGTCAGGATTTGAGAAACATTAGTTTAAATGTAAATGGTTAAGGTGTATGTAAATTTCTGACTTCAACTGTATACTTTGAATGCGTGTGTTTTTGTGTAAATATCTATATATATATATATATATATATATATATATATATATATATATATATATATATATATATATATAAACAAATATATATATTGTATATTATATATTTGCTTTAATTGCATTATTTTTCCATGACTTTTAAGATTTTATCAATTTCCATGACCTTACCAGGTCTGGAAATCACAATTTAAACATTCCTTGATATTTTTAGGTTTTCCATGACAGTGGGGACCTTGATATACATCTACAAAATCACCTTTTTGCATTGTCATTTTTATTCATGATAAAAGTAACTCTTTAAAAATGCTGCCTTTTTGTTCTTGTTCCATTTCATCTAAGGACACTCTTTAACCATGGTAATACTGCAGTGCACGGCATCTCAAGCTTTGTTACGTTAACAGAAAGTCATAGTGAGCTGTTGGTCTCATAAGGAGTGAGCTGCCTAGAGTGCCACTGATCTTAATTCTGCAATTGCAACACAATGAAAAATGATCTTAGTAGTTCACTGATTGTTCATTTTTTCTTTTAATAAAAAATAAAAAAAGGACAGCAGAGGAAAACAAATAAAAGCATAGAGTTTGGTGAGGTATATATCAACTTACTGCTTTGACGAAGACCCCCATGAGTTCTGGAAACTGGTGTGTGAGCATGGCCAGCATGGCACAGAATGAGCACAGGCCCGCTGTGAAGAGGATGAAGAATGGAAGCTCTTTCTTTGGATACACGGAGACCTCGTGAAACGCTGGAAGAACAAGAAAACAAAAGAAACAGAGAAATAATTATCAGTACAATATAGCATAGGCAAGAACGATGATATACCCCCAAGACTATATTTAATACTATGGTCTCTAGATAGAAGGTATCTTTCATGTCCATTACATAATGGATGGACTATACATCAAAGTTTAATATTTAGGGGTTTTGTTCAAATTCCTAACCCCATGTATGACTTTGAAAAAATTAAGACAGTCTTATGCCGATAATAGTACATATAAGAGTGTATAATCACAAGGCAGGAGTTCTCTGTCTGCAGTCTCTGTGCATCCTGGATAAGGATAGAAGAGATGACCCTTCTCCAGGGGGTATGGAATGATTCGGAAAGCTACAAGAGCCAGAAAGAGCACCGATATCAGTGAGATTACAGTAATGATTACAGAGATTTAATCTCTTCTATGTAAAGCACTTTGAGTTACCATTGTGTATGAAATGTGCTATATAAATAAACTTGCCTTGCCTTGCCTAATGTTACAAAATATTTGACAATAAACATCACTAACAATAGTACTTCCCTATTGTTTGGGCCATGGTACCACAGTTCCTTTGGACAAGTATCTTGGAGTGCCTACTACTATCATGGATCAGTATATGAATAGAGTCATAATACATTATCATGGCATTACCATTTGACAACAGCAATGTACGTTGGTACAGGCACAATACTTTTTTGAAAGGGAAACGTGCCGATATCAAAGATTTCACATGTCCAGCAATTCAGCATATAATACTGTATCAACGCACAAATGTTTATTTTGTTTATAACTGTGTGTTAGAAATAACATGAGTATGCCAGTGAAAGGTGAATGTACGTACTGCCCTCCCATGTGCAGTGTAGCAGATTGAGTGCCCCCTCTGCCCGTTTCCAGTGTTGCAGGTGAAAGAATGCATACGCCACTGCCTCACTGTCTCCTCTCTTCAAAATATGCTCCGGAGGCAAAATCAGACTCTTCATCTCTAATAAATACTGTGAACACACACAAAAAATCTTATTTTATTTACATTTCTAAGCAAATTTATATACAGCACATTTCTTCCAGTTAACTAAAGACATGCATCAATGAGTGAATCTCATGAAGATCAAGAAACTGTTGTGGTAATATTTCACCCCTAAATCAGAAAAAGTAAGAACTTATTTTAAAATAGTCAAGGAACATTAAGATTGTTTTGCATTGTGACATTACCATTTTGTTTACCGTATGTTTCAGTATTGTAAAGTGAAAATAATGAAATTTGTTTATTTAAATGCCTACTTAAATGCCTAGAATTTAAGTAGTAAAGAATTTATACCAGGGATAATTCTACTTGTCGATTATTTCCCTTGATATTATAACTGCTTATTATTAGAATTTACTTTAAAATACTTTTTTTTTGTGTAGGTAAACTGCATACCTACATTATGTAGGCTACACATCCAAAACAAGCTGATAACTGTTTCTTAATTACTTTAGAAAGTTAAGAAGCAGTTAATTAATGAGTAATTACTACTTAGCAACATGAAAAACAAAACTATTGATCAAATTGAAAGTGCATAATGCACGTGTATATTTGGCTAATGCTCAAAAAATAACAAAAAACATGCAAAGAAAATTATATAAGATGAGAAAAGCCCGAAACAGAATAATGAACACTTTCCATGATTAGTTAATTGAAGGAGCTCAAATTGTAATATTGATTATTTATTTGATTAATTGAGCAACACTAATTTATACATTACGGTAGTTTCTGTTATACTGCCTTAATAAATAATAAATAATAAAATATAAGTATTTTATTTCGTTGTGTTGTCTCATGTGGTCCTGTGTTGGTCCTTTGTTGTTTTTATGTAGCACCATGGTCCTGGAGGAACGTTGTCTCGTTTTGCTGTGTACTGTACTAACTGTATATGGTTGAAACGACAATAAAAACCACTTGACTTGACTTGACTTGAAGCCAGTTTTTTTTTTTTAAAGAAAAATGGTATTAGTCATTTTTAACTGTTTTAATATTTTACTTGATTATTAGGCTTAATATTATCTATTCAAAATTTAATAACTTTTTTCTTGTAATTTTGGGGTTGAATGACCTATACATGTTTTTGTGAGACTCACCAATATGTATGACATCTGTACATTTTCTGTCTCAAAAAGGGATACAAGTGTATCCTTTAAACTGATAAACAATCTATACCTTGATAAATGTAAGTGTATGTTTGTGTGTAAGAAGAGTCAGGGCCCTGCACAGGCCCCTGTTGTGAATGTTGAATAGGGCAATACCGTAGAATTAATGGGATTATTCAGTGGATAACCTTCCCAAACGCCCCTGACTGTATCATGCTACATCACAATTCCAGTGACCAAGCAAATGTTTTCCTCTACAATGAAACAAGTAAACCATCTGAATTATGATCAAATAATCAGAACACCGCTTTCTGTAACTGTACTATATCTTTGTACTGCAGTGGATGTCAAAACGAACACAAACATATCCTATCCAGACACTGGACATGTAGCTTTATGATTGTGGCTGACATTAAACAGGCAGCTGTCCTATATAACATGCCCGCACACAAACACAGTCACCTCTTTTATGAGGGATCAAGTGTCAGTAATGGTCTCTTTTATGTGGAGGTTCCTCATAAGCCCCTGTTGAACTCCCATAAACCTCTGTCTCAGTCTGTCTCATATCATTGCTCTTTCACTTGACCGCAAGGACCCTGAATGATGACATCACACGGGCCTTAGTGCAAAAAACTGTCAGACCCCCACCTTGAGCGCCCTTGGTTGTTTTTCATCACCACTCGGTCCCGTGGTCATATTTATGGTTTCTTTTGGTTGACAGTTGGCCCTGGGTGGCTGCCCACCCTGCCCTCCCACAAGTCACGCCCCTGCCACTGACAAATGACAACGCACCACTAGGGATGGATATCGATACAGATTTCCCAATTCAATTCGGATTTCGATTCGATTGAGCTTAACTTGAGCATATTTCAGTTAGAATGTCCATTTTACTTCCATTTGAAAGCAATTTGACGATTCTCAATACCAATTACGATACCACAACAAAATACAAACTAATTTGAGTAAACATTGTTTTAAATTCTTAAGTAATTATTCAAGACAAGTAAACAGTCAGTAATAATAATATAAATAAATACATAAATAAATAAAAATAATAGAACAAAGATACAAATTTTACTTGAAGTTTTGAACAGTAGTATCAAGTATTAAAGTAAACTACTTGAACTACTGGTCTAAATAATAAAAAAAATGCATATTGCAGTAATGAGCATCAAAATGACAATCTTTCTGTGAATATCATACTGACCATCTTAATATACAGTATTATAATCCTACAGTACTTTAGAAAATCATTGTACAACATCACCTTTTATAATTACCATTTAAAAAATGTGTTACGGTAATGAGAAACATCACTGAATACAATTGGAATAGTACAAGTAAAACATAAGGATGCATTACGTAACTGAGAGATAGGGGGAAAATGTGCATAAAATTCCTGCTGAAAATTATGTAAAAATGCAAAAATCTTAATGGTCCTAAATGTAAGCTTTACTTTCTTTATGTAAAATATAATATATATTTTTATTTTGTTTGGAATTAAATATGGCCAGGACATTTTCTTGTCCGCTTTTGTGACAATTGCCCATTTACACTTGAAGTTGGATCATTTGAAACAAATCTGCTTTTTACATTCACTTCAGACTTGAATGACTGCCTTTATTACAGCTCCAGATGGTCAAAACATAATCTACGCAGCTTTTATGAAATAAAAAACCTTATGAAAACTAAGTTGTCACTTTTTGAAGAAAATTAGCTTATGCAAAACTCACCACAACAGTTCACAATACCAGGCCGTTGCTATGTGGTTGCTAAGGCATTCCAGGAGGTCACTTACAGATTAGTGTCCATGATATTTTTTGTTCCTAGATATGACTCAGGTCTCTCCTTCAATAAATCTATATTTTTGCCCATTTATTGTCTACCAGGCAAAAATCAAGTCTGATCACATTGCCCAAATTCTACTAGAACATCCTAACAGTTCAGTGTTTCAAGCAAAGGAATCTAAAACTGCAGCATTGAAGAACTTTAGTTTTCTCTAAAACCTTTTGATGAAGGTTAAACAATCCATTTGATTTAAGTATAACCCCAGGACAAACTAAAAGGTATCTGTTAGAAGAAATTACACAAATGTAACAATAATAGTACTGACATCTAACACCTTCTTTGTTCTGTACTGAGAGAATTTGATGTTTTTTTGCCAAAGGAGCAGTCAAGATCTTTGGCAATAGAAAAACCAGGTGTGCGTGTTTATACTTGCTGCACATCTGAAACAGGTGCACTTTGTAGTCTGAGACAGTGTGTTTGGGTGTGAAGAGGTCATGTGTTTGTGTGTGCACTTTGAAGTCTTATTTGGTGTTTTGGAAATTGGCAAGTCTGAGCCAGGTACAAAGAAAGAAATAGATGATGAGGGTTAAAATATCTTTAAAGAACAAAAGTTAAAAAAAAAAGTTATCAAAGTTGTAAATTTCACTCTAAACACTGCTTACAAGTGAAGGGAGTAATTTTCATCAAAATGTAAAAAATACTAAACACTACAAGTTATCTATAGTTCACTGAAAATGGAAAATTCTCATAATTTACTTACCCACATGCGATCCCTGATGTGTATGACTCAGACAAATATCTCAGCTCTGTAAGTCCATACAATGCAAGTGAATGGTGAACAAACAATTTGAAGTGCCATAAAGCACATAAATGCAACATAAAAGTAATCCATTAGACTCCATTGGTTTAATCCACATCTTCAGAGGCGATCCAACTGATTTCAGATGAAAACAGACCAAAATATTTAAAGAAATTCATAATAAATCTTGACATCAGCAGTCTCATTGGCGATCATGATTTCAAGCTTGCTACAATTCCTAGCACCATCCAGTGCTCTGCGAATGTGTCAAGCACTAGGAAGTGTAATCGAGCATGAATTCATGATCGCACCTAAATACAGCAATAACAATGTGTACAGTGAGAAATGTGTTATATTTTGGTCTTTTTTCATCCAAAACCAATTAGATTGCTTCAGAAGTCATGGATTAAACCACTGTTTAGGGAGTCTTATGGAATGCTTGTATGCAGCCTTTATTTGCTTTTTAAAGTTTCAGAGTTTTGATCACAATTAACTTACATTGTATGGACCTACAGAGTGGGAGATATTCTCTTAATTGTTCTAAAAAGAAAGTCATACACATCTGGGATCAAATTAAGTGTGAAAATAATATAATTTTCAATTTTGGGTGAACTATTCCTTTAAGAAAATTAATCTTTGTGTCACAAATAACACTAAGCCTATATCTATTTTGACTATAAAAAGCCTGAAAATTTATTCCTGAAGTGAAGCTAGAATAGGTCAGAGTTTCATTGGATTGTCCAGAGGACTACGATTCATTGCAAATACTACAACAGCATCACCTCCTGGCCACAAAAATACCATTGACCCTATGTCTGCAATGGTGACTGAGAGTGCATTTTAGTTCAGGCAGGGCCCCAAATTAACACCCATCAAGAGTCAAATGAGCGTAAATATGATCTTTGGCTAGTAAATAAAATGAGATCACAGGCCACTTGGTCAGTAACTTGAAAAATTATACAATACCTGACAACTTGACATAATACATGATTGTAATCGCAATGTAAGAATGTTACTTTAGTTTTTTCCTTTTTATAGTCATAATTCCTAAATTAAATGTGGCAACACATTCATGGCACTAAGCCAATAGAAGAAGAAAAAAGAGGAGCATAATTGTATGGGTTTGGATGTTTTTGTGACAGGTTGTGTCTTACTGACGATGATGCTGTGAGTGCAAATATGCAGGGAAATACTGCTAAATAATTCCTTTGTTGTAGGGACAAAACATTTTTCAATTTCACTGATTGTAAGAAATATACATGGCTGGAAATGCTCTCAATTCACCAGCCATTTGCAGGCGAGGCAAAACATTAATTTCAGACCCAATGTGAGTGTTTCAAACCTTTGGTACATGTGGGTTGAACTCCACAGCTCGGTGTATTGCCTCTACTGCGTTCATCTCTGCTGTGCTGAGACCTCGTCTGGAGGCCGCCTCTGGTGAAAACCTGACATAAGACACACATTTAAAACACATTAATCAGCAATTATCCTTTATACAGTACATGAGTCGATGCTGTTAAATTTTAGAAAGACAGAATGTTAAAGTCAGCTTTTGACATCGATTCATTTTAACAGCATGCAGAACACTCACTTATCTGATACTGCTCTTGCTTTCAGTAAGGCAGATGTGTAGCATATAGTGGCTGATTTCGGCAAGCTTATATCTGAGGAGAGAGAACATTACAACTCAACATGATATATTCTGTATTCTACAATAAACTAAAGATTACTAAAAATAATTTCATGAGCTTATATGCTATATTATGACACCAAAAACTGTATATTAATCGCATAAGGTTTGTATGAGCTCACCGTCATATTTTGCAAGGACTGCTTGTACATCAGCATAGGCCTGTAGCTCTAATAATGCTTCTAGAAGATTCTCGTGAATATTTAACATTCCCAGTAAGGGGAATTCTTTCATTAACTGTGCAGGAAAACAAATGCGAAAATAACAATATTATAAGCACATAAGCACAGGCGAATTTAAAAACCAAATGTAACTTAAGTTCTCTTACGAGAGGTTCTCTCGTATTGCGTAAGCTAGCTTACGCTACGGGAAAGATTCATCTTTTCTGAGATATTGAAGCCAAAAAATTATCCTTAATTTTGTATCATTTGTCAACGCAGTGCAGCAACTGCAGACCTTGAGCGGGCTAGCTAGCGAGCTCATTGGTTGCTCTGCGGCAACTGCTGCAGCCTATAGACGAACTTGGGCGAACTCGCGTTCAACGAGAGGCGTCCGCGCGCTTACTGCATCAAAGCCCGCCAAAATGGGCGTGGCCAGAGTGCATATAAGCGTAGTTCATAGGCTGGAACCCTGATTTTCATCTCTTCAGCGAAGCTCTTCGCATCTCTGAACTGGAAGCCGCGTCGCGCTCGAGGGGCATCTAGCAAGCTTGGACAGCTCGAAGAAGCCGGCCGCCTCCACCACCTTCAGCCATCCTGCGAGCTACGCCATCCGGCGAGGTATCCTTTTAGAGCAAGCTAGAACTTCTTAACGAACTTCACAAAAGAGTAACGAGCGTCTTTTTAAGATGCCTCGCACCACTTGCGCTTCATGCCGCGCCCCTCTCAGCCGGAGACCGCCACATCATCTGGCGCTCTCTGCCTGGGACTGGGGCATGCAGAGCTCGCCCGCTGAAGGCGGATGCGACCTCTGCGAGGAGCTTCGATGTCGACCCCGCGGGCTCGACTCGAGCGCTCAGAACCGAAGCCGCCGCGCCTTCCGCTCCACACGCTGGAAAAGCGCCGCCCCAAAGGCTGCCAGAACCGGTGATAGAAGCGACTGCCTCGCCGAGCCTCTCCTCGAAAGCATCGCTCTCACCCTCCCCGCCTCGGACGCTCAGTTGCCGCCCAGCGGCCGCACTGCGCCATCTCGGAGGACGAGGCGGAGGATAAGGGCTGTTCCATCATGGCTTCGGACAGCGAGGAGTGGTCATGCTCCCACACCTCCTCCTCGGCCCAGAAATCAAGCAGGACCCGCCCCGGAGTCGAAGGGGAACTAACACGCCTCCTCAAACAGGCCGTCGACCGCCTCAGGCTCGAGTGGTCACCGCCCCCTGAGCAGGCTCCCAACAGACTCAACGGCTGCTTTCTTCAGAGCCGTCGCCGCGCAACACCCGCGGCCCGGGCCGCTCCCTTCCTGCCGGAACTCCACACTGAGCTTGCAAAGTCGTGGAACGCGCCTTTCTCGGCCAGGATCCGTTCCCACGTCTCCACCCCTCTCGCTTTGGTGGACGGCGCCACCGAGAAGGGCTACTCCTCCATCCCCCCGGTCGAGGATTCGGTAGCAGCACACCTTTGCCTGCCCTCCGCGAGATGGCGGTCTAAGCCAGTGCTCCTGTCTAAGGCCTGCAGAGCGACTTCCGCCTATGTTGGCTGCGCCTATTCCGCCGCCGGCCAAGCCGCATCTGCTCTGCACTCCATGGCCATCTTACAGATCCTTCAAGTGGACCTTCTTCGGGAGTGGGATGAGAAAGGCAGGCACCCAGAGGCTGTTACAGATCTAAGAAGCGCGACGGACCTCGCCCTTCGCGCCACCAAAGCTGCAGCCCAAGCTCTAGGGAAGTGCATGGCCTCGCTGACTGTGACCGAGAGACACCTGTGGCTAACGCTAGCCAACATGGGAGAAGCAGAGCGCCCACGCTCTCAACGCACCGCCTTCTCCGACCGGTCTCTTCGGCTCGCGGTGAGTGGCATTGTTGACCGCTTTCAGAAGTCCAGAAAGCCACCCAAGCCATGAACCTCTTCCTGCCGCGTCACGCTTAGCTCCTCTGCAGGCCGCCCACGTGACCAGCCTCCTGCACGAGCCTCTTCACAGCGCCTAGCTCAACAAAGTCAGACTTCTCAGCGCCGACAGGGTGGCTGCCCTCGATCGCGGCTCAGACAGCCGCCGCAGACCGCCGCTCCCCGCTGGCCTCGGTCTAAGGTTGCGCTTGAAACCTGAGCAACCGAAGTCCTCCTAGCCTTGTTGAAAAAACGACGGCTCAGTCCCGCCGCGGCTGGACCACCGCCAAAGCTTCGCCCCTGTCAGTCCCCTCTCTCAGGCTACTACAGTGGTGGATTCAGCAGCCAACAAGCCGGTGATAATGCCCGCTTGCTCAGCACTCAAACGCCGTTTTCACGGCAATCCAAAGAAATCTTGTAAAAAGCAAACATGCCTTATGTGTAGAAAATGTGCCCACAATCCAGTGTTCACCCCTACACACAAGCATTACACTTCCCGTGTTCCTATCAGAGCCCACTCACATAAAGCGGACACAGCCCGCCGAAGTGTTAGAGTCAATAAACGCCTCACCTAATCCGTGCAGCGTGCTCCTTCTCTGGCCGCTCTGTCACACGACCAGCCTTATGTGTAGAAAATGTGCCCACAATCCAGTGTTCACCTCTACACACAAGCATTACACTTCCCGTGTCCCGATCAGAGCCCACTCACATAAAGCGGACACAGCCCGCTCGAGTGTTAGAGTCAATAAACCCATTCTCTGCCCGCTCTGTCACACGGCCAGCAAACACTTCTCTGTATGTAAGTCCCGTGCCCGTGACTATGCTCGCGCATCACTTAACAGATGTGACTCTTTCCCCATTCACCTCAATCGGGAAGTCACTCACAGAACAGCCTGTCCCTGCTGTCTTGCGAGCAGTCATGCATAAGCACAGTAAGCACGCCACACATTCTGTTCAGCTGCTGTGTGCAGCAATCAGGGCGATTTGGCCATTCACCCTCTAGCGCTACGCTTCAAAGCGTGGGAAGCTATCCCAGGGATATCCAAATGGGTGTTAAGCACAATAAAACAGGGCTATTTGCTAAAGTTCGATCGCCGCCTCCCTGCTTCAGAGCGCTGCTCGAAACTATTATGAACACGGAAGCAGCCTGCATGCTTCGCTCAGAAATAGCAAACCTTCTGTGCAAAAGGGCCATAGAGAAAGTGCCGCCTTCGCTGAGCGAAGTCAGGGTTTTACAGCCGTTATTTTCTTGTTCCCAAGAAAGACGGCGGCCTCAGACCAATATTAGATCTCAAGGGTTTGAACAAGGTGCTTGCAAAAAGACCGCTCAAAATGCTTACAATCAGGAAACTCCTCACGATACGCGCCAGGGGACTGGTTTATCTCTCTCGATCTGAAAGATGCCTACTTTCAGATTCAGATAAATCCCCGTCACAGGCCATTCTTGAGATTCGCCTCGACGGCCAGGTTTATCAATACACCGCTCGGCCTGTCTTTAGCACCTCGTACTTTCACGAGCGCATGGATGCGGCGCCGCACTCCCTGCGGAGTCAGGGCTTGTGAATTCTGAACTATTTGGACGACTGGCTGATTATGGCACAGTCACATACGGAGCTGCTGTCTCACAGAACAGTTCTCCTCAGCCATCTGAACAGTTTGGGTCTTGCAGTCAATTGGACCAAGAGCTCACTACAGCCCAGTCAGGCAATTTCCTTCCTTGGAATAGAACTAGACTCCGTGGCAATGACGGCTCGCTTATCTACACAGCGCGCCGTGTTCAGCGACTAGCCGCGCCCTTTCAGATGAACAGCCTCACGCTTCTGAAAAAATTTCAGAGAGTGCTAGGTTACATGGCCTCAGCCGCAGCAGTACTTCAGCTGGGTTTACTGCGCATGCCTCACTTCAGCATTGGCTAAACACCCGCGTCTCGCCGGGCTTGGGCCACAGGCCGCCAGCCGATCAAGGTGACTCAGACCTGTATTTCAGCTCTGCAGCCCTGGACAGTGGCCGAATGGTATCAGCGGGAGTGACGATGGGAGCTGTATCTCGCCGAAAGTCATCTCGACAGACGCGCCCAACACGGGTTGGAGCGCGGTCCGCGAGGGCTCTCCGTTTTTGGCCTATAGTCAGTTCAGGAAAAGCTCCTTCACATAAATTGTCTGGAAATGATAGCGGTCGAGCACGCCATGCGCTTCTCCCGGTCATTCAGGGTCACCACGCCCTGGTCCGCTCGACAACAGATCTGTGGTATCCTACCTAAACCGCCAGGGCGGTGTCAGATCCAGGAACCTCTTCCATCTGACGTAAACGCATACTGAGTTGGTCCCAGTGCCACCTGCGCCGCTGAGGGCTGACGCACGTGCCAGGCCACCTGAACAACGGCCCAGACAGACTGTCCAGAGACAATATTCCTCCAGGGGAATGGTCCCTGCACGCTCAAACAGTCCAGAAGTTATGGCGCATATTCGGCAGAGCAGAGATAGACCTCTTTAGCGCCAGAAGAGAACTCTCACTGCCCAATATTTTTCTCGAAGCGAGGACGCGCTGGCCCAGGACTGGCCCAACCGCCCGCTTACGCCTTCCCTCCCGCCTCGCTATTGCCACAGGTAATGCAGAGGATCAGGGAAACGCGTCACTCGGTGCTCCTCATAGTCCCGCGTTGGGAGAATCAGACATGGTTCCCGGAGCTTACGCAGCTGTCACTGACAGTGCCGTGGCCCATCCCTGTGAGAGCAGATCTCCTCTCTCAAGCACGCAGCACGATCTGGCATCCCCACCCAGAGCGCTGGGCGCTGCACGCGTGGGTGATCAACGACTACCCGTCGCTCTGCCAGAAGGGGTAATAAACACCATCATACACGCTAGAGCCCCTTCCACGAGAAGACTCTATGCGTCAAAATGGTCTGTGTTTTCAAAATGGTGCACCAACAGAGACCTGGACCCACGGACATGTGGGGTGTCGTCGCTGCTCGTGTTTTTACAAGAGCTGCTGGATAAGGGCAGATCCCCATCCACGCCAAAGTGTATGTGGCGGCCGTCGCGGCGCTCGCCGAACCCCTGCACGGCCAGTCACTGGGAAAAACGAGCTGGTCATCCGCTTCCTCAAGGGAGCTAGAAGGATGAACCCCCACGCCTCCATCGGTTCCTATCTGGGATCTTTCTATAGTTCTCGAAACTATGAAAGCCCCCTTTCGAACCGCTTCAATCCGTGGATTTGAAATACCTTTCACTCAAAACCGTTTTCTGACTGCCCTGTCATCAGTCAAACGTGTGGGAGACCTTCACGCGCTGTCTGTCAGCCATGCGTGTCTTGAGTTCGGACCAAGTGACTCCAAGGTCATTTTAAAGCCTAGACACGGCTATGTTCCCAAGGTGATTGGTACTCCTTTCAGAGCACAGGTCATTTCCCTATCGGCGCTGCCAGCATCCGATAGCGAACGCGACGCCAATCTCCTTTGCCCAGTCAGAGCACTGAGATTGTATACTGCGCGCCCGCCTCTTTCAGACGCTCTGAGCAGCTTTTCGCTTGCTCGAGGGCGCACCAAAGGTCTCGCCGTCTCGAAACAGACACTGTCTAGATGGATAGTGGACGCTATTGCTGCCGCGATACGCGCACAAAGACCTGCCATGCCCGTTGGGCATTAGGGCTCACTCCACTAGAGGCATGGCCTCATAGTGGGCATGGTCCAGCGGGATTTCCATTCACGACATATGTGTGGCAGCGGGCTGGGCTTCCTCCACCTTTGTCAGATTTTACAATCTGGAAGTGCCCGCCCTGCAGGCAAAACTACTAGCGGTTTAATACACTACAACTCCCTGGTGAGCTGCACTGATGGGACTCATTCCACACAGACTGGCACCGCCGCCTGTCGCTCCCTTCCCACTATGTGCTTATGTATTACACACACACTGGCCCGCACTCTTGCCGGCCAAATATTATTTCCCCACTCACAAGGGCTCCCCGGGTCCCCCCACCCCGGGCTCATGCAGTGGTTGCTTGACGCCAGACGGCGCTGACAATGGTTTCCGTAGCGTAAGCTAGCTTACGTAATACGAGAGAACCTCTCGTGAAGAGAACGTAATCGGTTACCTAACGTAACCTCGGTTCTCTCTAGACGAGGAACGAGTATTGCGTAGCCGGCCGTGCTCGCGCTACCTAGCTTACTTTCGCTTCATTCAATGAAAACCAGGGTTCCAGCCTCACTGAACTACGCTTATATGCACTCTAGCCACGCCCATTTTGGCGGGCTTTGATGCAGTAGCGCTGGACGCCTCTCATTGGACGCGAGTTCGCCCAAGTTCGCTCTATAGGCTGCAGCAGTTGCCGCAGAGCAACCAATGAGCTCGCTAGCTAGCCCGGCTCAAGGTCTGCAGTTGCTGCACTGCGTTGACAAATGATACAAAATTAAGGATAATTTTTTGGCTTCAATATCTCAGAAAAGATGAATCTTTCCCGTAGCGTAAGCTAGCTTACGCAATACTCGTTCCCTCATCTAGAGAGAACCGAGGTTACGTTAGGTAACCGATTCGTTATTTAATTGTGTGTGTGTGTGTGTGTGTGTGTGTGTGTGTGTGTGTGTGTGCGTGCATGCGTCATTCTATTCTAAGAATGACTGAAATTATTTATAGTGTTCAATCTCAAGTACAGAATTGCCAGTTATTCATATTTAAATAATTATATAAAAAATTATTACATTTTTATGATATTTTTAAGTTTATGTTATTGATGAATTCATGAATGAACTAAAATGAAAAGAAATCATTAGCATTTTATGAAATGTATCAATCCATAATAGAAATATTATGATTGCAAACATGTACAAGGTTTCTTTGTATTTGTTTGGTGATGCTAGAAATTCCACACATTCAGATTTAATGTAAAGGTACTCTTTGTCTTTTTATGTATTAATGCACCAGAATCATTAAGGAAATGTTCAGAAAAGGTTCAACAAATATTAGAAAAGTTTTTAGTTTTGCCCTAAAAATATTCTATGAATGTAGAGTGACAACATGTTTGGATTTGTGCTTCCCAAATTCAAAGAATCTTTTGTAATGGAATAAAGTTCAGAGCATATTTCTGCACTGATTTCTGCAACACCACCCAATTACAAAAGTTGTTCACACCAACCTAACATTGGCTGGTATGTGGCTACTGTAAAATTAATAAACCGAGAACTCCAGTGATAAACATTAAACGCTCACATCTCTCATCATCTTCACAGCTTCTTTGATGCGTCCCAGTTTTCTAGCACACATGGCCAGTCTGCGCTTGATGTACACCACAAGGTTTGTGTCTTTACCAGCTGTAAAAGCAACAGTAATTTGCATCGTCTAGCAACAATGTGACTTATACGGAGTATATACAGCATATGTGAGAGTGTAAAAGTGTTTCATACCACTTTTAAGTGCTTGTTTAAATAGCAGTTCAGCTTCTGTGATTGTTGTAGCTTCTTCTTCAGCGAGGAGCACATACGCTGGAGCACATCTACAAAAGAACAACATTGCACACAATATAGAGAGTTAAAAAGGCTAAACTCCAGAAGCAAAAGTGTTAGTGACTTAAGACTGAAACATACAGAACAACAAGACTGATTGTGCTGTTATATTTGATTTAATTGAAAGGACTGCATGAAGCTCACTCTCGGTTCAGCTCAATGGCCTGGTAAGCTGCTCGAATACGTGCCTGAGGATTCCTTTCCCTCCAGGCCTTCTGCATTACTGTTGAACAGACCAGACAGAGAGAGAGCAATAAGCTCACCATTACTACTACTGTCTCTTTAAGATGAATCGCTTATATTGTATTCTTCTTCTTTTTGAAAGTCACTTTGGATTAAAGCATCTGCCAAATTCATAAATGTAAATGTAATGTAGATGTGACTAACCAGCATCCTCTGGTTTAAGTTGCTGAGTGTCCCCCAAGAAAAAGGTCTGGTGATCTTGTGCTGACAGATTCATGTCGTAGTATGTGAGGGGCTCTTTTCCCGTCACCCAAGTGTACCTGAGCAGGGAAAGACAATGAATACATATGGATTTTGGGTGTTTTTTTGCCATTGTTATTAGGAGGAAACTAAAGAGAGGAAAGGAATCAACAGAGAGAGAGAGAGAGAGAGAGAGAGAGAGAGAAAGAGAGAAGGGAAACTGGGCTTAAGCCGTATTCAAACACGGGTGGGATGATCGAGCACCACAGCTCAATGTTTTGAAGCATACATGCTTTCCGCTAAACCACGGCGCCGACTCATGGCCATTTGTTTACCACAAAAATTATTTTTGACTCGCCACTCCTTTAAAAAAAAAAAAAAAAAAAAAATCAGAGTTACAGTGAGGCACATACAATGGAAGTGAATGGGGCCAATTTTTGGAGGCTTTAAAAGGCAGAAATGTGAAGCTTATAATTTTATAAAAGCAATTACATTCATTCTTCTGTTAAAACTCTGCATTAGAGCTCATAATTACAGCATTATGAGCTGTAAAGTTGTTTAAATTACCATTTATACTGTCATTTTAGGGTTTTTTGACATTACATCAGGACAACGAATTTGTAAAATTGGCACTTCACACAGTAAGTGATTTTATCACACTAAAATCATGTTTACACACATATTGTTTATGTCTTGTGGCTAAACTTTTGAATAAGCAAGCATTTTAATGTTAAAAACTGTCCCCCATTCACTTTCATTGTATATGCCTCACTGTAGCCCAGTTTTTTGCTTTTTTTAAAAATGTATTTTTGCCGTAATCAATATTATGCCACAAATGCTGTCAATTGAGCTTAACTTGTACTGAACACGGAATATTCCTTTAAGAGAATTTGAAATCTGATATATTAAGGAAATTCAATTAGATATGTCGGACACAATATACCTGCTATACTCTGCCCCTCTGAACAGGTTAAGTGGGTTCCTCCACACTTTACATTCTGAAAGATAAAATGGCTGCATGTTACGTTAACTTCATAATAATGTGTAGAAAGATATTTACAAACAGTAGCTTCCACAAAAACCTGCAACATTGGTTCTTGGCTCCATATCCCCATTTACTGAAGAGAAGAGGCCTGTTGAGCTGCTGTTCTCCACTACTCCCAGAAGAGGGCGCAAGTGACTGACAGACACCTGCTCAATAAATGAGGTGCCATACTTTCTGAAGTACCACCACTCAAATATCTGAGGGATGACAGCGGACAAGGACAGATAGGGGAAGAATGAATGAGAGATCAATCATATTAATTTAATGTATAAATGCTCGTATTAAATATTATACATGTACTCTGGCTTTTTTTTTTTTTTTTTTTTTTTTTACAAGCATGTTCAGAACAATATCATAACTCAAATCACCTGGAAACTGATGGAATCAAAATGTGCCTCAATTTAGTTATTTAGCCAACAATTCAAGTCACTAAAGACTTACCAAAATAAGGCCAGAGATGAGAGAGGATGTTCCAGTCAGTGCAACATAGAATTTAGGTGTAAGAGTGTTTAAAAACACAGATGCTGTGGAGGAATAACAATAAAAGCAGAAAGTTAAAATGGTAAGATTCACAAGTTTCATGATGAAGTGTGGTTGTATATAGAACTCATTTTCCTTTTCAATAAATCAATATAGCCACCTGACAATCAATCAATAAAGAAAAATGCTTTATGGATGAAAAAATTACAAAGTTGCAATCCATAGTCAAGGATTGGACCTTGAAGATCAAACTTTGAAAAGTGTATCTAAGCGCATGCCTGTCTAAAACACCTGTTAAATGGCAGAAAAATACTAATTAGATCTAAAACATATATTACAGGAACATATCATAAAAAAAATTAAATTCTCTCATTTACTCACCCTCATGCTATCCTAGACGTGTATGGCTTTCTTTCTTCTGCAGAACACAAACAGAGATTTTTGGAAGAATATCTCAGCTCTGCTGGTCATCACAATGGAAATGAATAGTGACCAGCACTTTGAAGCTCCAAAAATTACATAAAGGCAGCATAAAAGTAATCCATAATACTCCAGTTTAATCCATGTCTTCTGAAGCAATCTAATCCATTTTGGGCGAGAACAAACAAAAATACAACTCTTTTTTGCTGTACGTCTTGCCATTGCAGTCTCTCAGCGTGATCATAATTTCAAGCTTGATTATGCTTCCTAATGCTTGACAAATGCACAGAGCGCTGGATGGCACAAGGCAGTGTAATCAAGCTTGAAATAATGATCACAAAGGAGACAGTTGACGTCAAGATTTATAGTAATATTTTTATCTTTTTCATCTAAAACCATTTGGATCACTTCAAAAGGGATAAACTTAAGAACTGAAATCTTATGGACTATTTTTGTGCTGCTTTTATGTGCTTTTTTGAGCTTCAAAGTTTTGGTCTCCACTCACTTGCATTGTATGGACCTACAGAGCAGAGCTATTCCTCTTAAAATTTTCATTTGTGTTCTGCAGAAGAAAAAAGTAATAATCATCTGGGATGGCAAGAGGGTGAGTAAATAAGAGAATTTTCATTTTTGGGTGAACGATTTCTTTAAATTATGCATTCTGTCTCCTTTGGTGTGAAAAGTACAAATCAATCCCAAAACAACAGTAAAGGGCCTTGTGAAGATACTGGAGGAAACAGGAAGACAAGTATCTATATCCACAGTAAAATGAATCCTATATCGACATAACCTGAAAGCTGTTCGGCAAGAATGAATCCACTGCTCCAGAACTGCCACAAAAAACCAGACCACAGTTTGCAAGTCCAAATAAATAATGACCATTTTATTTATTTTGACTGGGCAGGTTGTGCGATTGTAACTTCCTCCGGTGATCAATGCATTTAAAAATTTTTGGCCATTTAGACTTTAGATTTAACTTTGGATATTTACAAAATAATAATAATAATAATAAAAATTGCCGATATATCACGGTTTGCAACTCTTGACAAATTTAAGTTACTGGAGAGGGCACAACGAATCAGGCAAATACATATTATATTCTACAGACTTCACAGTGCCAGACGGTGACAGTGATGAGTGATTTTCATCACATAATCAGATACTAATTAATCGATTAATCTGAACACTCTGATCCCCGTGAGACTGCTGGTGTGCATCTTGCCTATTTAAGGCTTTCACAACAGATGGCAGACATCAACAACAAAAAAGTGGCAAAATGTACCATGGTATTACCATGACTTTGTGGATATGGTAGCACGGTCTTAAATTCATGTACCATGGTAATACCAAGGTTTTTTGACATGTACCATAGTGATACTATAGTTTTGAAAACGTACAATGGCAATACATGCCATTTTTATAAGTCAAGTACAGCACTTGAAATCCCATCCAATATGGCTATGATAATCATTCAGTACCATGGTACACATTATAGTACCATGGTATTTCCATCTGATACCGTGACTCGTGCCTATCTTGCCTAACACACGTATTAAACATGTTTCACTATAGTGATTTAGTTGTTCTAACCTTTATGCACACAGATGAGGAATAAACCCTGTGTTCAACTTTCTAAACATAAACACAGCTGATCATAAACACATACCGGCATTTACCGTCTCCTGCAGCTTCAGAGGACTCCTCAGTACGTAAACCATCGTCAAGACCATGGCAAACCAGAGAACACATATGTACGTCCACGACCAGCAGAGCCACGATTTTAATTTCTCGGTGAAACCGGGAGATTGAGGATTACTGCCGCTACGGTCCGCCATCTTTCACCGAGCAGCCGTAAACATTAGAACTGTGGGATACTGGAGGACAGAGTGCTGTGCTCGTACACTCCAGCAGGGGGAGCAGCTCCTGTTTATTGTTAGCTCAGAGCGGTAGTGTGACAAAATCTAAGCTATGTTCTGAATGTAGTCGCCTATTATCGTACTGCGTACTGCATACTGCAGTATACACAGTATTTTTTTAAATAGTATGCGAAAAAACGCTTTCCTCAACAATTAACTTTGCAAAGTAATATGCTACACTGTTGTTGACCTCAGCATGTTGATGTCTTGAATGTAATACTAGCTTACTAAACACTACATAGTATAGACAAGTAGTTCTCAACCAGGGGGACGGGTCCCACTAGGGGGGCCTCAGCACACTTCTAAGGGGGCCTTAAGTTGACTTAATATGCATTTAAAATCAGAAATATTATAATAATGTAAATTATTTATCCTAATTATAAATGCTAAAATAAATACTTTAAGATGTATGCCTACAAATTACAAACACACTCTTTCTGAAACTTCTAGAATCAATTATTTTAATCAGACATGTCTAGTTTCGGGTGATGGCAGTGGGGGGCCTTGGACTCAAAAAGGTTGAGAACCACTTGTATAGACTATACTGCCTACTTTTTATTTGAAATAATATAAGTGAAACCGTAGACATTATTCCACGGTAAATGTTTCAAAGAGTATGGTGCGTTCAAGTCTTCTTGGGAAGTTCGTAATTACAAGGTCAGAATTCGTAATTACAATTTTATGTATGTTCAAGTGTTTTTAGTCTGAAAGAACTGACATGTTTTGCAATTGCATATCCCTTTATATCTTTTTCACTTACTAACGAAGGCAAAAAGCCTTTTTTTTTGCACCAATACAACAAAATTAAGAGCAAAGCCACACGTTAGGTGTGTAATTAAGGCTTTATCTACTTTGTAAAACACATGATGTGAAATGTAGTTTTGTTGCAAATGCTTGTCGCTGCATAAACCAGCTACATGTTATTCTTCATTAACAGTACAAAAAATGCAAACAAACTAAATGGACAGTCAAAATCCTCAAGTAACTAAATTATTACCAATAACAATTTGCTTCCACCATGTTTCATAAATAGACACGGCCCCAACTTGGAATGTCGGGGCCACTGTGACTTTTTTGGTGGCGTTCATGTGAGCTCAACTCGTAAATATGATCATTCAGACATGACTTGTACACACCAAATGCAATGCTGTTGTCACATGACCTGCACATGTTGCATTTTTAATTTAGAGAGTGTGGTCCAGATATCAATCATCTTTGAAACAAAAAAAGATATTAGCCATCTTTAATAAATTTTGTTTTTTTAATATATATTTTTTTTATTTATTTATGTATTTATCATTGTTTGATCATTATTTGACCAGACTGCCATATGAGAATACATTTTTATAAAAAAATAAAAAAGGGATTAAAAATGCAACACAATTTAGCATTGTTTACAATTGAAAAATGCTGTCTAGGTAGGCAGCACTGATTAACTGGCACTCAGACTTTTATAGCCAAAACCAAACAATAATTTTAACATTTTAGGGAGGAATGTTAATATGCATTGGATTGATTACAGAATAATCAATTATAGCAGTTATATCCAGTGCATTGCACCTTATTTTTTTTATGGCAGTATGGGAATGTAAAGCCGGATGTGTTGTATGTAATATACCAATACAGTGTAAATTGTCCCTTCAGTAAAATATTTTTGAAAATAATTTTGAATCAAAACAAAAACAATTAAATCTTATTGAACCAAATCATTACCACATTTCAGATTTAATCTTGTAGTGTAATTTAAAGAATCATAACCAAAATAAAATGTTTATTTAATCATAAGTCATATATAAACTGGTGAGCAAAGGTTTGGAATAATTTACAGATTTTGCTGTTTCAGAAGGTAATTGGTACTTTAATTCACCAAAGTGGCATTAAACTGATCACAAAGTATAGTTAGGACATTACTGATGTAAAAAAAACCAGCACCATCACTATTTGAAAAAAGTAATTTTTGATCAAATCTAGACAGGCCCCATTTCCAGCAGCCATCACTCCCAACACCTTATCCTTGAGTAATCATGTTAAATTGCTAATTTGGTACTAGAAAATCACTTACCATTATATCAAACACAATTGAAAGCTATTTGGTTCGTTAAATGAAGCTTCACATTGTCTTTGTGTTTGTTTTTGAGTTGCCGCAGTATGCAATAGACTGGCATGTCTTAAGGTCAATATTAGGTCAAACAATGGCAAAAAAGAAACTGCTTTCTTTAGAAACTCATCAGTCAATCGATGTTTTGAGGAATAAAAATTATACAACGCTTGAAATTGCCAAAAAACTGAAGATTTCATACAAAGGTGTACACTACAGTCTTCAAAGACAAAGGATAACTGGCTCTAACAAGGACAGAAAGAGATGTGGAATATGTACAACTAAACAAGAGGATAAGTCCATCAGAGTCTCTAGTTTGAGAAATAGACACCTCACATGTCCTCAGCTGACAGCTTCATTGAATTCTACCTGCTCAACACCAGTTTCATGTACAACAGTAAAGAGAAGACTCATGGGTGCAGCCTTATGGGAAGAATTGCAAAGAAAAAGACACTTTTGAAACAGAAAAACAAAAAGGTTAGAGAAGGCAAAGAAACACAGACATTGGACAACAGATAATTGGAAAAGAGTGTCATGGATCTTATTCCCATTGAGCATTTGTGGGATCAGCTAGACTGTAAGGTCGCGTGAGAAGTGCCCGACAAGACAGCCGCATCTATGGCAAGTGCTACAGGAAGTGTGGGGTGAAATGTATCTGGACAAACTGACAGCTAGAATGCCAAGGATCTGCAAAGCTGTCATTGCTGCACGTGGAGGATTATTTGATGAGAACTCTTTGAAATAGTTTAAGAAGTTCTGAACATTTATTTCAAATTGTAATAGTAATTTTTCACGTTATTAATGTCATGACTCTACATTGTGATCAGTTGTATGCCACTTTGGTGAATAAAAGTTAAAAAAAAATACCCCATAAGATCAAAATCTTTACATTATTCCAAACTTTTGGCCGCCAATGTTTATACAGTTGAAGTCAGAAGTTTACATTCACCTTAGCCAAATACATTTAAACTCACAATTCCTGACATTGAATCGAAGAAAACTCGTCTTAGGTCAGTTAAGACAACAACTTTATTTTAAGAATGTAAAGTGTCAGAATAATAGTAGAGAAAATTATTTATTTCAGCATCACATTCCCAGTGGGTCAGAAGTTTACAAACACTTTGTTAGTATTTGGCATCATTGCCTTTAAATCGTTTAACTTGGTTCAAAAGTTTTGGGTTGCCTTCCTCAAGCTTCTCACTATAAGTTGCTGGAATTTTGGCCCATTCCTCCAGACAGAAGTGGTGTAACTGAGACAGGTTTGTATGCCTCCTTGCTCACACACACTTCATTTCAGTTTTGCCCACAAATGTTCTATCGGACTAAGGTCAGGGCTTTTGATGGCCACTCCAATACCTTGACTTTGTTGTCATTAAGCCATTTTTCCACAACTTTGGAGGTATGCTTGGGGTCATTGTCCATTTGGAAGACTACCTGGCTGGTGGCTTGATATGTTGCTTCAATATAGCCACATAAATATTCTTCCTCATCTATTTTGTGGAGTGCACCAGTCCCTCTTGCAGCAAAGCAAGAAAGTGTTCCAATGTGCACTTGCAAACTGGAGTCTGGTTTTCTTATGGCGGTTTTGGAGCAGTGGTGTCCTCTTTGCCGAACAGCTTTCAGGTTATGTCGATATAGGTCTTGGTTTACTGTGGATATAGATATTTGTCTACCTGTTTCCTCAAGCATCTTCACAAGGTGCTTTGCTGTTGTTCTGGGATTGATTTGCACTTTTCACACCAAACCACGTCCATCTTTAGGAGACAGAATGTGTCTCCTTTCTGAGACTACGTGGTCCCATGGTGTTTATACTCGCGTACTATTGTTTGTTCAGATCAATGTGGTACCGTCAGGCATTTGGAAATTGCTCCCAATGATTAACTAGACTCATGGAGGTCTTGGCTGATTTTTTTTTTTCTTTTTTCCATGATGTCAAACAAAGAGGCACTGAATTTGAAGGTAGGCCTTAAAATACGTACACCTCAAATTGACTCCAAATAGTCTATCAGAAGCTAATTGTCTGAAGGCTTGACATCATTTTCTGGAATTTTACAAGCTGCTTAAAGGCACAGTTACCTTATTGTATGTAAACTTCTGACCCACTGGAATTGTGATATAGTCAATTAAAAGTGAATCAATCCGTCTGTAAACAATTGTTGGAAAAATTACACATAAAAGCACAAAGTCTTAAACGACTTGCCAAAACTATAGTTTGCCAATATGAAATCTGTGTGGAGTGATTAAAAAAAATTATTTGAATGACTTATGAGATTTAATAATATAAATTCTAACTTCAACTGTATATTGTGTGTGTGTGTGTGTGTATGTGTATATATATATATATATATATATATATATATATATATATATATATATAAATAATACAATAATATAACAGAGTTATATAAAAGAATGTCAGTAAATCAGTTTGGTGCAAATCATTTATTCCTCTGGGATCATATTTGTTCTTACATTTTGTAAAAAATAGATAGCAGTAAAAGCTAGGGTAGAAGGCTGAAGTGAGGGGTAACAAATATTATGTGTAACTGCATACAGCATATATACCATTCTAGACACCAGAGTAGGATGATGAGACCATATCCACACAGAAAAGTAACCTGAAATGACTTGTATAAATACAACACTCACTTTGGCACAACCCTATCTCTGATCAATTGACAGCACATTCATATATGATGGCACCTATTGTGTTGACAAACAGCAAAGCGATGCTAAACTGAAATCAAAATGATCTCTCAGCAGAGCGGAGAGCTTTGACAGGCTACATACTGTTCAAGGGATAGTTCACTCAAAAATGATTGATGACGGAATTTTTATTTTTGTGTGAACTATCCCTTTAAATAATGATATCTTCTGACTCAACTTGAGATGGAACTTTGGACTGTTGAGTTGCCAAATTTAGTAAACAAAAAACACAATTGATCATCTGGGAAAAGTGCAGCTGCAAAGCAGCATTAAATTATTCAGTGTGTAAAGCATTTGAAGCAGTGATCTAGAGGGCGTATATGAGATATTAGGGGGACTATTTCTGACTCTGTACACTGGTGTCATGGGAGGTATTTGTTCAACAGCAAGAACCTTTGCTAAACCCATTAAAACAAGCTTGAAGCCCTCCTACTATACACAAAAGGAGGCAGTCTCTTCAGCTGAGGTCAAACCGTGGCTTTTGAAAAACAAAAATATAAGGACAGACACTTTTTTTTTTTAGCACACTTCTCGAAGGACCATGTGTCTTGTCCCTGCCCCTTAACTCAGGTTTACATATGGGCCTCTCTTAGCTTGTCTCTTTGCTTGTAACGCGAGCAGGAGCAGCGGCATGCCATGTCTCTAAGCGTTCTGCATCTCTTTGCCGATCTTGTAGCTGAGGATCTTGTTCCAGTCGATCTTGGTACGGGTGACAGGGAGCTGCCGGCGTAAGGCCTTGAAGGTGGTGTCAGACATGGTCTGGTAGTTCTCGCTGATAGCCGTCTGAAAGGTAGACGAAATGTAACTTTAGGATTCTTCACACATTACAGGTACGACTCAAAAGACGTTATAAGTAATAAGATATTAAACACACTTTAGCTGTGACTATATTCACAATATAGCACAATCACTACCATGGTACTAGTTTTTGTAAGGGCTATTGCTTTTATTAACATATAAAACACTGTGGTACAGCGATGGCATCAGATGGTAATACCATGGTACTGAAGTTCATGTACAATGATTTTTACATGGTTCTCCAAGGTACTTCCAAGAATACCATGGTATTACCATGGCACACATCCAAGCAAACATGGTAATAACATGGTAGTACTGGTAGCACTTTATTTTACAGTACTATTCTACATTTACTTACTATATAATTACAACTACAGTCATTACTAGGTACCTAACCTCAACCCTAACCTTAACACCTATTAAGTACACGTAGTTCCTAATATTACTCAGTACTATCTTGGGTAAGTAATTAAGTGACTGAAAAAGTGGGCGGGCACTGTTCCGCTCTATTGCTTTTATTAAAAATGTCATTAAAATACTATTAACCACATTCATAAAGTACTGGAACTAACCAATCACAATCAACTTGGGAACAAACCTGATATTCATTTTCAGCATTTTCTATGATTTTGACGAACTCCTTGGCTGTCTGGACCTCATTCTGTTTGAGAGAAAGTAATATAGATAATATAGATAATAGCACTAGCAACATCAAGGTCATGGATTTGATTTACATGGAACTGTAAGTAACGCTGAATTGTAATGTACTTTCCCTCTAAATCTCTCAAATCTTGTAATGAATTTTAATGAGAACTGAATTAATGCATATTGTTAATTAAAAATGTTTTTTGGAAGAAACGCAAAGCCTGTTTAGGTTATCTTATTTTGAAACCGTTTTGGTAACTTTTGTGAACAAAACCAAATATAACTTTCACATGCAATATTTTAACACATTTTAATTGACCAGTAATTGATTAAAGCACACAACTATGGTCAACAAATGATCACATTTTCCCTTTGCATGGTGAAATGCCACAGGCAAAATACAGTCACCTCATGGGAAGAATTTCTCCACTTGGATTTTGTGTGTAGTTCAAGTTTTTTGACAGGCTAATTAGCTGTTGACCAATAGGAGGTTACTTGATTTGGCAGTGAACTCCATGTGGGCAGTGTTTGGTTCACAGCTACATTGAATATTCACAATGGACAAACATACCAAGAATGCCAAGGATCTGAAAAGCTGTCATTGCTGCATGTGGAGGATTTTTTGATGAGAACTCTTTGAAGTAGTTTGAGAATTTTTTTTTCAAATTGTATTAGCAATTTTTTCACATTAATAATGTCCTATCTATACATTGTGATCAGTTGACTGCCACTTTGGTGAATAAAAGTACCAATTTCTTTCCATAAGAGCAAAATCTGTACATTATTCCAAACTTTTGCCCGCCAGTGAATGTGTATATATATATATATATATGTGTGTGTATATATATATTTGGGCTGATTAAAATTTTTAATCGAATTAATTACATGGTGTCCCAATTAATTAATCGCATAACAAATATTTGTTGAGAAAGCCCACAATAATTCAATATATAAAGATTATACATATTTATATCAATATATAATTATACATAGTTATCTTATATATATATATATATATATATATATATATATATATATATATATATAATAAAAATATTCAGATAATTAAAATGCATTACATTCTTGTTGCAGAAGAGTTAATCATTGATAAGACAATACAAAAAGCGGCTTTAGAATACAATGTATTGTTTACTACCATATTATTGAACATAAGTCAATCATTGGCACACAGTTCACAGCAATCCATTTCACAAGTGAATTTGTCAATCAGTTCGAGATTTATTATGAGGGTTTGTTTAAGAGCCCGCCAATCTACACCTGCGTCAGACATGCTTGTGTAGGATCTTGGGTGCGTAAACATAAAATGTTTAGGTCACTGTGTCTAGTTAAATACGGTTTAATACTTCATCTTTAAACACATCTTGAGATCCCGTAGTTCGCATTTGCACTCCTTCAAGTGTTTTGAACGCAAGAACGTAACGCATGTCTGTGTAGTGGGTTGTTTTCTTCACTGTATAAACTGCGTGATGCTCATACAGCTGAAATTTCACTTACTGCCCTCTGGAGTAAATAGGTGGTATTACAAGCTTGCATTTCTCAGGAATCTTCCTTATTATGGTGCGATTAATTGCATACATTTTTTAAACGCATTATTTTTTGTCAAATTAATTGCACTGAATTAACGCGTTAAATCGACAGTGCAATTAATTTGACAAATATATATATGCATATATATATATATGCAATTAATCAATTAATCATATATATATATAGATATAGTCGTGCAAAGGTAAATGTGACTGCTGCTTTACAAATTATTTGGTGGTTACTACTTACAACTTGACTACATTTACTCGATAATGCTCATCCATAATGAATACCATCAATTTATACAATATTAATCTATTATTTCTATCCAGAAATGACACAACTCACCTTTAAAGATAGTTCACACAAAATGATTGTGGTGATTATGTGCACTTAACATACACACCCAAAGAGGAAGCAATATATTTAACTGGCTTAATCAAAGAACTCAAATTTAATCACAAACTAGAGAACAAACAGTTTCATCAGATGTCCCAAAAAGACGTCATTTGTTCTCTCAAGTAACATATATTAGAACACCACACCCATTTTTTATTACAAATGCTGTTCAAAGTCCTTTAATTACGGCAACAGGAAGCATGAACACTCACAAAGAACAAAAGGGCTCAAGTTGAAAAACTTACAGTGACAATCAAAGACTCCTGCACGTCCTTGTGGCTGACTAGCTGTACGTTTCCATCCTCATAGTAATGAACCTGGATCTTTAACACTCCCACCACCTGAGCAGTGGCCTGAGAAATGGAGAACTTCCATTCCGAACGGCAGCGCCCATTCCTGTATGCAGAGATATGGAGGTTCAACAGGATAAAGATTACACAGAAATGACTGTACTGCATTATTACTTTGCACTGAAACGTTAGAATTCCAAATATTTTTGGTATGTCTATAATGTCAATTACATTGTACGTTCTTTACAAGAAGTTAATCTTATGACTAGATATTTCAGTGTGTTTACTTCAGTTTGACAGGGAAAGAGTAAGAGAAAAAGCTAGTTTGTCAGGTAAAGTGTGTAGGCGACCTTAGCTTTCTAGTGCATCTCTTCTACATTCAAAAGAATGGTGTACAATAGTTGCTAGTTACAGTAGGGTCATGATCCAGCCTGGGGCGGAGCCCATTCCATTCCATTTAAAGATCAAGCGTAAATACATTCTGTCCAAGTTAGTATTCTTTATTTTTTGTCTTTTTGTATTTTAAATTATTAGAGTTACAATGAAGAGGCAAAAGTAAATTACTGAAAAGACAAGAAATGGAATCTGTAATTTGCAAGCCAAACTTGATCTGGCATCACCCTTATGTGGACTAGGTCTCCAAGATAATAAAAGTGCTTCTAGTGCACCATGGCAAAGAAACGTACTAAATATTTTTCTAACAATACAGAACAAAACGGTATGCCTAATAGATCTAAAAGCTCAAAGTCATACAATTTAAAATCCAGACAGGTGAATATGAATAAAAAAAAACATTACCAGAAGTTTTTGGGTTGAAACTGATGACCCTCGATACAGGCAATGATGGTTTGTAGTCCATCAATGGTTTTCCCATAAACCTACAAACAACAATACAAGAACTTTCAGAAATAGTGCAACATATTTTCACACCCAAACAGGCAAACTTCTTTATTAAAGCTGAAGTGTGTAATTTCTCTGGCACTGAACGGAACTACAAAAATAAAACATTATTTTCTAAACAGTCGAAACCACCTGCTGCCCCCAACAGATAGTCCCACCCCCAACTCACACCATTGGTCAATTCAATGTTGTGGTGTAGGGGCTAGATGAGTTTCTCAAAACAAAGATTTCGAGAAAATTAACCTACAAATTACTTAGTTATCTTTGCATATAAAGCTGGGACAGGGAAAACTACTTGTTGCACACTTCAGATATAAAGGCACAGTTCACCTCAAAATTAAAATCCTGTCATCATTTACTCACCCTCATGTTGTTCAATCACATTTATTGTTGTGTGACTTCAAAATTGGCGCATTGCGTTTGGCATGACGGATCTTGAATTGATAAGCTTGAATATACGCAAGTTTGAATAAGATTTGAGAGCCATGCCAGAGGGGAAAATTTCAAGGGTTAGTTCACCCAAAAATGAAAATTCTCTAATCATTTACTCACCCTAAAGCTATCTAAGATATGTATGACTGACTATCTTCTGCAGAACACAAACAAAGATTTTTAGAAGAATATCTCAGCTCTGTTGGTCCATACAATGCAAGTGAATGTTGGCCAGGCCTTTGAAGCTCCAAAAAGCAGATCAAGTCAACATAAATTTAATCCATAAAACTCGAGTGTTTAAATCAATGTCTTCTGAAGTTGGTTTTGGGTCAGAACAGAATTTTTTTTTATACATTTTCCCTGTATATCACACTGAATTCAGCAGTGGATCTTTTGCTTTTAATTTTTAATTTCAAGAGGGGAGTCTCCAAATATATACACATTCTTCTCACACAATGGCTTAAAAAACGGGAGAGGTGGCATATGCAATGTTCGTTGTTGCTAGGGTAGACAACTTTCCAGTTTTAGCTGGGACATCCTGTATATTAGCAGGCAGCAAAACGTCCCGTATTGACGTTTGACCTCCACTCTGGACGGGGGACCTCCACTCTGTCTCGAAATGCACAAAATACTCATGCGTCCTGTATTCTCGAAAGATGTTCAAAACCTTATTGCATTGTGGTGCTCGCATATGGTGTGGGTTACCGCATCTCTTTGGGTGGGTAAAGCCAATAACCTTGTTATTGCAAAAAAGGTTTGCGCTGCTTTCACTGCCCTGTAACATATATATGACATACGTGTTGGTGTGTTTCAAATCATCTGATTTGACAGGTGTGTTTCATTCAGAAGTGATCATCCCTATGCCCTGTTCCCCTCAAAGACTTCGGAGTGTTTCGGAGGGCTAAAAGTTTTGCTTGTAACAATCCTACAGCGTGGCCATCATTAAAGTTTACCTTTCGAAGTGCCCTGCAAAGAAATCATTTATGCCATTTGGAAATCAATATATGTCTTCTCGTCACAAAACCTGACGTAAGAACCCATTGTGCACAACAAATAAGGAAAAACACTTGATCTCCAAAGTGACCTTTAAGAATGGTTTGATTAACAAAAATAAGATTTTAAACCAACTATGAACATGGTTTGGGTGAGGCTCGTAAAAATCGGATTTTATGTTTTTGTCCTGTTCACACTAAAAAACCTAAACAGATTGGAGTCTGATAGGCCAAAAAAAATATTTTTTAGATTTTTCGGCATGTGTGAAAATAGTCATGGACTACTTTTATAGCACTTTAATGATGCTTTTTGTCTTTTTGGGATCTTGACAGCAAGTGGTCACTGTCTAATTTCCTTTTATTGAAAACAGCAGTTTGGATATGCTACAAAATATTTCCTTTTGTTTAGGGATGTCCAGATACAATTTTTTGGAGAACAAGTACGAGTACCATTACTTCATTTTTGGTTCTTGCCAATACAGAGTACCTGTGCCCCTCCCACCACCCCAAACTCCATTTCAACAGATTATTTACATTTTATCATCAAAATGGTGTTTAAATAAATTGCTTATGAATGCTTATTTACAGAACCTCACAGCACAATCCAAAATTAGAGTTATATTTTGTCAAACAAAGAGCTACAAAACAGAGCTTCATAGATGTTAGATACTGCTTAAGTATAATACAATTAAGACTGATTTATTATTATTATTAGTAGTAGTAGTAGTAGTACTACAGTGAATATTACATGACTTTACAGTAGTGGTATATTTGTCAAAATTTTCCTATAAATGTACCTTTCATTTTGACTGTACTTTTATTTTGAAGTGTTTCTGTGTTGTTTTACCAAGGAGCTCTGACGTTATGATGGCAGCTTCCCACTCTGGAAAAGCCAGTCGCTATTTGACTGAACGTGGTTATTAAACCACAAAATGCTGCTATTTAATTAAATAAGTATTTACTCTGTATGTGCCTCAAGCTACAACATGAATTTGCACTCTGTTTACTGTCATCTGCTACAAACAAAGCATGTGATGCTCATGATGGTGTTTTCCCTGTATGAGTTAAGGAGGAGCTTTAAAAGGCATGAGGACGGAGTGAACACAACACAGTCTCCACACATTCACAAGCGCTCACATTTGAATTGCATGCAAACTATATATTTATCTCATAAAAAATTTAAAAAACGTTTTTCAGTTAAATAATCTAACTAGGACATTACGTGATTTTAATTTCTGGGCTGAATGTTTAAATGACATTCGTATGTCAGATGGTATTGGTTTTTGGTATCAGAGCAATTTTACGTGTACGACCAGTACATGAGTGCGGTACTGGACCAGATACCGATATCGGGACATCCCTACTTTTGTTGTTCCATGAAAGAAAGAATGACATAGGGGTTTGAAATGACATGAGTCTGAGTAAACAAAAATGTTCATTATTGGGTGAACTATTCCCTTAGTGTAAACAAAGATGAAACAGAAGCTAGAGAACTCACAGTGCAGACTCCACTGGGGTAGTGGTCTTTGACATAAGCCCTCAGAGCTTCGTCGCAAGCATCCCTCCACAGCCTGAGAGCTGCCTCGCCCTCATAGGATTGAGGGTCACTCGACTCTTTCCTCAGGTGGTCAAATTTGAATGACTGTTTCTTGCGAGGGTCAAAGAACCGGCCTTGACCGAGATCTCCATGCTCTGTGATCAATACCTGCAGATGGGGACAGACTGTTTCTACTAATGCATTTATAGTCCGGTTTGGGAGAAACAGTCTCACTTTCTGTTTTCTGACAGTGGTGGAAAAAATTACAGTGATTTTTTTAGTTTTATGTGATTTGCATTTGAGTGCAAAAATACACATGTATTCTACCTTGCCTGGAATACTAATACACAATGGATCAGAAGTTCATACAACCCAATTACAAAAAAGGAAAAATGTGAATAAAAACAAAGGAGTGATCTGCAAATTATATTCACTCTTTGCTATATCGAAAGCACTACAACTACACATTATATGATGTTTACCTTGTAAATTTCATTGTTTTTTATTTACAGTCATTTTAAATCAGTTGATTGCAAAACGCTCCAAAGTTGAGACCGGTACAATTTAAGACTAATAACAATTTGACAAGTTAAAATGTTAAGCAGATGTTAAACATGTGAGGCAATTGTGTTATAGTACTGTATACTGTATAAAGAGCCTCCAAAACAGCCTAGTCCTTCAAGAGCAAGGATCGTTCAAGACTTGTCAATTTGCCAAGAGATGCTTCAGCAAATAATCCAGCACTTTGAGAACAATGTTCCCCAAAGACAAATTGGAGGGATTTTGGGCATTTCATCCTCTACAATGCACAATATAGTTAAAGGTTTAAGGAATCTGGTAAAATCTTGGAGCGTAAAGGGCAAGATCATTTCTGAGTGTGCGTGATCTATGATCACTCAGACATCACTGTCTTACAATACGGCAGTCATCTGTAATGGATACCATGAACGTCAAGTCAAGTCATGGGCTTGGGATTACTTTAGTAAACCTTTGCTAGTCAGCACCACTCGACACTGCATACACAGATGCAAGTTAAGACTTTACTATGCAAAGCGTTGCAGACTTCTCTGGTCTCGGTCTCATCTTAGATGGAAAGTAGAACAGCGGAACTGTGTTTTATGGTCCAAAGAGTCCACATTTCAAAAGCTTTTTGGAGAACACAGCCGTCTTGTTCCCTGGGCCAAATAGGAAAAGGGCCATCCAAGCTGTTATTAGCATCCAAAAGCCAGTGTCTGTATGGGCCAGGGGTGTGTCATTGCCCATGGCATGGGTAACTCGCACATCTGTTAGGGCACCATGAATGCAGACAGATATGTGCAATTATTAGAGCAGCATATACTGTCACCCAGCACCATCTTTTCCAGGGATGGCCCTACATTTTCCAGCAGGACATCTTCATACATACTGCCTGGATTTCAAGTGCATGGCTGTGTAAGTAGAGTGTGGGTGCTAGAATGGCCTGCTTGCAGTCCTGACCTGTCTCTGATTGAGAAAGTGTGGTGCATTATGAAGCACACCATATGGCAATGAGGACCCCATACAATTGTGCAGCCAAAGACCTACATAATGTATGAAAGGCGGAAAATTCCACTTTCTAAACTTAACTAACTTATGTATTCAGTGCCTAAATGCTTAATAAGTGTTATTAGAAGAAATTATAATGTTTCACAGTGGTAAACACTCGACTGTCCCAACTTTTTTAGTGTGTGTTGCAATCATCTGATTTGAAATTACTGTACATTAAAAAAAATTATAAAAATATTCACAGGATAAAACATCCTACAATGTGTAGTTGTAGTGCTTTCAATTTAGAAAAGGGTGAATATAATTTACAATCACAAATTTTTGTTTTAATTAGCATTTTTCATACTGTCCCAACTTTTTCGGAATTGGGGTTGTACAATAAAACCAAGTTTAAATTCAATAAGCAAAACTTTATGATACTTAAGTGAACGTGTTAATCACCTGATCTTCTTGTCCATCAAGTTTAGCAGGTGTGAACTGATCCATGTTGTACTGGGCAAAGGCACTGTCACAAACAGAGAAAACAAACATTCTAGATACAACTACAAGCTATTAGATTAATGACTTCCTACATTTGATCTAATTTGATTCCCTACATCAGAAGTTTTTGATAAAACCAGGAACAGTACTTAATAAACCAGGGAGTGGTGGTGGCGTAGTGGGCTAAAGCACTAAACTGTTAATCAGAAGGTTGCTGGTTCGATCCCCACAGCCACCACCATTGTGTCCTTGTGTCCTTGAGTACTTAACTCCAGGTTGCTCCGGGGAGATTGTCCCTGTAATAAGGGCTCTGTAAGTTGCTTTGGATAAAAGCGTCTGCCAAATTCATAAAAAATAAGCCACTTTTCTAAAGATCTATTCATATTGTGAAGGAGTTTAGAGGATTCTACACTGAAAGATACACTGCACTTGTGAAACCGGAGGAATCTCCATTTATCCATTTTAGTTGTAGACAAAAAGATTATCAACAAGACATGGGATATGCAATCATAAACAGCAAGAAAACAAGTCTACTCACTGAGCCGCCCCTTCCCTGAGCAGATTGTCATTATTGAGCAGTAGCCGCACGTCTGAAAGCAAAGAAAAGGTGTCATGTGATACTCTGTGAACATTATAATGTCAGTGAGTGCACACTAACTCAAAAGGTATAATCATTTATGTGAATTCCTCCCAAAATACATCTGACTCTTTGATGTTTGTATGTGATGCATGAACTTTTTACCATTGAATACTTCGTTGAACTCTCCGGGGGGAGCATGGATGACAAAATTTGCAGCAATACGGACCTGTGGATAAATAATTATAAAACAATTAAACTAAACACGTCAGTGCAAAACTCACCAACATGATGTCATGGCACTGCTATGTGGTTGCTAAAATGCTTCTTAACTATTATTTTCGAACTTAAGAACAAAAGTGAAGAATATTTTGTATTCCTGAAGACTTTGACAGTACGCTAATTCAGATGCACCAGAGTACGTACTGCATTTGTTGAAGAATGTATTTCTTGGCCGTGAAAAAAGTATGTTCTTTAGTTATGCAGGTAAGCACTATGAATACAAACTTCGAATGGGAACCTGGGCATTGTACCATTACCAAACATATGGTGTTGTCAAAGCAACAGCCAAATATGTACTCAACAATTAAATCAATTACTTGCAAAACAAGTACAATTTAAACACAAGCAACTTTCTTGGTATGAATAGCACTAAGGTTGACTATATATATATCATGTTGGCAATATAAAGTGTCAATGGATAGACATTTTGCTTTATTGTGCGTATTGCGATATGTAAATATCTGTGTGCGTATCCATCAGTTGGCAGGGATTCATGTGAGACTGAGAGAACTGAAGAGACATGGACAGGGTTTTTCAGGCATTGAAAATTTAAATTAACTACAATCTTTGGAGTCCAGGAGGCTTCCCGATATTTGTGTTCCAGTAACAGAAGAGCACAGAGTGGGATCATTCGCTCTACTCATAATTGTGCCGAACACCTTAAAGCTTTTACCTTAAAGGTCCCCATTATTTCAAGAATAAATTTAAGGAAATGAAACTTTACATTTATATTTTTATGGGAACTATATATATTAGCCAATAGTTTACGTTTCAGCAGACATTATGTAAGCAAATAGTAGGTGGCTGCCTAAATGATACCCCACCTTAAAAGGAGAGTTCACCCATAAATGAAAATTCTCTCATTATTTACTCACCCTCATGCCATCTCACATGTACATTACACATGTATGGCTTTCATTCTTCTGCAAAATACAAATTAAGATTTTTAAAAGAATATTTCAGCTCTGTTGGTCCTCACAATTCAAATGAATGGTGACCAGAAACTTTAAGGTCCAAAAGGGAGTACAAAAGTAATCCATACATCTCCAGTGGTTAAGCAATATGATAGGTGTGGTGAGAAACGGATCAATATGTCTTCAATTTCACACTGCAGTGTGGAAGTTACTTTAACTTTCTGCCACCTGGTTGGGTCAAAGGTGGTGATTGATAGTAAAAAAGGACTTAAATATTGACCCGTTTCTCACTCACACCTATCATATTTATTCAGAAGACATGGATTTAACAACTGGAGTCTTATGGATTACTTTTATGCCTCCTTTATGCCATTTTTGGACCTTCAAAGTTCTGGTCACCATTCACATGCATTGTGAGGACCAAAAGGGATTAGATATTCTTCTAAAAATCTTCATTTGTGTTCTGCAGAAGAAAGAAAGTCATACACAACTGTGACGGCATGAGGGCGAGTAAATGAGAGAATTAAAATTTTTGTGTGAACTACAGCATTGCTGATCATTAAAGTAATTGTTAATGGAGAGCAGTGCATAATTTACAATTGCATTAAAAGTGCCATTTCATCACTGTCAGTCAGTTGCATGAGAGCATGCTCTCTTGCTGTCTTTCTCACACACATATACAGAGTGCAGAGAGAGATATAGAGAGAGAGAGAGAGAGAGAGAGAGAGAGAGAGAGAGAGAGAGAGAGAGAGAGAGAGAGCTCTCATGCAATCGATGGTGAGAAAATGAGACTGACATGAATGTTGGTTAAAAGGAAAATTGACGTGCTTGATTTAAGCTGTGTTCTTTCATGTTCCGTGAAATTTAAAATGACAGACAACATTTTGAATTATCAATGTTTTTCAAATCGGTAAATGACGGAAATATTTTTGTATGCAATCTCAACATTCTCTCAAGCACACCTCCCACTTTCTTGCGTGGCAAACTCATAAAATCACCCCTCCGTGACGCTTTATGCAACGCTTGTCATGTGAAGGGCAATGCGGCCCTGGATGTTGGCGTTGAACGGAGCGTTGATGCCTTAATTCAACTCATGTAAAATGTGCTTTTCAATGACGAAAGAACATAATTGAAACTCAAAATTATCATTATTTGGCTATTATTTCCCTCTTTTCTAATAAAACGCACGCTCAGCACACTGAACGACTCAAACTAATTAAATGACATGTTCATACCATTTTTCGCAATTTATGAGTGTCCAGAAGTGGTCGCTGAACTAATAAGTTAATAAAATTTGTGACGCAGAAGCAAGCCATGCAAAATACCCTTAATTTTTGCAGCTAATTGTGCACAATTGTGCAGTTAATTTGCTCTACTTGAATCATTAAAAATCACTGCAATTGGTGCTTTAAGCTAATTCTTAAAAATATATATATCCCCGGAAATAAATTTTTTTAGACCAGTGATTCTCTAACCTTCCCCCCCTTCACGAGTTTGCATTCCAGTAATTTGCTGTGACATTGCAAATTTGTTGTTTTTTCATTACCCAATTAGCGCTCTTGCCACCTGTGACCTCATTACAGAGCATACCTATGTGACTTGAAAGTTGGGTGGCAAGGCAAAAAAAAGGTTGTGAAACACTGACCTAAATAACACTTATCAGCTAAATGAAGATGCCATCTCTGCACTTTCTTTGACAAGAGGTCAAATGCCCTCCCCGACAAGTTTTGAGCAAGTTGCCATGTAAAATCCAGGGCCGAATTCTCTTAAGGGCCAATGACAGAGTCCTGGCTACAGCTCCATGGCATGGCAAAAGAAAGGTCTTCATTCTAGACCATAGACTGTAAAAAAAGATGGACGACGCCCATTCGCTCTTTTCCATTGGTGAGAACTGAAGCCACCAGTGTCTTGATATGGCGCTGACATCTTGGGACTTGAGTCTGCGCAGTTGCGATTTCGGGACCAGACCTGCGCAGTAGTGAGCAGGAAGTAAAGCCGCGAAATCAAGGCCCCGCCCTCACTCTCGCTGAATCAATCGCAAGCACACACTCCTGCACTTTTGACTTATGACGGTGTGAAATAATTAATTATAGAAATTTAGATATTAAATTTAAAGCTCCAATCTCCTCAGTCCTCCGAAGATCCCGAAAAAAAGTCAATTGGTGCTTCAGTGACTACTTCGCTCAGAGAACCTGTCAATCACAGCTGTCAATCATGATGTCATAGCATCAAATAACTAACTAAAAACAAACTTATTTTGAAAACAAACACTTGAAATTACATCAATGTGATAGAAACTACAGTAAATGACAGAAACTATCTTTGGAAAAAGATATGTGAAGTGTAATTTAATTGTTTAGTTGGTCTCACGTCCCGTTGAATAACATGGGGAGGCGGGGTTTATGACTTATACTAGGACCAGTCACCGGGGGGCGATCGAGACGTTTTGGCTTCACTTTTTGAGGGCTTGTGCGGCACACTTGTTCTAGACCCCTTCCAGAACTTCCGAGAAAGAATCCTCTCTGGGTTGGTCTGTACTAACAAACCTCTATCAGTCCAATAGCTGACAGCTACTTTACAGGCCAAAATATACTTCGGTTTTCCATGTGCTGGTACGTCTCATGCACAGTATGAGTAAAATTTCATTATCAGAACAGACTGATGGACTGTCTGTTTGGAGCCTAGTTTTTGCAGAGATGCGGACAATGTGTGTTACCGGCACATGCACCTAGCTTTGACTGTGTTAAAAGAGTATCTCAAAGCAGTCGTAGTCTGTCGCGTCAAACGGGTCCATATGGGCTCGGAGTCAAAAGTTTATACTTTTAAAAGTCTGAATGCTCTGAATGAGAGCACACTGAAAAATGTTGTGTATACCCCAGTCTTGAGCCACCAAAGTGAAAATAACAATGTGTCTTCATGTTTTTGTGACAACTGCAGTTTCTCAGAGAGACAGAGACTCATCTCACATACGATGCTGTGAGTGATGCAGGTACTAAAAACAAAATGTTTTTCATTTTGGTTTGTTCTGAGCAGAAACGGTCATTTTTCTTACCGGTTCTGGCATTCTACAGCCTCCTTTCCAAATGGTAACCAGTTAGAATGAAATAAAAAATCTTTAATAACTTTCTTTTTAAAATGACAGTACTATGCGCTAAGGGGTTGGTGAAATACCAGTTACAGTGTTTCCAGATCTCACGACAGAAACAAGGCACCTGTTTTGGAAAAGTAAGTTCAAAATATGAGCCTTGCCTTTGTTCCAAATTAGTACATTTTCAGGACAGAAATCGTAACAAGTTTATACAGTAGCGCATACAAAATAACGTCTTTTTAATAAACATATTCTGAGGTGTAGTGATTCACTCATAACAGAGTTATGTTAGATATGCTGCTAAAACAATGTCATTAATTACATACATTTAAAATATTTTAAATTAAAATAGCATTTTATAAAAACAATACTGTCTCTGTTTATATCTAAATATTTAAAAAAATAATACATTTTTATTTGTAATGCATGCTTATTCAGTTAAATAATGATAATTTACTGATTAAATGAAATCAGACATGACATTTGACAGTAGGATTATATCCCCCCATAGCATCATTATCCGTAAAAATCTGCATATATATATAGTAGATTAACATAGAACTATCATTAAACCCCAGTAAACAAATCACTCTCCCGCATCAAACGGACATTCGATCTCTAGCGCTGAAAAAGCACATCTCTCTCCCGCTACTTGTTCGGTACTTCGTACAACACATGCAACTGCTGTGCAATCGTATTTTAAAACTCCTTGTGTGCAATGAAGCATTTCATTGCATATTTCCATTTGTATGCCCGCATTATGTAAGCTGAGGATGTTGGGCATTGGATAGAACAGAAGCTAAAATACTTGAATACATTTTTTTTTTTAAAGTGTCCCATCTCCACGATGCGCATCGTCACATTTTTTAACCGCAATGTATCGTGCCAAGATAAACCGTTACACCCATGTTAAAATATATCCCCAAATATATTTCAAATGTTCATTTGGCCACCTAATATCAATTAATAGCCTAAATCTCTCTCCTGTATGCACGCACACACGGCATGGACGCGTTTGGACTAAACGACTTTTGCGTGCTGAATATTATTATTTTTTATAACATTAGTTTTTAAACAAGCGGTTTCCTTCAAAATGAAAGCGCATACTTTTATTCAACTAAAAAGAGAGACGCCTCATTTGTTTGGGCAACAGTTAAGTGATGCAATTCTGAAAATGTACTTTGATAAACCCTTTGTTCTTTGGTTTCATGAAAACATTATCTGAACAAAATTAACTGGTTATTAACCGGTTACCAGGATTTTAAAATAATGTTTTCACTGCAGAACAATTGAAAGGGTTTTAGTTCTCGTTTTCGGAAATGTTCTGTAAAAATTGCGATATTCAAGTAGTATTTTAATAGTCGATTAGTTGATGCTGAGTGAGTACTCGATTAGTCGATTACTTGTGCACATCCCTTAGAGTCAAAAGTATATATTTTTTTTATAAAAATAGGGCACAATACAGTTTCAGGACAAGAAAGAAATATTTAGGGAATGGCCAGTACATTTTCTCAATTCGACTGCTATTGGCAAATGTGGCAAAAGATTCATTTTGGACCCTGTTTTTTATTTTTGCAGGATGGCAATGGCATTAAACATTTTTTTTTTTTTAAACTTAACGGGAGCTGTCTGTCGAAGCAAAGTGTTTAGGAACCCTGCGAGGGAATTTGCTTCCTTCTACAGTCACACGTTCAAACAAGTTTATCTTAATTACTGATAGACTGTGAGGTGAAATCAATAGGCTACATAACTGGGGTTGCATTAGTAACAGGCAGGCACACACAGAATCTGCATCTGCCGAATGTCATTGCAAAAATTTGACAAATCCCCCCCTATCCCTTATATATATATATTTGCTTATTAAATATTGAACCTTATTTCATTGTGCTTTCAGCTATCACTATGAATCTAGTACTTTCAGCTCCATTTAACACTTTGCACCTTGTTTTAAATCCATTTAGCAGAAATGTTGTTAATAATACCAGCGCTGAATTCTAAATTATGCTCAATCTTTTTATTCAGAAATTAAGTTTGTGGTCACGCTATATCCGAAAATGCAGAACCACGCAAGGGTGCAACACCCTTACCACATTGAAAAAACTGTTAAACCACAAGAACCCTGTTTAGTGGTCAGATTCTCCCTCTTGTTGACCACTTAAAAGGAAGGAAATTGTTGATTTTCAGTTTAAACTTAGTGTGGTGTGTTGACATACGTGCTACAAAAAAAATTAAAAAAGGCTTTCTTAGAAGCTTGACAAAATTGCTTGTGACTGGCAAAAATGAATGCTTAACGATGAGTTCAGCAATCTGATGCTCTACATTTATCCTATAATAGGATTGTTAATCCCTGATAAGATGACAAACCATGGGTGATAGCAATTAAACATAATACAGAAGTAAATCTAAGGTCATTGTGCTTTTTACTTTTAACATAAAATACTTGTGCCCTGAAGTGCAGGACAAGCTGGGCAACTTTTCATATTTTGACTCACAATGACATACTAAATTTTATATCAGTGGGATCTTTTCAAGTCTATACTGCCTAATCTCGATGCGATCAAGCAGTGTGCAGCTGCAACAATCTTTCCACACAGAGGCATTTCTGAAATGCTTCTTCTCTCCTTCAACTGGCCTCAACATGACTGTTTAGGGTTTTGCAGGCGCGGAGGGAAAGAGTGCGCAAATTGGAACAGCCTGTGGCTTGCTTCAGCTCGAGGGCAGAGGGTGGGAAAGCGAGACAGGAAGAGCCGCTTGCATGTAAGAGACCGCAGAGGGGCTGGGTCAAAGACACTCAGCTGAGAATACAAACAAGACCAGAACACTTCACCCCTGAGGCATAGCTATTCATATATGCAAAATGACAAATTAAATGAATCCTTGTAAACAGGACGAGACGACTAAACCAACTTCACAACACAAACGTAGCCTGTGTCAACATAGGGAAACTGATAAGAACTAACTTCTTAGCCTATATAAAGCACTTAACTATCGTAAGAGTCCAAATGAGATAATACAGAAAACTAGAGCAGGATCATAAACTTTAATATAACATATGTTTATCATAAGACGTTTATCCTAATTAAGTTTATATCAATAATAATTAATGCATTTCGCCTTATTTAGATGTCCCATGAGTACGAGTCTCCACCAATAGTCTGTAAACTCAATAATTCAAGTAATATTAACTGGGAAACTGCAAATACAACAAGTAGAAGACGTTCTTAACATATACTAGTTGAGTATAACTGATATTAATGGCTAATCTCAATCGCCATCTAAACAATCTGGAGAGTGTGAGAGCATCTAATAGATCGAGTTTCATATACGGTTACAGTTAGCCTGCTAGCTTCCTTAGCGCATTCATCGCCGCGGATATAATAGATTTTAAAACACCCAACGTGCCTCATATACATTAGAGCGGTGCAGGACACTGAATAAAGTATATATGTATAAATAATAGACCAGGGAAGATACATCAGGAAGTTTGAAACAACAATCACATACCTTCTCCTCGTCGGAAAGCTGTTCCTCAAAGTCCGCCATTTTGGCTCGACTGGACCTGCCCTGTCAAATTGCATGGGAAAACAATCATGAACATGACAACATAGTTTGAAATTCCTTACATATTTTAATTTAATTAAAAAAAAAAATACTGTGGTTAATTGTATTTTGTTTTAGTGCACTTTATGTGCACATCAAAAGCTAATAGAGTGTTCATTATTGTAATTTTGACTTCGATTTCTATAGGTTTAAAGGGATCTTTCATCCACAACGGACAATTGTGTCATTATTCCCATACAGTTATGTTGTTCCAGATCATTTCTTTCTTCTGTGGAACACAAAAGGAGATGTTAGGCACAATGACAGTTTCAGACAACATTCTTATTCAGGATGGAAATAAAGATAGGCTACACTGAATGTGAATGGTCATTCTGCCTAACATCAGCCTTTGTATTCCACTAAAGAATGAAAGTCATACAGGGTTGGAACAACATCAGGTTAAATAAATAGTTCACCCCAAAATTAAAATTCTCTCATCATTTACTTCCCATCATGCCATCCCAGATGTGTATGACGTTCTTTCTTCTGCAGAACACGTTGATTTTAGAAGAATATCTCAGCTATGTGCGTCCATTAATTTTATGCTGCCCTTATGTCCTTTTTGGAACTTCAAAGTTTTGGTCACAATTCACTTGCATAATATGGAACTACAAAGCTGAGATATTCTTAAAAAAAAATCTCCATTTGAGCTCTGCAGAAGAAAGCCACACATCTGGGAGATTTTCATTTTTGGTAAACTATCTCTTTAAGAGAGGAACAGTTTCTATTCTTGTAAAAAACTATCTGTAGCAAGACAAACAATAACACATGCCTCTCAAAAGTATTATTCGGGCATTGGATTTGTGGTAAAAGATTAAATGACACGTATTAAAACCCTAACCCTATTATTAAACTGATTGACTGATAATTTAAAAAAAAACATTTTTGCATTACAGTTTATACGATGCCACATAGGATATGTAAACAATTTGCTGTGCGTTTAGTGGAGTTTTTAATTAGCAATTAAACTGGTCTAAAATACATACCGGAACTCACAAGTTTGACTGATTTGACGGAAATACAAACACACAATCTCTATGTGTATGATCTACCAGTTTTCCTTAAGTTTGAATTAAATAGCTTTATCCAGGTGTATAACTATCAGTTTTGTAGCTCCTGTTCCGCAATGCCTCTTATGTAACGCCCACGACATTTAGGACATGTCACAAAAAGTTTGCCATATTTTAAAATGGAATTTACAAACGCGCCTTCTAAATATTAAATGTCTGTGAGCAATTTAGAGGACTAAGAAGCAAATATATAAGGAGTGAGAAGTAATCAATGCACTTTTGTCTTGAAACATTTCCATTTCCAAGACTTTCGCTTGTCTCTTAGTAGTGGTGTTTGTTGACGTTCCCTTGATAGTGACTTGAGCGATCTATTGGAACTGATCGTCAGTTTCGAAATAACATCGCCTAGAAATCGCCTAATCCCCAAAATACTTAACTTACACATAACCGACAGCACTATGCCCTCGCTCAAAACATCATACGAAGTTGGACTTGATTTCCTAGAGTTTTTGGGGGAACGGATATCGAAAACGGACAAAAATGAGCTTCGGAAGATTTACAACTTAGAGTTTAAAAGGTTTGAATCAGTAACTAATGCAGATTTGTTTTTACTGTGACCGACTGTTCATTTCTATTCATACGGTTGTTAAGTTTCACTTTGTACCAAAACCATACAAACTATTCCGACAGTTTGTGTGTTCAGTGCTATTTGACTTGTCCGTGTCATGTTATTCTGGCTGCCTAGAAAGGCTACCTACACATGCTTAAAGCAATAACTAAATTGTAAGTGACTTTTTGTTAAATGTATCTATTTTTCAGGGATGGAAGCACAGAACCCACATTTGACAGTGTGATCAATGCCTTAAAAGTGTGTAATAAAGCCAGCATAAGACCTGGGAAAGTTATTTTTCATGGCAAACCAAGGGTGAGGTCAAATATTGAAATTTGGCATGTAATATTTGTGCCATTTCTGTCCTGCTCATCATAATTCTCCTTAACTGACAGGTGCGTGTGTACTACTGTGATCAGTGGAAGTCTTTCACACAGCAGAAAACCAGCAAGGTAACCCCAGACTCTTCCCCAGCCACAGCATCTTCTTCCTCCTCTCCTCCGACCACTAACCCTGTCCTGACCCCGAAGAGAAAACTCGCATCAGAAATCCTCCACAAACTCAGAGTGAAACGGTGAGGGAAGTAACTGCCTGATCATTTGGGTGATATTTGTGGCTTTTATTCTATGTCTATTAGCTTTGAGGCCATCTATATGGAAGTGTACTCCAGAATGAACTTTTCCCTGGTATATGCACTTCAAATGGTCTTTCTCTTCAGATTGTTGACTCATCTTGCACTCGTATACACATTTTTTGTCCCATGAAGTGTTCTCAAGAAGAACAATGTCTTCTCCCTCTAGTGCCACCTGACAATTTTAGTAAAAGGGACAAGCCCTTTGATATAGTCGATATATCCACTTACAAATGGCTCACTTACAGTTGTCTCTGCATATTAAGTGATAATGTGATCACATGTTTTGGGTTGTTTATTGATATAGGTTTAAAGAGCTTCCCTTCTCAAAGGAACATTTTCCTTTTATAACTCACAGTCACATGTGTCTCTCTTTTAGAGCTGAGCTCATCAAAGACAAAGGAGGTGTTGAAATAACATCTGATCCTAAGGGCACCAAAGGGAAGGTGATGTTCAGTATAGAGGGGCTTGGAAAGCTGTTTGTGGTGAAGTTTCATATCATAAATAAGGGCCAGAGCTGCGTCTACTTCAGCTACTACACAGCTCTGCACAGGATGCGCTGCTTTACTTTAGTGGATGAGAGGAGAGTAAATCGTGTTTGCCCTCTTCTCCTGTGTCCAGGTGAGGAGAATCCTGAGACTGTCAAATTCAAAGATCTATAACATTTGTTCAACATTTGTACACAGGAAAATTATCTTAAAATCCTGACGGTTAATCATGATCTTAATAAGTAAAAAAATAATAATAATAATTACAAAGATAGATAGATGGATATATATATATACATAAAGCAAGAAAAAAAGTTCTTTATTAACTTTTTTATTTCAACCTACTAGGTGAGAGTTATGATGTGAAGGTACATTACGAAGTGCACCATAACGGGCACTTTCCAGCCACCATGTACTTTGAGTTCTGCCCAGAGCCAGAGCCCCCAGGAACGGCTAAACCATTCTGCATCGTCCGGGAACTGGAGGCAGTGGTTCAGACCCAACTAGCTGCAGAACTAGGCCCAGAGATCCCATACAACCCCAAACAGAACAGACGACTCAGACATATGAACAGGATTGTAGAAGAAGGGGTACCACCTGAGAGGTTTAATTGATTGATTGTCTGTCTGTCTGTCTGTCCATTACTTACTGACTCCATCATAATTGCTATATATATATATATTAATAAATTAGTAACCGAAAACTTTTGCTTTTGGACGATGCTGTATCTGCTTGTACAGATGTTTCAATAGTTTCTAAGTCTGTGCGTTGTACACTTAATGGAAGATCACTGCCTAAAATGTGGAGATGATTCAGTTTTGTTGAATTGTTCCTCTTTCCATTTGTAAATTTTTTTTTTTATAGTTCAGTGAAACATGCTCTGAAGCTTATGGTAAAGCTGAAGGAGTATACGTACCCAGCATATTTGAAGGAGTTGGCCAGACACAAACTGGAGGACTCTGAAAGCCTTTCCCCCTCAGTAAGACAGCAACTTCCCAGAGTGAGGCAAGCATGCATGGACCTCTTTTAGGACACATTAAATAGTTTTGAAAATTTGCTAACACTTTACAGTAAGGTACTACTCATTACTGCATTAGGTATCATGAACTAACAATTATCAATGCTTTTTTACATGTACATTATTGTTTTTGGTTAATGTTGGTAGGTGTTCCTAATGCATTTTCTAATGCCAATGTGTACAACTTTTAATGTAAAAAATGCATTACGGTGTAGAAATAAACATTTGACGAAGATTAATAAATGGTGTAAAAAGTGTTGTTCATTGTTAATGTTAATTCAAAACTGATGTTATGAAATACAACCTTATTGTATAGTTACCAAAAATGTTATGATAAATGATTATTGCAAATTCTAAAATATTTTCATTCACACAAAAATGTATAAAATTTATGAATAAATTAAATTAATTAAGAGCTGCTATGGAATTGTAGTGCACATCACAGCATGATCTACTCATCTGCATACAGCTTTGTGTATCTGTGGTTTGATCATTGGTGTCTGGATGTTCTTAGGCGTGTGTTGGAGGCTCAGCTGTGCATGAAGTACTATAATGAGCGCTTCCACCTCCTCCTGCATCTGGAGGAGATTCAGATGGAAGTGGATATCAAGAAGTATGATCTCCATAACCAGGTCATGACCCTTGACAAAGCAAACAAAAAGCTTCTCATTCTCAAAGTGAGTGACAGGCATTTGTTACTATGTTAATGCTGTAACATAATAAAGATGGGTTGAATACTTCCTAATTTAATTTGTCTGATTGCTCTCTCTCTCTCTCTCTCTCTCATATCAGGTTCCAGGGGTGGCAGAGAACAGACCATCTGTACTGAGAGGAGATCAACTAAATGTATGTGTATCGACAGACAAGGACCAACCCATCACTGTTTACAATGGCTACGTCCATCGAGTTGAGCTAGAGAGAGTTAAGCTCGGATTCTCGAAGAAGTAAGAGGTTTACCTGCAATCAAAAATTCTCAAAAATATAAGTGTTAACATGTCATTTAATATCCACAGATAGGAACCACATTGTTAAAACAAATAGTAACTACAATTAACATGTTTTACAAATGCATGTTGTTAGATAAACATTGAATGGTACAGATATTACAGAACACATATTACAATAAATGCATAAAATTACAGAGAATATATACTGTATAGTACAGTACAGTGCTAAAGTCTGAGGCACATAAGAAGTTTCACAAAAATATTTGCCTTCAGATGGTTATTGGGCATCCTCCACTGCATTCCCCCTCACCCTGTTGACGTTAGCAGGAAGACCGTATATAAACACTTTTAGTGGTAGACGTTGATATTAACACAATGACAGTGCTCAGCAGTGAAACCCATCCATGTAGCGCATAGTCATACTGTTACAACGTTCTGCTGACTGGCAGGGCCCAACAAAACGGTAAACTCAGGGGCCTCGGAGTACCTTATTGCGGCCCTGAGTGTGCCAAATGGAAATATACATTTTATACTCCCAGACATTCCTTTTGCAAATAGAATTGAATAATAAATGTTAGAATAGAATCCTATCTGCCAACAACCAATAAAAACTGTGTTCAGGTGTACCTAGGAGAATTGATGCGGTTTTGAAGGCAAAGGTTGTCACACCAAATATTGATTCACCGTAGCTTTCTTTTTTTGTTTTACTGGACATTGTAAGATGTTACTTGATAAATGAAAAACATTTTGTCATTATTTTTGAAGACATCCTCACCATGTGACATTTCTCTATATGTTTATAAATATCGCCGTATGTTAATATTTATATATATTAAATTATATGAATTATATTTATATTTCAAAAATGTCTTGTAATAACAACAAAAGCAATAATAAAATATATTATTATATATATTCTATTATATATACTGTATGTATACATTATAATTTATTTATTTTTTATTTAATTTTATTACAAAATAAATAAATACATTATTTTAACCTATAACTTCCTAATAATAATGAAAATAACAACAGCAACAAATATAGCCGCAAGCGGCAATCATCGGGGTCCAAGCACATGTGAAGAAATAAACAAAACAATCAGAATTGACAGAAATGATCCAGTGGATGCAAAATAATACAAACTGACAGAATAGATCCTGCCTAAACTAAATTTGTTGAAAATTGGGTACCAAAATGTTTAAGCTGTAAAATGCGCATAAAGGCAGCATAAAATCCATATGACTCCAGTGGTTGAATCCATGTCTTTTGAAGCAAAATAATTCAGGAGCTATGGCCCAAAATGTGATTTTTGTTTATTTTGTCGGATTGAACAAAAATGAACAAATTAACAAAACGGAAGTCTCAACTATGTTCTGGTGCAGAGATATATGTTTTGTTACTTGGTTCCTAGGATAACCTCATCTGGTTGCTATGCAGTTACCAAGGTGATACTCAAAAGGATCCTTGCTACCATGAGTCAAATGAACGAAACCGGAAGTCTCTGCGATATTCTGATGCAGAGATATGTTATTTGTAACTTGGTTGCTAGGGTAACCCCATCTGGTTGTTAGGCAGTTACAAAGGTGATGCTCAATTGCCTCCTTGCTACCCTGAGTCAAATGAACGAAATCAGAAGTATCTATGATGTTCTGGTGCAGAGATATGTGATTTGTTACTTGATTGCTAGGGTAACCCAATCTGGTTGCTAGGCAGTTACCAAGGTGATACTCAAAAGGCTCCTTGCTGCCCTGAGTCAAATGAAAGAAATCAGAAGTATCTACAATGTTCTGGTGCACCTTTGGTGCTTGGAACCCTAGTAAAATGTTACTCTTTGAGAAAAATCTTATATGAGCTCTAATTATTTTGTTCCTTCTTTGTTCTGTCACTGTGTTTGTAGACTTCTCCAGAGGTTTCTTAATAACATGAAGTTTGACGTGGAGTTCAACATTAATCGCTTCCCCATAAAGCTTCAGCACAGAGCAGTGGAACTCGCTGTTCAGCATGGACTGGGAGATGTGCTGTTCCCCTCTGATAATGGCAACAAAAACAATACATTGCCACACATCAGGTCAACACACACACACACACACACACACACACACACACACTGTTACTCCTCTGCTGCAAGTGCACAGACAAAGTATGAACAAACATGCACATTCCCTCTATGATTTCCCTTTAATCTCCACTGTATCTCTAACAAAGAGGCCTTAAAATATTACTGTGTTTGTCTTACAGAATGTTCAACAAGTGTTTAGAGAACAACCCTGAGCAGAAGGCAGCAGTGCAGCACATTGTGTTGGGCACGTCCAAACCAGCACCATACTTAATCTTTGGACCTCCTGGCACAGGCAAAACTGTCTCATTAGTGGAAGCCATAATGCAGGCAAATATATTCAGGGTGATCAGTTTATTGCTGTGTTTATTGCAACCTCAAACCCATGTGACTTGTATGTTGGTTTGTGTATACTAGGTGAACAAGTCTGTTGTGAACGCCCACATCCTGGCCTGTGCTCCCTCGAACAGTGCATGCGATCTGTTGTGTGAGAGGTTATTAGGATATGTGGATGCCCATCACCTGTATCGTCTCTATGCCCCCAGTAGAGACCCTCGTACTCTACCAAAGAAACTGCTGGTAAGACATTGGGGTATGTTCGATATGACATAAACAAAAAAACAAATTTTGTATTATGGAATATGTGTTCTGTGCACAAATGTATGCTGTGTGCTTGTAAATGTGTGCCAAAATGTGCAGTGTACAATACTGTATTGTAATGTGCTTGACTTGATATTCCTTCAAGTAAAATGGGTTACAGATGCAGTTTCCTCTTGACTTATACATAAATGTCACTCTGACTCACACACACACACACACACAAATTTACATAAATGAAACTAAGTATTTAAGAATATCTATTCACCACAGAAACACAGTAACTGGAATGAAGCTCAGGACAGCTTCTACCTCCCATCTAGAAAAGAAATAATGGACTACAGAGTCATCGTGGTTACCTCGGTCACCGCTGGAAGGTACAGCAATGTCATTCCTATCTAATTTACCTCCTGAATCTTGGTTCACAACCATCCTACTTGTGGACAGTACTGTAATAGTCCTGTCATATTATCTGTCAGGTTACTTTGTGCTGCTGTACAACAACTTCGGTGCTGATGGCAAGAAATTAATGTCTTGTGTGTTTTCTTCAGGCTTGTGTCAGGAGGCATTGCTAAGGGTCACTTCACACACATCTTTATAGATGAGGCTGGACAAGCTGTGGAGCCTGAGTGTATCATCGGGGTTGCGGGTAAATGAGGAAGGGTTGGGGTCTGAATGAAAACATGAATCAAACCAAGAGATTGTTTCTTACTTCATTGCCCACTCTCTTCTATCTTTCCCAGGTTTGCTAGACCCTGTGAAGGGCCAGCTGGTTCTGGCTGGAGACCCACAGCAGCTGGGCCCTGTATTGAGATCTCCATTGGCACAACTACATGGACTGGGTACTGAGATGTTACATAACAGCATTTCATGATTTGGTTATTTTTTTACATATCATCTGCTGAAAAGGCCATTATAGTTGATCATCAGCATTTGTTGTGTTTTGGATTCTGGTCTTCAACATGGGAGGCTGGTGTGCATGTGTAGACTTCTTAACTAGCTTAATCGGTATGATTTCCTTGTTATGAATAACAGCTTTGCTAAGCTGGCCCACCCACTATACCAGTACAAACCAGCACTAACCAACATAAACCAGTAGTGGTCAACCGATATGAGTTTTTCATTGGCTGATGCTGATACCGACATCAAGAGAGCATGATGGGCGAAATAAATGCAGATAAATGTAGGCTAATATAATTTAACAACAGAAAAGCAGATGTACAGAACATTTCTAAAGTGTAACAAGCACTTATTTAACAGCATAAACCAGTAGTTGTCGACCAATAATATTTTTCAGTGGACGATGCCAATACTGATATCCAGAGAGCAGGATGGGCGAAATAAATACAGATAAATGTAGGCTAATACAATTTAACAACAGAAAATCAGATGTACACAACATTTCTAAAGTGTAACAAGCACGTATTTTACAACATAAACCAGAAGTGGTCGACCGATAGGGTTTTTTCAATGGCTGATGCCGATATCTGGAGGGCAAGATGGCCGATATATATATATATACAGTGAGGAAAATAAGTATTTGAACACCCTGCTATTTTGCAAGTTCTCCCACTTGGAAATCATGGAGGGGTCTGAAATTGTCATCGTAGGTGCATGTCCACTGTGAGAGACATAATAAAAAAAAAAAAATCCAGAAATCACAATGTATGATTTTTTAACTATTTATTTGTATGATACAGCTGCAAATAAGTATTTGAACACCTGTCTATCAGCTAGAATTCTGACCCTCAAAGACTTGTTAGTCTGCCTTTAAAATGTCCACCTCCACTCCATTTATTATCCTAAATTAGATGCACCTGTTTGAGGTCGTTAGCTGCATAAAGACACCTGTCCACCCCATACAATCAGTAAGAATCCAACTACTAACATGGCCAAGACCAAAGAGCTGTCCAAAGACACTAGAGACAAAATTGTACACCTCCACAAGGCTGGAAAGGGCTACGGGAAATTGCCAAGCAGCTTGGTGAAAAAAGGTCCACTGTTGGAGCAATCATTAGAAAATGGAAGAAGCTAAACATGACTGTCAATCTCCCTCGGACTGGGGCCCCATGCAAGATCTCACCTCGTGGGGTCTCAATGATCCTAAGAAAGGTGAGAAATCAGCCCAGAACTACACGGGAGGAGCTGGTCAATGACCTGAAAAGAGCTGTGACCACCGTTTCCAACGTTACTGTTGGTAATACACTAAGACGTCATGGTTTGAAATCATTCATGGCACGGAAGGTTCCCCTGCTTAAACCAGCACATGTCAAGGCCCGTCTTAAGTTTGCTAATGACCATTTGGATGATCCAGAGGAGTCATGGGAGAAAGTCATGTGGTCAGATGAGACCAAAATAGAACTTTTTGGTCATAATTCCACTAACCGTGTTTGGAGGAAGAAGAATGATGAGTACCATCCCAAGAACACCATCCCTACTGTGAAGCATGGGGGTGGTAGCATCATGCTTTAGGGGTGTTTTTCTGCACATGGGACAGGGTGACTGCACTGTATTAAGGAGAGGATGACCGGGCCATGTATTGCGAGATTTTGGGGAACAACCTCCTTCCCTCAGTTAGAGCATTGAAGATGGGTCGAGGCTGGGTCTTCCAACATGACAATGACCCAAGCACACAGCCAGGATAACCAAGAAGTGGCTCTGTAAGAAGCATATCAAGGTTCTAGCGTGGCCTAGCCAGTCTCCAGACCTAAACCCAATAGAGAATCTTTGGAAGGAGCTCAAACTCCGTGTTTCTCAGCGACAGCCCAGAAACCTGACTGATCTAGAGAAGATCTGTGTGGAGGAGTGGGCCAAAATCCCTCCTGCAGTGTGTGCAAACCTGGTGAAAAACTACAGGAAACGTTTGACCTCTGTAATTGCAAACAAAGGCTACTGTACCAAATATTAACATTGATTTTCTCAGGTGTTCAAATACTTATTTGCAACTGTATCATACAAATAAATAGTTAAAAAATCATACATTGTGATTTCTGGATTATTTTTTAGATTATGTCTCTCACAGTGGACATGCACCTACGATGACAATTTCAGACCCTCCATGATTTCTAAGTGGGAGAACTTGCAAAATAGCAGGGTGTTCAAATACTTATTTTCCTCACTGTATATATATATATATATATATATATATATATATATATATATATATATATATATATATATATATATACTGTAAATGCAGATAAACATAGGTAAATACAATTTAACAACAGCAAATCAGATGGACAGAACATTTCTAAATTAAATCAAGCACTTATTTTAAAACATAAACCTGTAGTTGTTGATCGATATGGGTTTTTCAATGGCCGATGACAATACCAATATCCAGAGAGCAGGATGGCCGATATATATGCAGATAAACCTAGGCTAATTCAATTTAACAACATCATATCAGATGTACACAAAATGTATCATGTGAAACAAGCACATATTTTATGCAATATTTACTGGAGTGCATAAGGTCGAAAAGAAAAACCTTGAAAGCATAAACTGTTGACAATAAATTGACAAATTCATTGATCTATTTTGGAACTGACTCAAGGGAAAGTTAACACTTCTATTTATCAGACAAGCAATCATGTTTATCAGTTATCAATGCCGATAATCGCAAAATGGCCAAATATCGGACGATTAATCGGCCTGACCGATATGTTGGTCAATTAGTGTAAACCAGCATAGATAATTCTTACTCCTATAAGCTGGTCTTTTCGACAATGTTATGCTCCTTAAGCCTGAAATATAAGCCTGCCCCAATCATTGACTCAAAGGAAAGTTTTGCTTACAAATCTGAAATTCCTATGGCTTGCGTACATGTTTTCTGCACAAGAGCAGAATTCAGCTGATGAGAGATTTGACAGGGAAACTAGAAGAATATATATTAACAATAGAAGTTTTGAGATTTCTTTTACATTAAAAAATTAGGCCCATTTTTAGAACCATTAAGATATTTGCATTGTGACATTTTTCTGGCAGTTGAGCACATTTAAACACTAATTTATTTTGGGGTAAAATATGAACCCAGTTCTTGTCAGATTTGTGAAACTCACCCATTTGGATGTTCTTTGCTTTTGATACCTACTTCGTTTTGGTTTGACACAGGGCAATCACTCCTAGAGAGGCTTATGACACAGAACGCTCTCTATCAGAAGCTCCAGGATGGTGACCCTAGATATGACAGTCGCTTTGTCACTAAGCTTCTACGCAACTACAGGTGCTAGTCTTTCCCCCATAATTTCGTTAAGTAAGAAGTTCTGAGCAGTCACTTATGCCCAGTTCTCATCTCCTTACCCATCGCAGGTCTCATCCTGCCATCCTCAAGATACCCAACGAGCTTTTCTATGAGAATGAGCTGCAGGTGTTTGCGAACCAGATGGAGCGAGAGGCCTTCTGTCGCTGGGAGCATCTTCCTAAGAAGGTACTTTGGTTCCTTTAATTAGTCAGTCTGCCCAAAATATACTGAATATACTCTTTTAAGTGGCTAAACCAGTGTTATCTGGTATTACTAGTGTTATCTATGCTGCTTTTGTGCATAATCAGTGCAAAGATCTAAGTATGTGTCACTGTTCAGAATATTATCTATTTTCTTGTTTCTCCGTTAAACAGGGATTTCCCGTGGTATTCCATGGAGTGATGGGGAAAGATGAAAGAGAGGCCAACAGTCCGTCATTCTTCAACGTGACTGAGATTGAGGTCATCGTCAGCTACCTTAACAAACTCAAGCAAACGCAGGGCAAGAAGGGGCTTCCTAAACTTACCACCAATGACATCGGCATTATCGCCCCTTACAGGAAGCAGGCAAGACTGCAAATGCTAATAACTGTTCAAAGCCTTAGTATTAAAATGTGATGTCCTAAATACCACCCAAAACACCTTAGCAACATAGCGGCACAACTTGCATTAACAAGCGGCATGCACATTTTCACAAAATGTGTACCTTTTAATAAAAGTGGCAAAAGGTAAAAAACAAAAATGAAATCCTAACTTCATCCACAGGTGGAGAAGGTTCGGAAAGCTCTGAACACTGTGTCAGAATTGAGCCAGTGGAAAGATATCAAGGTTGGCCTGTGATTTTTTTTTTTCCTTTTCCTTTTTCTTTCCACTCTAAACAAACTCTCTGAGCTCATTATTTTGTTCTTGTAGGTGGGGTCAGTGGAAGAGTTCCAGGGTCAGGAGAGGAAAGTCATCATAGTGACCACCGTCCGCAGCAGCATCAACTACGTCAAGATGGACCAAGACTTCAACATTGGCTTCCTCTCAAATCACAAGGTAATCAAGTTAAATGTATGGTTGAATAAGAGCTACTGGTTGGCATTTATGGAATTAGATACCAGATTTATTTTTAGCCGCAGAAGTAAAGCTCAGAGACAAAAGGAGAGGAAGATCTTATAATAAAATTTGGTCTAAGATTAGAGAAATCATGGCATCCTGTAACAAACCCTACTGTTACCCACAGAGGTTTAATGTGGCCATGACTAGAGCCAAAGCCCTGCTCATTGTGGTGGGAAACCCAGTCATACTAAGCAAGGACCCTACTTGGCAGAGGTAAGACCTTAGAGTTAACTAATAAACATTCTGTCATTTACGCACCCTCGTGTCAATCCAAACCTATATGATTTTCTATCCTCTGTGCAGGGATGCAAACGACTCACCTTTCGACTAAAGTTATTTTTTTTAATTGAATTTGCCCAATTATTATTATTTTTTTTTTTTTAAATGTTCTATATTTTACTTACTGAAATCACTTTAAGCTTTAAATACAACCAACAAATCCACTGATAATATGCTCCTATAACACCCCTTTTTCACCTTTTGTGAGTTTGCGTCCTTGTCTGTGGAACATGTTTTTTCCATGCAATTACAAAGAATGGGAACTAGAGGTTTAGTCTTCTAAAGAGGGTGCGAAGTAACCAAAATAGTATAAAAATTCCTCCGAAACATGAGAAATGATGCACATAAAGTCTAAAGCCCACTGTATACTTTGGGCTAAAGTGCTTTGACATTTTGGGTATGACAGAAATGTCATATTTCCTATGTTTACACACTTCTCCAAAGCACTGTCAAATTTCCGCATTTAAATTTCATAACATAATTCCATCAAATTAAATTTCATAATCTTTAATAACATTTTTATTAATTACATTTTGATAAACATTGCACAATTCAGTTTGATGGAATTATGTTATCAAATTGAAATTCATAAATCTTAAAAAATAGGCTAAATAATTTTTTCCCAGTGCAAGGTTCCCACATATTTTGACCAATAAATGTTTGAGACTTCTCCTTGACCATTCCAGGCATTTGTGATTACGGTATACAGATTTGTAAAAATAATTTAGATTCAGACCGATTTGCTAATGAATCATTTAAACCAATTTTTAGAACCATTTCAGCTAATTTGTTTAAGAACTGACTCAAATGAACGATTCACTAACCAACAGGACATCAGTATGGCTTGCATTTCTTACTGTACACAAGAAAAAGATCTTACTCATGGAATGTTTTACAGCAAAGAAAAATGTATACTATATAAAATGTATATTATATTTCAGATTTTATTAATTTCTGTGACTTTTAAAAATTCCCAGATTTTTCCAGGTTTTCCATGACCGTGGGAACCTTGAAACAGGTTTATTAAAATGTAAAAATACGAAAAATAACAATTTAATATACATATTTGTGGCAGGGCGGAGCCGGGTCGTGATCATACACACTCGGTCCCTTATCAAGCTAATCAAGCCTCCAAGAGGGATAAAGGCCGACTGTGGAGGATTGTGCGGGAGAGAGAGATAGTTTACAGACATGTCCGTCATGTGTGTGTTTGTCTTTTAAGTTATTCATTCAAATATTATTTATATTATCAATCCGGTTCTCGCCTCCTCCTTCCCACTGAACCCCTTTACACTGGTGCCGAAGCCCGGGAAGGAGGAGGGATGCCCGTCGCTGAGTCCTCGACACTGCCATCCACCCAGGGGAGCGCCGCTGCCATCCACCTGGGGAGGGAGTAGACCGACCGCCGACGCGTGAACGGCCGCCGTCCGCGAGGCGAGTGGGGACTGGACTCCCCGACCGCCTGGAGCGATGGAGCCGCTGCCAGGGGCGGAGGAGAGCCCTGCCACAATATTCGTATCTAATATATAATCCTGTATTTCATAAGTGAATATGCAAATACGTTGTGAAGTTCAATTGTACAATCAGTACAGCTGACAAAAAAGGATGGGAACCCATTCATGTATTTTCTACTTTTCACCATGGTTTATTTGTGTGTCTCAGGTTTATCCAATACTGTGAACATGAGCAGGGCTACACTGGTTTTGACTACAAAGATGCTGAAGGGGAAGAGGATATGGTCAATCGGCTGGCATCTTTAAAAATCACTTCAGATGGTACGCAGCCTTACACAATACATCCAGATTTCAAGTGTAACTATATTATGTGCTCACATGACTTAACTTGTGTGTGTTTCTGTACATAGATATGGATGAGAGCCCTGTACAGCAGCATGTGCACCCAGAGTGGAGAGGAGAACAATGAGGACCAGACTATCAAAAATCAATTTTGTGTGAACTTTCCCCTTTAAGATACAACAGGAAAAAATATTTTTGATAAGGAAGTACAGTATTGTCATCCACTATGACTCATCTTTACACATTTATAACAGCAACTAAAAATGGCTAAGAATATTCTATTGATAATTCAACCAGTGAATGTAATATTACTGCTTTGAGTGATTTTAGAATACAATATGGATTACAGAACACCATTGCGATAACTTTTATTTCTTCAGTAGATACTGCTATACAGTAAATATATCATTAACACTTTGCCTTCCATTGAATTAGCTACATATTTCTATAAACATTTTAGAAATATCAATAAATACTGAAATGAATGTAATGAACTTTTCGAATCAAGTATTACAAAGGAGATGGTACACACCGTACGCATGTAAATTCATCATAAATCATACATTTCAATATTATTCTGTTTAATTTGTTTACTTTGAACTGAATTGAATCTGATGGTTTAATTATTTAAAATGCCTTACAAAAGGTACACACCGCTCACATATAAATTGATCATATGTCATGCATTTCAATATTAATCTGTTTTATTTGTTTACTTTGAACTGAATCTGATTAGGTTTGTCCATTTCAAATGCCTTACAAAAGGTACACACCGCTCACATATAAATTGATCATATGTCTTGCATTTCAATATTAATCTGTTTTATTTGTTTACTTGCTACTGAATTGAACCTGATTAGATTTTACTTATTTAAAATGCTTCTTAGCACTTTATTGGAAAGTTTTAGATTTTCAAAATGGATATTAAAAAATTTAAATGAAACTGTCTGTCATCTGTTATTACAAATGTATAAATCAATGTGATTACAAATGTTGGGATTATCTTTAGCTTTTGAGATTGTTTTTGATAAACCGTTTATGTTTAAAGACATTTTTATTTCGTAAATGTAACTTTTAGAATATTATTATTATTTTTACCTTTCTCATCTGAAACTCGCAGGAGGGCAATAAAACAAGAATTCAATTTCACACAAAACAACAAAAATAGATTTTGGTTTTCGAAAAAAACATTTTATTAACATAGGTTGGTTTTACATCATTCAAACATTTACTACAACACTAGTCCCGTTTACAAAGCGTTGTTACTATGAGCGCTCATAAACTGGATTAATAAATCATATTTATTACTTCCAGAAAAAAGGAAGTGACCATATGAACACAGTAGAAGATTGATCTTAGAGCCCGATGAAGAGCTCCATATGCCAAGACCGGTTGCTGTAGTAACCAGGAATTTGATCGTGGAGACAGCAATGGAAACAGTTCTGTACTCACGTCTGAATTTTCAGTGAACAAGGTTTTATTAATGATTCCTCAAATTAATAATAATAATGAATATGTTCCTTTTATTTGCGAGTAGTATTTTGTAATTTTACTTTGTCTATTGGGATGTTACTTGTGCATTGTATTGTAGTCAGTGCATTTCAGTACATGTTTTAATAATGCCCTGTTTAATAACTTAGAATTCCATGGCATAATGTTCCAAGTGTTTAAGAATAACCTAGATGGTTAGTTTAGCGCACTATGTGCTACTTGCCAGACTTAGACATGAAACAATCCAAGGGGCCGTTCACACTGAACGAGCTCATGCGTCTGTTTGCGCTGTTTTGTAATTGTTTTTCTGTGTAAATATGCACTAGATTGATAAATTAAACTTTGACCATGTCACAGCGTCTTGTGCTATGAGCGTAACATTTTAAAATAACTACGGGACCACTAACACAATGCGTTTTTGCGGCCATCCACACTGTTTTTCTATGTGTACATGCACTATATGGACGTCTTTAACTGTTTTGCTGCATCCAACTGCTTTTTCACCAACCCATGCAGAAGCGCTGCATTTTTAAGACACTGTGTCAAGTTAAAAAGAATGTCTGCTTGTAAAATGCATCTTGAAACACCTGCTTTCAGTTACATTTGTTGCGCTGCATTTGCTTTTTGTGTGCAAGAACGAGTTCCTTCAGAATGGCGTTGTTTTTCACTTATTCTTGAGATAAGAGCCAAAATATATCCCAGGTAAAAAAAAAGTCCATGTTGAAAATCAAGAAATTCATAATACAAATACTGAAAAAGGTACTCTACACTCTCAGGGCATTAATTACTTTATTTCTATATAATTGGATTAGAATTGTTTTAAATCCAAGCTCTATACTTGGAAGCACATGTAATTTAACCTGTCCTCCATGAGAGGTCACAATATTAAACTGCTTTATTAAAGTGTTTAAAAATGCAACATATTCATAAATATGAAATGAAAGGTAGGGGATCTGTAAGATATCAAAAAATACATAAAAGTAAATTTAAAACTATATTTTCCATATAAAACTTAAGTTGTAATTCAAAGTTGTGTCCTCACTTTTGGTCAACTCCGTCAGATTTGTTTTATAATCCTGAATATATCAGACAAGGTCTTTGTTGGCTATAACTCTTAGTACTACTTCACTCCTCATGGTGGATGCAACAGTAGGACACGTAGTCTGGTAGGTTTTATATATTTTTGTACATTTTAAACACAATGTTTAAGTCTCTGCGGTCACAGCTTGACTCTGTCAGCCCATTGTGATAATTTCTGTTAAGAACTGTGGAATCATTTTGACATTTTACTTTAGGTTATACTGGCAGCTTTAACAGAGGAAATAATTACTAAGCTACCACATGGCTAAGATGGAAAAAGATTTGATTTTGTGATTTAATTCAACTCCGTCAGAACTTTCAGAATAGTGAGAAAACAGAAAAATATGTATATAATGTAGTTTCACTTAACTCCTTTACTGAACACTATTATTAGATAATTAAAGACTTAACACTCTTGTTGGATGGCTCAAATTAAAATAGCATGCTTTTTAGTGTGTCTGATGGAGTTTAAATAAATTACAGCAAGATGTAGTGCAAGTGAATAAATGTAAATTTTCAGATTTTTTTTTTTTTATAAACAATTGTTCACTTACATGGTTTGTTAGCGGAGACCTTCGTCTACAAATATTTCCATTTCACATTAATTGAGTATTAAAAATTTTTTAAACATGTTTTGTCCCTTATCTCAAGAATCAGACATATGTTGTGCTGTGTCTTGATTGTTTTAGTGCAAGAATGTGTCCGTTCTGAACAGCCCCTTAAAAAACAAACAAAAAAACGTTCTGCTGTGTCTTGCTTTCGTTAAAAACATGTTCATTCTGAACGGCCCTAATAACTCAAAAAAATGCATCTTTAGACACCTGTGTTCCGTTACATGCGTTCTGTACATTCACGCACAGTCTTGCATTTTTTAGTGCAAGAACGCTTTCGTTCTGAACGACCCCTCAAATTTTTAAAAACACATCTCGAAACACCTGTGCTCAATAAAACATTTTTGAGCGGTGTCTAGCTTTTTGTAACGCAATAACGTGTTTGGTCTGAATGACCCTTTAGAATATTATTCCATTTATTTTTTTCCTCACTGCAGTAAATCTCATGAAGAAACTTACAGGTCATATTTCACCCCAAAATCAAAATAAATAAAATAGTTACTACTTTAATGCAAAATGCCATTTTTATGGTAAGGACCATTAATGTTTTCTTTGTGATGTTATTTTCAAGACAATTAGACACATTTGTCACCCAAAATCTCATTGTAGTTAAGCAAAACAAAACAAAAATGTAATTATGTAATACAGTACAGTATGTGCATAAGTGTCATCAAATTTGTTGAAAAAAAAAAATGCCAAAAAATCAAAATGGTAATTAAAATAGGATTCATTTTCTTTCAGTAAAATACAAGGTTTTTCTTTTGCTCATGGGATGAAGAATGACCTGGATATTTTTTGACAATTTCGGGGATTCACCATCTTATTTTACAGTAGAAGTCGAGAGAAACAAGAGCTACACCATGCTTATGAGTTCACCAATCGGAAACAGTCAACAAAGACAGCAAACACAGAGCAGATTTATGTGGCATTACTAACTTAGCTCAGGCCAAACATTTCATGGCACCAGCAGAGGACAGAATAGGAAATGCTGTTTATGGTACATACAACACCAGTTTAAAGCTACAGATCTTCATCTAGACAGTGAAAAATGCAACTCTGCACAAATTAGCTATGGTTTTATTACTAGAGTCGAGTAAGCTATGGCCCGAAAATATGATAACTAGCATGCACGAACACTGATCATATGATAAAATACATGTGTGCACAAAAACGTTCATCTGGCCAAGCTCAACATTACCCAACCCTTGCTCCTCAACCCATTTGCATTAACAGACTGATGACTAAAGGCACATGTTTCTGTGGGAACTGGGAAGGCACTCTAGGCCTCCTCTTACTAGCCAAACAAACCTCATTAAAGGAAAAAAATAGCTCAAACTAAAATTTTAATTCTGTCATTATTAATTCAACCTTCCAAACCTGAATGCCGTTATTTATTTATTTTTCGATTGAATATAAAATTCGAATTTTGAAATCGAATGCGCATCGAATTTCAAAAACCCATGTCGACATGTTGTGCCACGTTTGGGTTTGTGTCATAACTGAAAGCAACATGCCAGTTTAAATTTGTGTACATTTCAACCTAGCATACCACTTGAGAAGTCATATCGAATACTTTTATGCCATTTTGGCTATTTTTGGAGCTGGTTACTATGAATTGTAAGAAAAAGCTACCGTAAGATTCTTCAGATAGAAAAATCTCCTTTCTGTTTTATGCAAATAAACAAATACGCAATGTAACGATTTAAGGGTTCCAATGTGTAAATAATGACTTTGGCTGAATTATTGATTTAAATGAATATTAGATTGCTGATGGTCACCAGTTTGTGTATTTATTTGACATTTCTCGGTACTAGAAAGATTTAGAGGTGATCTCATCTGAATATTTGTATTTTTTTCCCCTATTAACAATACTTGAGCATGTGTCCTTTAAGCCAGCTAATGTCAGGACAATGCAGTCAGATTAGGTGATAGTTCTCTGGGCGGATATCCGGGGCAGGTTCAACCAGTTTAGTATCTACAGAGTACTGCCAATGTGTACATATGCATGTTTATGCCTGTATGGAGGACGAATAGGATAACACAAATGAAAGATTTCACACTCCCATCTGGTTTTGTGACTGGGGTATCACATTATATATATATATATGTGCTGTAATTTGTGATTCTTAGGGAACAAAGAGTCCTACGCTATAAATATAGCCAATAATAATAATAATAATAGAGATTTTGCATTTTTAAATATATTTAATAGGCTCATAAATGTTTTTGAAAAAAAAAGTACAGTCCGAGAGTTCAAAACTAGCACTTTGCAAAGTACATTCAAATTCTGGAGGGAGCGTTCACAAAGGCACTGATTCCATCACTAAATTGTGTGCTCTTTTTCTATTCTGTTATTTTAATTTAGATAACAATAATCTTTTTCAAAAGGAAAACGTTTCTGTCAAGGTTATAATGGCTGAATGATAGATGTGCAAAAATACAATTATTGTTGATCTCATATTTACAGGACAAGCTGGAGAATAAACCATATTGTATGCGGAGAAAATTGTGCCATAGGGGAAAACTAATTCAAGGCATGCCATTTATTTATGTAACCTGGCTTTCCGCCCAGCCCATATTCTTTCAATGCATATTTTATGAACTTTCTTTACATTTCACACCTGTTGGTTGGTTTGCATGAAATGTGACATACAGTACAGTGTATTTATGCTGTTTGGTCAAAGATCTTGCAGAGTTTGGTATTTCCTTGTCAGTTGAAAGTTGTAACAGAAAATTCCGGGTCATTCTGAGAAAGGCCGGAAAATTCTTTCACAACAGTAGGCAGCCGCTCCTCTTCTTTCTCTTGCGGACTTGCAGTGCCGCTCTAGTGGCCATTTCAAATACCTCCCTTACTCCATCCTTAGTCTTAGCAGAGCATTCCAAGTAGCCAAAGGCGCTAATACGGTTTGCCATGTCCCTGCCCTCCTCTGGTTTAACCGGTTCCTGTAAGCAAAATACCAAATACAATTCATACACAACATGATGCAAAACCAAATTCATGTTTACTTGAAATCATGTGGGAAATTCTGTGCAATGAAATTAAGTCAACACGAAATGCCATTTAGGAACCATTTGACTTCCATAATGCGACACGTTTATTAGTGAATTTATACATTTATTATGGCTGTTGATTAAATGCTATAATTCTATGTGTTTGTATTTTTTAGGGCTGTCAAACGATTAAAATTTGTAAACAAATGAATTCATAAGGAATATTCCAACCATCGGAGCAATTCAAGCTTAAGGTACATGTTTTATAAGTCAGAATAAACACACACACACACACACACTTTTTATTTAGGGGCCTTTCTCTTCTTTTTCATACACGAATGGAGGTCAAGATCAATCTATTGTTATTATACTTAAACGCATGATCTGCAATTTCAAAATTGCATGTTGACATTAAATGAGGTCAAATGTGTTCATGCGGAGAGTATTGCTGTTGATAGCTGAGATCAGATTAGCCAACATTTTTAATGTTTAAAAAAAGAAGTTTTTGAAAATCTGCTGAGCTTTCTGCAGAATTCTGCCAGCATCAATTCTGTGCAGGCCTACGCATGATATATTATGTCAATGCTGCTTACTAAATTGACTTATTTTTCCGAGACCATCTGCCCAGATGTCAAAAGAACCCCACTATTGCTGATGCATCATTTGGGGTGTGAGGAAAGGATAGCATCAGTCATCGGTTATTAGGGTTGGACTGATGTGTTTGATAAATGATAATGACCAGGCCTTCAAGAGTGACAGTAATGGCAGCTAGTAAGCGTTTTTTAATGGGACTCCCCATTGTGACCGAGCTTCCCCACCTGCTTCATCTTGGTCAGCTCCCTCCGTGTGTGCTCGTCATTTCTCAGATCTTTCTTATTTCCAACCAGAATTATGGGAACGTTTGGGCAGAAGTGCTTCACCTCAGGTGTCCATTTCTCAGGAATATTCTCTGTGAGATTACACAAACACACTCAAACTTGATATAGGTCAACCATTGAAAACAGATTTAAATCTTTATTAGGGATTATCAAAAACCAAAAGAGTGCTGTGTAGACTATAATAACAAAAAAATTATATATTACAGCACTTTATTTTGTATTTAAATGTACTAATGCTAATATATATATATAAACAGTATATATGCATACACACTACCAGTCAGTTTGGACATTCCTATTCATCCTCAATACTTCTACATTTTAGAATAATAGTAAAGTCATCAAAACTGTGAAGAAGAATGGAAAGTATTGGAACTATGAAGTGACCAAAAATTTTATCTTATAATTTAAAAACCATCATATATTTCAGCAAAGGTCTTATTTAAACAGAATTGGAAACTTTTTCATTCATTTACGTACAGGGATTGGATTATCCTAAGAAGGGACCTCCCCCCTTCCCCCACATTATCTCCTGGGGGACCCGGTCATACGCCTTCTCCAGATCCACAAAACACATGTAGACCAGATGGGCATACTCCCAGGCCCCCTCCAGGATCCTTGCGAGAGTAAAGATCTGGTCCGTCGTTCCACGGCCAGGACGGAACCCGCATTGTTTCCTTTCAATATTAAATTATAATTTTTTTTTTTAAATGTTTTAATTATAACTATGATAAATCATTTAGATATTTATTTTGAGGAAATTATTTTTATCAAAGTTAAAACCCAACCATAACCTGCTTAACCCATATTAAGTACATGTAGTTCCCTTATATTACACAGTACTTTCTTGGGCAAGTACACTAATGGTGCGTTCACATACAACGCAAAAGAACATTTTGGCCTTGCGCGAGTTTGACCGCTGGATTATACATTTCTGTTTAAACTCGCGAGTAACGCAAAACCGCGTGTATTCCCCCTTCTCTTTCGGAAAAGGACATTAGGAGGGGCTTCTACGACTTGGGTCATATTTAAGTTCAACCAATAGCTGAAATCAAGTAGACGCGCATATTTTCAGAATTTACCAGGTAGTCCAACTTCCTCGTTCCTTTTTTTGTCCAGTCTCTGTACATGTATGACGTTGTGTCATACAATTCCAGGTACCCACACACCGCTAAAACAATTCTTGCATCCATTTTTCCAGATTTCTTCTGCAACTACGTCAGTGACATCTGGACAATCTCAATGCTGATAGGCTCTCTCGACAACGAATCATGAGAATACGCGAATGAAGGGATTTTGCATGTTCGAGTCACGTCATTCGCGCCGCCCGGTGCGAATTCACATCTATTTGCATCTTTGCATTGCATTGTATGTAATCCGCCGTGCGAAACGCTCACTACGCGTCATATGTGTACGCACCGTAAGTATACTTAAAGTACACATACTGTAAAATAAAGTGCAATCATACTTGTTAATCATAAGTCAACAGAAGTGTCAGTAAGAGCATACTTGAGTTTAAATACGTGTGATGTTTGAAGAAAACAAAGAAAAATCATCATTCTGCATCATTTCCAATAAAGTCATTTTGCAAAATTATAAAAAGTGTAAAAATGGTAAATGGTCTGCACTTATATAGCGCCTTTTTTAACCTTAGCGGTTACCAAAGCGCTTTACACTGTGTCCCAATCACTCGCACACGCACGCAAAAAAATGTCATAATTATGGTCTGGTCTCTTAGATTATAGAACTACGTTTTATAATGTGATTGTGACCCAAAGGAAAGGCTTTATGAGAGAAATAAGGGATTTATCCCAACAACTCAAAACTCAAATCCTATTATTCCAGAGTAAGTCATACACAATATAACTGAAGTATGTGTTTAGAGGCTTAGGAAATTTGTGGTTGTTTCACACCAACACTCACTTGGAAAACTCTTGAGGGAATGCATTGTTAATTACATTACATGACTGCTAATTTTTTTACACAACATTCAAGTAATGAACTTTGCGGAATCATGAGGATCGGAATAACAATCTCGGAACAGTTTCCGATTAACTTATCTACGTGCTAGTGAGACTCAATGTGGTCAAATTTCCTGTCACACATTGTAAGGAGAAAGAACCAGGATGTTCCTTAAGGAAGCTCGAAGAGATAAATGGCAGTGATGTCATGGACAAAAGAGTTATCATGATTCACCTCAGTTCTCAAAAAAACACAGGAACTTCCTGTATGCATTGATGACTCAATGGTTATTCAACCTTCTCCATCCTTATTCTCTTTGGCCTTGACCCAGATTAGAATCGTTCAAAATCAAACAAATAGGAGAGAAGTAGCTAGGCCATACATTCTGGGGTATTTGTAAAATGTGATTACCTAAACTGTCTGGACTGTCTATGGAGAAGCACATGAGGATGACGTCCGTGTCTGGGTAGGACAGAGGTCTCAGACGGTCATAGTCCTCCTGTCCAGCTGTGTCCCACAATGCCAGCTCCACCTGTTGATGAAAATTGGACAGAATGAGTAAAACTTCAGCAAAGACAGCCAAGTGAACTAGTCAAATCCTTCCATGACTGGTATAGCACACCAGAATATCTGATTGTTTATTCACAATTAGGGCAAAATAGCTAAAAAAACAAACAACATTTTAGTCCTTTAACATTATTTTGTGCATATTATAATTTTTCTCTAATTTTATATTTTTTTTTATAAAATTCCACACATGGACTTTCATTAACCTTTTTGAGTGATCATTCAAACACTTTTCCAATTATCGGTTGTCCAATGTCTGTGTTTCTTTGCCCTCTCTAACCATTTATTTTAGTTTTTCTGTATTAAAAGTGGCTTTTTCTTTGCAATTCTTCCCATAAGGCCGCACCACTGAGTCTTCTCTTTACTGTTGTACATTAAACAGGTGTTGAGCAGGTAGAATTCAATGAAGCTGTCAGCGGAGGACATGTGAGGCTATCTATTTCTCAAACTAGAGACTCTGATGTACTTATCCTCTTGTTTAGTTGTACATCTGGCCTCACACATCTTTCTGTCCTTGTTGGAGCCAGTTGTCCTTTGTCTTTGAAGACTGCGGTGTACAGCTTTGTATGAAATCTGCATTGTATAACCTTCATTCCTCAAAACAATGATTGACTGACAAGTATCTAAAGGATTCTTATTCTTGTTTTGTTTTGCCATTTTTTACCTAATATAGCAATTTAGAATGATTACTCAAGGATAAAGTGTTGGAGTGATGGCTGCTGGAAATTTGTCCGGTCTAGATTTGACCAAAAACAAGTTTTCAAATAGTGATGGTGCTGTTTTTAACATCAGTAATGTCCTGACTATACTTTGTGATCAGCTGAATGCCACTTTGGTAAATTAAAGTATCAATACCTTTCCGAAACAGTAAAATCTGTTTTGGCCACCAGTGTATATGTACACACGTGCACACACACACACAGTGTATATATATACATATACACACATATATATATATATATATGTATATATATACATGTATATATATATATATTTATTAACATTTTAATACATGTAAAGAGGCGAAAAAAATATATATATAGTGTTAAACATTCCTAATATAAACAGATGTCACTTAAGAACGGCTAATTGTAAACATGAAGTATGTGTGTAGCTCCTGCCAAAACCCAAGCCCAGGTTTTTAGACAGAAAATCCCCATATATTAACTAATTATAGATCAGATTTATCCATTAAATCTCATTTATCTTTTAATATGAATAAAAGATGGTTTACGTTTGAATATCAGTTTTCACAACAGTCGCTTCGTCTTGATGTCAAAATGGCCAAATATCTTTTTAATAATAATTGCCGGACAATCGGGCACAATTATCGGCCGATAATGTTAAAATGGCTAATAATAATTAATAAATAATAATTGGTCTATCACTGTATTTTACTAAAGGCATATGCATCTCTAGAGTATGGATGCTTTAAAATAGAAATTTGAAGCATCCCTATTCAAATCTGTAATTACATTTATGATACTACCGATAACGGATATGATGGTCAATATTTTGTAGTAAAGTAAAGTCGCCTGTTATGGTCACGAAATATCATGATTTCCATTTCTAAAAGGCAAATTAACATTATGGTTTCAATCCTTTGCATGTGTCTCTCTTACCTCCTCTTAATCTCTACTGGGCAACAACAAGGCTTGGCTTATCCAATCACAAGCCTAATGAATTGAATTAGGTAAACTGGTGATTAGAGGGAATCAAAGCACACCCCTTCTGCTCTCCTGTGGACTGAAGCTTAGCAATGCAGCAGAGTCATACTCTGAGCCTGATCCCCAGCATTACACTACAGTCTGTCCTCAACTCACTAACATTAGTGCTGCTGCCACTGAGAAAAATGAGAGGACACCAATTGTCCTCATGATCTGTTCAGTGTGGAATAAGTAAGCTCATGATGCTTGGTATACTCATTGTTATTCATAACAGATGCACGTGACACAAAAACATATTTTGGGCAAACCGTCGGCAATATCTCATCAACAAGACACGAGTGACTTGTTAACTCTCAATTCTTCCCGTATGTCAGTGTGTGTTAAATTAGGAGACGCCTGTCATTGAACAAGTAGAAATAAAAAAGACAGTGATTTCAAAGTTGTATTTGTAACCTGTTTTTCTTCTGATACACAGTACAATGGACTGCAAAAGTTTACTAGAATACTAGAGAAAATGTAAAAGGTTCAAATATTTACATGAATTTCTAAATATTTTAATGCACTTAAATTGGTGTGGATATTGAGCACGATTTGAAGCTAATGGAAGCAAGCAAATCTGACCTTTTGTAAAAAAAAAAAAAGATTTAACATGGTTATTGGACACTATCACAAATTAGCCCAATGTATATTTCGTTATTGACCTAGAAAGAGACCAAAATATTGTGTAATGAGAAAGTGTGTAAAAGTAGGGACGTGCCCAAAGCTGAATACTGTATTAGGAAAGGCATGAATAATGACTTCAAAACAGATAACGGATTCATCCAGATAATAGAAAAAATATTCGTTTGACTGATTATCCAAGAAGCACAAGTATACAGAAACATTTTAAATACCGTAAACGTATTCAAAATTACAACTAATTTATAAGTCTGTGAAGCCAAATTTACTAAAGTGTAAAACTTACGAATAAAAATGCGCACGGTGTGATTTCAAATAGGACGGCCGCGGTCTCGACTTTGTTTATTGTGCGCCTCTGGAGCTTGCACAGTAACATTAACTAAGAAACTGTATTATATACGTTTTCCTCTTCTTGAAATGTAAATGTAGTGTATTCACACTAAATGATTCCCATGTATTCATTTGTAAAACAACTGAGCTTATTTAAAAAAAAAAAAAAAAAAAAGCCCCTAAATTTGAGAATGTTAAGTGTCCTTGAGTTCTGGAAGGGCGCTATATAAATTGAACATTATTATTATTATTATTATTATTATTATTACTACTATTTTCCCGCTATTCTCTTCTGGGAAAACTAGAGTGGCTCACTCTTACCATTTATTCTATTGCATTTCATTACTTCTACACATGTAATATAAAAAGAAATGGCATCCACCACATTATGTTGAGTATTTCAAATCTTATGGGACTTTCACCTGTTTTTAGGCTATATTGATTTATTTTCATCCTTTTAATGTTTTTATTTGTATTTAATATTTGCTGCAACACGTGTGCTTGACATTTAAAAATTGCTTGACACATCATGCTGCAAGAATAACGTTGTTATACATGCACAGATATAAAATATATTTTTGTTTCAGCAGATATTTGTGATAGTAATATGAGGATAAACTACAGTGAGTTAATGTTGCCTACATATTCAGCTTCATCTGGTAAGAAAAGAAAAAAGAAATAATAATATAATTAAATAATAACAGCATTATGAATAGGCATATACAAGGCATATTTTATAGAAACTACAAATGTTATAAGAGTACCACTTTAAAATGGCAGTTTCATTTAGCTTTAATGTACTTCCAGTTTAAGCTCCACCCACATTCGGTTCTATCCGAATATACTGTAGATACAGTTCATTTTGCAATAGGAACAGATTTAGATACAGATAATGGCTTCACTGCATACCCCTAGTGTAAAGAGTAATATGTAAAATTCTGCTTTATTTCTTGGGTCACTAATGAAAAAAGCTAATTAACTGATGTATTGTGCACAGAGCAAAAATTCATATAAAAAATGAGAAGAGATTCATTTTGATTTCATGTTTACTTTAAAATCAAACTTCTATCCACAGTGTGATAAAAAGAACAGAATGTTCCCAAAGGGCAGAAAGATTTATGCTCAACCTCCAATGGGAAGCATCAATGCATTTCTCAAGCATTCAAAGTAATAATATGTTATGCTATAAGAAGAAAAACACCAACGAGAACTTGGTAAGCCATCCTCTTCTGGTCCTTAACTCCAACATTTCCTTTGGAGGAGACATAAACGGAGCCCTCCTTCCCCAAGCACCCCTCTTCCATCACAGGAAACGAAGTGGTCTGTTTAATCATGTTATAGGAGTTGGCCGGTCAAACGTGGGGACGGGCATATCTTGAGTCCAGTCAGGAAACCAGAAAGAACAGCCATTTCCTGTTTTGCCAAGTTCCCTTTAGATTTCATAGTGGTCAGTGCTGCAAAACATCAGCACTATGGGCTATCTATCTATCAGACAGATTGAAATAACCCTTTTAAAACCCCTCATTCCAAAACAATGACTTATTTTTCGCTGACTGGTGTGACTCAATGATTGTTAAAGAAATATTTGGAAAAGGTTTTTTGTAGAAAATCACTTCATGTTGTTGATATCCAGTACAGTTAAAAAGTGACAATGATTTTATTTGGCATTTTTCTCATTTAATAGTTTTTTCCATTACAAATGATACGTCCGGCATAACAACTTAAGTGCAAAAAGTACGGAGTGATGGTGGCGTAGTGGCTAAAGCACAGGGCTGTTAATCAGAAGGTCGCTGGTTCGAACCCCACGGCCACCACCATTGTGCCCTTGAGCAAGGCATTTAACTCCAGGTTGCTCCGGGGGGATTGTCCCTGTAATAATTGCACTGTAAGTCGCTTTGGATAAAAGCGTCTGCCAAATGCATAAATGTAAATGTAAGTTTAATTGTGAAAATTGGTATGTCCATAGAGTGCGTTTTCATGCTCACCGATTTGCTAATAACTTGCAAAAACAGCTTATTCAAGAAATTCGACAATGCAAGAAAACCACGTTTACATGAGATTTGAAATCATCGGGTTATTCTGTGCTTTTGATGTATAAAACGTAAAGATGCATGCACACAACATACTAGACGTGCTGGCAAAAACACAGAATGCAACGGAAAATCGAGGTAATGTGCAAAAAATTTTTTTTGCTTAAACCATTTATGACCCAACCCTAAGCCAATTAAAACAGTGCAAGTAAAATTGTAAAAATAGTGCATATAAATGTGTTTAATGTCACATATTTGCTTGCATTTAATTGAGTAAGACATAGTGCTACAATGCTACAACTATATTTTCAGGTTTAAAATACATTTTGAATCTCAGATTTTCAATGTGGACTTTTTGAACCCACTGCATATATACGGTGTTGGACTCAAAATAACATCAACAACGGGTGTCGGAATTTAGTTGTATTTGACGGCAAAACTGATGGGTCCATCCAAAAAAAAGAAAGAAAGGGAGAAGGAAAGACAAATAAAAAACATATGCGTTCTGGGTCACTGACACAGCTATCAGTAATCAGCTTTGGGTTTCACAATCAGACAGAAATTCTAAACTAATCCAAACCTCAAGATCTGGAAATAGGGAAAACTAAATTTGTTAAGACGAGCTGTATAAACACAGGTTTCAGTAAAGGAACAAGAATCAATACCAACCTGTTTGCCGTCTACTTCAATGTCTGCAATGTAGTTCTCAAACACAGTGGGCACATAGACTTCTGGAAACTGGTCTTTGCTGAACACTATAAGTAGACAGGTCTTCCCACAGGCTCCATCACCCACGATCACCAGCTTTTTCCGTATGGCTGCCATGCCTGGACAAAAAAAACAAGCTTCAGCATGTTTTGAAATGACTTCATTTAAATAGAATCCCTCATAAAATTGCACTTCTTTAATGCAAAATGAAAATTCTGCCATTTTTTTACTCAACCTCATATTGCTTCAAACCTGTATGCTATGTGTGTGCGTAGATCTTTACGAATGTGAAGAATGTGAGCTGCTCTCTGAAGGGGATTTATTTGGACAAGCTGGTATGAGAAATTCATTAAACCATAATAATTGCAATTGGGAGCCTGCAAAGATGTTAATTATACATCATCAATAGCGGTTCACTTTTGCGATTTGTTACGATAGTGTTCATATTAGCAGCGAACCGCACTGTTACGAGTTCACATAAACCGTAACCCAGCCAGACCACCTTTTCAAGCGGTTTCGTGTGCACACTTTGACGTCATTCGAACTCAGGTGTGCACCAAATGTGCTAGTGTGAAAGCATTCCAACAGTTTATAGTGGCTATGGCTATCAAGCTTCTAAAAGGAATATAAAACAACATAAAAATAGTCCATTGCAACTTGTGCACTATATTCCAAGTCTTCTGAAGCCATATGATAGCTTCGTATGCGCGATTGTCATTTTTTTAATCATTATTCAGTGATAATCTTCTCCGCTGAAACATTCAGGTTTCTGTAGACAGCATTTGGCACAAACAAAACTGAGGACCTTGACATGCTTTAATGCAAAATGCAACAATAGAGATATTAATTCTGATTGAAAGAAAAGGAAAATCAATATAACTGAAACTAGAGGAGTCCAAACCCTTGTAAACTGCATGCATGATTTCATGCGCAATAATTACTGCTGTTCGTGAGAGCCTAAATCCATAACTACGTCAGCTGACGGGTGATTAGTGTAGCTATAACAGCAGCCTTTGAACAACCTTTTTTCATTTATTTTTATGGCATGGTTTCCAATTTATTATCCAATACAAAACTAATTCCTGTAGTGGCCATTTTAAATGACAGATTGTGTTAAATGCACAAGTACTTTAACCCTTTTATTCTAATTTGGCTTTGATCAGGTGGATTTGATTTATTTGCTCTCTGCTTTGCGACTAGGACATTACAAAATTCATACTTTCTTGGACCAATATTATCACTTCATTCAGCCATTTGATGTCCTCCATAAAAGAACAACAGACTTGAAACGCACACATGATATGAACATCTGTCTAATGCAAAACGATATGAAACTTCCCTTGAGGACAAAATCATCATGGGCTTCAAATCACACAACAATGCAGGCAAGGATTCTAAACCCAAACACATCTGTCATACTTGCAACAGCTAATTAATTATTAACAAGTTTGTACAGTCAAATTGCATGAAGAAACAAATTAATGTAGAAACTTCAATTAACCAGTCTTTGGCCTTCGCTAATGAAACTCTATTTGAACGTGCTGAAATACCTGGAATATTGTTTTTCAAGAAATGTTCCAGGTTCAATAGAAGTTAAGCTCAGTAGACAGAATTGATGGCATAATGTTGATTGCCAAAAAAAATAATTTTGACGCATCCCTCGTTTATTAAAAAGAAAAGTAAAAATTGCAGTTACATTGAGTAAGGCACTTACAATAGAAGTGAATGGGGACAGTCCATCCATATACATTAAAATAATTTGTGTAATAAAATTACTTGCTTAACTTCGGTTTTAAGTTATATCCAATAATATTTTAGTAAAAGTGATATATAGGTATAGGTCTCTCTCTCTCTCTCTCTCTCTCTCTCTCATATACATACTAATGGTCAAAAAGTTTTGAAACACTTATTCATTCTTCATTATGTTTTTTTCCTTCACATTTTAGAATAATAGTAAAGTCATCAAAACTATAGAATAACATAAATGGAACTATGGGAATTATGTTGTGACTAAACAAAATACAAAATAAATAAAAACTTCTTCAAAGCATCTTCAAAGTGGTCACCCTTTGCCTAGAAATTGCAGACACTCGACATTTTCTCAACCAACTTCTTGAGGTTTCACCCTGGGATGCTTTTTAAACAGCACTGAACGAGTCTATCTATGTTGGGCACTTATTGGCTGCTTTTCTTTATTATTTGGTCCAAGTCATCAATTTCAAAAACTTTTTTTAAATTACATTTTAGTTTTATAATTAAACAAATTAATATGGTGGCACAATTATATTTTTCGTCAAAACTAATTTCAAACATTTAAGCATTCACCTTCAGATCAAAAGATTTTTAAGATCATGAGAAACATTTCAGTCAAGTGTTTCAAAAGTCTTGAATGGCAGTATATATAATATATAGGTAGACCTATATATCAGTTTTACTGATTAATCAGTGTCGATAGTTGCTTTTTGGCACTAATTGGTTATTGGTTATCGTCAAAAATCAATGCCGATAGTTGCAGATATTTTTTAAATTGCAGATTTAGTTTTAAATTCCATATTAATTACCTCATCTGGTGAAATATACACAAATAACATTCTTCATCTGATTAATATATAGGCTATAAAAAGCTTAATTTGGTAATTATTTACATATCATTACATTGTAATGAAGCCAATCTCTGCCATGTCAAAATAAGAGCCCTTTATGGGCTTGTTTACATAAAACACATATCTTATTCCCGGACTTTCAGTTTCATCATACCACGGTGGTTGAATGACCTTCCCAACTCAATCTGTGAAGCTGACTCACTCTATCTTCAAAAAACGGCTAAAAACACATCTTTTCCAAAAGCACTTAACCAGGCACAAAAAAAAAAAAAAAAAAAAAGATATATATATTTACAATCCTTGTTGCACTTAAATCTGTTTTGTATACTATTCTGATGATAGTGAAACTTTGCAATATGGCACTTTTCGTACCACTGTCTCCTTAAGATGATTCGCTTATGTTTTCCTCTTTTGTAAGTCGCTTTGGATAAAAGCATCTGCCAAATGAATAAATGTAAATGTTTACAGTTAAGCACCAAATCTAAAAATAATTTTCAAAATGTACTTTGACTCGTCCCTCCTATGCTTTAAAAAAAAAATTTATAATAAAGTGTACAGTGAGGCACTTACAATGGAAGTGAATGGAGCCAATTTTTGGAGGATTTATACAGAAATGTGAGGCGTATAATTTTATAAAAGCACTTGCATTAATTCTTCTTAAAACTTGCGTATTATTTGAGCTGTAAAGTTGTTTAATTTTTCATTTTAAGTTGTGTTGACTTTACATCGTCATGGTAACAAAGTTGCAAAATTGGCTATAACTTTAAATAGAAAAGGTTAGTAAGTGATTTTAGCACACTAAAATCATGTTTACATGCATATAGTTTTGTGACTATACTTTTGAAAAAGTGAGTATTTTAGCATTAAAATTTGGCCACATTCACTTCCATTGTAAGGGCTTCACTTTAATTAATATTTTATATATATAAATAAACAAGGTATTATTTTTTTGTGGTAATTACCAAGATGCCACAAATGCTGTCTATTGAGTTTGACTTGTATTGAATGCAGAACACATCTCTTATATAAATGTTATGTTCACTCATGTTAAAAAAAAACATCTGCTCAAACTGAAGTAGTGAATTATTTCAAATTCACCCCTTTGTTCACTTAACTGTGATAAACAGCAAAAGTTTCATCTTTAAAAATAGCTAGGTTTATGATAAATCCAGTACAATAAGACATGAAAAGCAGAAATGACTCTCATATTGATGGGAAAGGTGAAATAGTTTATTAAAATCTTAATACATGTTCTTTGGAAATGCCACTATCACCTCGATCTGTAAAGCATTTGCTCACCGACATCAATTTCCACAACATACCCTCTTATGGGAGCCATTGGCAGTGTGATAATTCTTTGGAAGGAGAGGTGAAGTATTTGCCTGTATCTGTATGTGGGTGGTGAGAGATTTGTCCTGCATCCATGATGAATAAGTGCCAATTGTAAAGCACAGCTGTGCGTATACTTCTAAACGCCACCTGCACATCCATTCTTGCTCGATAATCTGACAACACACACATTAACACACTTCTCCACTGTCTGGCCTCCTGCACCAAGACCACTTATCAACAGGCCTCCATCAGATTGTGCTTGGAGCCCTCTCCTCGTCTCGGCGTAGGTTTGCCTCTCATAGAAAGCTCCATCCACCCACAGGAAACGCAGGGTTTTATTTTCAACGACCAGAGAGGGGGAAGCACAGGGAAGTCTTTGAAAAATAAGCGGAGAAAAGAGGGGATTTTGTTGCCGATTAAGTCTGGTTGGTATTGCAACTGGGACAATGGTTGTTAAACTGACAAAACAAATCTGTCAAGTTTGTATACTCGAGTTGATACTATGCAGAGATCAAATCGACAAAGTTAGATTTTTTGAGGCCAACCAAAGTTTTAATTTCTACCATGCTTATGGGCTTTCAACTCAAAGTTTTTAGTCCATCGTTTTCGTGAAATAAGTTAAATAACTTCAATTTGAACAAATCTTTAGGTATTTGGACCCTCCTTGACTCAGTACATTTTCATAGACTTTAAAAGTTCTGATTTCTGCCGGAATTCAATTTTTTAAAGGGGTCATGACATGAGAAACCAAATTTGCCTTGATCTTTTGGTATATAAGAGGTCTTTGTATCATTAAAACGTCCTGCAAGTTTAATATTTTAAGACGTCCTCCCCATTCTAAACGAATCATTTATTTAATCAAGCTCAAAATACAGCTCGTTCTGGATTCATGGTTAGAAGTGACGTGTCGGTTAGAAGTGACGTAACAGCGTTTGCATATGACCGCCTCCAGCACAAGATAACTACGCTTTAAGCGCCAAGACAACTACGCTCATTTCAGTATCGCCGTGCGCCTCACAAGTGTTCAGTCGATGGACAGCGAGCTCTGACAGAGACTACTTGTGCACAGGAAAATTACGATGCCACACAGATGTGCTGTTCCTGGCTGTGGTCAAACAAAACCTCTGAATAAGCTGCCGAAAGATCCAGACGTCAGGGAAAAATGGATGCAGTTTATTTTTTGCGGATCGACCCAGTCACGGCAGTGTTAACTTAAGCGTTTGTTCTGTACATTTTAAGGATGACTGTTTTGAGAACAAATCTCAATATGATGCTGGCTTTGTCAGAAAACTGTTGCTCAAAGATAAGTCCGTGCCGACAATTCTGGGAACAACGACGACGCAAACTGTAAGTAATCTATTTTAAACTTTAAACTACTTTTTAAAGCGCAATTTCATTCATTATGAATAATCACAGTGTTTTTACTTAGTTTACTTGCATATTGTTCTGGCTGGGAGCGTCAATAATTGATACATAGGCACTGACGTTAGCCAATCATAACAGTGGGCGTTAACACTGAAGTCTTAAATGGAAAACGCCCCCAAAACAGACTGTTTGAATCAGAGGATGAGAAACAGGGTGGGAAAAGGTCATAAATCACTAGATTTTAAAAGTTTTTCTTAAAAAAAAAATATATTAATACTATAATTGCACCTAAGGGAACATAATAATACAATAAAAAAAACCATGTCATGACCCCTTTAAATGTCACATAAACGCTTTAAATTTAAATTTAGTAGCTAATGAAAATCCCTGAAATTACCCCATTTCTTTTGAGACAAGATGCTAATTTTGTATTCATTTGTATCATTTTCAGTTCGGTTTAAGGTCATTAAATTTAAAAAAAAAATGCAATAACTTTCCAATAAGTGAAAGGATAGTATTTGGGGTAAAAAGCACGCCTGTTACAGGGGCTAAAGGCCCCTATTAAACACAAAGTATTTCTGAAGTGGGGTAAGTAGATTTCTTATGAAAACTGTTCAAAGTGGGCTCACATTGAATCATCCAATCACAAGAGAGTTTGGTTTGTTTATAGAATACTCCAGATGTAATAAAATGGCAAATGTATTTGAAGTTAACAGGAAATGGTTGACTTTTTCTGAAGTAGTTATTTTGAGTAAGCATCATCTTAATTTGTTACTCAATTCATCTTGCTGTCTCAAAATGATTTGCATTAGTTGACAAATTGTGCCCTATAACTATTGCCCCAGTAACTACGATTTCACTTTAAAGCCCCAAGGGGCCTTTTACCATATACACCTTTTTTAAACTGAATTTTAATTAAAAAAACCTTCTATTATTATTTATTTTCACACAAATGATGTTGCTCCATCAATATTCAATAATAATTCATTAATTTGTTTAACCTCGATACAATCTGTGACCAGAAAAAAGCTAAATTTCCTTAAGAGGTGCATTTAGCCCCATTGTACCATACATGTTATTTGGACCACAAATGGCTTCTGCATTGTGCGGGTGCTCTGAAAGACAGTGGTGTTGCGCACACATGTTAAACTTGCCGTATTTGACGTCCTTCCAACAAATATTAAATTACGCATTGTCATGCCTGCATGCATTGGACAGACAGATGAAGAATGCAAACATTATTTCTGACAAAAGGGGTCAGAAGCTTCATTATTAAAAAATTACATAATACTGCAGCAAAAGCTATGAGAAATTTAAACAGTCCTGTCGGTAGAGAGATATTAGGAAATCTTTGCCGTGATGTGAAAAGAGAAACAGCTGGAAGGATGCCATTGATGCTCGGGAGTACTTTTATTTGAAAGCAAAACAAAAAGAATGCAACAGATCTGAGTTGATAAAGAAACTTCCTTGAGCGCATCATATCTCTCTTACACAGCAGCGTCTGGCATGAGTGGAATTCCCTACTGGTCCGTTTTCCTGTAACTAGCACTTTAACTGAAGTTGTGACTCAAAAACTGTATAAATGAAAACATTTTAAAATGAGTCATTTTAAAAAATGTATTTTCAATTAACGACAAAAGAAAAGCCCATGAATAGAGAAAAGCAGGTAATTCAGGTTAAGGAAGCAAATAGAAACACTCCGGGTTCAATACAAGTTAAGCTCAGTCGACAGCATTTGTGGCATAATGTTGATCACCACAAAAATTTACTTCAACTTGTCCCTCCTTTTATTTAAAAATAATAATAATCTGGGTTACAGTGAGACACTTACAATGGATAGTGAATAGTCCACCCAAAAATTTAAATCCTCTCATTATTTATTATTTACACACCCTCATTCCATCCCAGATGAGTATGACTTTCTTCTGCTGAACACAAACAAAGATTCCCTACAATGCAAGTGAATGGTGACCAAAACATTGAAGCGTCAAAAAGGACATAATGCATCATAAAAGATTTGACTCTAGTGGTTCAATCCATGTCTTCAGAAGCGATCTAATCGGTTTTGGCGAGAACAGACCGCATGATGGTGAGTAAATTATGAGAGAATTTTCAAAGGTTCATGTCATCTAACTACAATAGATGGCAGGGTTTTTCACTAAAGCAACTGGAGTTCCACCATCAAACCTTTAATGAAAGAAAACCCATTGCATATGTTTAATATATTTTAAGCCTTAATCTCAAACATTCATTCTTTGATAATAGTTTAGCAGCATTAAACTGTCTCAACAACTTCATATCTTATATCTATTGCAATGCAAACTGCATTGAATTATCAGAAAAAATAAAACAATGAACAGAAGCTTTGTCCTGCAGTCCAAACAACACATTCTGATTTGTGTATAATTGTTATAGGTGTACTTTAAGACCTCATATTAATTGAGAGACTACATGGGATATTTGTATGTCTGAAAATTAGTCACACAGCATGATTTTTTTTTTAGTTCCAAAACCTGGTGACCTAAGCCTCAGTCACCATCCACAATCATAGTATGGACAAAAAAATAAAATAAATTCAATAATAGTCTTAGTCATATGGATTTGAAACAACAGGAGTATGAGTAAATGACGACAGAATTTTCATTTATGGGTGAACTGCAAAAAGGCTAAAATGATTAAAAAAAAAAAAAAAAAAAAAAAAAATAATAATAAAAAAAAAGGTAAAAAGAAATGGTGACCAGTCATGATGTTAAAAAAAAATAGTTCACCCAAATTAAAATTCTCATCATTTACTCACCCTCATGCCATCTCAGATGTGTATGACATTCTTTCTTCTGCTGAACACAAAGAGTTTTAGAAAAACATCTCAACTTTCTTGGTCCATTCAATGCAAATGAATGGTGGCCAGAACTTTGAAGATCCAAAAACACATAAAGGCAGCATAAAAGTAATCCATTGTTAAATACAGGTCTCCAGAAGGGATTTGATAGGTGTGGGTGAGAAACAGATCAATATTTAAGTCCTTTTTTTTTTTACAATAAATTCTCCTCCCTGACCAGTAGGTGGTTATATGAATGAAGAATGCGAATACCCAAAAACAAAAGCAGTGGAATGTGAAAGTGGACATTCAGAGTAAAAAAGGACTTAAATAATAATATGTTTCTCACCGACTATTATATCGCTTCTGAAGACGTGGATTTAAACACTGGCATCTTATGGATTACTTTTATACTACCTTTATGTGCCTTTTTGAGCTTCAAAGCTCTGGCCACGGTTTACTTGCATTAAATGGACCAGCAGAGCAGGAGATATATTTCTGAAAACCACATTTATATTCAGCAGAAGAAAGAAAGTCATACGCATCTTTAATGGCATGAGGGTGACTAAATTATGAGAGAATTTTCATTTATAGGCCAATTGTTCCTTGAATTTCGATGTTGTCATCTACCCTTATAGGCCCATCATACAAGCCATTTTATTTGCCATGAGGTAGGATTATAAGGTGTCTACATCGAAGCATGTCACGTTCTTAGAATCAATAAATAGTGTTTCTGCACATATCAAACAATATACAGAAAACATGAGTTTAAAAGTCCTAGGCTGCATGCCTCCCAAGACCACTAGTTTACCTGAATTCAGGGTTTTGAGTGTAAAATGGCCTACAACACCTCTAGGATTAAGGAACAGGCCTTATCGACAATTTAAAGCATTTGGCTTCTGTGAAACACAGCTTTTGGCCGAAGGCAAAATTTCAGACTGCTGTATTAAATGCGTGACAGTGGTATAGATAAGTCGACGTGTCATCTTGAATTTGGTGGAACAACAGGTTAGTCGCTAGGCTGGGTATAGGAGAAAGTTTTCAACGCAAAGTTCTGCCGACTACAACGCCCTGAAGCTACTGAAGGGAAACTGTTCATGTACAGAGCTCGACTCAAAATGTATATCAAACGTTCACTTCTGCAAATTGATTCAGTGTATCGAAGAATAATCGAATCCCGAGCGGATGTGCACTTCACATTGCGTTTCTGCAAAACTATTTTATGTCACAACACTACATGGGAAACCCAGGTGGACGTTCACACTAAACGCGTTAATTATTCGTCGACGCGGGTTTTCAATCGTTTTTCTTTGTAATCGTGCGCAATGTGTCGCTGCATTTTTAAGTGTCATTTCTGCGTTTTTTTAGACGCAGTGACAAAAACTATCGGAAATAACTTTAACTTTTAAAAACTCGAAACACATGCGTTCTGATCTATTCGTTGCGTCTAGTTTTGTGTGTGTGTTTTAAATACAAGAATGTGTTCGGTGTGAACGGCCCCTTAAACGTGTATCAAACATAATCGAATACTGCGGAGCGTTGCGATTCGCAATTGTTCTTATTTAACATTTGTATTTATGTCTGTCTTTCACACTCTAAATGTTGACCCTCACTGTTTTGCTTCTGTTTTATCTTTTTTTTAACAGTAGATTTGACAAATCGCGAACGACAAAAAAAAAAAAAAAAAATCAACAATCACACGTTAAGAAAAACTAGCAATTTTCTTGTTATTTTAACTATTGCGGATCGCGGTACACCAGCCACCACCTACTTTTCCCACACCGCCTCTGCAAAAAAAAAACTTGTTTTCTACCAACATTCCTCAAGTCCGACATTTCAAATGACATGTAAGGTACATACACATAAATACCTTATTTTCTCGCGCGGTTTAGGTTCCCTGTGGTCCAGGTGATCGTGTGTTTAAATTTTAGGCGCAATGTGGAGAAATTCCCCAGGATTATTGCTTAAAGACAAGGGTTGACTCAAAAGAGGACCCGCCCGCTGTAATGGGGATTACACTAGACCGCTGCGCTGCTGAATGTTGACTGGTTGAGGAGGCGCTTCAGCGGGTGAGGATCATTGCGGTCCCTCCCACCGTCGCCGCCGATGAAGATGACATCATTCGGTTAGCTGGAGAGAGAGATAGTCATACGCCACAGCCACCTTAATTAATGTGCTATTTAGCCTGCTGCAATGAGTGGGAAAAGTCCATGCATTTCGTCACTGCTGTGCATTTACATTTCTTAATGTATGGATTGTGATTTCAGTACGAATTTTAAATGCTAATTTAAAATGTTACTGATAATAGTCATTGTATTATGCATAGTGTTTTCAACTAATTGTTTCGGAAAATATTGAGTAGATATTGTGTAAATTTTTGGTTAATTTAATACTTTGATTAACATAACATGTATTAAAATAAAAAAGTAAAACATATTTATACAAATCATTAAAATGATGCCTAATGTATGGTAAATATTAAAAAATATATTTTTTAGAATTATATGACCAAATATTTGTTATTATTATTATAAGAAAATATTATTTAGTATTTATTAATAATACACATATTTGGGGCCTGGGTAGCTCAGCGAGTATTGACGCGACTACCACCCCTGGAGTCAAAAGTTCGAATCCAGGGCTTGCTGAGTGGCTCCTAAGCAACCAAATTGGCCCGGTTGCTAGGAAGGGTACAGTCACATGGGGGTGACCTCCTCTTGGTCGCCAAAAATTGGTTCTCGCTCTTGGTGGGGCGCGTGGTGAATTGTGCTTGGATGCCGCAGAGAATTGGGTGAAGCCTCCACAATCGCTAGGTCTCTGCGGTAATGTGCTCAACAAGCAACGTGATAAGATGCGTGGATTGACGGTCTCAGACGCAGAGGCAACTGAGATTCGTACTCCACCACCCGGATTGAGATGAGTCACTACACCACCACAAGGACCTAGATTGCTTTGGGCATGCCAAATTGGGGAGCAAAATAATAATAATAATAATACAAATACATTTATTTAGATAGATTTATTTAATTTGACTTTATGTATGTACCATTTGCAGCATAAAATAAGCATTGTATTGACAATCACTCGCCCTACTCTCTAGATATCAGCATTGCCCTTTGACAAACCCATATAAGTTAACCACTATTTAGAACTTCTCATAATTCGCTTAACATGTAGCCTATTATAATAGCAAACCTCAACATTTAAAACAACTTGCTGTTTTAATATTTTTATTTTAAGTAATAATTAGTTATGAAACACATTCAAAAAGCAAATACTTGTTTGGAAAATATGGAAGAGCTACAAATAGTAGGTGTATCTAATCAAGGATGGCAAACATGTATGTGAATGGCTGTGAGATCTGGTTACCATCTGGAAGAGCATATAAAAGGACAGGACACTTATAGAATGTGATAAAATATAATGAAACTAACACCTAACACATCCAAAAATAGAACCAATTAAAATTGCACCAAAAGTAAAGACAAAAGAGCCATTGTAAAAAGGATAGATTTATTTCGATTTAGTCACATAATCATTTGCAAAGAGTAATCCTTTGACAATTAATCATCATTTGAAAGGCAGAACTCAATATGTATCCAGTATACACTACACAGTCACAACACTGACATCAAGTAAAGGAAATAAAGTACATTCAAGGTGTACAAAAAGACCAAAATGACTGATGAAACTAAGTTTGGGTTTCTCAGGTTCAGGTCTGGATCTAAATAGTTGTTGGAATTTAGATTCCTCACTGACAAAAGGTTTGAGACCAGATAAGGTTTTATCTACAGCAAAGAAATTGGTCATTCAGCTACTATGATTAAATCTACAGCAGTGCAAGCAATCAGTTCAGTGGGGTATAGAACGCCTGCTATACCCATCAATGTTTTATCCGAAATTAAACCCAGATAATTCTGTCTTTTTAATCATTAATACTGTACATTGCACATGGATTTTTAGGGTGTACGGAAAATGATCCTGGTTCAGCTACGTCTACAGAAGCAAGGTTGATACTAGTTTATATTTCTACGGAGCTTAAAGTAAACATGAAATGGCATTCAGAACCCACTTTACTTCTGACATGTTACATATTTATTAGTGAAAGATTTTCTCCCCTTTTCTCCACAATTTGTAATGCCCAATTCCCAATATGCTCTAGGTCCTCGTGGCAGTGTAGCAACTCGCCTCAATCCAGGTGGCGGAGGACGAATCTCAGTTGCCTCCGCATCTGAGAAGTCAATCCACGCATCTTATCGCGTGGCTTGTTGAGCACGTTAGCGTGGAGACCTAACGCATGTGCAGGCCCACGCTATTCTCCGTGGCATCCACAAACAACTCGCCACATGCCCCACAGAGAGGGAGAACATTATAGCGACCACGAGGAAGTTAACCCAACGTGACGCCATCCACCCTAGCAACCGGGCCAATTGGTTGCTTAGGAAGCCTGACTGGAGTCACTCTGCACGCCCTGGATTCTAATTTGCGACTTCAGGTGTGGTAGTCAGCGCCTTTTACTTGTTGAGCTACCCAGGCCCCAGTGAAAGGGGATATATATATATATATATATATATATATATATATATAGATATATAAAGAAAAAAATGGAATGTAGGGCAGACCTCAATTTTATTCATCGACAAATGAATGTGTACAAATTAATCATGCACAATAAGACCAGGAACGGAATCGCTGGGTACAATTTTGTCACCATTTACTCATTCCCTTTTTGTTCCAAACCTGTATGAATTTTCTTTCTTCCCAGGGACATAAAAAATATATAATTTTTGAAAGACTAAATATTGGTTGCTATTTTCCATGCATTCCCATTAAGATGATAGTGACTGGAGCTTTAAAGCTTAAAAAATGATGCAAAAGCACCATAACATATAAGGGTCAATCTATAATTAGCAGTACATTTGGCACTTGATGGTGAGAAGATTTTTTGTTTTTTAAGTTTTCTCCAATACCCAAATATCATCTTATAAAGCTACTTTAAAATTCAATATATTTACTATTGAGCAAAATCAGGGTAGCCTAATTTTGGACATTTTTCTTAAAAAGAATGATGTTACCAGGCTAATTTGTCAACAAATTAAGTAATTTTGTACACTTTTGGAAAATACCAAGAATTAACATAGCAACCTGATTTGATGGATTATGTGACCATTCACTAAAAGCAACAATTATGATCTCTAATGCTTTAATGAAAAAATGAGCAAGCACTAATATTTCACAAGTTATAATTATGACAATGCTCATTTTTATTTATTCCATCTGAACATTGTTTTAAAATATTTTACTGAACATGATTTTAAAAGGTTCCAAATGACTGCTAAGCTAATGTTCAATAACTCCTTCAAATTTAATAAATGTAACACTTTTAAACAACTCTTAATATCTGTAGAATGTGCTAAAAGTGTAACATTGTTGATATTTTTTAACACTTCAAGTCTTTCCTCAATATAGGGAACCTCGATCTACTGAGCACATGGCACCTTTGGAAATGTATTTTCAATAATATTGAATCATTTTTAGTAATGTTTTAAAACTGTTGACAGTAAATTAATCCACTCTTGGCTCAGGCTTGGCTTTTTGACAAATATTTGGAAAAAAGAGAAAGAACATAACTTTAAGTCCTTTATCCTTGTGTGTCCTGACGAAATTACACAATGTTGTGCAAGACATATTATATTGGAACAAACTGTTCCTTTTTGAAGTGATGTTTTTTCTTCAGATGGATAACTTAGTTGACCATTGTTTTTTCAGACAGACATAAAATTAGTTTATGTTTGAGGTCTCATTTTCATGCATTTGCAAAGTAGAATGACCAACTCTACAAAATCAGACAGATGAATACCAATGTTTTATGTCATATGCTTAGAGATGGCTTATCCAACAAATAATGAAGTGATTTGGAAAAATATAATTATGTACTAATAATATAAGCATTGGTACTGTAAATGGATGAAAATGCATTAGATAAATATCCCATGGGCATGAAATGTACCTGCAATTATAGAATGACCCATAAGCATAAGCATATGACTGGCACACTATATTCATGAACAAATCGTTCAGGCTGGTGAACCCGATTTACAGATTCATTGGAAATATCAGACTCTGAAGAATGAATCGGACATCATTACTTCTCTGTCAAGGTTTTCAGTGAATAATGACTTAATGATCTGTCTATTTTTCACACTAAGCTATCATATGACTTCAAAAGACTTGGAATATAGCTCACAAGTCATATGGATCACTTTTTATGATTACTTGAAAGCTTCAATCCCCATTCTTTATAATTGCATGGATCAGAGCAAGCAGTAGATTCTTCAAACAACATCATTTTTATTTAGGATGAACTATTCCTTTAAGAAAGTAAATAGGGTCGGTTTTGATTTCATGTTGACTTTAATTCTCAAGGAGACCTATTTGAACCCAAAACAGCTAAACTGACTGAAAAACTAAAGCCTGCATTGTTTTTTTGATTGCGTCTTGCTATAGAAAACCTTAAATTCAGTCACCAGTACAGTCAACAGAAACAACAGTCTTTGGAGACAGAAATAATCAGCAGTTTAAATTACAGCTCAAATGGTTTCTGCTATATACTGTATATATATATAGTCAAAAGTGCTTTTGTTATTTATTTCCCTTGCCATCAGGGTTTTTAGTAGTATTGGCTTATTCCTTTGCCACACTGAGACTCAGATTTCAAATGCCCCACTGATGTTAAAGGGACAGTTCAGCCAAAAATAAAAATGTTGTCATCATTTACCCATCCTATTGTTGTTCCAAACCTGCCTGGCTTTCTTTCTTACAAGAAACAAAAAAGGAGAATGAATGAAAGCGAATGGTGACTGAGGCTTACATTCCACCTAACATATGCTTTTCTCTTCCAAAGAAGAAAGATACAGCTTTGGAACAACATTAGAGTGAGTAAAAGATGACAGAATTTTCATTTTTGCGTGAACTATCATTTTAAAGAATACTCATCTGTTATAAGCCCTCGTGTCTTGTACTGACTTGTTGAGTATATAGTAGACAAATCAGAAAGAGGTGGAGAGCGGGGGAAGGAATGGCACTTGATGATGTCATCCCACACCTGACATGGGCTTGACGTTATTCAGAGTGAAGCATACAACTCGGAGAAGGGGGTATTGGGTCTCCCATATCCGATCCATGTGATCTAATGAAAATGATTTCTTGGATTCCAAGCCCTTTCTCTCGCCGTGTCCTGGTGTGCTTGTCCAGTGAACGTGGGCTCACCTTGTCATGTCTCTAACTCCGCTCCAGCCAGTGGAATGACAAACACTGTGATGTCATCACCAGAGCCAAGTCTTTCATTGGGCAAGCGCCATCCTCGCTCCTTCAGAACTCCACGTGAACGCATTAGGAGATCTTGTGCTGCAAGAGTGTACCTTTAAAACATGCAAGCACTGCATCAATATCTGAGCACTGAACGTAAACACAGAGTGGCAAAAGAGGGGATCTGCGTGCTTAGAGATGAAAAACAGTACATTGACATCTGCTGGTGGTACTACTAAAACATACCCCATTCAGCAAATTCTATGAGCACAGGGATGTCAACCGAGGGTACGTGGACCCCCAGGGGTCCATTATACTGCTATATAAAACATACAGTATTAAGGGACTGTAAGGGTAAGAAAAATACATTTCTATTAAAACATTTGTCACACTCTCACTAATACATTTAATTTGTCTACTAGCAATGTACAACAGTGTATGTATGTGCATCAGAGGAGATTTATGTTGTTTTTTTGTTTTTGAAAGTCATAAAAATTCCCACCACAGTGTCCGGCATATCTCAAATTCTGTTTAATAAAATTCCATGGTGGAAATGATGGTGATGGAAACATTTTCAATGTTTTGACAAGGCAGTTTCATAACTAACTTTTTATGTACAGTATCCCAAATACAGACTTTTTTTGCATTATTTGGAAAAATTATGGCCTGATTGACGTTTACACTTTTGTCGACTTGGTTAACAAGTACACTAACGTTTGAGAAAAGAGGCAAAATTGATTGGAGTGGAAATGATGCCACATCAGTGGGACAGTCATACATTTTGAGAAATTCATAGAAATAAGTTTGACACAATAAATATTGAAAAGGTGTTTATTTCACTCTTCTTTTTTAGATTATCACAGTTTTAAACATGTAATAATTTGTATTTTTATAATTGATTTACATAGTTTAATATTGAACTCTGGGTCTGCCACAATGCAATCTGTACATAAAAGGAATTTGTACCAAAAATAAATGATGAAGGCTTGGTTAAAAAAAAAGTTGGTTTTAATGTGACCATATAAAAAAAAAAAGAAGAAAAAAAAAAAAAAAGAAAAGCTGAAATCTGTTAGTTTTAATAAAAACCAACCCCTAGGCCAAGGATATGAAATTGCCCAAAGTTAAAGAAACACGCATCTTTTTTTCAATATTCAAAAATTCTATAAATTATTCAAAATTTTGTTCTAAATATGGTTAAAGTGGTTGTTCACCCAAAAATGAAAATTCTCTCACTATTCACTCACCCTCATGCCATCCCAGATGTGTATGACTTTCTTTCTTCTGCTGAACACAAATTATGATTTTTAGAAGAATATCTCAGCTCTGTAGGTCCATACAATGCAAGTGAATTTGTGACCAGACCTTTGTAGCTCCAAAATTCTCATTAAGTAAACATAGAAGTAATCCATATTATTATTATTATTATTATTAGAACTTTATTAATCCCCGTGGGGCAATTTCTATAGTGCTACAGCAGTACTTCATACAACAACACAATAACTAAACAAGAATACAGCATACCAGATCACACATTGTGAATAAATATTAAAGATAATTAAATAAATACATAAAAATACAATAGTAATGATAAGAAACTTTGATATCACCCATTACATAGTCGAATAGCCACAGGCACAAACGTAAATTTATATCGATTTGTAAGGCACCTTACATCACGTAGATGTCTCCAAAGGGGAACAAGGTCGAACTGAGAGTGCAAGGAATGCGTTCCATCTCCCATGATGCTATAAGCCCTTCTTATCACCTGTTGCTCATAAAATACAGTTAAACTACGTAAAGGTACACCAGTCATTTTTGAGCATAGTTTAACAATGGCTTTGAAGGCGGTTTTTGTATTTGATTCCAGTGGTTAAATCCATATTTTCAGAAACAATTTAATAGATGTGTCTTTTAGAAGTCCTTTTTTATTCAAAATCTCCACTTTCACTTTTACATGTTGTGCCTGTTTAATTTCACTTTCACATCTGAAAGTGAAAGTTAAAGTGGAGATTTAGAGTTTTTTTTTTTTTTTATCTGTTTCTCACCCACACCTATTATATTGCTTCTGAAGATTTGGATTTAAACACTGGATGTTTCCAGTGAGTTTTGGAGCTACAAAAGATGTGATCACCATTCACTTGCATTGTATGGACCTACAGAGCAGAAATATTCTTCTAAAAATCTTTGTTTGTGTTCTTCTGAAGAAAGAAATTCAAACACATCTGGGATGGCATGAGGGTGAGTAAAAGATAAGATCATTTTCATTTTGGGGTGAATTATCACTTTAATTTGTTAAAATGACCTTTTCTTTTAAACTGATTGAAAGAAACAACCTCTTGTATTATTTTTAGTGGATTCCATTGCTTCTATGGAGCTTAAAACCATCATTAAATCACTCATTTCTGACACTACAAGTGAGCCCAAACAACAGTCATAACAAAACTCTGTTGAAAAGGGTTGCTATCAAATTTGCCTATGCCTACAGAGTCTTACCTCAGGGGCTCGTTGGGTTCACGGCCAGATAGGAAAGTTGTCACTGCATCTGTAACTTCTCTATCAGTTGTGACATCCCATAGTCCATCACTACCCATGATCAGGACATCATCAGGCCCATGTTTGTGCTCAGAGATGTTATACACCTTTACCTGGACAATTCGTGGGTATTAGCATGAAATTCAACTCATGGCATTATGACACTGATATATATATATATCAGTGTCCTGAATGATCTCTATCATGTAGAGTGAATAGATTATTAAATAAACAAGTAACTAAGAAGCTAAATGACGATCTGAATGAAGAACAAAAGAATGGCCTTGCATACATTTTTACAAAAATACCCACTTATAAACTCACCTCTGGGCAGCATGATAGGAATGGTTTGATATGAATGTTTGAGTTGTACACTTTCAGGTCGTGATCGCCCAAACCACGTGTTACGCCAATAGTGGCCATGACCCGGGCCTGTGAACGCAAACACAAACTTAAAGTTGCAGGTTTGGGTAGTTGACAACAATTCCATTAACTTAAAAAATAAATAAAAAAAAAACATTATTATAATTGGTTAAAACTTCTATGAATGGATAAAGGAAAGTGAATATTTTACATGTTGTGACTGGTCACCATTTCTTTTATTTTAATCACCTTTTTGCCAACATTGGTCATTTAATATGTTCCTACGGTGTGACAAATTAATTGTAAAAAGTGCAAATGTTCCATATTGTTTCTCAATTGAAATGAGGTAATTTTAAAAGCCCATTTACTGTATATAAACTCTGCCCTATAACTGTGATAAATGTGTTTTTAGCAATTCCTGTATGCAACACCTCACTACTGCTGCTTTGTAATAAATAGCAGTGAGAACTGTGGGGGAAAAGCAACTTTTCATTTCACACATTCATTAGATTATGTGTTAGGCCTGTGACAAATGTTACTGTTATGAAGCTTGAAACAAAATCCATCTAAAGCATCTGGACTTTTTAAAGTTATATTATTAGAGAAAACAAGCAATATTCAGTTACCTTCTTCCCTTCCCCATAAATCAGTGGGAATTTAAGATCATCCTCTACAATTGTCTTATATGCCCTGAAATAATAATGGAAAATGGTTATGGAATACAATAAAATAATAGATTTAAAGCTTTGAAACAAAAGCCACTGTGAAATTTCTGAAAATAACCACCATAACCACCATAAATCATTCCCCTAAAACTCTCGTTCCTTCAAAGACATTCAAACTCACCAGCCAGTCATTGTGTGGTCTCTGAAGAGCATCTTCTTGCCGAGCTCCTTGTGTTGGATGCGCCTGGGAAACTCAATATGTGTAAACTCATTCCCGAGCAGCTCTGGTTTAAGGAAGCCCTAGATTCAAACAGCACAAAAGATTTACAATAATAATGGAGCAGTCAACCACTATAAAGGATAAATATGAAATGGAATTCAAGTATAGCCATATTTGGTACACAAGTCATATGGGAATTGTATTGGAATTAGAGTGGAGTGTAAAAGTTGTAACTCACCAGATGCTGTAACCTCTGTCTTTCACTTTCAGGTGTGAACTCAGTGGACATGGGGATGACCTCATTGGTTTTGACAATTATGGCTCTGCGGAGAAATAACACTCTTCATTTTATTTTAAGTGTTACAATGTGTATTATACATTCTACAGTATGGCAGTTTGTCATTGTGGCAATCAGTTACTGTTAGAGCTGTCATTATGATTATGTAATTTTATGAAATCATTGTGGAACATATTGTTGCATATACATTAGTATATATATTGTTTACTTAAAGGAATATTGTGGGTTCAATACAAGTTAAACTCAGTCGACAGCATTTGTGGCATGATGTTGATTACCACAAAAAAGAAGTTCGACCCTTCCCTACTTTGACCCGATGTTACAGTGAGGCACTTACAATGGAAGTAAACAAAGCCAATTTCTGAAGGGTCTAAATGAAGAAATTTTAAGTGTATAATTTAATAACATTTCTACAGTCATTTTAGGGTTTTTTGACATTACATCTCCATGGCAACGAAGTTGTAAAATTGACTATTACTTTACACAGAAAAGGTAAGTAAGTGATTTTATCACACTTAAATCATATTTACACACATATTGTTTATGTCTTGTGGCCTTACATTTGTATTTTAACATTCAAAAATGGAACGTTATGGAAAGTGAATGGCCCCCAAAACTCATGTAAAAATAAAAAACAAATAATTGCAAATGGTGCGTCTTTTTAAGACTAATATATTCCAATACACGTTAAAGCTGCTGTAAGCAATTCTTTGAAATACTGTATTTCATTAATCTTTTTAGACCTCTTACCTGCTGTCTCCGGCATTTGCTACATAGAGCTTTCCCAACAAGTGTATTGCAACCAAGGCACAACAGCCACCAGAAATGCTGTAAGATTCTTTCTCTCTCTCTATGAGGTCATCCTGTAGAATAATACAACAGGCTTAGTACCCTCTTCTATTTGCATTACATCTATAGTCAGCACAGTAGTCAGTAAAATCAGTATTTACTTTAACACGCACATGTATATTTGATAGATACTGCCGATGTCATATGAATGAGCCCTAGACAACAGAAACGTCTAATGATAAAGCATTAGTAGATGAATGTTAGACCAGATTTATGTCGTTTCTCAAGCCTTTCCAACAATAGGAATTCTAAAGTCTTTTCCAGAAGGTAATACAATGGTACTTTGATATATACCACGCCATTGAGGGATTACATTTTATTTTTAGCAGACACTTTATCCAAAGTGACTAACAAATGACTATTATACAAGCTTAAACGGCTTACAGTGGTTTGCTGGTCTTATCTGGCCACCAGGCTGGTTTCCACTTGTTAAACTGGTCTAGTTAATGGTTTAATGGTAAAAAATGGTTTTATGCGCTTGTCAGCTGATCAGGCTGGGAGACCAGCAGACCGACCAGTTAAACCTGCTGACCACCAGCTTGCACAGGCCAAGAGACCATCTTAAAGCAGCCAAGACTGACAAACCACCTTAGTCTGGTTTAAGTTAGTCTTTTCAGCAGTGACCTTATCAAATTTCAATTGAGTAGGCCTACTAGAATCATACCATATTCATATACAATAGAATTGATTTATATCATGGAGCATAGCCCATGGTCTCCAACCCACAGTTCTCACCATCTGTCTAAATGCAGTCTCTATGATCCCCATCACCAGGCTCTCCACACTAATGTCTTTCTCCATGTGGAACCGCGGCTCATCTGGGAGCCCCTCCTGCTCCTCTCCATCCAGGCAGGCCCCTTTTTTGGCATCAGCTTGGAAGGGGCTCCCGTTCTTGGCCAGGCAGATGGGTGGTGGACTATTCTGGTTTTCAAGGAGATGGGCGACATCACAAAGACGATCACGGATGATACGTTGGAGAAGTTTGGATGCCATGAGTGCAGCTCCAGAGCCTGCATGTCCATCAAAAACACCCCAGAAGTGCATGGGAATACCTGCAGTGTCCTGCAAGAATAAGAGCAAAAGTGAGTTAAATTATGTAGTGATGAGACAAGGTTTGTATTAGTGAGAGGTTATATTAGATTAGATATGTTTTAATGAGTGAAACATACCTCCCAAACCTAAAACCTTAACCTTACCCTAACCAATTTTGATCTAAAATAAAAATATAAAATTAAAAAAAAAAAAGCTAATTTTCTGAAGCAACCACATCATCTCGTGTTGCTTCTATGGCACTCTTGTCTCATGAGTCAGCTTGTGTGCTTGACTGGTCTCGAACTGCGCACTTCAGAGTCCAAAGTCAAACACTGAGCAACAATGGAAGCTGATCACATTACAATAAGTGTATTAGAGTAGGTGAGTCTGTAAAAGTGTTTCGATATCATAACATAGCAGAGTGTGAGAAACAGAATGAAAAATAAGTGTTTATTTAGTCATAATCAGCCATTGTAGTCATTATTTGTGTGAAAGTGAATAAAACGCACAGTTGTTATAGCACCTCTAATGTTAATTTCACCAAGAAACGGTGACGAAACTTAGAATTTGGCACATAAAAGTCAGCTTGCAAAACTCTAGTTATAGTAACGATCATTCTAGGAGACATGGTTGGATAAACTCTCTGGAATACTTAACTCTGATTGGTTAATTGCGTCTATTATACCACAGAATGCCGCAATTGACCAATCAGAGTTAAGTATTCCAGAGAGTTGTGCAATCAGGCACAATAACATGTAAAAACACAGGAGGGCATCAGGACTCGTTCTGCATCTTTTCTAGGACAAATAATACTCTGAAATCTTAATTTCCTGACATTACCTGTTGATAAGATTAACTCTGAGTGCTTACTCGCTCACAATCACGCAAGATCATCTGTTGAACAGGAAGGCTTGTGGCAACAGCAAATGTTTGTGGTTCAATCTGATTCTGCAGAGCAGGGGGTCCATCTTAAATGAATATCTGCCCTTTTGCTATCACTTTATCTGCCAGCCTGTCTGTTTACAGTATATATCTCTCTAATTCACATACTGTAGCCTGTTGCAAACAGGCAACACAGCAGATGATAGCATGATGTAATTGATTTCGACCAGTAGACAGAAGGGTTTAGGTGGGGGGGAAGGGGAATGTCACGTGATGCAAGCAGAAGGGAAAGGGGAGATGTCACTATCCTGGCTAACGACCTTTGGAGTAAATACTGCTGGAGATTTTTAATCCATTTTTCACTGTTCGGCACTAACTACGATGGTGTTTTATAATTTCCAATTTGAGAGCTAGACGGAGAAAGAAATGCCCATAGGAAAGATAAATCACAAATGACATCTATTTCAGTATCTTAATTGTTGTTCCTAGACTTCAAAGACATTAAATGGAGGGCAAATGGAGATTTTGCTCAAGTCGAGCTCTGAGGTCTAGGGAAGTTCATGCAAACAGTTGTGCTGTATGTAAGCAATTGTCTCATGTTTCTATTTATTTTTCCTAAGCAATTATTACTCCTTACTCAACATCTGAGAAACATCTGCACAATGATGTTAATTGTCAAACGACTGAAAAAATATATATATTCCTGCAAGACATAACAGTGCACAAAAAGAAGAAGAAAACCTAGAGAACCATTTGTTTTAAGAAGAAGAAACATCTAGAAAGAATTTATTCATATAATCCAAAAATCCAGTATGTAGAGTTACATATTTTCTACGTAACTCTACATACTGCATGAACAGAAAGAGCTGAATCGGCACAACGAACCGCTTTACCAACAGGTTCATTAATTTACTCAAGCACAATATATTAACACATTAGATTAATCACTATATCAACAACAAATATGTAAATTACAACTTACCTTACATCTGCTCAATGAAGCGAATGAACAGGTGAACTTCAACTAAATTATGAACTAGTTAGAATCCGTAACTTGCGTGGTTTCCGTAAAAGCGATACACGCAATGCAATATCATAAATTGACAAAAAAACATTTTGTCTCTAAAGTATAAAGAATTCAGTAAAGTGAGTAAAACTGGCTAAAATGAATGAATATAACAAGACAAAATATTGACCAAATTTAAAAGACATTTTTGTCTAAAGAGTAAAACTATGGCTAAAACAAAAAACTGTAAAAATTAACACTGCGTGTCAAGATCCCAGGAACTCTCTGATAATAGCTACCAATCTATCAATACCCCGTTTCCACCTGGTATTAAGATGCGTCTCCGGTGATCCGATCACATGTGGTCAGGTGATACACACCGTTGTTTACACCTGGTCATTTAAATGCGTCTCCTGTGAACACTTGTGATTGGATTTGGCGGGGAAGACTCTGTTTCATGACAACATTCATCAGTCACTATGTCAGTGTGTTCCTGCATGATAATTAACCGCATCAAAGTCTGTGAAGACAAAGAAAGTGCAAAAATAAAATGGCGTGCTAGTTCTCCCTGATGCATCTGAAATTTAATCTAAGCACAATCACAACATCTTGAGCAGAGCTGTCTGTTATTTTAGTGGATTAGTTGTATTAACCTGAGCTCCAGATGTTGGTGCTTCTCATGAGTGTCCCTGCATGTTGATATCAGACACACTAAAGATTATCTCTGAAGTTCTCTTGCTTGTGTATATATCTGCTTTTTAAAATATTCAGATTGGATGGTTATTTTCTTTTAAACCGCTCGTAACCTACAACGTTTAAACTCTTGTTTTAGCGCATTGACAGGTGAGGGGAGGTGCTTTGCTACTGCCGGGACGCATACAGATTAGCGTTTACACATCAAATGTGATGCATTCAGGTGCGTTTTTGAACACATACGTTTGTGGTTTTTGTGATCCGATCATAAAAAGTTTTAAACTCCGTTTAGACCTGCATTTAGTGCTGACAATTTGTGATCCAATCACCAAAAACCCATATTAATACCAAGTGGAAATGGGGTCAAAGTGGTGGAAATGTTTAATTCCAATTTTATCTGGAATTACATGTTAGATTTCAAATGAATGTGCTCCAAGAACAGATGTCTCTGCCGAGCTTAATGGGATTTCAACAGGTCAGTGTGGTCAGCAGAGCTCCTTCAGCAAAGCTAAATCTTTCATAATCTTACCTGAGACTCTTTTTGCCAATTTCAACTGATCCACAACAATTCCATTAAAAAGAAGACTACAGGAATATTATTTATTGTTTTTTTTAGCACAATAAGGAAAGAAGCCTTTTGTTGAAGAGGATGTTTGAAGTCTTTACAAAAAACCTTCACAAAACAGTTGCGCCATTTCAGTGCAAAAACCTGCGTCTTAATCACTACCCACCCGCATCTAGTTTAAGTCAGCAAACTCAACACTAAAATTGCGCTGCGTCTTAAGTATTTAATTTAAATCATTGTCATTCTGTTCCGCACAAACATGCATTTCGATGTAAATTTAAGCGCAGCGTAGTTCTTGCGGGAAGACTAGCAGCTGTACATCATCGCACCATTAGCTAGGTAATTCCTAGCCAATCACATGTAAGCCATTGCTTTATAAGTCTGCTCACAATCTATCACATTGCTGTTTTAGTGTGCTAACACGGCAACCTCCACCACCCCACCACCACCAGTTGAGTCCCATACTGCATGGTGGTAGGCTCCTCGCCCCTTGCTCCTATCTACAGCAGGATAAGACGGTTCCGAGTATAACTTCTTCGGAAACGCCAGTCAGGGCCTACGCCAAATAGAGACATTACTTTTCTGTTTTATAATAATCAAATAAATATCATCTTAAATTTCACTCAAGTCTGCGAATCTTCATGAGAGAAATACTTATTATAGATTGTGCTTCATTCACAAAAACTGCTATTAGACTCAAAAAATAAAGTCATTTATCTTTCTAAATTGAATAATACATTTGTTTTACTCAAAATATAATATCTGTTATTCAGAATAAATCAAATTAATGTACTATAGCTGTTTTAACTCAACTTCAATAGGTTCGTCAAACTCGATTTACTAAGGTTTATTTAATTAATTTGATTATGGTTGGTTAATGTCAGGACAAGGAAACTGTTTCACTGTCAATTTTATAGCAATTTGTTGTAGAGCCGAACAGGACTAAAATCAAGTTGCTCTTGAAAGTGGAAGCCCATCCTAAAACAAAGCACAAGCACCTTCACCAAAATAGTAACCCCAAAACTCCAGCATAACAGTCGCTCTATTTTAATTCCAAAATAACTGAACATTAAACAAAACTCTCCTATTCTCATCTTGTTAAAAAATTCATAAAATAACAATCAATCAAAAAACAAACAAACAAACAATCATTTAAACACTTGTTCTCCCATACAGTCCCATGCAAAGCATGCTGGAAAATGGAATTCCCCTGGCCAGTTTCATCAGTGCTTCATTAACACCACAAAAATATTAATATAGTCCCAACTCAAAAGGATTAAGTACACTTCCATTTAAAAAATAGATGGATAGAATGCAATTAAATCAAGTTGTGACAACATGCTTTAGTTTTAGTTGTATTTTAATTAAGTAAATTGAATAAGCATTGAAATATATGCAGCAATATAAATACAAAATTAAAAAAGTATCTAAGTATATAAGTGTACCGCCAGAAGTACAAGCAGACGGTAAAATTAATTTAGTTTAAAAGAGATGCTTGTGTACATTTTCTACTGATCATATCAGCACAGCAGTAATTTATCAAACAATTATGAAATAATGGAAAAGAGCGCCATGACCTCGCATATATGCAAATGCGTGGTGTAGTGAAGCGCACTTTCGGCTTATTAAAGAGATAATTCTGGTGTCTGAATCATAGTAGTTACTGATGCTGTTTAGTCCTGCCAAAGTGTGTCACATCAAGGTGGTCTGCTGCATCCCCTGCTATACAGCGCATACAGCTCAGGATCGGCCTGCAATATCAGAATTGCGTGTGCATATTGCGAATTTGTTGCACGATCTGCATAATTATTTTAACAAATCAGGCGCTGAACCAGCACAGACATCACATGCAAATAACAAGCACTTTTTCCGAGCTCAATTCAAACTTCATATTCAATTCCTTGCCAATCTCCACAATATTCAATCAAATGAAATAAGCCACACAACATTTCAAAAATCTCAAAAGCTCAAACACTTTTACAACACATGAAATACTGTTAGTGGGACTGACAACTAATAGACTAGATCAGTCAGTCGTCACTAGGGTGTCCTCTTCCGTAGAACACGTGGTTGTCAGGAATATTAACACAAAAATTCACAGATGTATAATAGCATGCCATCTGGGAACCTCAAGGAGTTCCAATGCAATATGATTTCACAGTCTACTAATCCTAATCTCACATACTGTACTACTTACAAGTTAGTAAGTGTAATAGTTAGTATGCGTCACTTAGCTCACAACAGGAAGTGACTGTTCAACAATTATCATACAGTTGTCCAACGTCAGAAAATATACAAGGATTTGGATTCATAAATATTGATACCAAGAATTGAGATAATGACCATACTACCATTTTAAATAATCTGAAAAAATACAGTATGTGACAGGGACATTTGTGTTTTGATACCATGATTATAACAAATAAAGAAATTAAGATTATGTTTTTTAGCAATACACCATTTTCCAAACTTTTGCCTGGGGTTTCATGGCAAAAGTGAAGTGACGTAGGCCTACAACAGCCGCATATCTGCATGGGTACATCCAGGGGTTAAACTGGAATTTCGAAGGCTCCTGGAACTCAAAGATCTAATGGAAATCCTTAAGACCTGGTTTGCTTGTGATTGCATTTTATTTTGTGATTTCACTGAAACTGAGAGTGGGCTGTGGATGAGCGAGCCCGATGTTGCCGCTCTAGGTGAATGCCTATGTTGCCCACTGACTAGACCAAAGGTGTGATTAATACTAACTTGAACAAACTAAAAATAAGGTGTTTTAAGCAAGCACATTCGCTAACCTGAGCCGGAATATGTGTACAGGCACAAATAAAACCTGGACTGGAGCATACTCATGAAATGGATTAACAAGAAAACCAAAATGTTTCCTTTTTCAATCATGAAGGTGGCTGAATACCCTTCCGACCTAATTTAACCCCTGAAAGCATCCCGTTATGGTTTCTTCAGGATAGTATATTATAGACATGTGTCCACTTACCCCACTGTCCTCCAGTAACATGGAGCAGCGTTGCTGTTTACTGCTGATCTTCCTCACATACATCAGCTCACAGGATGCCTGGTCTTCATTTAACATGCTCTTCCCTGCATTTATCACCCTGAAAAGAGACAAACCTACCAGATCACTGCTATTACTTTCATCCTTTTATTCTATGAGATTTTATATTATCTCAACAAACCAAGTCAAATTAGAATGAAGACTTAGTTTTCTCTGTGTTTTAGTGTTTGCTATAAAGCAAGCACCACTATTATGTTTGTTTGTACATAGGTTTAGGGATTTTTTAAAAACCGTAAGCATAAGTACAAAATCTTGGGGTGTAACTTGTCCCCATTTCGTGCTAAAGACAAAAATGAAACCTCAAATAATGCAGCTTGTTGAGTCTTCGAAGTGATCTGATTCACATTTTTCACTTGTGGATGATAAAACATGCAGAAAATAATCCCTTTGATTTACATTAAAGCCATATCTAGGGATCAGAACATCATTGGGCACTCTTGATTTGAGTTAGTAAGTAACCACCAAGCAACCACCTCGAACACCCTAGCAACCACTCAGAACACCCAAGCGATTCTTAGCAATGTAATCTGGTATTATTGTATCTCTAAAACGCAGAATATGTATTCCTTTTCCATTATATTGATTTGTTTGTACTACTTAAGAGATGTCTTCAAAGAGTCTAAATAGTGTCATTGCATCCAGCTTTAAAATGACAAGGATTTGATTTTCAATAGGAGAGAGACATATCTCTAAACCCACAGGTTATAGAAACAGAGTATCCCTGCATGGTACATTATTCTGAGCAATCCAGGAAAAGCTGGTCTGGCTTACAAACCTGATCCATGGATGAACGCTAGCGGAAAGAGATTAATGGATTTGATAGAGCAGTGTGAAAGAACAAATTATGTCAGAGGGGGGTTAATCGACAACATGCTGCAATTGCATAAAGAACAGTATAAAAAGCATGCACATTTGGAAATTTGGGAGAGGAAAACACGTATAGTTACTAATATTTTTTAAAACTCTGTTAGTTTCATACACTATGGTTTAATGGATATAGGAAATAAAATGAAGCTCACTAGACACAGAATATATGAATAATCACGAACACAACACGTTACATCTAAACATAGTTATCCACAGTATGACTGAATATAATTTCTGGTGTGAAGGCAGTCTAACATGAAGAAAAATATAAACCATTATTTCCCAAATCTGGATTATGAAAAGCCCTCCTCATACTAATCTACAGAGAGCAGTAAAATGCTTCAGAGGGCACAGTGATGACCCATTAAGTCTGATAAGATATTTATTGATTTGCCAGGAAAGTGTCAACTGTGGCAACCAAATGGTTTTATGTACATTTGAAACAAGGAAGTTGGAGGTGTCATGCCTGTATCTAAAAACTTGACAGATACAAGCTACAACTGAATACTAACAATCATATCTATAGTATGCTTTTGTTTCAAGACAACAATAGTACATCATGTTGATAAGTTATAAAGTTATAAAAATGTTTATATTATATTCTGTCATTTTACATTGGGATTCAGTTGACAAAGTCACACTGTAAGCCCCTGTCAAAAGAGGAAGTGTCTCCTTTCAGAAGGTTCCTTCTTCTGAAGTCACAAGCCATTTTTTTACAACCATTTCTACCACATTAGGTTTCAACACAGTAAGGTCCTGTAAAGGGATATTTTGCCCAAAAATGAAAAGTCTCTTATAATTTACTCACACTCATGCCAGTCCCAGATGTGTATGACTTTCTTCCTTCTGCAGAACACAAATTAAGTTTTAAAGAAGAATACTTCTGCTCTTTAGGTCCATACAATGCAAGTGAATGGTGGCCAAAACTTTGAAGCACTAAAATGCACAAAAAGGCTGCATATAGTAATCCATAAGACTCCAGTGGTTTAATCTATGTCTAATGAAGTGAAACAATTGGTTTTGGGCGAGAACAGACCAAAATGTAACTCCATTTCACTGTACAACTCGCCATTGCAGAGTTGTACAGATTTTGTACAACATTTTGCAAAACATTGCATGATTTGACACAATCATGATTTCAAGCTCAATTACACTTCCTAGTGCTTGAAGCATGCGCAGAGTGCTAGTTGGCATTAGGAAGTGTAATCAAACTTGAAATAATGATCGCCAAGGTGACTGCTGATCTCAAGATTTATAGTTAAAAAGGAGCTATATATTAGTCTGTTCTCATCCAAAATTGATTGGATAACTTCAGAAGACATGGATGTTTAATCCACTGAAGTCACATGGATTACTTTAATGCTGCCTCTATGTGCTTTTTAGACATTCAAAGTTTTGATCACCATTCACTTGCATTATATATATATATTGCATAAATAAAAGTAGCATTAACAATGAAACAAAAGGACAATCGTTTGTCCATGGACTTGTACAGGAAGTCTAACTAAGGCCATACTGTCTGAACAATATAAAGAATTCCACAATTTGTTAAAGCCACAAAAATGGAATCTATTATTAAGGTTACCCAACAAGTTTTTCTACTAAGGCCAAAAAAGTCAAAACTATAATTTTCTGCTTTTGGTGACTTTGGTTAACTGACAGTGTTGTTCTTGAGAAGCGAGAAGGACCCTTCTCTGTCAAAGCCTTCAGCAATACACTAGACATAAATCTGCTCTTTTGCATTTTATGCATGTGTGTTATAGATGAGGGCAAAAGAACTTGTGGTCTCTTTAATATTCTCGTTATAGGGGTCATACCATGAATTTAGTTTTTTTTAACATACTGTAACTTTCATAAATCAAAACTTCCACGGCAGTCAAAAAAGACATAGCAACATTGGCACAACCAATTATGTGGGTTTGGAGTGAAACTATCTGTTCGTTTGACCAATGAAATCCAGGGGGAGTGTTTCTGAGATTTCCGGACCCTAGGATCGGTCGCATTATGCTGACTCACCGACAAGCGCCATCTCCTATCAGACATCTTTCCCTTCTGGCACGACTGGTAGCGTGTTGAGTCAGCAGAGTTACAGACCTCAGTTCGGATCCCCTATTGAAACTAGAAATTAATCACGCTCGCATAATCAGTGATGAGCGTGATTCAGAGGTTGCCTTTTTCCCTTTAACATTACATTTTTACTCCACTGATGGTTAGGTTTAGGTTTGGAGTTTGGGTTTGGGAGTTCAGTAAATAAAATATGCATTTCTCTTCGCTGTATTAAATCCTGTACAGCTGAAAACAACTCACTTCACAACTTGGTTTTGGCACCACTCATTGGTCATTTCACCTGGAAAATGGGACTCACACATGCCCATTCAATCAACAACTGTTTCAGTTTCAATCAACTGATTCAATCAACAAATGACCACTTGGTCATTGGGGGAATTGTTTTGAATTTCGGTATGCAAGGGCCAATCTCAGCTAAACAAAAGTCAACCAATTGTTTCACATTTCACTGTGAGATCAGTCTGGAAATGACACACTTCACCTTTAAAAGAATAGTTTACCCAAAAATTATAATTCTCTCATTATTTACTATTTACCCACCGCCACACGCACGCACCTCAGTAACCTGCCCTTCTTTTCTGTGCTTACGGACATGACGTAAACACGCAAGGATGAATGATGTAAACCAGAGATTTTGCACCAAATCTGACACAACAGCTAAAAATAAAAATAAATTACTGTACAGTATACTTACCGTAGTGAGTTGGGGACAGGGTTATTGAACACTGATTTTTTTATTTGCTCGCTCAACAAAACCTTCTGTCGTGCAGCTTTAACAATGATACAAGTAGTCTACAGATTAAATTAACCTACCAATCAATAAAAATATTATAAAAAAAAAAAACAGAGGAAATCTTCACCTGCAAAATGTGATCTGAAGTGGAAAAGGGGATTGAAGCTGAGATGGTGTGCACTAGACAGTACACTACAGAGAGTACAGTATCATATTTCATTGATCTGACAGTCTCAGAAGCACTTAAGTGTGTCATTAATGCAATGCATCAGACGGCACACAAGAAGCACGTAATGTTTTGTGCCATGTTGCAATTAGATACAAAACTCCTTTGTCATGGCTTTAAACTTACAGTGATCTACCTACCCATCTTTTCTTTTTAATTAGGTGGTACCATGGTACAGTGATGGTATAAGATGCCAAAATACCATGGTACTGAAAGATGACCATAAGACGTACAAAAAAACATGGCTATACCATGTTACCATAATATATATATATATATATATATATATATATATCATATATATATATATATATATACACTGTACACACACACTATAGACAATTGAGCTTTAAATTTAGTCCACATTAGGTTCCCTGCACTAAAGTTAACTTTAGCTCAAAATGTTAAAACTGTAAACCACTATCTATCTATCTATCTATCTATCTATCTATCTATCTATCTATCTATCTATCTATCTATCTATCTATCTATATATATATATATATATATATATATATATATATATATAGTGTACTATGTATGTACTTTAATATATAATCTCTCCATGAGGCATTGACTGGAAGTGACTGCTAAAAGCAAATATTCCTCCTTAAGCAGTACATGTACAACTGCAGATTATTCACAGCCAAGCCCAATAATTACTTTTAATTTCTTTTCAAAAGAAATGTGAAATATGTATTCAATAAATGTTAACTGCTCTAGCTTAGGTTTGCTGTTAGCCCAGGACAGTGATGCAGCCTTAATATGACTTGGAAAAACCTGATGAGCAATTCTTCACCTCCACCCACTGAGCTCTTGAATAAAGAGTATTTTTAATGGCACTGTGTATCTTGAATTGGGCATATTGAGTTGTCTTGTATTTCTAGTATTTATCTATACTGGCATGTAATGGATAGATCTGTTAGACATTGCCAGCTCTGAAACAATGTGCTCAATGAATGCAAATCTCTTTGAGCCACAGTGGATGACTCAGCAATATCTTATAGAAAGAATAAGTGTGAGTGAGTGATTGAGTGAGTTTATGTTGAAGAGAGAACGAAACAGAAGGTTGAGAGACAAAGTCTTTTAGAACATCGTCTGTCATGGTTTTAAAGACATAGGTCCTGTCACAAATGCCACCCTGAGCGCTCCAAGTCTATACTGTGACGCCCAAACCAGCATGGGCTTGGCAAAAAGGTGCATCAAGGACCAAAAAAAAATGTGAGCACTCTTTTGAGTCATAAAATTATAAATGAGACACGCTACAGTCTTCTGGACTTTACGTACATGCAAAATCAAAAGCAATGAGACCGCAAGTCCACATCAAGTGCACCATTCGGAACTTTAAAGGTATGAAGAATTATAGGTATCAAGAGTAGAATGAGTACAATGGTACTACCATGGTTTTATGAACATGTTTTGTCACTTTTTGAGTTCATGTAATTTATATACATATATTTTCTGGGGCTTAAAGTAAAAAGATGTCTCTTGGTGTAACCATCTGGAGACAGTAAAATTAATAAATAAACAAATTTGGGCAATTATGAAAAGGCAGATTTTGGTTTATATACATTATATATATATAAAACGTCAGCTGCAATGTCAGCTGCATCCTGTTTCCACTGATCATCCTTGAGATGTTTCTACAACTTGATTGGAGTCCACCTGTGGTAAATTCAGTTGATTGGACATGATTTGGAAAGACACACATCTGTCTATATAAGGTCCCACAGTTAACAGTGCATGTCAGAGCACAAACCAAGTCATGAAGTCCAAGGAATTGTCTGTAGACCTCCGAGGCAGGATTGTATCGAGGCACAGATCTGGGGAAGGGTACAGAAACATTTCTGCAGCATTGAAGGTCCCAATGAGGACAGTGGCCTCCATCATATGTAAATGGAAGAAGTTTGTAACCACCAGGACTCTTCCTAGAGCTGGCCGCCCGGCCAAACTGAGCGATCGGGGGAGAAGGGCCTTTGTCAGGGAGGTGACCAAGAACCCGATGGTCACATTGACAAAGCTCCAGCATTTCTCTGTGGAGAGAGGAGAACCTTCCAGAAGGACAACCATCTCTGCAGCACTCCACCAATCAGGCCTGTATGGTAGAGTGGCCAGACGGAAGCCACTCCTCAGTAAAAGGCACATGACAGCCTGCCTGGAGTTTGCCAAAATGCACCTGAAGGACTCTCAGACCATGAGAAACAAAATTCTCTGGTCTGATGAAACAAAGTTTGAACTCTTTGGCCTGAATGGCAAGCGTCATGTCTGGAGGAAACCAGACACTGCTCATCACCTGGCCAATACCATCCCTACAGTGAAGCATGGTGGTGGCAGCATCATGCTGTGGGGATGTTTTTCAGCGGTAGGAACTGGGAGACTAGTCAGGATCGAGGGAAAGATGAATGCAGCAATGTACAGAGACATCATTGATGAAAACCTGCTCGAGAGCACTCTGGACCTCAGACTGGGGCGAAGGTTCATCTTCCAACAGGACAACGACCCGAAGCACAAAGCCAAGATAACAAAGGAGGAACTCTATGAATGTCTTTGAGTGGCCCATCCAGAGCCCAGACTTGAACCTGACTGAACATCTCTGGAGAGCTCTGAAAATGGCTGTGCACCGACGCTCCCCATCCAACCTGATGGAGCTTGAGAGGTCCTGCAAAGAAGAATGGGAGAAACTGCCCAAAAATAGGTGTGCCAAGCTTGTAGCATCATACTCAAAAAGACTTGAGGCTGTAATTGGTGCCAAAGGTGCTTCAACAAAGTATTGAGCAAAGGCTGTGAATACTTATGTACATGTGATTTTTATCATTTTAAATTATTTTTAAATTTGCAAAGACTTCAAACAAACTTCTTTCACATTGTCATTATGGGCTATTGTTTGTAGAAATTTGAGGAAAATAATGAATTTAATCCATTTTGGAATAAGGCTGTAACATAACAAAAAGTGGAAAATGTGAAGTGTTGTGAATACTTTCCGGATGCACTATGTGTGTATGTGTATATATATATATATATATATATATATATATATATATATATATATATATACCAGTCCTTGTTTGATGGCTTGTGGCCATCCATCTTCCTCTTGTTATTCCACACTATTCTGAAATATCAATGTCTAAATATCTGTTTGGCTACTGGTTAACATAATTTTCCCCACCTGCATGGCCTATATAACGTCAGCCAAAAAATTGAATGTTGTTTCAGAGCGGATCTAGTTATTATATTTTGATGGAAAACAAACACTTTTCTATTTGGAATAACATGCACTGATCATACACAATAAGACCAAATACTACAAATGTGTATCAATAAAGTATATCAGTTCAATTTTGATTAACTTTTAACTTGTTTCCCATATTTAGCGAGTATTAATGTGAACTAAAACCTTTAGGATGTGACTATTTGCACTAGGTTTAAATAGCACCTACCACACAGCGTGACTATTTGCACCCCAATAGTTTGATGGAAACCCCTAGATGGCTGAGTTGATTGCTTTTGTCCCGCACTGGTCATGTGTAGATTATATCATTCCTTCTGCAAAAGTCTCGGGAGACATACGCGTTCGAAAAGTAGTATTATTAATATTGTAGTAACCATGATTTTTGGTGGAAATCATAGTTTTGCTGCAAGTAACCATGATGTTACAGCAGTAATATGGTGTAAATAAAGGAACCATATTTAATTTCGTGGTTACTGTGGTTTTACTACAAAATACCATGGTGATACTCTGGTTACTGTAGTAAAACCATAGGTATTGTTGTAATATAAGGTTAGACTTTTGGTGTAGGGTGTCTGTGGGACTTTAAATAAACACAATAAACATGTTGCAGTGATGACCCTACACTGTATGTTAGTATTTAAATATGTGCGCAAATGGTATCTGCCACTATTTGCACCTGGGCACAAATAGCATTTACCATTAATTGCACCAGGGTTGGGGTATAATATTGTGCATAATATTTGCACTATTTGCACTGGGGTGTCAATAGCATCTACTGTACCTTTATTTGCACCAGGGTGCAAATAGCATCTGCCAAATCTTTATTATTGTATATACGTGTGCACATGCTAGAGCAGTCAGCTGCATGCATTGTTTGCTTCGATACTCGAAAGTACACTCAGCTTCGGACGCTGTCATTACACTGGCCCAACCAAAGTCCTCCTCTTGTACTATAGTTAATAACAGATTAAATAACCAGCGGCTAACTGGGCTTATTCAGTATTGCTCAGAGTCTGTTCTTTCTCATTCTCTCTTCATATTACTATCTCGTCCTAACCATCACACACTTCAATCCAACACAGACGCAATAGCTGTGCTCAGAAAAGGTCTTTGGGCAGTCTCTGTCACATAAATATTACAATTCTCCAGAACCACATAACATAATATTATTCTCTTATTTGAGTGTTTGACTCCATGACTGCATCAATGCTCCTGCTTTGATCTCAGGCACTTTGTGCAACTATGGTCTTGATCTTTACTTTATAGAGGTTGCACCCATTAAAGCAATTTCTGGCTGATGAAATACATTAGAACTAAGAATATCTAGAAAGAAGAATACATACATTTAACTGTATAGCTGAAAAAAAAAGATCTTCTTTTTCATTTTGTAGTTTTTAATCTTCAACCCTTTGGTGGCTATGATACAATTTAAAAGTATCCATAAAAAAACTTAAACTTATTTACGCACAACAGTAGGCCTATATGAATGTGCCAAGGAGAAAGCAGATGTCAAAATTTATAGTGAACAAGGACATGAGTTTTTATCCTTTTCTCACCCAAAGCGATCCTATCACTTCAGAAGACATGGATTAAACCACCCGAGTCGTAAGGATTACTTTTATGCTGCATTTATTTCCTTTTTTGGAGCTTGAACATTTTGGACCCCATTGACTTACATTGTTGGAACAAAAACACATCATACATCCTTTAAAATATCTTTGTTTGTGTTCCACAGAAGAAAGTAATTCAAGTTTAAGGTGGTATAGGCGTGAATTAATGATGAGAGAATTATAATTTTTACGTAAAACTATCACTTTAAGATTTCTAAACAACCACCACAACAAAAGTTTCAAATAATTAATTAGGTTTTTAATCTTCAGTTATATTCGGAAACTATGCAGCTATAATGTAATTGCTATACATAAACACACTTTAGCTGGACAATTATGACATATGGTCATTTGTTTTTAATTATTAATATTTTTTTATTTATCTCCTTTTCTCCCCAATTCCCACTACTTAGTAGGTCCTTGTGGTGGCACGGTTACTCATCTCAATCCGGGTGGCGGAGGACAAGTCTCAGTGTCACGTGGCACACTGTGCATGACACCGTAGAGACTCACAGCATTTGGAGACTCATGCTACTCTCCGCGATCCACACACAACTTACCACGCGCACCATTGAGAGCGAGAGCCATTTATCGCGACCATGAGGAGGTTACCCCATATGACTCTTCCCTCCCTAACAACCAGGCCTATTTGGTTGCTTAGGAGACCTGGCTGGAGTCACTCAGCACACTCTGGATTCGAACTCGTGACTCCAGGGGTGGTAGTCGGAGTCTGTTTTTAACCCATTTTAACCAGTGCTTCTAAGACTTTAAGAAATCATAGAAATGTAGGCTATAGATTTGTATAGAAATTCCCATGACGTTTTAAGATTTTATTAAATTCCATGACTTTTCCAGGCCTGGAAATCTCAATTCTAAAATGTCCTGATCTTTCCAGGCTTACATGACTGTGGGGACCCAAAAGTTAATGTATGATGTCTTATAAAGCACTTTACTACACTGTGGTACATTGAATTGCAGACGTACATAACAAAACATGATGCTTTAAACGATTATTGCTGTTGTAATCTATGGATATCCAGTTTGTCATCGAAGTTGGGTGTATAACCTACCTGCTCTATGCTACGCCGCATATCAATGTTTAAATGTAATGATTAATTCCATATACTATAGGCTACGTCATCAGTGCAGGTATAAGAAACGCATTCCAGAGGAACATTCCAATAATTCCAGCTGACTGTACAACGCTCAGAGGAGGAGGAGGAGGATGAGGAGGATGATGATGATGATCATGATGATGATGATGAACCATTTGCCCTTGGCTAGGCGTGACATATAACCTACCTTAGCAATGACGTCACTCTAATCGTATATATTTTTTTTTATCAACAGTATTTTTAAGTTAAGCGCAACTGAATAATACAAATTAAAACGTAAAAAATTATGAAATAAAAATAAAAACACTACTCACTCCGCGTATCCCGTTCGCCACGGAAGCCTGCTGTCTCTCTGAAGCGTGATGACCGGTCTGGACGCGTGTTCGGTGGAGTACTGCAGCAGCTCCGGTGTCAGGTCCAGGAACTCGGGTCGGCTGTACGGGAATCGTGGTGGAAGCCCGTCCGTGCCGCCGTTCTGCGCGGATCCGTGCTGTTGCAGATGATGATGGTGGCCGTGCGGGATAATTCCGCCCACCAGCGAGGACATGGCATTTTTAACTTTGCTTATCATCGCAATAAAATATATGACATCGGCGGCGTGCGAAGAATGTAAATCTTATCGATATAATTCTATCAAATCCAAGCGGCAAAAGCGAAACGCGCAAAACGGTTGTTGTAGCGCGATGCAGGAAGCGATTCCGTTGACCCCATGTGATGTTTTGACAGACAACGTTTTCCTCATCGAAAAAATTCTCTCCCTGCAGATTCTGTATATCATCACCCGAGAGGCTTTACGGAGGTACAGCTGCTCATTCGCCTATAGATAATCTGTGTGATGTATAGCACTCTCCACCGACCAGCTAGTGTACGTGCATAACCAAGGCAGGGGGCATTGCAAAGCTAGATTGACGCTGCATTGAATGTGGTACTGCCTCTGTTGCAATAATGCAACGGCATGATGCAATGAAGACAACGATTGGCCAAATGATAAAATACATAAGTGATGACAAATTTCCAGGTGTAGAACTGTGCATTTTAAAAAGAGAACCCTTTATTCCTCATCCAGGAAATACTCTCTTGTGTGTAAATATGAAGTGAATAAGCATTCTGTCATCATTTACTCATCCTCATGTTGCTCCAAACACATGATTTTCTTCTTCTTCTCTGAAGCACAAAAGCATTGTCTTTGCTCTTTTCTGTACAATGAAAGTGGATGACAATTGGGGCTGTCAAACACTAAAAAGGAGAAACAATCACCATATAATTAGTCAATGCAACTCTTGCGCTATATTCCAAGTCTTCTAAAGCCATACAGTAGCCAAACGTCATGGTGGACTACCGGGGCTTACGAATGTTTTTATCACCATTCTGATTTCTTTAAAGGGATAGTTCACAAAAAAGGAAAAATTCTCTCATCATTTATTCACCCTCATTCCATCCCAGATGTGTATGACTTTCTTTCTTCTGCTGAATACAAGGCGTAGTTGCGATAACAAAACGAATAACGCAGTGTTTTTTAGAAGAATATCTTGGCTATGTTGGTCCTTTTAATGCAAGTGAATGGTGGCCAGAACTTTGAAGCTCAAAAAAACACATTAAGGCCATTTAAAAGTAATCTATATGAATCCAGTGTTTAAATCCATAGCTTTAGAAGTGATATAATGTAAGTCCCTTTTCACTGTAAATGTCCACTTTCACTTCCACATTCTTCTTCTTTTGTTTTTGTCAATTCACATTCTTCATGCATATCGCCACCTACTGGGCAGGGAGGAGAATTTATAGTAAAAAAGGACTTAAATACTGATCTGTTTCTCACCCGCAACTACTGTATCACTTCTATAGACATGGATTAAACCACTGGAGCCCTTTGGATTACTTTTATGCTGCCTTTGTGTGCTTTTTGGAGATTCAAAGTTCTGGCCACCATTCATTGCATTGAATTGACCAACAGAGCTGAAATATATATATATAAAAAAATCTTTGTCTGTGATCAGCAGAAGAAAAAGAGCTATACACATCTGGGATGGCATGAGGGTGAGTAAATAAACAATTTTTGTGAATTATTCCTTTAATGCACTCAGACAAATGTCCGGACGTGCTGTTTAATATGCTGACAAAAGTATTTTTTTTTTTAAACGGAACATTAAGTCTAACACTTATACCATCAAAGTGTGTTAGGGTGTAGCCATACTGGTTTCATTTCATTTCAGACTCTTAAGTTATTTGGTGGCTACACCAGCTTGTGGTAAATACCACAGACTTCCTTCCTGCATGCAGCCAAACTCTATACTCAGTGTAAATGTTTTTCTAGAATTCTCCGGAACGGCTTTAGGTTTGCACTGAATCACAGTCATCTGGATTACATTTATATTGGATTACACAGAGATTTCTGATAACAGTATGAAATAGAACAACTGTACTTTACATAATTTCATTTTGGTAAAATATGGAATAACTTTTGTAAAGGACACAACAATTCTCTAACCTCTAATCCTATGTGTTAGACTTTGGAACATAACCAGCCCCACAGCAATTGCGCTATGGAAATGAATGTCGAAAAGCAGTATGCTACTTTTCTAGCATTTGGATTATAATTTTCACCTAGTGGATAATAAAACAGGCAAAAAAATAAAAAATCCCCATAAACTTTAACTGAAGGAGTGACCCAGGCCATATCTAGTGACCAGAATTTTCATAGATACCTAGGAATGGGCTCTTTTGTTTGGGTTTGCTGCACTATCATAGCACCCAGCAGCCACCCAGAGCACCCTAGAAATCACACAACAATGCTTAATAATGACATAGCAATGTCCTGGCAACCAACACCCTAGATACAGTGACTTTTACATGGGCAAATACCACTCACACTTTCTTCAGAAAATGTAAACATATGATTTGCTATTATATTTGGCTATTATAGTTACTATTATATTATAGTTTTTATTAAAATGTTTATTTAGCTCTAAGAATGTTAGTGTTATAAGAGTGAGCCAGAAAAGATGATACCATGATTCCTTGTAACCCATGATGTTGTTCAATGTCTCATTTGTTGCTTTCTCTCTCCAACCCATTCTCTCTCTTGCTAGGAAAATGAAGCAGGCACTTGAAAACAATAAACTTTGAATGTTATCATTGCAACGATGCCCTACAGAGCAATTTACATTTAGTTGCCTAGCAAGTGTACTAATTCAGGTTGACTAGAGTGCAGCTCAACCACCTCTTCATCGTAGCACAAATGCATATAACTCTTAAAGGGATAGTTCACCCAAAAATGAAAATTCTCTCATCATTTACTCACCCTCATGCCAGTCCAGGTGTGTATGACATTCTTTCTTCAGCAGAACACATTTGAAGAAAAATAGAAAACAATCTCAGCTCAGCAGGGACGGATTATGACTTGCAAAGGCCCTGGGGCCAATTATTTCCAAGGGCTCCCCTCCACACAAATGTTGTTCATGGCCAAAAGGGTTTCCAAGCGGGGGGGGCCTTAAAGACCAGGGTGCCCCCTGGTAGTCAAGGGCACCTGGGCACTAGTCCTGGTCGGTAATCTGTCTCTGCAGCTCAATAGGTCCTCAAAAGTGGATGGTGATACAATTTTTGAAGCTAAAAAAAAACACAGATAGTCAGCATGAACGTCATCCATATGACTCCAGCGGTTAAATTAATGTCTTCTAAAGCAATGCGATCGCTTTTAGTGTGAAAAAGATAAATATTTACGTACTTTTTAACTATAAACCATCGCTTCTGGTCAGCAGCTGTATACGCATAAAAAAACACTGAATTCACACGGTCTCTCATGTGATGTATTTGCAAGTTACGGACGCAAACTCACGTTCTTCTCTCGGTGGAGACATACATACAAGATAAGCACACAAACACATCATTTTGAGTAAACAAATACAGATTTAAACAGCCTGATCTAATGAAATGTACGTGAAAATGACAACATTTTTGCAATTAAAAATGTACGTGCTGTATAACAAATTTGGCTGCAGTTTTCCAGTGAAATGTCCAGCTGGGGGTGCCAAAAGCGAGCAAAATGGTCATATTCAGACGAGGTTTTAAGGTGAATTTTAGATGGATGTTCCTTAAAACATACCCTAACCTAAAATTTTTGCCTGAACCTAACCAAAAGTGTTTTAAAATATAAACGAGATGTTTAAAAAGACATCCTTGCAGATGCAAATGAAAAAGCACACTTTCTGAAGCAACCACATCATTTCAGGCCGCTTCTATAACTCGTGTCATGTGTCAGCTTGAGGTCATGGCTGGAAAAGAACCACGGTCCTCTACATTTCAATTCAATGCCCTATCAGGTGAGCTACTGTGCAAGCTATTCATGTTGGAATAAGTGAATATACTGTATGTAGGTAGGTCTGTATTGCAAGCATTATAATGTATAGTTTTTCAAAAGATGCTTTAGAGAAAAATGTCGATATCATAAGATATGAGAAAAGAAACTCAAAAGAGTTTCGAGAGTACCCTGGCAATACCAAGTATTTTGCGAATAACATGGTATTTGAATATGGTAACCATTCAGTATGCAATGGTGCACTCAGTATTTGTTCCTCATTAAAAAAAGAAGTACTCCTATAGAAATCAATAGTAACTTTGAAACATTCATATAAAATCATAAGCATGCACATGAGATGCAGACCTCAGTAATATCAGTAACCCTATAAAAGCGTTTTTATTTTACATGGAGAGGGTCCCCTGATGATGGCCACCATGTTAAAATGACATGACCAGCCTAATCCTACTTGCTTAAGCCCAGTAACTGCACTGTTATTGGAAACTTTCACGCATTATTTAAAGTAACAATGGCTGACTGTGAATAGAGAATTTCCACAATGGCATCTTTAACTGAAAGCATTTGATTTTGAATGATGCTGCATCCATGCCACTAGGTGTCAATTAAGTCCAAGATAATACAAATACAAATAAAACACTGAGTGCACCTTTAAGCTATAATTAAATGTTCTATTTTTTTTTCATGTTGATTTTGTGAAATTACTTTTTTGTAAATAAGATCAGCATTCTGTTGTACTGACCATAACCACATCATCACCTCATAGGCATTCCTAACACTTGTGATGCAGCATTGGTTTGGACTAATCACAAGCCATGGAATGATTGCCTGAAAATACATTATTTAATGTTGCTCAGATCTATACAATGCAAGTGAATGGTGATCTGATCTTTGTAGCTCCAAAATATAACATGTAGGACTTACATGGTTAAGTCCATATCTTCAGAAGGGATATAACAGGAGTTGGTGAGAGTAATGTAATGTAAAGGTGAAGTAATTTTTTTACTCTAAATCTCCACTTTCACTTCTGACACCTGAAAGTCACATGTAGTGCCTGTTTAGTTTCACTTTCACATCTTATAGTGAAAGTTTAAGTGAAGATTTAGAGGAACAAATGACATAAATATTGTTCTGTTTCTCATTCACACCTACTATATTGCTTCTGAAGATATAGATTTAAACACTGGGTCATGTGGACATTTCCTTTATGAGAGTTTTGGAGCTACAAAGGTCTGATCACCACGATTCACTTCACTTGTATGGACCTACAGAGCTGAAATATTCTTCTAAAAATATTTGATTGTGTTCAGCTGAAGAAACAAAGTCATACACATCTGGGATGGCATGAGGGTGAGTGAATGATAAGAGAATTTTCATTTTTGGGTGAACAACCACTTTAAGTGTTCTGAGACTCTCTAATTCTAAGCTAAAGACTGCCATCTACTGGTTTTTACACGAAGTTGCAAGTGATTGACCTATCAGCCAAATTACTAATACAGAGTCAGTCTATAAAACTGGGTATGTTTTCATTGTTTTTTATATTTTATTTATTCTCATTGTCATATCTCATTGTGTAGTGTTAATCTAACATAATATCATAATATCAACTGATCACAGAGTATAATGTGAAAAATTACTAATACAATTTCAAAAAAATTTCAGAACTTCTTAAACTATTCAAAAAGTCCTCCACGTGCAGCATGTCAGCTTTGCAGACCCTTGACATTCTAGCTGTCCGTTTGTCCAGATACTCAGGTGACATTTCACCACACACTTCCTGTAGCACTTGCCATAGATGTGTCTGTCTTGTCGGGCACTTCTCACACACCTTACAGTCCAGCTGATCCCACAAAAGCTCAATGGGGTTAAGATCCATAACACTCTTTTCCAATTTTCTGTTGTTCAATATCTGTGTTTCTTTGCCCACTCAAACCTTTTCTTTTTTTTTTTCTGTATTAAAAGTGGCTTTTCCTTTGCAATTCTTCCCATAAGGCCGCACCCCTGAGTCTTCTCTTTACTGTTGTACATGAAACTGGTGTTGAGCAGGTAGAATTCAATGAAGCTGTCAGCTGAGGACATGTGAGGTGTCTATTTCTCAAACTAGAGACTCTGATGTACTTATCCTCTTGTTTAGTTGTACATCTGGCCTTCCACATCTCTTTCTGTCCTTGTTAGAGCCAGTTATCCTTTGTCTTTGAAGACTGTAGTGTACACCTTTGTATGAAATCTTCTGTTTTTTTGGCAATTTCAAGCATTGTATAATTTTCATTCCTCAAAACAATGATTGACTGATGAGTTTCTAGAGAAATCTGTTTATTTATTTGCCATTTTTGAAGTAATACTGACCTTAAGACATGCCAGTCTATTGCATACTGCGGCAACTCAAAAACAAACACAAAGACAATTTTAAGCTTCAACAAACCAAATAGCTGTGTTTGATGTAATGGCAAGTTTTTTTATAGCATGATTGTGCTAATGGGACCTGTCTAGATTTGATAAAAAATGACTTTTTTCAAATAGTGATGGTGCTGTTTTTTACATCAGTAATGTCCTGATTATATGTTGGGATCAGATTAATGTCACTTTGGTGAATTTAAGTACCAATTTCCTTCCGAAACAGCAAAATCTGTACATTATTCCAAAATTTTGGCTGCCAGTGTATATATTATAGTACCATTCTGTTTTAAACAATAATTGTGAAGCATGTACAGTGAATGTATTTGAATGTTTAAAGGAATAGTTCAGCTAAAATGAAAATTCTGTAATCATTTACTCACCCTTGTGTTGTTCCAAACCTGTATGGTGTTTTTTTTTTCTCTGGGAAACAGAAAAGGATATAAAATGCAGAAAGACAGCTACAGTCAGTTTCATTGTATTGAAGAAGATGTAATGAAAGTGAATGGTGACTAAGGGTGTGTAATGTCCACATTTTATAAAAAGTCTAAAAAGTATTTGCAGCCTCCTCATGAAAGCAATTACAAGACACTGAATCATCTTCATCATTCTTTAAACTTCTTCAAGTCACATACCAGGTTATTTAGTGAAAGTGTATTGATTACAGTGTAAACAACCCCATCATAATGACTACACATGCCTTGTTGCATGAATGTGTGTTTGTGTGAGATCCTGTTGCATTTTGTTGGCAATAAATGGAATCCACATTGAATTATTGATGTACTGATGCTTTCACTGGATCAATTAGTTTCTCACTCTCATGTCTGACCTCATGAATAATAAACAGAAAATAAAACACACATACACACACACATATACAGTATATATATATATATATATATATATATATATATATATATATATATATATATATATATATATATATATATATAATCACTTTTCTAACAATATCTTTGGTAACTGGATTAAATAGTCAACACCAGTTTTTGCAAAACAATTATAATAATTAATATGTTTTATTTATAATTAATATGAAATATTATTATAATTAAAAAAACATGTAATTCAATATTAATTCAATGCATTAAATCAAAATTATGACCCTGTTGTATTATTTTAATGTTTGGTCGAGACCTCTGAAGTCTAATCCAGATTTATTTTCACTATTTTCTAAACATTATACATACACATAAATGTTTAGAAAATAGTGGAAATAAATCTGGATTAGACTTCAGAGGTCTCGAAAATAACTAAATCACACAATCATAATTATTTCAATGGTTGGTCGAGACCTCTGTCGAGATGAATTGCTGATAAGGAGTGGTGGTGGTGTAGTGGTCTAAACCACAGTACTGGTAAACTGGTAATCAGAAGGTCGTTGGTTCAATCCCCACAGCCACCACAATTGTGTCCTTGAGTAAGGCACTTAATTCCAGGTTGCTCCGGGGGGATTGTCCCTGTAAGAAGGGCTCTGTAAGTTGCTTTGGATAAAAGTGTCTGCCAAATGCATAAACAATAATTGCTGTTTCTATGTTTGCAGTGAGAGCTGGTTTGAAACAAAAAGGGGCCAGACCTCAGAGTAAGGAGAGAACCCAGCTGACAAGTCGTGTATATGTTTATATGTGAAGCTTTACAGTTAAGCTTTTAGGTGAGTGCATTTTGTGTTATTATTATATTTACCTTTGAGTTGGATTCTCATTCCTCAAACCTGTTAAACTGGTGCCGAAACCCGGGATTAGAGGAAAAAGGATACGCTGTCATGGAGTTGTTGCTGCTGGAGGAAGTCTTCCGGTCCCTTGCCAGTATCCACCAGGGCCAACACCAGGCTCTCATGGAGCTTCGGATAGAAGAGCAACAGCGCTCCTTCAGGCCCAGGAGAAGGAGAGGCGGGTGCTGCGGAGCTTAGTACCCAGGAGGGGGTGGCCACCCCGTCCCCAGCAGCAGCGTACCCCCATGTGTTGCTCACCAAGATGGTGCCTCAAGATGGCCTACCTTGAGCTCTTTAAGCACACTGCCAAAGCTCTGAAGTGGCTACCGGAACTGTGGGTGGTCCATCTTCTGCCGTTGCTGACCAGGGAAGCCCAGATCATGGCAAAAAAACTTCCGGTCGCCAATCTCCTGGACTACTCAGTACTGAAGAAGTCCATCCTGCAACGGATCGGCCAAAGCCCAGAAGAACACCACCCAGTGTTTCTGATGGCCAAGTGCTGGCCAAGGAGGACAGTGATGCAGAGGATGTCATCAACCTTGTGGTGCTGGAACAGTTCGTCTCCCGGTTGCTGAAGGGGACAACCGAGTGGGTCCAGTGCCACTGTCCGGCGTCGCTGAACGAAGCGTTCCAGGTGGTGGAAGATCTGGGGGCAGTGTATCTGGGGCCCCCCTCTAATATATTCTCCCTACCCCCCCTGCTTCCTTCCATCCTGATCTATTTCCCCAGAAATGGGGGAATATTCCCCCAAGACCGGCTCCCTGGTCCTTGCTCCCTACTCATCGACTCATGCATCCTCTAATTTTTGGAACTAATTGGATGGCTTTTCGATCATTTATGAAGGGGTTGTGTGTGGATGGGTCCTGTGAGAAAGTAAATCATTGTGGGATGTGAAAAATGCTGGCTGGGGAGGCGTGGCAAGGGCTGTCTGTGGCTGCTCCACGTCAGGCTGACGCTGGGGAAGGATCATCCTCCCCTGCCCATAGGGAATTCCAGGTAGGGTATTTCCCGCTAGAGCAGTCAAGAGATGAAACCCTGAAGCACACGTTTGACCAAGTGAAAGTGATTGATGGTCATAGTCTCCATCCGAGCATCACACTCACATATACATATGTTTCAATTATAAAAGATAGGTTGTATAGTGACACAGGACACATGGACAAACGAAAATGCAATTGTGCATTCACAGGGATCTTCGCCGGTGGTGTCCAGCATGCCGTGAATGTCAGCTGGTGAATCTGCCGGTCTCCCCAAAAGCGCCAATGTGCCCCCCTTCCATTGATCGAGGTTCCTTTTGAACGAATTGGCATGGGCCTCTTCGGGCCATTAGAATGGACAGTACGCAGACATCGCTTTGAGTTAGTCCCGGTGGATTACGTAAAGCGATATCCGGAAGCAGTGCTGCTGCGCAAAATCTCAGGACATAGTGTTGCGGAGGCACTCTTCAAAATGATCTCCCAAGTGGGGATTCCAAAAGTGAGGCCTTCTGAGGTCACTGTGATGAGCGGGGCTCACAGCAAACCCGAAGAAGTGCACAATTGGACAGGTGGAGGTACGGTATCTGGGGTTTCACTTGGGTCATGGTCAGGTGTGGACCCAATTTGATAAAACCACAGTGATTGAGACCTGCCTGAGACCCAAAAACAAAAACGAGATGAAACAGTTCCTGGGGCTGGATTTCTATTATCAAAGGTTTGTGCATAATTATTCTGACGTCACCAGCCTACTGACTGATCTCACTAAAAAGGGAGCTCCAGACCCGGTCCAGTGGACAGAGCCATGCCAACAAGCATTCACGCAGGTAAAAGCTGAATTACAGCACCATAGAGGAGTGCTTTGCCATCAATCGGGCTGTCCTCACTCTCCGCTACTGTTTGTTGGGACGAGCATTAAACCTCTGCTCACGCCTGGATCACCCATTAGTATCTGGCATTCCAGCCGTTTTATTAGCCATTTGTTAATGCAATGTTAAAGCACTATTCCATCAGCCATCAGCACAGAATGGAATTACTGCATGCTTCTTTTAGAAACCATGTTTCTAAATCCATTGTGCCTTAACCTTTAGGAAAGCAACAAACTATAGTACAGTGATTGACTGTTTGGCCCTGAAATGAATGTATCTCAGGAAATATCTTAACACATTCAATCTCAAAGGCTTGACTTTTACCCTTAGGCAAATAACTCAAATGACATATGTACCAAAAGTTTTGGCTCCAAATTCTGATATATGAAATGTGGCGTTCTGCATTTAAATATTTTTGTATAACTACCACTCAACTATTGTATATTACTGACAGTCCAGGAAGCAAATTGAAGGGGATCTAGATTTATAACTATGCTAGTTTTATGCCTCAAATCACTTCACATTCTCATTCTCCTCACATAATCACATTATTTTGACACAAATCGTGTTGATTTATTTATTTGAAAAGTAAACCCTATCGTCGGGGTCCTGATCATCCTATCTGTGTGTATTTTACAATAATCACTGTCTGACACTGTTATAAACCATATAATATGTGTGCATTTGTGCAAATGGCCCAAGTGCACGCCATAACATCATATGTGCCCACCGCACGCTCGTCCAACTTATTTCACAAGCATGTCATCCATTGCCCTAAACCAAATAGCTGTGTCTTCCTTCAATTGTGTTTTGAAGCAACACCATCAATTCTTTCAGAATATTACATGTCTGCACCTTCAGTGCAAAGGTTATATTACATAGTTTCACAGACATACATCCATCACTGATAATAAGAACAGATTACCCCAGAATTCAGCTCCTCCATGCTGTTCATCTTTCTTTTCGGCACAGCAGCACAGCTTTTTAGATCCACTTTGCTTGATAATTTCAGTGGTTTCAGGTTTTGAAGGATCAACATACTGTTGACCTGAGAATATAAGGTGCAAATGTTGGTGGTTTTCTAAATCACATCATCATTTTGCATAACCATATTAAATATGTTGATCCATTTTAGTGAGTGTCATAAAACCTGCCAAGAACATATCCAGGTCAAATTACATTAAAAAAGAAAGAAATAAGAAATTATGTTTTGCTTATAGTAAATGTAGCATATTGTAGCACTATTTAGACTTTTTTAAATTGTAAGATGATTGTTATGACAATTTGGCACATTTCCTCCCAAATTTTAATTACCATAATGCAAAAGAAATTAGTATTACTGAAATACAAAACAAATAATGACATATTATTTAACTACATAGTAGCGTTTCTATCTACACAGTAGATCTAGGTTCTAGCAAGATGTCACCCATGCCTAAATCCACCCCTGTAACTATACAATTTAGCAAAATAATGATAATTTTTTTTCTGTGCATTGCAAGAGCATTTTTTTTAAAACTAAGAATGTTTACCCTAAATTCTCATTACCATAATGCAAATAATAAAATTCTCATTAATGCAAAAACAATAATGATATATTATTTAACTTGTAAATTTAGCCAAATTGTTTAGAATTGTTTTACTTAGCATTTCAAGATTATTTTAGCACATTTCCTTTAAAACTATCATTACCCTGATGCAAAAAATATGATCCTCATTACTGTAATGCAAAAATAATGTAAATATTGTATTTCCTGTACAATTTAGCAAAATAGAGTTTTTATTTTATTTTACTTTGTATTGGAAGATTGATTTTATGAGAGTTAAGCACATTTCCCCCTGCCCCCAAATTTCCATCACTGCAATGGAAAATTTTTTTTTTTTTTAAAGTTTCTTTTTTGGGGTTCAATGTGACCTTGAAATGTAAGGTCTCATGACCTGGCTTTCATGAGATTGAAGATGCAGACCTTTGGATCAGACTGAATTCAGGTTACAGAATGATTTTGAAAAGTATATCAGGAGACAGAACATGGATGCTTTCCTGGTGGGATTTTCCAATGCTTTGCTATACTTTAAAACATTGGATTGACGAAAATAAATTGTACGTTTTCTTGCTACATTCATGAAATTTTCAAGCAACAATTATATTTCAAAAGCTATTTTCGACAGTAGTTTTACATAAAATGGACAACTGTACAAAAGACAACAAAGAGCATTGATTGGTTTGTACAGGGCATGAACCACCAGGATCTCTTTATGATGCTAGTAAAGTGTCTATGAACATTGAAGGTAAGCACTGATGCACTGTGCATCATCCCTGAGCCAAAGCAATCACTGACCTCATTGATTAGTCCTCCCATCTGCTTCCTTTGGAAGTGGGAAGCCAGAGCCACTCTGATGAAGTCAGACTGCAGTTTTACTGCATTGAACCCTTTATGAGTAAGACCTAATGGAGTTAAAAACAAGATTGAAAACAGTAAGGGCAAAATTCTTACCATGAATGAACACCGAAACATATACAAAAGTTACAATTATGCAATATCAGACCCAATCTCATAAATGCCTTTCAGAGTGAATCATTTTGCAATTGATTGAACAAACAGAATAAGTAAGGATTAGCAATCAAAGTCTCATATAATCCTGGATTCTTGAATTGAACATACTGAACAAATGCATTTTAATTGTTTACTCTCCACTGAACTACAGAGTCCCCCAAAATTATTTGGACACTCAGCACCATGCTCAAAAAATGTCAATGCATTCACTGAGAAATATCAAACCAAGTTTGTTTTGGTAAAATATTTTGCTTGAAAACTTTGCTTGTGCTATCTCTCTTTAAAATAAATGATTACTTGGTTTGATATTTTGTTATCTAATGAAAATGCATTCATATATTTTAAAGGGATAGTTCACCAAAAGATTTAACTTTTCTCATCATTTACTCACCTTCATGTCATCCCAAACGTGTATGACTTTCATTCTTCTGCAGATCACATATGAAGATTTTTAAAAGAATATCTCTGCTTTCTAGAAAAGCTCTGTTGGTCCATTCAGTGCAAGTGAATGGTGACCAAAACTTTGAAGCTCCAAAAAGCACATCATAAAACTAATCAATAAGACTCCATTGGTTTAGTCTTCAGAGGAGATATGACAGGTGTGGGTTTGAAACAGATCAATGGAAACCTTTTTTATTTGTATTTTTTTAAAAACTATAAATCTAAATTCAAACAGCCCTCCAATGCACATTCAGAAGAGTTCTTCCTCTGTTTTTTGCCTATTCACATTCTTCATACATATCGCCACTTACTGGGCTGTTGTGAAAATAAGATTTATTTATTATTTTCCATTTTGCTATCCCTCTTTTTTCTGCCCAGTAGGTGACAATATGCACAAAGAATGCAAATAGCTAAAAAAATAAGAACTCTGTCCTCTCTATGTGCTTTTTGGAGCTTCACATTTCTGGTCACCATTCACTTGCATCAAATGGACCAACAGAGCAGAGATATTCTTCTAAATAAACTTTGTTTGTGTTCTGTAGAAGAAAGAAAGTCATACACATCTGTGAAAGGATTAGGGTGAGTAAATGATGAGGGAATTGTCATTATTGGGTGAACTTTTCCCTTTAAATGTGCTGAAATGTCCAAAGTATTCAATGTAGGCAAAAATACTGGATCATTGCTACACAACAATAAAGGATGCATATCGCTCTGTCCCTAGAGCAGCTTTGGGAATCTCTGATCAATGTCTGGTTCATCTTCTTCTGACCTACAGGCAGAAAATAAAATCAACCAAGCCAGTAGTAAGGACTGTAAAGACATGGACCAATGAAGCAGAGCTGGAACTACAAGCTGGAAATCAAGTTTTCAGTTAATGACCCTGCATCTGTGTGGAGTGAAAAATCACAAAATTACATGACTCCTAACCTCAACCCCGTGGTGGACCAACAACTGGCTGATGACCTGTATGTGTTCTACTGCAGATTTGAAAAGCACTTCAAACAAACACCAACACCTCCTGCAACCCTCCTCCTCCCCCCTCCTGCTACTCAAACTGCACTTAAGATCTGTGAAGATGATGTGAGCCGGGTCTTGCGGAAACAAAAGACGAGGAAAGCTTCAGGCCCAGATGGCATCTCACCAGTGTGTCTTTGATCCTTTGCTAACCAGCTGGCCCCCATATTCACACAGATCTTCAATAGATCACAGGAGCAGTGTGAATTCCCATGCTGCTTCAAATGCTCAATAATTATTCCTGTCCCATAGAAACCAAAAATCACAGGACTTAATTATTACAGACCTGTCGCTTTGATGTCTGTGGTCATGAAATAATTTGAGAGACTGGTGTTGGTCCACCTGAAGAACATCACTGGACCCTTTCTAGATCCCCTTCAATTTGCTTATCAAGCAAACAGGTCTGTGGATGATGCAGTCAACATGGGATTGCATCATATCCTGCAACATCTGGACAGACAAGGGAAATATGCAAGGATCCTTTTTGTATACTTCAGTTCGGCTTTCAACACCATCATCCCAGCTATTCTCCAGACTAAATTACACCAAATCTCTGTTCCCATGTCTATCTGTCACTGGATTCCAGCTTTCTGATGGACAGGCAGCAGCTTGTGAGACAGGGGAAATTCACCTCCAGCGCATGTACAATCAGCACTGGTGCCCCCCCAGGAATGTGTGCTCTCCACACTACTCTTCTTCCTGTATACAAATGACTGCATCACCAAGGACCCCTCTGTCAAGCTCCTGAAGTTTGCAGATGACACTACTGTCATCGGCCTCATCAGACGATGATGAGTCTGCATAAAGAAGGGAGGTTGAACAGCTGGCTGTCTGGTGCAGTCAAAACAACCTTGAGATGAACACGCTCAAAACAGTGGAGATGATTATGTACTTTAGGAGGAACACCCCAACACTGACCCCCTCACCTTTGTAAACAGCACTGTGGCAGCAGTGGAGTCATTCAGGTTCCTGGGCACTACCATCTCACAGTACCTGAAGTGGGTGACACACATTGACTCCATTGTGAAAAAGGCCCAGCAGAGGTTATACTTCCTTTGCCAGCTGAGGAAGTTCAACCTGCCACAGGCGCTGCTGATTCAGTTCTACTCAGCAGTCACTGAGTCTGTCCTCGGCACTTCAGTAACTGTCTGATTTGGTTCGGCTACGAAATCAGACATCAGAAGACTACAAAGGACAGTTCGGACTGCTGACAGAATTATTGGTTGCCCCGCTTCAAGAACTATACACTTCCAGATTGAGAAAAAAGGCTGGAAAAATCACTCTAGACCACACTCACCCAGCCCATTACCTTTTTGAACTGTTGCCTTCTGGCCGACGCTACAGAGCACTCAGAACCGTAAAGCCTCGGGTCCAGACGGCATTCCGGGCCGCATCATCAGAGCGTGCGCGAACCAACTGGCTGGTGTTTTCACAGACATTTTCAACCTGTCCCTGTCCCTGTCCCTGTCTGTAGTCCCCATATGCTTCAAAACTTCCACAATTGTGCCTGTACAAAAGCAATAAAAAATCACTTGTTTAAATTACTGGCGTCCTGCTGCTCTGACCCCCATCATCAGCAAATGCTTTGAGATGCTAATCAGAAATTACATCTGCTCTGTGCTGCCTACCGCAACAACCGTTCCTCTGATGATGCCATTGGATCTACAATACACACTGCTCTCTCCCACCTGGAAAAAAGGAACACATATGAGAATGCTGTTTGTAGACTACAGGTCAGCATTCAACACCATAGTGCCCTCCAAGCTTGATGTGAAACTCCGGGCTCTGGGCTTAAACAGCTCACTGTGCAGCTGGATCCTGGACTTCCTGTCAGGCAGACGTCAGGTGGTTAGAATGGGCAGCAACATCTCCTCATCACTGACCCTCAACACTGGAGCCCTCAACTCACTCCTGTATTCTCTATACACATATGACTGTGTGGCAAAACATAGCACCAATGCCATCATTAAGTTTGCTGACGATACGATGGTGGTAGGTCTGATCACTGACAATGATGAAACAGCCTACAGAGAGGAAGTGCACTCTCTGACACACTGGTGTCAGGGCACAACCTCTCCCTCAATGTCAGTAAGACCAAGGAGCTTGTAGTGGACTTCAGGAGGAAAGACAGAGAACACAGCCCCATCACCATTAATGGAGCACCGGTGGAGAGAGTCAGCAGCTTCAAGCTCCTCGGTGTCCACATCACTGAGGAACTCACATGGTCCGTCCACACTGAGGCCGTTGTGAAGAAGGCTGACCAGCGCCTCTTCTTCCTGAGATGGCTGAGGAAGTTTGGAATGTACCATCCTCATACGGTTCTACACCAGCACTGTAGAGAGCATCCTGACTGGCTGCATCACCACCTGGTACGGCAATAGCACCGCCCACAACCGCAAATACCTGCAAAGGGTGGTGAGAACTGGCAGAAACATCATCGGAGGTGAGCTTCCCTCCTTCCAGGACATATATAACCGGCACTGTGTGAAAAAAGCTTGGAGGATCATCAGACACCCGAGTCATGGGCTGCTCTCACTGCTACCGTCAGGCAGGCGGTATCGCAGCATCAGGACCCGCACCAGCGGACTACATGACAGCTTCTTCCCCCAAGCAATCAGACTGTTGAACACTTGATCTCTCATGATCAATATACACCAGCACTGCACTTTATTAATCTATTATCTCACACTGGACTGTCAAAATTATGTTCTCCACAATACAACTACAGTATATATATATATATATATATATATATATATATATATATATATATATATATATATATATATATATATTATTTTTTTGTATGTGCATTCTATATTGTGTGTATTGTTTACTGTACATTTGTATATTATTATTGTGTTGTGTAATTATGTGTACATTTGATATGTAAATTGTGTTGTGTAAATATGTTGCTTATTGTAATTGGTATACAGTATGTCTTGACACTGTCATGACTGCTATGTTGCTCAGAACTGCATACAAGACTTTCACCTACTGTTGCACTTGTGTATATGGTCGTGTGACAACAAAGTGATTTGATTTGATTTGATTTGAGAACCAGAACCGTCAGGCACAGGAACAGGTTTTTTTTGCCTCAGGCTATCAATCTTATGAACAGTTAATAATGCCCCATTGACAAATAACTAAGTGCAATACACTGTTCAGTCTTTTTATCCAACACATCCAACCTCTTCTGCCTATTTTGCACCGTACATAATAACAGATTTGTATTAGATGTGCACTATGTGTGTATATACGTATGTGTATAATTATTATATTGTACTATTATTATCTATGTCTTGCTGCTGTTTTTGTATTGTTGAGCACTGGAAGCTCCTGTCACCAAGACAAAATCCATGTATGTTTAAACATACTTGGCAATAAAGCTGATTCTGGTTCTGAAATATCGCCACAGTCAGCTGCCACCAGGGGTCATCATTTGACCACAGAGGACAGAGCGCTCAGCTATCTCCCATGGGTTCCTAGCAGATGCTTGAAGTGCTGAACACTTGAGAGGCGCAGTGTCGAGCACCTCACCTTCCGTTCTCAGCACAACACAGCGGGCAGCCACATCTTTAACACATGACGGCAGCATCGAAACCTCCCATTCCGTCACCAGATGAGATGACAACAAATGGATAGAGGGATTTTGTAGATTTGAGCCCTTCGTGAGAATATTTGCAGCTAAAAGATCTCATCACACTTGGTTAAGTGTCATCCACCGCGCAAAGTTCAGCCGCATCTGAAGGAACTTTGGAGAGTGTGGATTTTGGAGGACTCATTTGAGACTTTCTGAACTGGAAAGATTTATAAGTCGACTTGCATTCTTGCGCGCTCTAGGTGATGCTTTTTTGGGGATCGTTTGTGCGACAAGGGAAATTATCTGTCTTTGACACTGCCGGGGCTTTATTTCTGACAATGAAAAGCAAATGAGACGCTAAACGCATCACTTTTATTGACAGCACAGCGACAGGTAAGTCCTGGATTAATTTATCTAACCAAGTATTCTCGGTAACAGAAACAAAACAAAGCCTTTGCACGTCTAAGTTCAAGACCTCTATTGCATGTGATTTAAAGAGAGTCTTCAGTCTTATATTCATTTAATATGAAGGAATTTAGTCAACCATCAAGTGACTATATTCCATGAAATTATTTTTTTTTTAAAATAAAATGATCTATTCTTAAACTCGTTTCAATATCTAGACCAGAAGAAATATTGAAACATTCGACAGCTGTTTAATCAATACATTCTTGCCAGATTCTTGATCCAGGACACATCGGGTGTGAACACCCCTGATTATAATTCTATTGATGCTTTTGAAAGGGACTAATTTAATTTAGATCCTTGGTTTTCATTTTACTGGGTATTTATTTCATAGTTGTTGGGAATGTTGAGAATGAATATGATATGCATGGAGTCAATATCATATCAGTGCCTATAAGAAAGAGATATTGTTTTAAAGACATGCTGTTGATGTTCTTGATCAGGATTGGGTAGTTAATAGAAAGGCGATGTTGACCACAAAAGTTGAACATTGCCTAAAATGGTGGTACATAAGGGGGGCAGGCCAAAGAGCAGATACACACATATCAAATGACTGTATTGGACATCTTTATAATGCTGCCAGAATCCAAATGAAGGAAGGCATCAAGGTAAGTTTGAATATAATGTTTGCGTAACATCCTGAAAGATACTTCTGACTGGTTGACTTTTGAAAGCAGCGAAGATATCTCCCAGGGGCATAACTACAGGGAGGGCAGGGTGGACAGTCACCCTAGGGCCCATGGTGATGAGGGACCCATGACAGTTGACCGAAAGGAACCATAAAAATGGTTGGAGGTGAAAAATGGCCGAGGTCTCCCTATGAGGGGGGCCTGACAGGTTCTTTGCACTGGGGCCCTGAAGATCCAAGTTACACCACTGATGTAGTCTATCCTTCAATGCTTATGGGAAACCCCACTCCTGGGTTTTAGTTTTGGTGTTTGGTTGGGTTTTGTCAGATAGTAACAATTGTTCTTCATGTCTCAGGTGTGATATTCAGAAACTGTGATTATTTAAAGTTACAAGGCAACTCCTCCTCTAAACCTGCCTAACCCTGACCCCTTAACCTTAACCTTGATGGTGGCAAATGTGAATCTTTCGAGAGTTTCACACAAGTAATTTTCCGATATGCACAATTGAAGCAAATTAGTTCATAAATTAGTTCATTTTTCAATGTAGGACTTGTTAGTACTACTGTGCATGTATTTATTGAAAAATAAGTAAATTATTCATATTCGCTTTATTTTGAAATATTCAAGGATATTCAATATTCCATGGATATATATAAAGCTCAATTAATGCTTCTGATTTGGGATAAAATTCCTTTCATCTTTTCTCTTTGGGACAAAAATGATCCGGTATAGTTACAGTAGATATACCTCCACCCCCCATTTGATTTTTAAACATGAACATTGACATAGGCTGATTTTTCACACTGAACACAAGCTGTTATAGTAGCATTTCGTCTGTAAAGCGCGCTGCCTAGCCTAAATGTCATTGGCGGTACTATTCATTTACAGTAGTTATAGTGTAAACCCTTCATTTTGAGTGAATTAAGCTGATAAATGGAATACTTACAAATTCTATCTGTTTAAAACAAATGCAGAATCATGGTTTATATTTTAAAATATTTTTATTTCAAAATACAAATGTTCGCCCAGCAGATGGAAAAAATGGACGAAAAATCCCTTAAGACATCCATTTATGAAAGGTCACCACATACATATATATAAATATATAGGGATCAAGATATCATAGCAACTTAGTGATGGCAAATTAGCCTCTTTTGACTTCGGCCAGTAACCAACCATCTAGAAATCTTTTGGTTACATTGCATAAAAATAAACACGACTCAATTACATTTTTTTACTTACTCATTTATTCATTGTTGTGGAAAATCAAAAGGCATTTTTACCAACTACAAAAAAAAAGATTAGCTTTTCACAATTTTTTAACTATTAAATGGGTCAAAAATAACCCGAACATAGCAGGATGGTTAAATTGTTACATTAGCTGTTTTCTTATGTTAAAGTCAGTCTTAATCCAGCTTCTTTAGAAGGCACCTTCATACACAAATGCTGTCTGTTATATCATTGACTGACTGAGTAGGGAGTTAGTGAGGTAGCTGCCTTTGGTTTCAGACACAGATGAAATGACTATATACTGTATAATGAAATCTTATAGGTACAAATGAAATGAGCAGTGCAGAGAAGCTGAAATGTAAGCAAAGATCTCGGCTTATCTGGTCAGCAGGACCAGGCAGGGCCTCACAGACTTTTTGCACAACTTATCCGCTTTTAACACTCCCCCCTCCTTTGTCTTCATCCTTTTCATCTTCCTTTTTGGCATCTTGTGTGCGGTCAGCTCTTTAGCTGTTTTTTAGCACTATTATCGCATTTCATCCAGCGGAACAGCGGCGGTAATAACCTTACGGCTTTTGTTGCATGCTGATACTATTCGCTCTTGATTAATTGTGCTCCCGGAAGAGCGGCTGGAGAGCCGCCGTAGATCTTCCCTTTCACGCCCCTTGTGACAAGTGACCCATTACTGTGCTTTATAGATCGCCGTCAGCAGCCTTTGAAAACGCCCGTGGGCCTGTTGGCCGATGAATTTATTGTGCCGTGTTATTTGTAGGATTTGCTGACAGTCGGACCAAAGGGCAGCCGCAGATTTTTTTTTTGTTTGTTTCACTGTGATGCACAGCGCTGCTGTTAGTTTAACTAATTGTGTCTGCTGGGCAACGTAATTTGGTTATGGGTCACGCAAACAAAGGTCACATCATCGCAATCTGTCTTATATCTCAAAGCATCATTTGACAGTTTGATGGCAAATCACTGTGAATTACAGAATAGGACAATCAGTTTCACACACATATTGACATTTTAGATCATTTTCTGTAGCCCCATTAAGCCTATGTGTTGTTATTCTCAATAAAGGTGATGTGTTTCATTCCTTCTGTGTTATTGAAATGATATTTTCTCAAATCTCAGCTCAATATACAGAGACATCTGTAAGTAAGCCATTTGTGGATTGTTTTCCCTGCAAAATAACATTTTAAAGAAATAGTTTACCCTCATGCAATTCCAAATGCATATGGTTTTGTTTCTTCTGTGAAATGCAAAAGATAATTTGCTAGATTGTCCATACAATGAAAGTAAATGCGTATGGGGGTCGTCAAGCCCTCACACACACACGCACGCACGCACGCACGCACGCACACACACGCACACACACACACACACACACACAATAAAAGTAGTCCATTTGACATGCTCTATATTCCAAGACTTTTTAAACTCTACTATAGCTTTCTGTATGGAAAAGACCTAAATTTAAGTAATTATTTACTGAAAATCTTCCCCTTCGCCTTATCTATGAAATCTCTTTTGCGCATACAGATATTGAAATATGGCATGTCAGGAAGTGTCACATAAGGTTTGACCATGAAAGAATTTTAATTTTTCAGTCACCATTCACTTTCAATGTATGGAAAATATAAATTCGCAATGAAAGTGAATGGTGACTGAGGCTAACATTCTGCCTAACATCTCCTTTTGTTTTCCATGGAACAAAGGAATTCATATGAGTTTTGGAACAACATGAGTGATGGTCAGTAAATTATAACAATATTAGATTTTTGGGTGAACTGTCCCTTTAATCCCAGGTTGCTGCAAAGCTATATTATCTTCGCACATTTTTACATTAGAACGTTTTTCATGAGATGTTATACAAACAAAATTATGTTCAATAATGATGAATTTCTACTTTGGGACAACTACATTTCTCTAATAAACTGCAGCTCCTTTCCCCCCAAAATTGACACCATTGTAATAAAAAGTGCTTTTCTAAGCTGTTCATCTGACAAGACCACCAAAGCCAGTTAGCTCTAAACAGATGTTTCTCATTTGTTGCTCTGGTCAAGCTCAGGTACTATTAATTTGAGACTGTGTGACCTAATGATCTGTGAGATATACTGTAGATAGATGGCAGTTTAGCACGTAGGAGGAGCTCTTCCACTTTCTCCTGAAGGCAGGTCAATGCAGCAATCGTTAGCTGTAATAGGATGACAAGGAACTTTTTGCAGACATTTGCGGTGGCAGTTAAACAGGACTTAACATTTGCTTTTAAGGTCAGTTGCATTAGAACAAAAGGAATGTAAGAGGGAACTACAGATGAAGCACATCTTTATTACATTGGCTGTGCTCGGAATAACATACTAACATATGATACTACTCTTATATTATCTCTGCATTAATATAATGTAGGCTATATTGTGCGTAAAAAGCAGATATTCTGTATGCATGGACTATTTGAATAACCTGCTATGTACAGAAGCCACAGTGTGCAGTATACAGAGCACTCTGCATATAAACATTTCTGGAAATAAAAAAATGAAATAAAAATTAATTTACTCAATCATGTTGTTCCAAACCAATGCCTTTTTATCTTGTGTGGAACAAAAAAAGGATATGTTGTTATAGACAGTCTCAGTCATCATTCACTTTCTTTGAAACTTTTTTCCAAACAATGAAAGTGAATGGTGACTGAGGCTAATGTTCTGCCTAACATCTCCTTTTGTTTGCCATGGGAGAAAGAAAGTCACACAGGGTTGGAACAACATGAGGGGAAGAAAATGTTTCATTTCTAGGTGAACTGTCCCTTTAAGTTTATTTGACTTTCTGCAGTGGCAAATCGTTTTTCTAGATGTATTTATTAATCTAACAAAATGTAGTTACTGTAGGTTTATGATTAAAACCAGGGTATGAAAAATTTTCTTATTTCAAGATATGTTCTCTAAAAGCAAATCTTATTAGTTGTTTTAATGTTATATCTTTTACTATATCCAACAATGCAATGCACTTGATCTTCCACTTCCAGTGTGATGAATAACTATTATCATATAATTTCCATTATCATTATCATTCAAGTTGATACTGCCTCTCATGAGATCATGTGCCAACAGTGCAGCATACTACTGTTTGAAATGTTTATCATGCAATAATGCATACTTTAAAACACTAGTTAGTGGTTTAAGTGTGCTGTATTCAGTTTGTACTAAGCTAGTATTTAATTCCAAACACAAACATTTATTATAGTTTCACTATACACATATATCTGTATGCGTGAGAAACAGGTGCATGCAATCACGTCTTGCACTGCACAATGTTTTCAGGAAAAGAAGCTTCTGGTAATTAGTGTCTAAATGTCTTTTTGTTTTGTACATCACCCTAATCGTAGATCATCAATAGTGGATCATGGATGAGATGTGATTTACTGCAGAGGTGAAGTAAAAGAATAAGAGGTATTCGTGGGGAAGTGCCAAGGTTATTTTAGTTTTGAATTTTTAATTTAGATCTATAGTACATGACTTGTAAACTAATTTCAATGTTTGCATTACATTGCCAACTACATTTAAAAGCTTGTTGGTTCCACTTTATATTAGGTGTCATTAAATACTATGCACTTAAGCACGTGACACAATGTACTTATTGAGTACATGTGTTGTTGCATTGTACTTACATTTAAAGTAACTGCATTTAATTACATTTGTAGTTACACTGTTCTCCTTACCCCTAACTCTAACTCTAATCCATAACCCTAAACCTAACTCTACCCCTACCCCTACCCCTACTCCTAAACCTACCCATACCTCAACCTCATTTGCAGCAAATGTGTATCTTGTGAGAATTTTGCAGAACAACATGTAGTTACACAGTAAAAACATTGTATTGTATGTATTTTAATGTTAGTATATATTATATAATCATATTATGAGTTAAAGACTTACACAGAAGCTCAACTGATAGAGCATTGCATTTGTTATGCAAAATACTGGTGGTACGAGTCCTGAAGAGCATGCAAAGTCAACAGGTGAGCTAAATTGAAATTGTCAAACACCACAAAATGACGTTATTGCTTCAAAAATGGCATTTTTCACGTCACATTTGCTTTTTAGGATGCTATTGGTTAGATTAAGGTTTAAATTAGGGAGGTCGTTTTTGTTCATTGAAATATCGATAGAGCGTTAACCTTCAAAACCTCATCTGTTTGGCTATGGCGCCACACAGTGGACATTTCAGCTCGGAACAGCTGCGATAAGTGTATGGAGCCACCTGATATCAATTAGCAAAAAATTTCACCACGGTCACGTAATTTCGAAGAGATCTGGCTCGTATTTTTCGTTAGTTTTCACTCTATGACTTAGTTGAGTTTTTCTGCGTTTTATTTATTTTTTTATTTTAGTTCTAATATTTTTAAGCTGCCAAAATCAATGTGTTAACTGATATCAATAAAATTTATTTTACAAAATTACATTTCTCAGGGCCATCTAGTAGTATCGCTATCTAGTGGCATTTTTAATGTTTAAAGAAGGTGGGTTGTAAAGGTTTTTAAACTTGTATAATATACAGTGAATTAAAAACAAAAATGAATCCAGCATTATTTATATTTTATTTCATATAGTTTTGTAATCATGAAAATGCTTTTAATTTAGTTTCTGCTCAGTTAAAAAAAATATTAACTAGAATAATAACACTGTGAGGAACAGAAAATCATCATTGTTTTCTTATCCTTATGCCCAATGAATTGTCGAGGCTACAGTTTGCAGATATTACTTTGCATGCTTTTGAGGGAAGTGCAACCAATGTGAGATGGATTTGCCATTGTCTTCCTGCTTCAGAAATGAATCTCGTCTTCACACTGTCACTTCACATTGCTGTGTCAAATTGAAGTCATGCAGCCAGTGTGGTCTGTTTCAGTGAGAAACCAAATGAGTCGAGCAGCATAGCTCTCAGAGATTGGCCATCATAGATTAGCATGTCTTCATTTATTTAAGGGAGTACAGCAAATGTTACGAGGAAGCTGTAGGAGGGATGGTGGCGTAGTGGGCTAATGCACATAACTGTTATTCCGAAGGTCGCTGGTTCGATCCCTACAGCCACTGCCATTGTGTCCTTGAGCAAGGCACTTAACTCCAGGTTGCTCCGGGGGGATTGTCCCTGTAATAAGTGCACTGTAAGTCGCTTTGGATGTAAATGTAAAATGTTATGTTCTTTCAGAGCTGGCATGGAAAACTAGCTGTTTATAAATGGTCTTTGCGACAATAATCATTAACATTAAAGCTCCAAAATTAACAAGAAAAGGTACCATCAAATTCGAGTGAGTAAATGATGAGAGAATGTTCCTTTTTGGGTGAACTATATATTTTAACCTCTGGGCCACACAACTCCCTTTCTTAAATGCCATAGTGTATGATAAGCTACATGAAAGCTAAGTAATATTGCATTGCAAACAGTGATTTGTTTCAAATGCTTTTCTGATTTTGACATTAAATGTCAGTGTAAAAATAAGGCATGTTTTGCTGTCAAAATCTAGCCATATACATTAGTGTTCTTAGGCCGTTATTGTTATTTTGAGGCTTTGTCTTAAAAATTCCAAGGCTTTGTCATTGTTCTTGTGCACACAGACAGCGAGATAAGCCACAGCTTCTATGAGCCGTCACAGCTTCCTCAATTGGCTACGCAACTGATCTTTGGACACATTACGTAGAGTGTGACTTCCATATCAATGTGTGGTGTAGCTTCTATATTTGCACATTCAAGACTTTGTAGTGACTTATTCAAGCAATCAAAAGCTACTTTAGTATATATTTTTTTACAAACCCAAAGATTAGGATTTGATAGAGGAAAAACACTTACCCTAATCTAAAAAGATTCCTTGGGCCAAGAAGCAACCACCCAGAAAACCAGAGTTTTGCACTTGAAGCACCACTTACATGTTCCTCAGAAAATATGAAAATCTAGTTTGCAATCATGTAACCCCCGTAACCTTGATTGTGTAACACCGTAACCTTGCGCATATTTCGCAAGTGATTATTCCCTGTGCTGATGTGCCCTTTGTTGAATGCAGCTCCATATGTGATTGGATTTAGCAGAGAGCAGGGCGTCTTTGTGAGCTCAGAGAGTGTGAGTGGGCGTCCTGGAGCCTTCTGTGCTACAGAATAATGCTTGACTGATGTGAGGTGCGAGAGACAGAGAAAGAGAGTAAGAGAGGGAGGAATACAGAAACACGAAGCATGAGAGAGAAAGATGAGGAAGACGGGAGAAGGTGCATGTTTTATAGATGTCATTTAAAAGAGTGTGCTGGAGTGGAGGCAGGCTGCAATGAACTGTATCCGTGACAAAACATAAAGACAATAAACATACAAATTGGTTGCCAGGGAGTCGTCAGTGTGCCTTCCCCGCCTCCCACAGGAACACCAGACAGTCCCAACACTGCTGTGTTCCTTTGAGATTAAAAGCGGAAATACATCTTTCTCACTCTTATTCTTTCTTTCTGGCCAGCCGAGTCTCGACTGCTCGACGGCATTTGCTTTTGTTTTCTTGTTTTTTGTTTTCTCTTTCTCTCCTTACATTTTTTTGCTCAGACTTAATAGAGATTTATGTTTCTTTTAAAATACATATGTGTAATTTCCGCGCCACTAGTACCACCATACGGAATCTCGAAAATTACTGTTTTCAAACAGGATTCCTGAACACTGAAGCTATATAATGAATGTGTTTAGCATCAGATAGATTGGTCTTGGAAGAATTTGATGTTTGAGTTCATATTGAACTCTTCGGAATCTTTGGATTACAGTTGTTGGAATCTTAGTAAATCTGAGCACAATTTGAGACACATTTGAGACACTGACACTCACACTTTAGCGGTGACAGATATGAGATTACAGGGGCCAAAGTCTCCATTTGCTCTCTATTTAAAGGGATAGTTCGTCCAAATATGAAAATTCTCGCATCATTTACTCACACTCATTACATCCCAGATATGAATGACTTTCTTTCTTCTGCAAAACACAAACAAATATTTTTAGAAGAACATCTCATCACTGTACTTCCATACAATACAAGTGAATAGTGGCCAGATCTTTGAAGGTCTATAAAGGACATGATGGCTGCAAAAAAGTAATCCATAAGACTCCAGTGGTTAAGTTCACACTTTCACTTTCAGATTCAGCCACCTACTGGTCGGGACTGGTCAAAGGTGGAGATTTATAGTAAAAAAGGACTTAAATATTGATCAGTTTCTCACCCTAACCTATCATATTGCCTCATAACCTATATCTTAAGACATGGATTTAACCACTGAAGTTGTATGGATTACTTTTTTGGTGCCTTTTTGTCCATTTTACACCTTCTGAGTTGTGGTCACCATTCACTTGGATTGTGAGGACCAACAGAGCTGAGATATTCTTCCAAAAAATCTTTGTTTGTGTTATGCAGAAGAAAGAAAGTCTTTCACCCTGTTTACACCTGGCGCATCAATTTGATGCAACGTAATGCACCGCAACGGCTTGAGGCTGTCCACACTGGATGCATCAACACAAACGTTCTAAACCATTTAATATGTTTAGGAGTGCCAGCGCGTGCAGCGCAAAATGGAACTCAACACCCGTTTATTGTCGGCACAATGGACGGCCCGCAACGGAGGCTTCCAGTGTGGAAGCCTTACAATCATTGATTGTAAGCAGACAAGCTGATACAGCTGATGGTGTAGACAAGCTGATCTGGGATGGCAAACAGGGTAAGTAAAGGATGAGATACATTTTTGGGTGGACTATCCCTTTAATCTCACTGCTGTTTTTGAGAAACAATTGAGATATTAAAGAGATCTAATTTGTGATTTCCCTTTCCTGTGGGTCTCCATATTTATGTCGCTGCCGGTTTACAATTACATACACAAAATGTGATCGTGTATGTTCATTTGTAGTTGTTTATGCTGTATGCTGAAAGATCTGTTTATTACACAGTCTTGAGTATAATTCCTATAGTCCACTAGCTGGCTGTCATATTGGGCTTACTGGTTGCCCGGAGGTCCGTCATGGCTGATTTTATGTGGCAGTCTTGTTGTGAGGCACTGTGTAAACACAGTGAAATTGCTCGGGGCCGGCTTCCTCTCTCCACAGTCTCTTTTCGATCCCACCAGATTTATTTTCAATATGCCACTCTCAAACCAAACCATATTACCATAAGCTCTCTCAATATAGCAGTGGTGTGCAGAAAAATATCGTCCCAGGCTAAAATTTTGATCAGCTTAGTGTGACTTTTTCAATTTTCCCCATGCGTACCTGATTTCAGATTGAGCGTTCATTAGTTTACGTTTTGCTTACGTATTCAGAATGCACAGACAGGCAAATTGAGAAGCAACTGACGTTTAGATGTCAAGGACATTTCTGTTTCGATCACTGGGATGGAAAAAAGGGATAGTTCGCCCAAAAATTAAAATTCTGTCATTTACTCACACTCATGTTCTTCCAAACATGTTTGACTTTCTTTGTTCTTTGGAACACACAAGGAGACATTATCCATTATGTTTACATTTTGATGAGAGATACATGAGAGAAACAAGCTTAAAACAAATGCAATATTTTTAAAGAAAAGTATGAAACTTTACTATTTGGGCACTAATGTGGTGGAAAATGGCAATGAATAAATTTTCTAAAGGACCTTTATGTTCTTGTGTCTATGTTATGTCTTTTTTGTTTAGGATTAAAATAGTTTGGCTAGCTGCACCAGAGATCCCTAAAAGGACTATTTTGGTTACGCGAGATGAACTTCAACGAATTGCACCCCAAAAATTACCTGTAGATTTTCCAGCCTGATCTAATGAAAATGACACGACTGTAGCAACATTTTTGCAAAACGAATTGACTTAGTACATGTATCACTGCAGTACCGAGGTGAAATGTCCACTGTGTGGCGCTCAAAGCGAGTTCAATCCAAAAAAGCGAGTTCTTCCATACAGGTTAATGGTATTGAGTTTTAAATAAAAAAAGAGCTACCTCTCTACCCCAAACCTTTAATCTAAACCTAACCGATAATGTTATAAAAAAGTCATGCATTATAGTAAAATTGTTTTGATGTCATAAGATAACATTATGTGAAGAACAGTGCTAAAAGTGTTTATGAACTGATAATCTGCAGTTTTACTTGTGATTTGAGTGAAATTGAACAAAAGTCATTGTTTTAGCTGCTCTAGTGTTTATTTCACTAGGAATCTGCCACGATACAACAAGCTACTTAAAAATGATTTAGCAAAAGTGTAGGTATATTCACATGATTCATGAAAGCCCAGGTTGTGATTTTCCTATAGAAAGTCATTGTGTAATTTGCATACTGCTCAAACCACTCATTTCATTACTCGTAAAATGTTTATAATAATGATCATAAATTAGTTTACAATGAAATCAACATATAATTAAGAGACTTAAGGGATGTTTGCAAATGCAGACCACAAGCTGTAGAGCTCTACTGTACAATTACAAGTCTTGGATGTACTGCCTACATTTCCTGAGAGTGTAATCGTAGCATTGCTGTAACTGGCCTCAGAGGCTTTAGTCTATAAGCTGGAGTTGTCTCACTTGCTCTCACTGTGAATTCGACAAAAGTAGTTAGAAAGTTATTGGGCTAAAATCGGTCTGTGCTTAGTGAAATTCTAACTACTGCCCCTGTGTGGCCGAAGCTGGACGTTTTGTTAAGGTTAAATGTCCACAGGGTGGTGCCAAAAACAAGTTGTATTTAGTTGTAAACGATCTAATAGTGTAGTATGCATATTTGATTCATTTGACTTCCTAAACCAAACCAAACCCCAACCCTAAACTTAACATCAGTGGAGTAAAAATATAATCTTGGATGGAAAATACAACCTCCAAATCATGCTCATCATTGGTAGCAATCAGTAGTACCACAGATAAAGGGAAACACACATAAATTGATGCAAAGGTATGTGATGGGAGATGGGAGATTCGAACACGGTTCATAAAATTCAGAATTTAGGACAAAACTATTCATTTTATAACAATAAAATACAAAAACTGCATTTAAAAAGTAGCAAGCATAAATTAAGTCATGGTAAAAAAAGTTTCCTAGACAGTTTTAATGTAACCTTCATACAACAAAAAGAAAAAAGTTAAAATCTAGTTTAGATTATCATATTTTTGAAATTGTAGAATTAATATTCTTATAATACATCAAAATAATAATATTTTAATATTGAAAGTCTGAATCAGGGATAAGGGTAAAGAGGCTAGAATTTGTTATGTGACCCTCATATTACAAAAAGAAAGAAAGTTAGTTTTAATAAAAATCAACCCCTGTAATTTTAACAGCAAGTGCCCGTACTTGAACAAACACCCAGTTGAGCTTTCTCTGTCAGCACCTAAGCTCTGCACTGCCTCCCTCTCCTCCTTCTCTCTCTCTCTCTCTCTCTCTCTCTCTCGATCAGCAGTGCTCTTGCATCCCAGCAACCTCGGCCAGGTCCGCCCCACGCCTGTAATCATTAGGCTGCAGTTTGGGGCTGAAAATCACAATTATAGGCTGTGGCAATCGGTTGTTATTTCTCTCGGATGCTTGTTATTTCTTTGTTGGGGCAGAACCGACCCCTCTCTGATTGTAATTAGGGGAATACGAGACAATAAAGCGGACAATTACGTGAAAGGGCTCCATGTTTGCGCTTGTCAGACAGGGCTGGGGGCAGGCGTCCCTGGGTGGAAACTGAAACAGTGAAGAGTTGACAGATTAAAATGGGCGCCCCTGGCAGTTTTTGACCCTTCTCATGTCTAATAAATAAGCTGACAGAGGAGAGATCGAAAGATCGTCAGAGGAAAGCTCTGTCTCTTTTTTCCACCACCTGCAAGGATGCTTTTTTTCTGACCTAACATAAAAAGTCTTCAAGTTACTTATTGTCAGACAGTTCTTTGAAAGAACTTCAAAGGGGGTCGCTCATCATAAATTAATTCCATAGAGCCATGTCTTGGCCTTGATCTATGACAAAGAATATGAAACAGATATCGGAATATTCGGTTTTGTTACCCCCCACCCCCACCCCCACCCCCACCCCGCCCCACACACGTGTTAGAATTGGCTCAAGGGCAGCTTTGGGCACCCAGTCTATTGATCAAGCCATTTTCTCTCATATGTATATGTGAATACGCCAGCTACATGCATAGATAAAACTAGGTGTGAAGATTGAAGCAATTCGCCAGTTGAAATGGAGCTGTTTGAAAACCTAACAAGCGATCAAAAAATTATTCCATATCGCTTGCACGTTTTGCAGGGGAGGGAAGTCAATCTTGTTTCACATGTTGCCTCAACCATTATGGCAGTCAAACACTGTGGAAAGATGTACTGGTTTTGATTTGCTGTGTGGTTGTTTGTAGCCCACTGGAATTACTATAATTTAGGGTAATGGTTGAACCAAATGGGTTTCTAAATGGCTGAAGTCAAAATACACTCAATTTACTATTTTGAAAACTGAAAAGGCTGTCAGAAGATTCTGGAACTGACAAAAGAATACTATGGTTACCAAATTTTCAAGGTCTACAATACACCGTTTTGAGACTTGGCCTAAAATTGGCCAAAAACCATACCAAATTTGTTGGCAAAGATGCCTAACTTGAAGTGAGGCTGTCTACAAAGCATGGTTAGCAAAGTTCATATGTGGTGTATAGATACAATTCCTGAATTTTATGACAAATGGCTTTTCAAACATAAAGACTATTATGACAGTATCTCCATATCTCTTAAATCACAGTAAAACAATGTAAATTGGAAATTGAAAGACATTTTGTACCCTTTGCTTTTCTCATTTAAATGTCTGAGGCAGATATATTTAAAAGTATGATTTTATGGTAATGGTCTCACAGGAATTTTACACATTTTTTAATAACCTGAAGTATTAATTCACACATCCAGGCTCTCTGTGGTAGATTTTCTTTGGAAATATGAAATCACCTGCTATGCTGTGGGTCTGTACTCTATTATAGTTATTATAATTATTGTTATTCAGTCTGTTATGGAAAAAAAATAATTAGCCTTATGTCTACTTTGGTAGTGGTGCTTGTTAAGGCAAGAATTGCTATTACTAGTGCTCATACCTGGTTCAAACCCCTAAACCTAAATTTTATATGCTGCATTCTATGAGTAGAACTACTCGACGTCAGTAAAAAAAAGCTGTTTTAACCACTCGATGATGATTAAAAGATAAAGCAATAGATAATGTGTAATTTGTAATGTTTGCCTTTTGCATTCATGGCACTAAACACAGCCATAATATGCACTGATTACACTGTTATTGTAATTCATGATGACACTGAAACTACTGAACAGATACAGTAGGTGTAAAAAGAGAATTAATGGGCAGAATACAGACAAAAGAATGATGATTGGGCAGATGAGTGATTGACTTTTGGCCGCAGATGGTGCATGAGTGAAGTAGCTTATCATAACATATATATATATATATATATATATATATATATATATATATATATATATATATATATATATATATATCTGTATACATACTGTATATACAGGGCACTTAAAAGTATATTTCCATAGATCAGATTCCTTTTGTTGACAAATGAATACAAAAATGTATAAATAAAATTATCGCATGACATAATACTGTATAGGTAAATATAGGTAAGTTTGCACCAGCTTGCTAATAACTCTTAGGTGTGATCTTAACTGACTGAATGGGAATTTGCTGTCGGCCTCAAAGTTGGTGGAGCTACAGGTCACACCTACTGATGATGTGGACCAGTGGCTATAAGAAGGTGTTTATCATCTGATTACTGGTTAGCAGATGATTTGTTTGGCCAGAGTGTTGCAAATGATGTCACACTTGTTCGTTCTTTGATTTCTTATGAAGTGTGCTGGGGCCTTTATTGAGAAGAGGTGTGCTATTAATTTCTCAAGCCATCAGACTTTTTATTTTCACCTGGCAGACAATAAAATGGGGGGAAAAAAAATCAATCCCATAGACTTACAATAAAGATAGGACCTGAGTCATAAAGACCAGAATATCATAGAGTATTGGTGGGCTCTTTTGACTTGTGCCAGTAAGAAACACCCATGTACACCCTAGCAACCAGTAACGTGCTGTAAACCGCCCAAAGCACCCAAACAGTTGTTTTTAATATCATAGTTGAACACAATCTCTTCATGAATTCCTTTCTCACCATATGTACAAATATATTTGGATTTTGCAATTTTGTACAGATCCAGGAATGCAAAAAAAAAAAAAAAAATGCTGTTTTTTATAAATTAGGCCATATATGGTTGGACATTTTGGAAATAGGCTAAATGTCACTGTCACACTTTCCAAAACTTCTCGGTTGACATGTGTTACCATATCTTTTTTTGCTGCTAGAATGATTCTAAGCACAATTCCACATAAAAAAATAAATAATATATATATATAAATTTACAAGACACTGTGGTGGGTTAGGTTTTGAAGCAACACATTTTGAGAGCCTGTCTAGAATTATTATGTAAGGAACGAAAAGACAATGCAGTATCTGCAGTGCCTCTGCTTCTGTGGAGGTGACTAATTTCTGCAAACTATGCAGCCAAGAGTTAAGAGTTCGGTGGAACAAAATTAAAGCATGAGAGTTGATAAGATTGGATGAGATCTGCTCCAATTTTTATAGTAAGGAAAAGCTGCCCACATCACTGGAACATGACAATATGAATGTTTCTATGACGTCATTGTAGTCAAACACACTGGCTGGATTTGATGGATGAAATAATATGTATTTTCAAAATTAAATGTATATTATTTGTTTTAATGATATACTATATATATAATGCTATATAAATACTATGTATATAAATAATACATTTACATTTATGCATTTGGCAGACGCGTTTATCCAAAGCAACTTACAGAGCCCTTATTACAGGGACAATCCCCCCCCAGAGCAACCTGGAGTTAAGTGTCTTGCTCAAGGACACAATGGTGGTGGATGTGGGGCTTGAACCAGCATCCTTCTGATTACCAGTTTACCAGTTATGTGCTTAGACCACTACACCACCACCATATTTGTATTTGTTTATATTTTGTATGTATTTGTTTACCCAATATTAACTTAGAAATACAGTAATTATACTTGAAAAATATTTGAAAACAGAAAACATGCATTTTCATTGACAAGGCTATCAGTATGGAGACAAGAATACTATGATTATATAGGTATAGGTTGATATAGGTTTTTGAACAATTTGGAAGATTCCCAAATATTTTTTTCGTAATCACAATGCGTTTGTTGAATCTTCACCAAAATTGGTTTAGATTCGAGTCAGATAAAGCCTAAAAAAACTCACCAAATGCATTTTGTGTGTTTAGCACTATTCTCTAAATAAATAACGTAATAACAAGTATGCTGGCGAAGATGCCATGCAGGAAGTGCAGCTATATCTCAGTAAGGATTTTGCACATTAAGCATGTTTACATTCATGATCTTACACCGATTAGCCTTAATAATTCGACAATGTATAGGGTCACGTAAACGGCTTAAATGTTTTTCCATTATTGGGGAAAGTTCATAAACGTGTTAAGCATGAATCATTTTCGCATTGCATGTAAACAGTGACTTCGTACCAGCTATTCCAAAGGTTACAAATGTTGTGTGCATGCCTGTTTTAGTTTAGAAGCCAAAAACAAAGAATAAACCGATGCTTTCAAATCTCATGCTTTTCTTTCGTTGTCGGATGGTTTTTGGTTGTTATCAATAGCCTGGTGTGCATGTAAACAAACTCACTGACAAAGCTTTGTACATATCAGTCACAGTGCCCTGAGAATTCCAAATAAATTTGTTTATAGCACCATTAACTGGCCAAAAGTTATAAACATAGAAATGATTGTAAATTTACGTATCGCATTTAAATGTCCTTTCCAGAAATCACCACAGGGGGTGCTATGACCAAACATTAATTGCAAATAAATTGCGCTCCACAGGTGAGCTTGGCCCTGTAATTGCTAATTCTACATGCTATGCAACCATCACTTAGAGTAAAAAATAAATAAATAATAAAACACAAGCCTTGAGAAGACTGGATGAGGTGTGCCCATTTTTCACAAGAAGGAAGCGCTGTCCACGTCACTGGAACTTGACATGCCCCTCCATGGCCTTCTGTTCGTCTGACAGGCTGATCCATGTTGACTTTCTCACTGAAGCTTTGGACAAATCATATACGGCCATGAACGGCTCCTCAGTCCCTCAATCTTTTCCTCTGTGTATGTGTGTGAAACACCAACCTTGATGTTCTGTCTCTCTCGTCTGTATTTCCACTTTCTCTAGAAAAGACCTGTCAATCAAATAAAGCATGCCCACACACACACACACACACACACACACACACACACACACACACACACACACACACACACACACACACACACACACACACACACACACACACACACACACACACACACACACACACACACACACACACACACACACACACACACACGTAGTGTTTCCATGTTTTATGGGGACTTTCCATAGACATAATGGTTTTTATACTGTACAAACTTTATATTCTATCCCCTAAACCTAACCCTACCCCTAAACCTAACCCTCACAGAAAACATTCTGCATTTTTACATTTTCAAAAAACATAATTTAGTATGATTTATAAGCTGTTTTCCTCATGGGGACAAAATGTCCCCACAAAGTGATAAATACACGCTCACACACACACACACACACACACACACACACACACACCAGTGTTTATACAGAGTCCTATTTTTGCAGAAACCCCTGCAACACGGCCTATAAATATGGTCCTAAGATATGACATATTTTATGCAACATATTTTTGTTTTTCATTAAAATACCATTTACTACAACAAAGTTATTTTTGGGATGTGTCTACAAAATGATGTGTGCAATATTTTCGATGATAAAATGTTTTCTCCTATCCCAGCTTAATATGCAGACAACTGAAAGTAACCCATTGGTTAGTTGATTTCCTTAAAGGGTAACTAAACCCTAAACCAACTTTTTTTAGTTAATGATCTGTAAGCATGGGGCTTTATTAGTACTGGTCATTGATTCAAGTAATTTTTTTGACATTTGTGTATAAAGTGTTTTAATTCTACAATATATGGTGTAAAAACGTCTGAGTGCTGCCCTCTTCAGGTTGAACGGTGGCTACTGCAGTTGAATTTTCCTATTGGCTGTTGCGGTACTTCGTGACGTAAGCGGTGACAGCTGACGTAAGCAGGTTCCAGCTCACCACGCCAGATTCATGTAGATGTCGTCTTGCGACCGTGTGAGGAATAATAATAACATAGAGTCTGACAGCAGCTGTCAATTAATCCGTCACTACGAGTCTCAGGTGCCCCCGCTCAGCCCCGCACTCGGTTCGTTCCCTCTATCCCCGCCGGGGTCTGCCCACTTTTCCTGCATTTTCAAATATTTCTAGTGGGTGGAGTCAGACTCTGAGCAGGTGTTTAGTTACCCTTTAAAAAAGTCTGTGCTTCCATGCAAAGGAAAAACACAGTAACTACAATTTTTTGTTTTTTTGTTTTGTTATGACGGAAATCAGGTCTCTTAGACTACAGAATGTTCAAGAAAGATGTTTGACTACAATCATTATTTTGCAATTTCATTTGACTGAGTCATGCAGAAATTACACATTTAAAAAAATTATTCTGGGTCAATACAAGTTAAGCACAATCAACAGCATTCGTGGCATAATATTGATCCAGGTTACAGTGAGGCACTTACAATGGAAGTCAATGGGGCAATCCGTAAACCTCAAATCTCAATGTTTCAAAAGTAAAGCCACAAGACATAAACAATATGCATGTTATGATTTTAGAGTAATAAAATCACTTACTAACCTTTTCTGTGTAAAGTTATAGCCAATTTTACTACTTCATTGCCATAATGATGTAATGTCAACAAACCCTTACAAACTATAAACACTGTAAAAATGATGATTTAAACAACTTTAAAGCTGAAATAATACATGAGTTTTAACAGAAGAATTAATGGGAGTGCTTTTAAAAAATTACAAACTCTCCAACAATTGGCCCCATTGACTTTCATTGTGAGTGCCTCATTGTAATCGCTGTTTTTGTATTTTTTAAAGAAAAGGAGGGATGAGTCGAAACCATTTTTTGTTGCAGTCAACATTATTCCACAAATGCTGTCAATTGAGCTTAACTTCAATTGAACACAGAATATTCCTTTAACTACTAAATTAGTTATTCAGTAGATTGACGTGTGACTTTTTGATTGATTCATTAAACGAACTGTCTCATAAGAGTCTTATTTGTTCATAAATTGGATTACACTGAAAGACTTGTTGTCTATTTATTGTCTTTGTATTATTTCGGTACCCAGTCTCTTATCTCATCACATTCCATTCCATTCAGTTGCAAACTCACAACTCAAATAAAACACCATTTCTTTTGCTGCAGATTCAGCAGTGGCACAGGAAACACTCGCACGCACCTACAAATAACACGGCAAAGCAGAATGTATGCAGATTTTGCAGTAAAAGTAATTCCACAAGAATTGCTCAGAAGTTTTACATCAGACAGATGTTGATTTGTGCTCGCATCTCAACCTGTTCTCGTGAACGAACATACAACCCTTTAAGCAAAACTTTCTAGATGATTTCCTTTCAAAAGGGGTACAAATAAATGACAAACGATCAGAAGGACCCATCCATCACTATGAAGAGCTAAATACTTTTATTGCTGCCAAAACGTTTCATCTACCGTTAATTTAATTGAAAATAAATAATAATCCACACAATCACACAGAGGTAAACAGAGGACCTCTCATCTTTATCAACCACTCTGATGAATATTACTGACATAAATCTGCCCATAAAATGGTACAATCTGAATAAATGGCCACTTAGCAGATTTTAGTGAGCTAAATCTCAAACTAAATGCGCTTTTCAACAGTGTATACAACCTATGACTCGTGTCTCCATAGCCATAACCATTAACATCCCAGCAATAATTTTGAGAGGGTGCTACATTTCTTTCTGTTTGTCCAAACAAAGGAGTCAAGGTTTGGCTGGTTAATATTAGCCATTTAGTATGAAGGTAAATTAGTGACTAAAAGGTTTGCAAGTGTTAAATAAGATTTGTACAAGCGTGATAGAAAGATTCAGAAGCGCTAAGAAACTTTTTGTAAAGGCGTAAATCAAGTTGTAAGTGTAAGAAAAAAAGATTTGCAATATTCTAATACTTTTTTCTGCCTAAATATGGCCAAAAACTTTGCAGTCAATCAGTCAATCAATCCATCCATCCATCCATCCATCCATCCACCTTTACAAAATGTTCTCTGCACTTGCAATTTTTCTTTACTCTTGCAATTTGATTTCACAAATCTTTCTTTGCACTTGCAAATCTTTCTATCACGCTCATTTACACTTTTACATATCTTACTCTACACATGCAACTCTTTTAGGCACTAATTTACCTTCATAAGTTAGCCCCTGCTGGTAGATGCCATAACTACTCCATTATGAGGGCAAAAAAAATTGCTTTATTGTCAGTTATTCAAAAGTTATGGCCCTTTGCACTGCTCCCTCAAATATTTCTCCAACGCAGATTGAAAAAACATCCACACCCTGCTCGCAAGGCAAAAATGTTTGTGGGAAAACCTAGAGATTTCTTTTATTTGAGCTAAATGCATGCTCACTGTCTGAATTAAATCAGAATCAGAATGAGCTTTTTTGCCAAGTATGCTTACTTGGGAGGGCTGAGAATAGCTGGGATGATGGTTTTGAAAGCCGAACTGAAGTCCACAACAAGGATCCTTACATATGTCCCTGGTCTGTCCAGATATTGCATGGTATGATCCCATGTCAACTGTATCATCCACAGACCTTTTTGCTCGATAAGCAAATTGAAGACAAACACAGAACCACATGAGACTACACAGACTAAATAACATTTCTACATAAAGTGCACATGCAAACGTGTGCAAAAAGTACGGAACAGTACAATAAATTACTAAAAGGAACAGGACAATAGGCACAGTAAGAGACCAGTACACATTTGTAATCGAGTAGTGCAAAAAGATTTCTAAAATGCCATACTATGAAATAGTGTTTTATGGACATAGCAGTTATTGAGGTAGCAGCCAGGTATAAAGTGACAATGAATTAAAGTGCAACTCTGGACTTGTGCAAAAGTTGGATGGTGTACAGGTGTGTATGTGTGTCAGTCCAGTCTCTGAGTATTGAGGAGTCTGATGGCTTGGGGGAAGAAGCTGTTACACAGTCTAGCCGTGAGGGCCCGAATGCTTCGGTACCTCTTGCCAGATGGCAGGAGGGTGAAGAGTTAGTGTGAGGGGTGTGTAGGGACATCCACAATGCTGGTTGCTTTGCGGATGCAGCTTTTTGTGTAAATGTCTTTGATGGAGGTAAGAGAGGCCCCGATTATCTTCTCAGCTGTCCTCACTATCCTCTGCAGGGCTTTGCGGTCAGAAACGGTGCAAACTGTTAAGTCCTGTGATTTTGGGTTTCTTTGGGACAGGAATGATGATTGAGTGTTTGAAGCAGCATGGCACTTCACACTGCTCCAGTGATCTATTGAAGATCAGTGTGAAGATTAGGGCCAGCTGGTTAGCACAGGATTTTAACACCATCTGGTCCCTGTGCTTTCCTTGCCTTTTGTTTTCTGACGACATGGCACACCTCCTCTTCACAGAACGTATGTGCAGGTTGAGTAGCTCTCAGCACACAGAGAGGAGGTGCAGTATGTTACGGATTGGTGCATAGCCAACAACCTGTCTCTGAACGTGGACAAAACAAAAGAGATGGATGCTGACTTCAGGAGAGCACGGAGAGACCACTCTCCGTCCCTCAATACCAGCTAAATAACCAAGAAAGCCCAGCAGCATCTCTACCTACTGAGAAGGCTGAGAAAAGTTAATCTCCCATCCCCCATCCTCACCACATTCTATAGAGAGACTATCGAGAGCATCTTGAGCAGCTGCATCACTGCCTGGTTTGCAAATTGTACAGTTTTGGATCGCAAGACACCACACGCTGCATCTGCAAAGCCACCAGCATTGTGGATGATCTCACGCACCCCTCACACAAACTCTTCACCCTCCTGCCATCTGGCAAAAGGTACCGAAGCATTCAGGCCCTCACGGCCACTTTCCCCAAGCCATCAGCCTCCTCAACACTCAGAGACTGGATTGATAAAACTCACACACACACACACACACACATGTTGTGTTTCCATGTTTTATGGGGACTTTCCATAGACATAATGGTTTTTATACTGTACAAACTTTATATTCTATCCCCTAAACCTAACCCTACCCCTAAACCTAACCCTCACAGAAAACTTTCTGCATTTTTACATTTTCAAAAAACATAATTTAGTATGATTTATAAGCTGTTTTCCTCATGGGGACCGACAAAATGTCCCCACAAGGTCAAAAATTTCAGGTTTTACTATCCTTATGGGGACATTTGGTCCCCACAAAGTGATAAATACACGCTCACACATACACACACACACACACACACACACACACACACACACACACACACACACACACACACACACACACACACACACACACATAATTTAGTATGATTTATAAGCTGTTTTCCTCATGGGGACCGACAAAATGTCCCCACAAGGTAAAACATTTCGGGTTTTACTATCCTTATGGGGAAGTTTATCCCCACAAAGTGATAAATACATGCTCACACACACACACACACACACACACACACACACACACACACACACACACACACACACACACAATCTGACTCCCTTTGCAATTTTGCACATTTCTGTATTAGCTACCTGGATTTATTTGCTGCTACTGTATTCATAAAATATTGTACTTAATTTCTTGTCACTTCTACCTGGCTGCTACCCCAATAACTGCTATGTCCATACAGTATATAGTATAAGATTATCTGCTGAATACTATGTCATACTATGTTATATTTACATTCACAGCATTTTCTATTATATTCTAATATCTTTTTGCACTACCTGTTTTATCTGACACTTCCACACTAGAACACTGTACTGGACGGCGCTGTCTCTTACTGAGCCTATTGTCCTGTTTCAGCAATTAAAAGCACATGCACTTTATGTAGAAATGTGTAGGTATTTTAGTTCTGTGTAGTCTCATGTAGTTCTGTCTTTGTTTTAAGTTGTTTCATGTTGTTTTTATGTAGCACCATGGTCCTGGAGAAACGTTTTGTTTCACTGTGTACTGTACTAGCTGTATGTGGTTGAAATGACAATAAAAGCCACTTGACTTGAGTAGCAGGAGGTGTTGTTGTTTTTGTGAAGTGAAGGTCAGAGTGGGTGTGAGATTGTGCCTTTCAAACCTACAGTAGAACACATTCAGGTCATCAGCCAGTTGTTGGTCCACTACAGTTTTGGGGGTAGGAATCCTGTCGTAAGTAAATAGTTCCAGGATACTCCACACTGATGCAGTGTCATTAGCTAAAAACATGTTTTTCAGCTGATCAGAATAGCTTTTTTAGCCACTCGGATTTCCTTATTCTGTGTTTCTAGCCTGATTGTACGAGATTTTATCCCCCCACTTCTGCAAGCATCCTCTTTTGACTGACAAAGCTGCTTGAGTTCTGCTGAAAACCACCGTTGTCATTGTTGTATATTAAATAAGTCCTTGTAGGAATGCACATATCCTCACTGAAACTGATATATGATATCTGTGAGCTCATCTAGATTGTGTTTGCAGCCTCATAAACACTCCAATCAGTGCATTCGAAGCAGGCTTGTAGTTCCAGCTCTGCTTCATTGGTTTATTCTTTACAGTCTTTACTACAGGTTTAGCTGATTTTAGTTTTTGCCTGTAGGTTGGAAGAAGATGAACCAGACAGTGATCAGAGAGTCCCAAAACTGCTCTAGGGACAGAGTGATATGCATCCTTTATTGTCGTGCAGCAATGATCCAGTATATTTCTGTCTCTGGTGGGGCATGCAATGTGCTGTTTGTATTTGGGAAGTTCACGTGTGAGATTTGCTTTGTTAAAATCCCCAAGAATACTAATAACCGAGTCTGGGTATTGTTGTTCTGTGTCTGATATTTGATCTGCCAGCTGTTGCAGTGCTGTGTTCATGCACGCATGTGGTGGGATATAAACCCTCACCAGAATAAACAAGGAAAAAGGTGAGTAGCAAGTCTTACAGTTAATAAAGAACACTTTCAAATTAGGACAGCACATCTTCTTTAACGTGGTTACATCTGTACACCAACTTTCATTGATGTAAAAGCATGTTCCACCACCTCTCGTTTTCCTCGTTAACTTCGTGATGCTATCTGATCTGAACAGCTGAATACCTGGCAGATGCAACACGCTGTCCGGAATGGCTTCGCTCAGGCAGATTTCTGTGAAGTACAAGGCAGCAGAGGTTGAAAAGTCTTTGTTTGTACAGGTGAGGAGATGTAGTTCGTCCGTTTTGTTAGGAAGAGAGCGGAGATTAGCTAGATGAACGCTCGGCAGTGGTGTTTGAAATCCACACTGACGAAACTTGACCAGCGTGCTGGCTCGGTTTCCTCGCCCGCATCTCTTAAACAACACAGCTGTGTACAACAAGGTGACATTCCTTAGCCAACTGCAGGCTTTTGGGTATGCTGGAGCAGACCCAGTGACTGTTCTGTGTGCCAGCATCAGAGCCTTGAATTTGATGCGTGCATCAACCGGCAGCGAGTGAAGAGAGACAAGGAGTGGTGTAACACTGCTGCATTCTGGATCATTTGCAGGGGTCTAATTGCACATGCAAGGAGTCCTGCAATGAGAGCAATACAGTAGTCCAGTCTAGTTATGAAAATTGACTAAGCAAGAAGTTGTGTGGCATGTTCACAGAGGAAGGGTCTTATCTTCCTGATATTGTAGAGTATAAATGTACATGATCTTGCGGTCTTTGAGATGTGGTCTGTGAAATTTTGTTTGATATCAATGATTACCCCTAGATTTCTGACTGTTTTGGAAGGCGTTACTGTAGTTGCACCCAGCTGCACGGTGATGTTGTGTTCAACAGCAGGGTTGGCTGGAATACAATTTGCTTCTGTCAGCATTCCAAAATAACATTCATTAATTTGGAATTTAATTATTTGGAATTAAACGTCTTAAATCCAGAATGGAATGCAAGCCGCCATCTTTTTTTGGAATCAGACAACAATGGCTGTAAAAGATGGCCTGAGAAGGGGGAATCTCCTCTATTGCCCCTTTTTCTAAGAGAGAAATAATTTCCCGAATCAAAAATAGGGCTTCCCGAACAGAAACATCTGTCAGAAAAACCCCACTGAACACCGGCGGAGTTCGCCTGAATTGAATTACATAACCATGCTTTATCGCCCAAAGTACCCAGTTCAAAATACCCTTCAGCTGCTGCCAAGCCGACAGATGGGCAGACAGAGGGATTAATGCATGGCTGTTGACTGCAGCGTGACCTGTAGGCACTAGATGGTGCACTTAGCTTAATTTTGGTGACTGGCTCTAAACCAGCGGCAGAGCGGAGGGAAGCCTTCTCTTCTCTAATACTGTGGCTGGTTGAAGGGAATTTGATAATATTTTTGCCTTTATTGTATTTAGGCATATAAGATGAGTGCCCTGAATGTATCTACAGCAGGGACACAGGTGGAATAAATCTTTTCCCTGATATTTGAAAGGGGAAAAGTGTATGAACATTGGTAAGAATGTTTATTTCAGAAAATGAATTATTTTCGCCACAATGGCCCCGGACTTCTTTATGGGGGGACAATGTGTGATGCTTATGTCCACTGTTTGTTTTGAGTACACTTGTGCTCGATGAACATCACATTCTGTTATGCATGTCCCTAAACCCTTGGTCATGGAGACAGAGGCTGAATTTGATCTGGCAGTTATAAAAAGCAGTAATTCTGAATGTATTTATAGCAGAGGATGCCAGATAAACCATCTATCATAGGAGGGGCGAACATGAAGGGGCATTGAGAGCAAGCAGGCTCGCCTCAATGGTCCCAGCATTCTAATGGGGGAACAACGTGTGGTGCTTATGTTCACTGTGTGTTTTATGTACACTTGTGCTTGATGAACATCAAATTATTTTATGCATGTCTCGAGACCCTTGATCATGGAGACAGAGGCTGAATTTGGGAAGTGTTTTTATTTTGATTATTTTTTACAATGTTCGCTCCCAAGCAAGCTGCTGGGGAAAACTGAACCATATTCTGGCTGTCGTGTGTTCGACGCACTTACAACAGCAAACATATCCTGTTACTATCCGAAGGTCAAACAGGAGAGAAACAGATGCGTTTATATTATCAGTGTGCATCTCTTGTCTCATCAGAATGCCTGTGTGGTCCACGAATGGGTGAAAGAAAAAAAAACAAACAAATAAAGCAAGGTAAAATACCTTGCATCTCTTGATAGCATCCCGAAAGAATAATGGCACCAACAAAGCACTCGCACGTTGGTTCGCCATCACTCCGTTGGGGAATATTCTCTTATTCCAGCCTCCTCGTTCTGCAACCGGGCTCATGCATGATCCCCTCCGCTGCGAGCAGTTCACTTCGAACAGGTAGGGGAGAGAGAGACAGGCCGAGGCCACTCCTCCATTGCCTTATACATGTGCATTCTCCCAGAACGACACAGAAAAAGACAATAGGGACATAGGGGCCAATTTGTTTCCTTTCCTTCAAATGATGAATTCTCTCATACAGTGTTTTTAATAGCAACGGCTCGAGATGCACATGGTAACTCTTTTTCACACTTGTTCGTCAGAAAATGGCCGCCGAACCTCAAAGCATGTCCGACAAGACTAGCACTTTTGTTCAAGGGGAGGGCGACAAACACAAGGAAAAAACTGATGTCTGTTCGCACTCCAGTTGTCTCAGACACAAAGCTGAAATCCCAAACTGCCCCAGCACAATGTGCTCCAATCTGGAGGCCGTGGAACTGGAACAAGTAGGGATAACGTCTCATGGTGAGAAATTGCAAGCCTCGAACAGCGCCACTGTCCCCGTCGGACCCTTGTAATGTTGGGAAAAATCACATTAAAATTGCTCTGAAATTACGCTGTATAAAACGACTTGAGTTGCTTCTTAAATTCCATCCTGTGTTGCCATTCAAAAGTGAGAATAATAATGATTCTTGCTTCGATGCGAGTCATTCGTACAACACGTGCAAGATGAGATTGTGCAATGAGGAACAGAAAATCTGACTCCATGACTTGAAGCAAGTGCCTTTGTGGATTCCATGATTTAGCTCCCTAGGGGCATCGCTTAAGCGCAATCAGCCAATACATTGGTGTGATTGCATAAGGGCGTCAGACCACGTGACACTCAAGGCATGTCCCAATGCGATTACGCAGCTCGAGTTCTTACGAAAGGGAACTTATTCTAAGGAAATGCTAAACTTTCAGAAAATGAATTCCCTCCCTGTCCTCTAGGGGCTCTGTAAAAAGCATCTGTGTTTTCTTACAAAATATATTTTAAGTAAGAAACATATAATTGAAAATTATTTATTTTTATTATAAAATTATATTTATTATATTATATGTAAATTACAAAATGTTTTTTTTATTTTGGTTCGTTCTGAGCTGAAACTGTATTTTTTAATTCATGTTCCAGCGTTCCGCAGATTCCTTTCCACATGGTAACCAAAAATAAGCAATTAAAGTTTTTCTCATGTTGGGGAATCTTCAGGACAGAAATTATGACAAGTGAAGTATACGGTACCCCCTCTCCCACCCCCATTTCCCTCATCCTAACTGTATGGATCCCGTAAGGCTGAGTAGCTTACCAGGAACAATTCGGGGTGCCTTTCTCCAATTGCGATTTTGCAAGGGCCATTGACAGTAGCCTTAAAATACACTCTTGTCAATAAATGTATTCTTAATATATAACATTTCCCCAGTTTTCTTATTTTTTTAAATTTCAAATATTCATGTGGACCCCTAAAATCAAATAATAGCCAAAATCTCTCTCTCCTTCATGCATGCACACATGCATGGACGCGTTTAAACTAAACGTCACCCTTTACCTGCAGAATGATTTTTATTATTTTGTCATTGGTTTTTAAACTAGCTGTTTCCTTCAGAATCAAAGCAAATGCTTATGTTCTAAAAAAAGAGAGAATCTTTGAAAGGGGTTTGTTTGAGGCACATTTTTAAGGCAAATTAATGAGATCTCCACAATCAGAAATGTATATTTTGCTTTGTTTTCTGCCATTGACTGTTGTTTTAATTTCTGAGCTACTGATATTTTTAATCTCCTAACCTTACCACTACCCCTAAACCTAACTTTTACACAAACCTTTCTGCGTTTTGACATTTAATTATTTTGGTACATTTGAGCCATTTGGTAACTTTATTAAGCCATTTTCCTCTTGGAAAATGTTGGCTGGTCTCCTCAATGTCAGAGATTTCATGGTTTTACTATCCTTGTTGGAGGACATTTGGTCCACACTCTGTAGGCAAAACCTGACCCACAACTCACAAGCACACACAAAAACACACATCTGTGCATTCATTTAAAACTTTGAAAGCATCATCCTCCATTATTTATGCCCCAATACCTCAGGCTTACAGTCCAGACAATAGAGAGTGGATGGTTGTGTGTGTGTTGAAGAGTGTGCGGATGGACAAACCATTTTGGCCCCTCATTAATGTCAGCGAGTTAGCAAAAGGCCTGTCTAATGCACTTTCTTACCTTGTTCTCTGTCCGCCGATAGTGCCTTTTGCCTTCCTCAGACAAGACAGAGCTAGTTCTCGATCTCGGTGTGATGTTCGAAAGACATCACACCGAGAATATTTTGCAGGCTTTTTTTCTTTTAACCTCCTTTTTACTGCTTCATTCTCTCAGGTCCTAGTGAGCGCCGCCCCTGTGAGATGGAGTGATGAATTGGGAAGTGCTGGGACGAGAGTGGGCAGGCGAGTGGATAAAAAGGCTGGTGTTCTTTTTCATATGTGTTTTTTCCCCCTCATCTTCTTTCCAGTTTTTTCGCTGGCTGTCCTGGTTTCTGGCTCTCCAGAGTCAGGGCCTATATTCGGCCGCCGTCAGTGTGGGGGGCTGAGGTTTCTTTGAGATTCTTTGGCTTAATCAACATTCAGCAAACTGGTAAAACAGAAACATTCAGACAAATGGGGCAGAGTGAGATTCAAAGCTGAAACCTTTGAAATCTAGCTCTATTTGCCTGCCTGTAGTAGACGACCGATATAGAGAGATTCATTATAATTATTTGCCAATATATTTACTACTATTTTTCACTTTTCATTGATTTTATTTGTATTATTTTAACACCATGACCTTTGGATGATTTGACCCAAATTTGACGAAGATTGGACAAAAGCTTGTTTTTGACCAAATTCAAGAAGACAGAAAATAGATTGGGGCAGAAATTGGAACAGTGATGTCACTGAACTCAACATGTCCAAAATAATGTTTATTTCCAGCCCTTTTACTATTGACATTTTTAGCTAAAACATACATGAACTTTGAACTGTTGGTGGCGCTTGAGGGTTCGAGACACTGAACCCTAATTTTGTCAAAGGACTAAGTTACTTTAGTCCTCATTTGGACATGTGCAGACTCCATTCAAACATCGTTTTGTAGATTATTTGTTAATGTACACACAAATGGTAAAATTAAATGCTTGATGTTTGTAAAGGTATTCAATGGAAAGGAGGAGGCGAGAACCGGCTTTTCAATATAAATAATAGTTTAATGAGAAACTTAAAAGAAGACATAAACACACACATGACGGACATGTCCTTAACAATCTCTCTCTCCCGCACGGTCCCCTGCAGTCAGCCTTTAACCCTCACGGAGGCATAATTAGCCTAATACGGGACCGAGTGCGTAGGATCACGACCCGGCCCCGCCCTCCACCCTGCCACATTCCTCCCTCGTTCTCTCAGGCTGGGGAGCCCCCGGCCTGACGTACCCCCCTTCCCTGGGGGAGGGCCCGCCTTCTGCGCTGTCTGCCGGCAGGTCATCCCCATCTACCTGGATGAGGGAGGGGACAAGGGGAGGGAAACAGAAATAATTAAAATGGGGGGTACTTCCTGTAACAGTGTAGTACCCCCCCAAAACACTGTAAAATGTAAAAGAGGGTAAAGGCCAACGCAGAGCGACAGTGAGAGAGAGAGAGGAGAGAGAAATGAAAAAAAAAAAAAACTCTTACTCGCCAGTTCTCCGATTCGCTGTAGCTTGTTCCTCGGCCACTCCTCCACCCTCTATCGGACAACAGCCGCGCCTCTCCGGGCGGATCCGAGGCAGTCCTCCAGCCCCTGGCGGACGGAACACCCCGCCACGTTCTCGGGAAACAGAAGGGGTCTCCCCCGCCCCTGGCAGCGGTTCTCTCGCTCCAGGCGGCCGCCAGTGAGCCCCTCCCCGCTCGCGGTCGGCGGTCTTAAACCCCGGCGCGTTTCAGCGGCCGGTAGGCGACTCCTGCGCCCCTGGCAGCGGCAATGACCGCTCCAGGCGGTCGGCTAGGAGCCCCTTCTCCCCTCGCGGTCACCGGCCATCGTCTTCTTTCAGGCGGCTGGGCTCCTCGTCCCCCGGCAGATGGCCACGGCTGCTCCGTTGGGGTGGACGGTAGTGGCGAGAACTCTACTACGGCGTATCCCTCCTCCTTCCCGGGCTTCGGCACCAGTGTAAAGGTATTCATTGGAAAGGAGGAGGCGAGAACCGGCTTTTCAATATAAATAATAGTTTAATGAGAAACTTAAAAGAAGACATAAACACACACGACAGACATGTCCGTAAACAATCTCTCTCTCCCGCACGGTCCCCTGCAGTCAGCATTTAACCCCCACGGAGGCATAATTAGCCTAATACGGGACCGGGTGCATAGGATCACGACCCGGCCCCGCCCTCCGCCCTGCCACAATGTTATTTTAACGCCAAGGCCCCAAGGTTATTTGACCCAAATTTGATGAAGATTGTACAAAAGCTGTAGGACATGTCCTAAAAAGCATATTTTCAACCAGATTTAAGATCAGAATAGGAACCATAATTGGAAATGTTTGGTTTTTTAAAGTAAAAAAAATAAGATTCAACTTTGAAAGTCGCTTGGTTTACATAGAATGTTCATCATACAATATGTAACCAACAATAATGACGTTGTCTTAATATTTGCACACCAAAGTGCGATTGTCTTTTTTTATATCTACTATAATACGGAATTAGGATTGGTCTTTTCGTCCTTGCATATGTTTAATATATATTAGCAACTTATATATACTATTTGTGATGTAATCAACACCTTTTAAGATTTTGTGTTAGGAGTTGTTTTCACTTGTCTATGAACCACCATTTAACATATACAACAGTGATGCAGTTCATTAACAACACAGCTGTTATCCAACCTGGTCTCATAGTGAAAATGGGTATCAACAGTATATTTATTTTTGCAAAACTTGTTATACGTGTCTCCAAGTACAGTTGAAATGAACACTGTTCATTTCACTTTCACTCAAATCATGACTTTAATGGCTGATAATGACTTTATAAATAGTTATTAGTCTCTCTATTACTCAGACCCCTCTATTTTATGATATTTACACACTTTTACTCTAACACATCTTTTCAAATAGAATACATTTTAATGCTTGTATTACAGACCCATCTACATAGACTCACCTAAAGGATTATTAGGAACACCATACTAATACTGTGTTTGACCCCCTTTCGCCTTCAGAACTGCCTTAATTCTACGTGGCATTGATTCAACAAGGTGCTGAAAGCATTCTTTAGAAATGTTGGCCCATATTGATAGGATAGCATCTTGCAGTTGATGGAGATTTGTGGGATGCACATCCAGGGCACGAAGCTCCCGTTCCACCACATCCCAAAGATGCACTATTGGGTTGAGATCTGGTGACTGTGGGGGCCATTTTAGTACAGTGAACTCATTGTCATGTTCAAGAAACCAATTTGAAATGATTCGAGCTTTGTGACATGGTGCGTTATCCTGCTGGAAGTAGCCATCAGAGGATGGGTACATGGTGGCCATAAAGGGATGGACATAGTCAGAAACAATGCTCAGGTAGGCCGTGGCATTTAAACGATGCCCAATTGGCACTAAGGGGCCTAAAGTGTGCCAAGAAATCATCCCCCACACCATTACACCACCACCACCAGCCTGCACAGTGGTAACAAGGCATGATGGATCCATGTTCTCATTCTGTTTACGCCAAATTCTGACTCTACCATCTGAATGTTTCAACAGAAATCGAGACTCATCAGACCAGGCAACATTTTTCCAGTCTTCAACTGTCCAATTTTGGTGAGCTCTTGCAAATTGTAGCCTCTTTTTCCTATTTGTAGTGGAGATGAGTGGTACCCGGTGGGGTCTTCTGCTGTTGTAGCCCATCCGCCTCAAGGTCGTGCGTGTTGTGGCTTCACAAATGCTTTGCTGCATACCTCGGTTGTAACGAGTGGTTATTTCAGGCAAAGTTGCTCTTCTATCAGCTTGAATCAGTCGGCCCATTCTCCTCTGACCTCTAGCATCAACAAGGCATTTTTGCCCACAGGACTGCCACATACTGGATGTTTTTCCCTTTTCACACCATTCTTTGTAAACTCTAGAAATGGTTGTGCGAGAAAACCCCAGTAACTGAGCAGATTGTGAAATACTCAGACCGGCCCGTCTGGCACCAACAACCATGCCACGCTCAAAATTGCTTAAATCACCTTTCTTTCCCATTCTGACATTCAGTTTGGAGTTCAGGAGATTGTCTTGACCAGGACCACACCCCTAAATGCATTGAAGCAACTGCCATGTGATTGGTTGATTAGATAATTGCATTAATGAGAAATTGAACAGGTGTTTCTAATAATCCTTTAGGTGAGTGTATATACACTTATTCCAGTATGATTAGCTTTCATGGTAGCTCACCTGATAGAGCATTGGACTGTAAGCAAAGAACCGATATTCAAGTCCAGCCATAAAATCAAGCTGACATGTGACTTGACAGAGTCATAGAAGCAGCACGATATGAGGTGATGGTTCAGAAAATTTTATTTTTCATTTGCATTTTAAAACACTAATGGTAAGGTTTAGGCCTTGATTTGGTAAGGATGTACTTTTTAAATGTCTAATTTACATTTTAAAACTTAGGTTACAGTAGGTTATGTATTGGTTAGGTTCAGGCAAAAGTTTTAGGTTAGGGAGGTACAGTATGTACAGCATCCATCTAAAATTCACCTGAAAACCTTGTCTGAACACGACACATTTTACTCGCTTTTGGGCTTTCGCACATTTCACTCCAAAACTGGAGCCAAACGTGTTATACAGCATGCAAATTTTTATTTGCAAAAATTTTGTCATGTTCACGTAAATTTCATGAGATCCGGCTGCTGTGATTACTATAATTATTTGTTAAATGATAATAAATAAACGCAATGATCACTATTGCCATCTGGCATTAATTTAATTCTCTTCCAATCAGGTCTATGTAATGAGGCTCAGACTTACAGTACACAAGTTATTTGTAAACTCCTGTATGTATGTAAATGGAATAAAACTGAGGGGTACTGCACAATGGCTGTCAGCAGACTCTGCAGAGAGAACTGTATTAAACTTGCACGAGAAAATCAATTCAGAAAATATAGAGGCAATTATTTTGTCTCCCACACAGCCTGACAAAATAAGTACCAAGTGAAGCTGGGAGGAGAAATAAATAATGAAAAAGAGAATGAGAGCAAGCAGTGAAGAGATTCGACTACAGCAGACAGATTAAGAATCCTGCAGTCACCCGCACCCACACACACCCAAACAAACACTATTACACATTTATAGGCATATGTGACCAGTGTTGGGAAATGTTACTTTTAACAATAATTAATTACATTGCATTATTACTTTTTACAGAAAGTAATGCATCACCTCACTGTTTATACTCTTAAAGTTACAGAATATACTGTCCCATTAAGATAGCTGTGCTATATGTGTACCAAAAATTTGAAGTACTGCCCCAGTGGCCGAAGCTGGAAGTTTTTGTTAAACGTATGGGCACATGTGCACTCCAGTTTCCGGAGTGTCCACAGAGTGGCGCCAAAAGCAAGTTGCATTTTTTGTTGTAAATATTGTAATACAGTCAACAGGTATGCATATTTTATTAACTCTACCCCCTAACCGGAACTCCATCCCTAAACCTAACCGTCACTGTGGTAAAAATGTCCTTTTAGAGCAAAATTACAACCTCTGAATTGTGTTCACCATTGTTAATGTGAACACGATTGCTTTTTGTTTCCCACAGGATCAGAACCCTTATCTTGAAGATTGCTCACGCAACATGCTATCAGTAGCGCTGTGCAATGTGACCATGGTTCAATTGATGCAAAATGTCTGATGGGGCTTGGTTCTTGCTATTCATTTGACAGAATAGGGTTGATTTTAGGGTGCATCGACTTTCAGAAGTAACCTGTTTTATCATATTGTTGGGTACATATATTCCCACAGTTGCATACTAAAGCTTACCACGCACACAATTAAGAGCTTGTCGTTTTGTTCTCATAGATTATGTAGGAGTGTTCACTACCCACAATTTCTCTCCTGGTGCTTGTTAACAAAGCCAGTGGTATGGACACAGATGCTTTCTGGGATGAGTGGATTTTTGGAGTGCGAATATTTGACTGAAAATATCTGTGTTTGGAGGAAACATTGGAGAATGGAGTTTTTTGTGGTTGATCAGGGAAGATGGCCCGTCTAGTACCTACTGTGTGGTTTTTCTTTGGCATGCAGTAATTATTCAATGAGAGGCTTTAAAAAGAATACAGCCAATTTATTCGATTAATTGATACAAATTATATTAATAAACAATACAAATGACAATTTATTACACAGAAATTGAATTAATAAGAATGAATAAGAATTAAATAGACATCAATAAATGTTATGCCATAATATGCATATCTAGGATGATAATAGAATATTAACAATGTTAATTTGCCATATCATACAATACAAAAAAAAAAAAAACTCATTACTAGGGAATTTTATGCCCACACATTTTGAATTTGGGGGGCATCTTTCTAATTTTTTTGTGGCATTTTGGCCCCAATCAACTCCTACATTTTTGACCCTGGTAAAGTATAATATAATATTAAGTTGATTTTAGCTATTCGTTGTATAAAATATAATAAATAAATATAATTTTTATTAAAAAAATAATTATTATAAATTAGTTATTGTAATACTTTGTCATAATTTTGCACATACTGTATATGTTAACCCTTTCATACGTAACGTCACACATGTGTGACGGTTAATAACTGGGACCTGCAGAGTAATGTCACACATATGTGTTTCTGCAACTGTCAGTTTTATATTCACTCAAACAGTTACTCATACAGTCTTTTAAACCACAGAATATGTTTATTTTATAAACATACAGTACATCCAACTCATCACCAAAGTACCACGATATAACGTTTAAAGCTCTTATACGCACAGTCAATACATCAAACACGATATTCCTCCGATGCGTGCTGCCATTTGTTTACATTAGTAGTGGTTGTCATTCGTCAAACAAACAGCTACTCAAAGAGTCTTTTCAAGCCCATAATAGGTTTATTTTATGTAACAAATAGCCAAATTGTCACCAAAGTACCACAATAACAGTTAGTATATGCACAGCCATCATATCTAAATGTGATCTTCCCATGCGTGCAGTCACGTCTGTTGATTAGGAGCAAATGCAGTTTTCACTCACACAAATAGAATAGAATAGAATCTTTTATTTTGAATAGAATAGAATAGAATATGATATAAATCACTGAAATATGAATCAAATAGCAACATAATAAAACTTGTCAGCTGCCATGCAAGGTGCTAGCCTGCCACTGGGAGCAACTTGGGGTTCAGTGTCTTGCCCAAGGACACTTCAGCATGTGGAGTCATGTGGGCTGGGAATCAAACCGCCAACCCTGCGATTAGCAGACGATCCACTCTACTTCCTGAGCCACAGCCGCCCCGAATATAAAATTACATTAGCAACTCCTGGGCTGAGGGATCAGTGAATGTTCTTGCTTTACTGATTTTGCATTGAAAATAAGATTCATTTATTTAAAAAAGGAAAAGCTTAAATTCAATACATTTCTAAATTCAAATTGCACTCCAAACGAAACGAAAAATCAATTAAAATAATTAAGTGATAAAATAATAATTATAATGATGATAAAAATCACTGAAATATGAATCATGGTTCAAGGTAAACATGTTTTAATCACAGATGTATAGGCTGCAGAGCTGTGGTCACAATTAACTGCTCTGTGGAAATAAAGTGAACTGAACTCAAAGCACCTCCTGAGCCGGGATGTCCGAGGTCATTTTTCAGCACTCATAGATGATACTGTTCTTGCAAAACAAAAATTAAAAACAGAAGACAGAAACAAAGAGTGAGAACATTTTACATGCGCGTGTTCCACGAGACTGCACTCCTCCGTATCAGCGTGTCAGACATAAGCATAGATGGCTTTTCTGTCATCTGTTCTTAATAATATAATAAAATGTTTCTTCAAGTGCGTGTCTGTGTGCAGCGACTTGACATCATCAAAGGCATCAGCTATTGGCGATCACTCTGACCATCATCGATCCCCGAGATCATCGTCTGTCGGCACAGCCCTAATGTGTAAATTAACAAACTGTTCAGACAGTCTCCTTGCTGGTTTTTCCGACACATTCAGGATCATTACAGCTTTTGCCAGTGTCACTGCAGCTCACTTTGTTCGTGCGCTTGTAAAATCGATATTTTAAAGGCTCATTATTATGGTTTAGTATTTCTCTGTAATGTAGAACAGTGTTAGCAATGTTACTTATAACATTCTTTCTCAGCCCTGTAACTCAAACCATTTTCTAATGATGATTTTTTTTAGAATGAGTTTTTATTGCTTGATTTATGCAGTTGTTAATGAAAATAGCCTATTTAATGACCAGAGATGCAAATTAGCATGTGCTGTAATAAATGTACAATGCATCCTTTTTAGTTTTTTGTGTTGAAATCATGTTTTTGTATGCAGTCCCTATACAAATAAACCAATAAATAAAAAAATAAAAAATAATCAGTGTGCAAAAGTAGTAAACCAATACTTACATAGTTATAGAAATAGTTTATAGTAATGGTCTGGAGTTTCTATAGATCAATAGTTTGATTTTAAAATGTCCAGTTTTGAGCAAAATAAGCAAATTAAGTTTTTATTGCTGATTTGAAATGTGTTACTGAAATGCAATCTTGACAATAATTCTCCAGGTGTTCGTGTAGCTGAACTGAAGAGCACTAGCAATGACAAGGTCATGGGCTCGATTCCCAGTGAACACGCTGATAATATATACATACTAATAAAACATATACAGTAGCTTGAATGCACTGCACGTCACTTTAGATAAAAGCATCTCCTTAAATGTAAATGTAAAGGCCATTTTCTCAACATTTCTCTGCCTGTCTGACCATCTAGCTGTCTGTCTGTTTTTTCCTCTCTTTCTCTTGTCTGTCTGTTTCTGGCACTCTGGGTAGCTGATGTAACTGTGTGACAGAATCATGCAAATAGAGGAAAGAAACAAGCGGATGGAGGGATGAATTTGTCAAAGAACGAGTGGGACATTGCACGGACAGGAAGACACCAAGTGGGAAGATCGCTGTTTCAGGTGATCTGATTAGCCCGGGGAAGCACTACAGCATTTCTCAAGGGCTTGACTGTATTCACAGTGGTCTTCTTATTTTAGTGTACATACCAGTGAGTCGAGCCTCACTTTTGGCAGATGTGGCGGATTTTCCACTCTTTCAATGACCTCAGTCATTATAGACCATGACTGACACCCCATTCTGTCAATGAACGCAGGCGCTTCTAGCTACATGAGCTCGATTTTGTGCAGTGTTGCATTTCAAAATGTGTCAATCTAAAATGCATAACTCAACCCAAGTACCCATTGCATTCTTAACATTGCCACGATGGGCGATATAGCAGCCATAAATGTGAACTGTTAGTGTGAACTGAGTTTTCTCTTACAAGTCAACTACTGTCATGGTAGCACAAAAGTTTGAAGAGAATATTCCTGGGCAAATAAGTTAAATTAAAGTCAATATATTTATTGAAGATTACCTAAATAAAACATCCAGTTTAATGGCATAAACTTTTGAAGGTAACTCTATCCATGACTACTGAGGTTTTTTACCGCCACAGTACGCAAGAACGCAGCTCAGTTCTACATAATGTGTAAAGGCATCATATATTTTATTGGTTACAATATGAAAAAGTACCTCCTACTGAAAAATCTACCTATGTGCTTTCCTGACTGTCCAAGAGAATTGGCAATTTCTCTCCAGCTCTTCTCTTTCTCCACCCGTTAGTGGTACGGTTCAGAGGAAACATCAAATAGGCACTGGTGCTCCTGCCAATGTTCCACAATTTTTTCCTCCATTTCTTTGGTCCAATTAGACTTTATTGATACCGCAGCCATGTTAGTTGAAGTTCTGTTGCAGGTACATCAGGACTCCTCCCACTGAAACGTCCCGTGCCCCGTCTCTTGCTCTCTCATTACCTGTAGGTCAACGCTGAAGTTGTATTCAGCCAAAACACATTTCACATTGCGTGATTTGGGATCGCAGACAGGTCCAGATATTTAACATGCTAGATATCTTGCTGACATTGGTGACGCTTTGGCGGTTCTCTCAGATAGCGTCTTTGATAATTCACACATTGCGTTCCTCGATCACGGGAGCGAGCTCCGATTTGCCTATGATTTCGGGCTTTTATCGGTGAGTGAAAATCGGGCCTAAAATCGTCTAGTGTAAACTCAGCATAACTGGCCTGCAAGATGCAAGTTATTTGCACTGTTACCTATTTTGATTAATTCCTTTAAGTGAACCAGGTGCTTTAAAAAACACCGACAGTGTATGGGAATAACGGGGCGCAATGCATTCTTGTTGAAGTTGTCGTATTCCCATTTTTTCTTTTTGTCTTCCCACTTCTGCAGTAGGGGTCTTACCTTGAGTGATTTAGAGGTGGATTTCGAGGGAATTCTATTTAAACTAAAATCATATGGTGTGTTTTTGGGAAGGTTGTTATTTGATTTAATAGCCAGTAGTTTTGAAATATTCATATTTGGGGGAAATGACAGCTCTGAGAGTGCTGCAATAGGGGTGTGTGTGTGTTCTCATGACAGGTGACACAGAGATAATGTTGGAGACTGAAAGAGACGCAAAGTTGGTCAGATTGGTTTTGTGCCAATTATTTATATGTTTACATATCAGCAGCTCTCGCCTGGTTGCCCACTAAAGCTAAGCAGGGTTGAGCCTGGTCAGTACCTGGATGGGAGACCTCCTGGGGAAAACTTAGGTTGCTGCTGGAAGAGGTATTAGGGAGGCCAGCAGGGGGGTGCTCACCCTGCAATCTGTGTGGGTCCTAATGCCCCAGTATAGTGACGGGGACACTATACTGTAAAATGGCACCATTCTTCTGATGATGTGTTAAACTGAGGTCCTGACAAAACATGGTCATTAAAATCCCAGGGCATTTCTTGTAAAGAGTAGGGGTGTACCCTGCTGTCCTGACCAAATACCCTCCTTTGGCCCTTATCTATGAACACCTCCTAATTATCCCCATCCCTGAATTGGCTACATCACCCTCCTCTCCACCAATGGCTGGTGTGTGGTGAGCTGGTGCACTAGAAAAGGGTATTATCAGTTATTGACATAAATATGTACAGCATAAATAAATATGGAATGATTAACCAAATTTGTTTACAGACATTTACAGATTTCTTAAAATAAAGATCTTGATAGAAGGCTAGCTAAAATGTGCTACCTGTATTGTATCGAATTCAAATTCAGTTTTTTATTGGTTGGTCTTAAAATCGAAAAAAAAAAGTTGTAATGCATTTTCATGAAACTATGTTTGTTTTGATTTTCTTTATTTTACGTGTGCAGCGCTATTTGTTGAGTGCAAGGTAGCTCATGGAGTTTTGAAAGAGAGTATGAATGAATGACTGTGAGCACAAAGTTGTGGAGAAAGTATTATGTAATGAATGAACGCTTGCAGTCATTTGTCAATAGTGCACCTCTGCAGTGATTCTCGACTGATCTTCTCATTATTGCTCATCCTAATAGACCATCACAAGTAGACGTGAACATGATATCTGTTTATGCATGTTGTAGATTTAAAGCCGCTCAGTGCTAAATATGCGAAATATTATATTATATGCATACAAAACCTAACGCTATTATGTGCAATACATTATGTAAGGAATATGTAATGACCACTGAATAAACAATTATGCTCTGCACTTAGTAGTGAGCTGTATTTGCCTGCCATAACAAATACTGAATCACCTCAACTGTAAGTCCATTATATAAGACAGTACAGTATAGGCCTATAGGTTAATAGTATTTTATACTCCGTTGTAGGGATTGGCCATACATACATTATACACTATATTAAAAAATAATATAATATTTTATCACTGCTGTATCAGGCAACTGGCAATGTTATTTCCCAGTCAGTGTTGGTTTTATTTCCCAGCATTATTTATAGTGATATTTAATTTCCCAAACATTTATCAAAATTAGCAAGTTGAGTTTTGAGGGAATGCAAATTATGTCAAGTTTGTAAAATAATTGCTTTTACATGCTTTTTCACATGTCCAGGGTGTCATATAAAGAAAATAACAGTAAATGCACACATACATTATATACTGTATGTTTATACTGTAAATCAAGTAGCATATTAGGAAAGACAAAAACAAAAGATTTTTTCTAAAACTGTACCATGGGATCTTTGTATATTGTAACCCTGTTTATTTATAGTATGTGAATAGTATCAGAGTAACATAACATAGTAATTATTTAGTATGTTAGAAATCAGAGTACCATGGTATTACCATCTGATACCATACTTTTACTGTGGTAATACCACAGTAAAAGTATGGTATCAGATGGTAATATTACTGTGTAATACTAGCATGTATTGGATTTTTAATATGCGATTACACAAAAAAATATTTGAGCGTAACATCCAAATTCTCATATTCTCAAAAACATGGAATATGCTTTTATTTTTTTATTTTTTAACTCCTGGAAAACCAAGAAAAATACATTTTTTTTTATTAAGTTTAAAATTGTTCAAGCTAAATTGACATAATGTTTTGTGAAATCTTTTTTTGCTTATGAAAAGTGTGTAGTGTGACACAATACTGTAATTTATATAGGTCTATTGTTTCTCAGTTACCATTCAATTTTCATAATTTTTCATACTTAAATGTCGACCAGCCATAAACAGCACTCTAACTAACATATGATCCTTGAGAAAATCTCATTATTGGTGTTTTGTGTTGGCTGATACTTCAGATGGTGCAGAGGAAAATCAAAAGTGTTAAATTACCAACTGAACTTCTGTTTCATTAACTCTAGTGAAAAAAAACTTGTGTTTTTGCAGTTACTTAGTCGTTGTCAGAATAAACATAATAAATGTTCTGAACATAGATAATCCATTTTATAGATCATCTGATCTAAAAATACAGTTACCTAGCAAGAAGTCATCTGTGTAGTGTTGAGTCTCACAGTAACATTTATTTTATTTTTATTTAATTTCCTGAGTTTTAGCATTATCTGAGGAATTGAAGATGTGGTGTCAGACTATATATTTATACGTACATTCCTCTGAGCAACATTTTTGTTTGTCTTCCTGTACTTCCTAAATAGATGAGCATTTTTGAGGCAACCCGGCAAACAAGAAAAAAAATAAATCCTTCCTGAGCCAGGTTTGATTTGTCCGCCTCTGTCTTATTTTCCCGCAGGAATTTCTCTTTAAATGCGCACATCACCAGTTCTGCCTTACATTTTTTCCTTTTAGTCTTGTCAAAAGCATACAAATGCCCATTTAACAGTTATCGTTTACAAAGATAAGAACTGATTTCACTGTGTACATAGGTGTAGGGTTCCTCTCTCTGTATGCAAGTGTGGGTGTATATATGCTTGGATATGTGCAAAATGAGGAACATATCTTGACTTAATTAAAAATAACGAACTCTAAACCATTTCTAAAGTGTTTATATTACAAATAAATTGAGTAATTGCTCAAACAATGTATTATTTTCACGTACAAAACGTGAAAAAAACGTTTTTTCACGTACTCATGAGTAGTGAGTATTGAGTACTGAGTTGCAAAAACTATGCCCCATTATAATGAACAATGTATTCTGCAATTTCAAAATGTAGAACACATACCCTAATTTACATTTTCTTTTATGGCTGTTTGCCAGAAAGAATAAAAAATGTATCTATGATAATGCCCCAGGATAACACCTATCCATGAATCTGATTCCAAAAAAATAAATAAAAGGGCGACATGTTTACAGAAATGAAAAGTTTGGTACAAGGGGTACAACGGCTTAAAAAGGAATAATTTACCCATAAATTAAATTTCTCTCATCATTTACTTACACTCATGCAATCCTGGATGTATATGACTTGCTTTCTTCTGCAGAACACAAATTAAGATTTTTAGAAGAATATCTCAGCTCTTTTGGTCCATACAATATAAGTGAATCTGTGGTAAAATTTTGAAGCGCCACAAATCACAAAAATCAGCATAAAAGTAGTCCATGTGCCTCCAGTGGTTTAATCAATGTCCTCAGAAGCGATAATGTTAGCTTGGGTGAGAAACAGATCAATATTTAATTCCTTTTTTACTATTAATTCTCCTCCCTGCTCAGTCAATCTCCACTTTACATTTCACATTGTTCTTCTTGTGTTTTTGGTGATTCACATTCTTTATTTATGCCTCCCCCTACTGGTCAGAGAGCAGAATTTCTAGCAAAAATGTACTTAAATATTGATCTGTTTCTCATCCATACCTGTCATATCACTTATGAAGTAATGGATTAAACCATTTTGTGCTTTTTGGAGCTTCAAAATTTTGGCACTCCTTAAGTAAGTGCTTTGAGTCTTTTCTCAGCACCAAAGCCTCAGGACACGCTTTTGCCCCCCGACGCGACACTACCTGCTCCGCCTGTCCTATGTGAAAAACCTGGGTGTTATTTTTGACTCTGAGCTCAAGTTTTGACAAATAAATGCGGTTGTTAAAAATGTTTTTTTCCATCTTAGATCTATAGCAAAGTTGAAGTCCATCCTCTTTTGATGATTTGGAGAAGGTCGTGCATGCCTTTGTGTCTTCTCGTTTGGACTATTGTAATGCTTTGTATCTGGGTGTGAGTCAGGCCCCTCTCTCTCGTCTGCAGCTGGTCCAGAATTCAACTGCTAGTCTTTTAACTGGAACAAGGGAAAGAAACCATATTACTCCAATATTGATTGCCCTACATTGATACCGATCCAATACAGAATGAAGTACAAAGTATTGCTGTATGTATTTAAGGCTTTTCATAGTATTGCACCAGAGAACATCTCTGCTTTAATAAGCTTACATCAACCTTCAAGGTCTCTCCGCTCTGGTGATCAGCTGTGTCTATCAGTCCCTCGATCTCGCCTTAAATCTCAAGGTGAGACTTTGGAATGAGTTTCCATTGGTCATAAAATAATCTCCATCTCTAGTCTCTTTCCAGGGGGCCTTATAAACGTATTTATTTTCCCTAGCTTTTAATTAATTGCATTATAAATTGTACTAGGTCCATTTGATCTTATCCTGTTTTTATTGGTTTTAAATGCTTGTTGCATTCTTAAGCTGTATGTATGTGATTTTATTAAATTTTTTTGTAACTCCATGTACAGCACTTTGGTACCTAGTGCGGTTTTTGAAAGTGGGAAGTGGCTTTCGCTTCCCAACCCATCACGTTGGTTTGCCAGGACCATCCGACTCGGCTATGTGATTCAGTTAGCCAGGCCCCCGCCCCCTTTCGGTGGTGTCCGCTTTACCTCGGTGCACAGCGAAGACGCCAACACCCTATGTGCATAGATCGGGACCCTGTTACTCAAAGACTCGATAGAGCCTGTCCCTCCAGCCGAGATGAGGAAGGGTTTCTACCTTACTTCATCATACCCAAAAAAGGCAGTGGCTTTTGACCGATCCTGGACTTGCGAGTTTTCAACAGGGCCTTGCACAAACTCCCGTTCAAGATGCTCATGCAGAAACACATTCTAACATGCGTCCAGCATCAGGATTGCTTTGCAGCGGTAGACCTGAAGGATTTCTACTTCCACGTCTCTATCTTGCCTCAACATTGACCCTTCCTACGGTTCGCGTTCGACGGCCAGGCATATCAGAACAAGGTTCTCCCCTTCGGCCTGTCCCTGTCTCCTCGCGTCTTCACGAAGGTCGCAGAGGCAGCCCTTGCCATGCTAAGGGAAGTGGGAATCCGCATACTCAATTACCTCGATGACTGGCTCATCCTACCCCACTCTCGAGAGTTACTGTGCACCCACAGGGACCAGGTGCTCAGGCATCTCAGCCGTCTAGGGCTTCAGGTCAACTGGGAAAAGCGCACGCTCACCCGGTTCAGAACACCTCTTTTCTCGGCATAGAGTTAGACTCAGTCTCAATGACAGTCTCACCAACGAGCACAAGGGGTTCAAAACGGGGTTGGGTCGCCGTGTGCAACTGGCATGCAGCCGCCGGCTCCTGGACGGGGCTTGGCTGGGTTGGCACATCAATTGCCTAGAGTTTCTGGCTGTAATTCTTGCCCTGCGGAGGTTTCTCCCACAACTTTGGGGCAAGCACTTCTTGATCTGTCCAGACAGCACCACTGCGATAGCGTACATAAATCGTCATGGTGTGTGTGCTCTCGTCACATGTCGCAACTCGCCTGCCATCCCGTTTTGGAGTCAGCAGCGACTGACCACTCATATCCCAGGCAACCTCAACACGGCAGAGGACGCGCTGTCGCGACAGGGCATGCTCAGCGGAGAGTGGAGGCTCCACCCCCAGGTGGTCCAGCTGATTTTGGAGTGGTTTGGCAAAGCACAGGTAGACCTGTTAGCTTACCAAGAGACCTCCCACAGCCTGCTCTGGAGCGGGCTGTGGGAGGCAGACGGGGAACTTCTAGGTTACTATTGTAACCTTCATTCCCTGATGTGTCCCTCCGGCCACCACGCTGTGCAGAGCCACTGTAAAGGCCGAACCTTATTCTCGGCTCCTCAGTGCAAAACCTGAATATACAGATGCACAATTCCCTCCTTTTATACCCGTACGTCCGGGGCAGGGACATGCAAATTCTGTCTGCCAATTTCTCATTGGCCTTTTCTCAAGTTCAGAGGTACCCGAGGCCTTCAAGAAAGACCCCTAGTGTCGCTTAATTCAACACAACGTCTCGTTCCTTCTATCAGAGAACGGAGGTTACAATAGTAACCTAGACATTATTCAACCATACGCAGTGAGAGGTTTTCTTGTTTTCTTGTTATTGTTGTTTGATTATTGACTCTTAATGACATGCGAGACAGTGGCCTTTTCGGTTACACTTCAAGTCCGACATTTTGGTACAAATACGCTTTATGTCCCACTGTTTATGTTCACTTTAGACATAAACAACTGCATTTACGTTAATGCCTCACCAAGACAGGCATTGGTAGAATTATGAAGTGCATTTGACCATTTAGGTGCGTACCCGCAATAGCGCTCTCGGAACACGCGCATGTAAAGCGTACAAACATAAGCTGCCTATCAATTAAACAGCACACAGCTATAAACGCCAAGAAATAAAAAGTCAATCTTTTATATTTTATCTAGATCATCCAACCATTGGTGCTCTTGCTATCGTGATCGATGTAATGGACACCCCTGGTCTAGATGTAAAACATAGACCAAGTATAGAAAATACAAAAAATGTATCATCAATATCGAGGACATCTCTCTTTTTTCCCTATAAACTTTGAGATCATTTTAGCGCCCAGCCCTATTGATAACATTCCATTCATCTCTCACAGCAGCCCAGTAATCTCAGTGATAGATAGTCAAATTACAGGCTAAGCTATACAAACTTAGAATCTTGTAAGCAGAAGCATGAAATTTACCTCAATATGTTTCTTAAATTTAGAGGCAGTATTAATGCTGATATCTGGCTTGAGCAAGCAAAACTTACATGACACGATCAAATAATTGTCCTTTTTCACTGTGTAAATCATTTTCAGGTGCGGTCTTCGATGTTCAGGTGTTGAATTGTGCTTGAGGCATCCTCCACATCCATAACAGTGGATCCCAATCTATACAGCTGCTGTTCAATTTTGGTGTGATTGTTTTTGACTGGAGTGATTTGACAGGAGTCATGAGACTCTCCGTAGACAATCACATTGATGGATAACAATAAAATCAGGACAGGGAAGTAGGGAACACAGATGCAGGGAAAATTGCGCAGTGAAAGTACAGTTACAGCACTTAAAATGTACTCCAGTAAAATTAAAAGTATGCCATTTTTTTAAACTACTTAAAAAAGGACAATTACTGGGGAAAACTACTTAATTACAATAATGTGAGTATTTGTAATGTGTTACTATACACCCCTGATAATATTACAATTAAATTATATTAGCTTATTCTACTTTAATTTCTACACAGTTTTAACTCACACAAAAACAATGACGATCTCAATTAGGCTGACATCAAACAAATATAGGGTGGCAATATTAATTTGGAGACTCTTATTAATAGGCTATTAAATAAAAATATTGTTTATGTTAGGCCATGCTTACTAATGTAGTTAACTAATCTTAACAAATTCAACCTTATTGTAAAGCATTACCAATTATTTTATTTGACCAATTAATACATGTTTTATATGAACTGAGTCTGAAACAGATTTAAACAGCTGTAATTTTCTAAATATTGTGCTTCGAAAAAGAAGCCCTTCTAATGGGCTCAAGTGAATTTTTAAAATGTTTTTTTGAACTGGTTTATTTCAACCGTATGCATGAATCAGTTCACTAAAAAACATTTAAACTTCACAACGTTACATGTGGATTGGTGAATCCATTCATTTACATGAACCGTTATTACTTCAGTGTTTTGCACATCCCTTGAGAGAGATGACTTTCCAAGTCTCGGTTTGATTGGCAGCTGCATGTGCAAAACAACGTGACAATGTAGTGTTTTGTCACGTTACATCATAACTCGTCGGAAAAGTAGTTTGTTACTACAAAAGCTATTGCTGTTGTGAAAATAGCTGAACTACTTGTACTTATTAAGTTAACAGTAGTTATTATTTCTTTCCAACACAGAGAAATCAGATAGAGTAGTTCGACTTTTCTCCAGCAAACATCGATTCTTGCTGACTGAAATGTAAATCTTTGCACCCAGTGGCCAAACCTGGAGGTGTTGAGTGGTGCATAGGCAGCCATATCACCCTGCAGCTCTTGCCTGGTTGCCCACTAAAGCTAAGCAGGGTTGAGCCTGGCCAGTACCTGGATGGGAGACCTCCAGTGGAAAACCATGGTTGCTGCTGGAACTGGTATTAGGGAGGCCAGCAGGGGGTGCTCACCCTACAGTCTGTGTGGGTCCTAATGCCCCAGTATAGTGATGGGGATACTATACTGTAAAAAGGCACTGTCCTTTGGATGAGATGTTAAACTGAGGTCCTGACTCTCTGTGGTCATTAAAAATCCCAGGACACTTCTTGTAAAGAGGGGTGTCCTGGCCAAATTCCCCCCATTGGCCCCTATCTATCATGGTCTTGTATTAATCTCCATCCCTGAATTGGCTACATCACTCTACTCTCTCCTCCCCCACCAATAGCTGGTGTGTGGTGGGTGTTCTGGTGCACTGTGGCTGCTGTTGCATCATCATCCCTATGCTATGTAAAGCACTTTGAGTGCCTAGAAAAGCGCTGTATAAGTTTAAGGAATTATTATTACTATTTTATTTATGTCCAGGAGAGGTTGCCAAAAGAGAGTTGTGAACCAAGTTGTTTTCAGCTAAAATTTGAATGAATTGCGGTTGTCAACTTGGATTCGAACCCTGGTCTCTCATGCTGCTGACACAACATGCTGCTGGTAGAGCCATGCCAGGAGGTAAACATACTGAAATTGATGTAAAAATGCCTGGTGGGAAATGCCGCATGTCATCGTGTCAGTATACTGTCACTGATTCTAGGGTATCGGAACTTTCGGAAACAGCATGCCGACTTCCCACGTGATTATGTTGGATGTGCCACTGTATATGAGCTAGAAAAAAATACATCCTCCAATACAGCAGAAACATTCATGCTAGCACGCCTCAGATGAGCTCTGTATCAGAGACACCCTTAGTAGTGACATTTAGCATTGCGATTTGGCTTTATTTAGATAACTGTAGCTTTTAAGGGCCTTTCAAGTGAAGTCTTCCCACAATTCTCACAGTGGACTGGCTAAAGCATTTCCTGTGATGTAAAAATGGAGCTGTAGGATGACTGAAGGATGATTCTGCTTTTGTTGAGATGGCGTTTGCCTCCCTGTAGGTTTGATCCAGTTGGAATCTGTCTCTCTCTCGTTCGCCACCATTGAATTGAAACTGTTTAGATCTCAAGTTGTCTCCCTACCTGCTCTGCCTCTTTCACAGCTCTCGACAATGCCACAGTGTTGTTCGTACCTGCCTTGTCAAAAAATAAATGTGTCTTGTATGTGTGGCGCAGTGGCGTTCTCATTCTCTGACCCCCTGTCCAGGCATCTTGCATGTCTTTTCACTAACTAATTGCCTTTTCATAATAAGAAATGTCTTTCTCATTGCTAAAATGACAGCTAATAAATTAAACCGCAGAGAAACAGCAAAAGCTTGAGGTCTTCTGGATCAGTGAACAGATGCTAAGGCTGCTTGTGTTGCATGGTTTTTCCTGTATTTGGCAGAAGAACATGAGTAACATTGCCAACTGCTTCATTTGGCAGATTTGTTTTCACACCCTCTATTGTGAAACAAAAAGGAAGGATGGCATCATAGAATGATTGACAGGAACATGCAGAACTGTTACTGAAGATTGATTTTGCCTGCTTGCTTTGAGGGTTGCCATCTCAAGCCTTCCAATCTTTGCCCAAACTTTGAGAAGAATGTCAAAGTTCATTGATCTTGTTACACGGCTTATCCAAGAACTGCTAGGCAACATCTTGAAAGAAGAATCACATCATTAAAGTTCATTGATCCTTTACTAGCTCTGAGCTCACCTCCAAACCTCCTTAAACCACCATCATCATCTCACCTTCTCCACATCTTTGCTCAATGTCAGTTTGAACCTGAAATCTGACAGGACATAGCCCGGTGGATCTCCTTTTCAGGCTAATAAGAGGCACTCAGGGCGTTCCCGTCCTGTAGAAACATTCTCATCACACTCATTCTAGAGGGCTTTCCTGAAGATACCTTCAGTGCAAGCATTTGGTGTCACCTGGACTTCAAGGCTTGCACAAATATACTTGCATAGATGTGTTCACAGAACATCATGATCCAGTAGTAATTATCCAGAAAGTAAAAGTTTGGTTTGACTCATTCTGTGGGTCCAAATATGAGACCCGCACATTCCATATGTCTTTGAATAATGTCTCTTTATATACCATTTCTGTTCTTTTTAAAAAAAGAGAAACATTTAATTTGAATCACACATGGATGCGCTAAAGAAACTCCTCTCTAGTTAATGTGCACTCACTGACTGATGCGGGTACTCTTAAAGAGACAGTACCAATTTAGCACGTGTTCTACAATATCAATGTAAAAACTTAAATATTACAAATTATGCAAATAAACAATTAATGTGTAACAAAAATATATATTCAACATAATATATGCATATATTATACATATACATGTATTGATGGAATGTGATCATTATGATGTAAAACTTATGTTAACATATAATTTGTAAAATGTATATTTTCGAATTGTTCTTAAAAGGGTTACCTAGAAAGTTAGAGGGTCCCTTTATAATTAAGAGAATTAGCTTAGAGAGTATTTCTTTCTTAATGAAGTATTCTGTGTTCAGTGCAAGTTAAGTTCAGTCGACAGCATTTGTGGCATAATTAATTTTGACTTGTTCCTCTTTTTCTTTAAAAAAAGCAAAAATCTGGGTTACAGTGAGGCAGTTGCAATGGAAGTGAATGGGGCCAATCCGAAAATTTTTAAATACTCACTGTTTCAAATATATAACTGCAAAAAATAAACAATATGCAATTGAATGTGATAAAATCACTTACTAACTTTTCTGTGTGAAGTTATATCCAATTTTACAGCTTCATTGCCATGACGACATAATGCCAAAACCCTAAAACCTTGAACAGCCATAAAAGTTTTGATTTAAACAACTTTAAAGCTCATATAAAACACACATTTTAAAAGAAGAATTAATATAAGTACTTTTATAAAATTATAAGCCTCACATTTCTACCTTTAAATCCTCCAAAAATTGTCCACATTCACTTCCTTTGTAAGTTCGTTACTGTAACCTTGATTTTTGCTTTTTTTTTTTTTTTCAAGAAAAGGAGAGAACTGTTGAAATTATTCTTTGTGGTAATGAACATTATGCCACAAATGCTGTAATTGAGCTTAACTTATATTGAACCCAGAATATTCCTTTAATATCTGTGCAGACATCAGAGGTGAACATGGTGAACATCCTAAATTTCAGCCTGTTCCTCAAACAAAGCTCTCATATGGCTTAAGAAGACTTGGAATATAGCGTGTAATCATATGGACTACTTTTGTAATACTTTGAAAGTGTTTTTTTTAATTCTTTTTTTTGGGTTGGGAGCATAAATCACATTCTCTTTCATTTCAATGAATTTTGTGTTTTACAGATGAAAATGTTTTAATAAGGGATTAGAATGTCATTAGGGTGAGTAAATGATGACTCCCTTTTCAGTTTGGTGGGAGCTGTTCCTTTAAAAATTCAAAGCACTATTGGATCATGATGTTGGATCCATGAAAATATCTAGCCTATGTAGTATATCTGTGCCATGTGGAAAACAGCATCATACATCAATGTTTTAGATGTAAATTGCAGTGTAAAGCGTTATTAATTGTGTTACAAGTTCAAATCAATCTTCCTATTGTAACATTTGACAGCTCCAGATGATTTGGTAGCTTAAAATGGCAAATCTTCACTGATTTTTATCAGAACAACAGCACTGCAAAATACAAAAGATACTAATTATGCTAAAAATGAACCCATGGCACACAATCCGTTCTCGGCGGGAGCATGCTAAATTCGCTGCAGTCTTTTGTTTATTTGATCTGCCAGTTTCCCCTGTTGTTTGCAGATGCAATTCTGGAAATAAAAAAAGATTCCAAAATAGGTTGGGAAATTTGCTGCTGTGTGCTGCTACATTATGCTCTGCCTCCAATTCCAAAGAACTGTAGATGTTATGCCTGATACATTCTAATACTAGTATGCTAATACACTGTAGGTTTGTTGCTGTCAGGCAATGAAAAACGGCTGGTCACACAACGGTCTGTGTGCTTCACCTTATCTTCAAACCACTGCCACAATACTGTAATGAAATCCACAGGCTGTTCCCTTCAAAGCTGTGCTTTCTTAGGGCGATAAGGTAGATGTGAATACAATGTGAAAGACTAATGGATGAAGATGTCCAACAGGTTCACGGTGTCATGCAAGTGAATTAAAATAATGCTGCCAAAATCAAGAAAAGCTGCCATGAAAGAATAAGCCTTTGTTATAACACCAACACATGCACACACATACAAAACTAGGCTAGTATTTTTTCATACTTACAGTTGATGTAACTAAAGGAATGTTCCGGATTCAATACAAGTTAAGCTCAATTGACAGCATTTGTGACATAATGTTGATTAGCTCAAAATATTATTGAATCGTCACTGTTTGCACTGTCACCGTCACAAAAAAAAAAAAAAACAAGATTTCCAGTTACAGTATGGCACTTGCAATGGAATTGAATGGGGCCAGTCTATAAATGTTACAACACAAATTGTTTCAAAAGTGTTGCTTAAAAATGTAAGCATTATGCATGTTTTTTGTGTGATAAAATCACAGACTAAGCTTATCTGTGTAAAGTTACATCCAAAACTTCACTGCCATTCACAATGCCATAACAGCACTGTTAAACCAATGTAAGCAATTTAATCTCACTAAAACCATGTTTACATGTATAATGTTTACATCTTGTGGCTATACTTTCAAAATGATGTGCATTGTAAAGGGGACAAGTCTCAGGTGTCCCCAGAATATGTCTGTCAAGTTTCAGCTCAAAATACCTCACAGATCATTTATTCTACCATGCCTTTATACCCTTGTTCTAAATGGGCTGTTTTAGTGTCTGTAGCTTTAAATGCAAAGGAGCTGCGGCTCCCCACACCCCTTTCTGGAAGTGGGCTGTGCCTTTCCTGCTGGTGCAATGAAAAACTGCTATAGTTGTCGAAAATACCTCTATTGTTTCATAATCGTTTTTGAAATAATGACCGGTTTTATTACGCAGAAAATCTTCATTGCATGACCACTCAAGCGGGGCTGTGGAGGACACCAATCAGTTTATATCGTAACCAAAACAGAGCTACAGCTTCATTGTTATGGAATTAGCACGCTCTATCGAGGAGATAAATATGGCGGAATGTGCGCTGCTCGCTCAGGTTTTTATGGGGGCGGATCTCTTCGCCAGACGTAGGCGGTACCTTTCCCCTTTTTGATGTCATAAGGAGCTGCAAACCTGAACAGTTCATTCAGAGACACTGTTTTTTATAAATGGGGAAAGGAAAGAAATGAAGGGATGGTCTTTTACCATATTTTGTGGTTGTCTACACCGGGGAGACATAATTATGCTCAAAAAAATGTAAATAGTGGATTTTGCATAATATGTCCCTTTTAAGGCTTATGGTCTGGCACCATTCACTTCCATTGTTAGTGGCTTACTGTAAATGCATTTTTTGCTTAAGACGAAAGTAAGAAAGTTTTCTGTGGAAATCCGCATTATGCTTTTGATTGAGCTTAATTTGTATTGAACCTGGAACATTCCTTTAATATAGTGTTAGTCATATTCTTACATAAAATATAAGAGATATGAAATGAAATAAAGAACATGCTCCTTTTTTAGTTTTATTCATCTTTTTTTTTTTTTTAAGAAATACATATCCATGTATCTTAACTAGATTTTCACTTTGTCAATAAGAATGATATTGTGCTATTTTGAGCTTTGCTTGACAATTGATTTAAGCATTCAATAAAATTCATTTACTTTATCTTTTGTATTGAAGGGCTTATCGTCTTATTGTCACACTAAACGTAAAATCAGATAAACCCTGTGGAAATAAATCTGTAGAGAGCACATATATATATATATATTTATGGATTTTCAAAATACAATTTATACCTTCTGCCAGTGCCAAGAGGAATTTCAGTGTTTATTCTAGTAAATATTTGGTTGTGCCTTTTCATAATAAGAGATCTGATTTATAGGCCTATTTAATGCTTTGCTATTTGTATTTACATTTACATATATGTTTAGGCCTGGATGGATGTATTTCCTGTTGAAACAGGAATTTTGGGTGGCACATATGGAAGGTCTTGAACCTTTTTTAAATACCCAATAGTCTTTAGTTCAGGGTTGCTGCAGAGTTTCTAAAAACAAATTTAAGACCTTTTTCAAGACCTGAACAAATACAATTAATACCGTATCCCCATCCCAAAACAAACCACACAATCTCAAAATAAATCATGTATCACACTCTTACTTAAACACACAGGGGCCACATTCAACATGGCCTTAACATTGCTTATCAGTAAAACAGGGTTAGATATATGCAAGCTAAACATTCTCAAGACATGTTTTCCACAAATACAGTATATCACATTAAAATTGGTTTATGTACCATTATATAAATAAATAAACATTAGAGATCGACCAGAATCAGATTTTGCTGCTACTATAATGTGTTGAAAGGCAATTAATCTTCAATAGTTTTTAAAATTGGTAGCCTATATTAAATGTCCCTTCCTGTGATGTGGAGGAAGGAAAATATTTGATTCTTAGCACATAAGTTTTATCTTTAAATGCTGAAATACACCGGGAACTCTTATTTTGAAATATATATGCTTAACTTCTTCCAGCTGCTCATTCAAACAGATTGCCATAATGATTGTGAACTACTATGCAAAAGCAGGAAACACTCACAAGCCCTCACATTCATTTATTTAATCAGATTATTTATCATAATATTTGATAATCACATTAGGTCATATTTAGTTTCCTGTCTTTCCGCCCACAAATGTAAGACCTCTATAAATGATAATTAAGACTTTTGTTGTATCATTTAAGATATTAAAGACTTTTTATGACCTTACATTTTGGAAAACTTAATTGACAACATTTTAAGACTTTTTAAGGATCCACAGGGTTAGTTATGTCACAGTCATGAGCCATGATTTGCTACTTGCTTGTTGGTTGCAGGTGGTATCAGAGGAAGGGGCATTTTCATTCTAGATGTAGTGCAAGATGAGTCATCTGCAGGGTTGGGAGGGTTGCTTTTTAAATGTATTCCACTACAGATTACAGAATACATGCTTATTTATAAACAAGTATTTTTGGCAAAGTAATCTCTTCAGTAATCAAAATACTTTTTCAATGTAACAGTATTCTAATTACCAATTATTTAAATTGTAACTGTAGTGGAATACGGTTACAAATATTTTGTACTTTAAATATGTAATCCCATTACATGCATTCCATTACTCCCCAACCTTGGCCATCTGTGATTGATTCTTCGCTAAATCCCGCCTTCAAAGGACTTCTGACCAATCCTGTTTTAGCAGCTGTTGCCCTGCTGCCATTATTCTGACACACGTTTGCTATTTTCCAATGACAGCCTATGGAAATAATGTGTGTTTGAGTACTTTTAAGCAGAATTTTATAAAAATAATTTATAGAATGATATGGCCAGGTCATTTGTAATAGTGACACGAGTTTCCAAGGGAAGATACAGTTTTTAATAAAATTACTGTGTAATTTTTTCAAAAAAAACTTCAGATAAATATGAATTTCAGTATCACTCTTCATACATCCCACGTAAAATATGATCCATTCCGTCCAAAAACTGTGTTGTTCATGGCAGAGTCCTGCAGAGCTGGTCAGAGTGAGCAACTGAACCAAGGGGGCAGAGCTTAGTGAAGGGTCCATTTTGGTGCGTTTCCCACAAGACTGTAAATTTTAAATATGTATAGCTGCTAGAGGTTGCATTTGTCAGCTTTTAGGAGTGAACTAGCTTATAGTTAGCTTTGAAGCTAATAGACATGGACTTCTAAAGGGTAATGCAAGACTATCCAAGCCCCTAACCTAAGCTGCCTGACACATTTAAAACCCCTATGAGCATTAAACTCACAGGCATAGGCGTAATTTCAATGCCACTATGTTAAGTCTCTATGATATTCAGAATGATAACAAAACTGCCTTGGAGGAAAATGGAAAAGGGGACTTGAGGAAAGAACTTCAGAACCATGGACAGTAGTGTTGTCACGGTACCAAAATTTCAGTGTTGGTACCGATACCAGTGAAATTTCATGGTTCTCGATACCAATTTCGGTACCACAGTATAAATATGTTAATATGACAACGTGCGATTGAACACACCTGTTTAGCCTATTTAAAAAGATACATTTGTATGTAAATAATATATTAAAATAAATGCATGTTTCCTTCAAGTGATTCTCAATCAAGGATGTATTGCTTAAATGTTTTTAAGTAGCACCCTAATGTTTTATTCTTTATCAAATTATGTTTTCCTTTTTGTTATTATTATTATTATTAGTTTAATTAAATTTCATCATCTAGATAGTATCTAATCAATTAATTCCTAAAATATTTAACAAGGGAAAATATAACTTTTCAATACATCATTGCATTTTTTTGCCAAAATTGTATTCAACAGCAGTCTTGCTTGTGATATATTGCTTAATTATAATAATAATAATAATTATTATTATTACAGTGAATATTACATTTGACCATACAGTTGTAATATATTTCTGCCACAATATTTTCAATTTCAGGGCTCTAGCTTATATTTTGAAACATGCTTATAATATGATGTTTTTTTTTTTTTTTTTGCCTGAAGCTTCACTTTCCAGATAAACAGTTTGTGACATGGACACTTTTAAGTCACGTCTAAAATCTCATCTGTTTACACTGGCCTTTGAGTCTCTCAAATGAAATGTAGGACTCAGTTTTGGAGTATTTGTATTTTGTGTTTTAGATTACTGGTGTTTGTTTATGTGGTCATTTTTAAATGTTATGTTTTAAATTTTATTACTGTGAACCACTTTGGTTTTAAATGCTATATAAAACAAAACTAAGTTAAGATTAAAGCGCAAATGCTGTGATTTAATTATATAAATATACAGTTTACATGTGCTGCGTGGTTCACTGTAGATTAGTGCTCTGCTCTGTCATCTGATACAACGTGCCGTGAATGATTCTCATTATGTATGATCGGTTGGATTTACAGTATACATACATTCAAAGCACGCATCTCTTCCACATTAAGATTGCATCCTTTAGTGGTTTAATAAATCACAGCACATGTCACAGTTTTTCTTTGATTAATTGTCCATTTCAGTGCAAGGAGTAACAGAACATGCGCTCAAAATGAGAATTTGTTGTGTGTCAGTCATACTGCGCGCTGGTACCGGATTGAGTCGGTACTCGGTACTGCAGAAACACAGTTATCTTTACATCTTTTTTTATTTAAGTACCGAAGTACCGGTACTTTTGACAACACTAATGGACAGCGCTCAACACTTAACTCATATAGGCACCATATTAAAAGTAATTGCTTAATGTTTAATGGTTTTGCTTCAAGGCCCAGTCTAAGTGACGACAACACATAGTACAAAATTAAACAAAAATGTGCTTAAAATAAAGCATTGAAATTATTAATAATTCTATGAATAACATAAACCCAACAATATGCAATTTTCTTTTACCTTATAGTTTTGTTAAAGGTTGAGGACATGTCACTTAACGTGACCATGTTGGCATCTGCCATTTTTCTAGCTATTAAAACAGATACATTTTGTTTGATTGGATGCATGATTTATTTTGTATATTTCTTCTCCCAATTTGGAATGCCCAGTTCCCAATGCGCTCTAAGTCCACTATGTGTGACATAGTGACTCGCCTCAATCCAGGTGGCGGAGGACGAATCTCAGTTGCCTCCGCGTCTGAGATCGCCAACCCACGCATCTTATCACGTGGCTAGTTGAGCACGTTACCACAAATATATAGCATGTGTGGAGGCTTCACGCCATCCACCACGGCATCCACGCACAACTCACCACGTGCGATCGCTATCACATTATAGCGATCATGAGGAGGTTACCCCATGTGACTCTACACTCCCTAGCAACTGGGCCAATTTGGTTGCTTAGGAGACTCGGCTGGAGTCACACAGCACGCCCTGGGATTCGAACTCTAGGGATGGTAAGCCAGCATCTTTACCACTGAGCTACCCAGGCCCCCCTGATTCACGACTTTTGACGTCAATATCAAAGATTGCGAAGCATTTTCTCCTCACTTTTAAAAGTTGGCCAGCCTGCTTATTTTGCTATCTTAACTATGCATGATTAAATGGTTAGTTTCATTTTATTATTTGTATTTAGCATTGTTATTCCCTGCTGTCTATGACCCTATCAAAACAGACCTGTAACCCACTATTGAGAACCACTGGTCAAGAATGTACTGTACAGTGCTGTGGCACTTGCGTTTAGTAACGTAATGAGGCTCAGTTGACGAGGCCATGTAGTCAAGCTAATAGAGCGTGGAACAGATATGACCAGCTCATGGAAAGTTTTCTCTGTGTGAAAAATAAGTTCCTTTCTACAAGGAACTTGAATCGTAATTACGATGTGATTTTAGTCTAAATAAAAAAACAGTCTTGGTCTGTTAATTGCTATTTTATGGTGGAATTCATGTGTATGTAAATATGATAATTCCGACATGTTATGATTGCCTCATTAGTGACAATAGCAAAAAAGGAAAGTGATGAAGGAAAATAAATTTGATGAAAGATTACAACAAACATTTTTATTCTTTGGAACAGCATGCACCAATGAAACATTCACAATTAGGCCAGGAATATGTATTAACCGCCTAAAACCTAAACTCTGTGGTCGGAGCCAGAAGCATGCGTTAAGTTTACGCCTAAATTATAAAAGTCCTCGAATACATAAGACACTCATCCATGGTACCATTTGAAAGCTTAGAATCTGAGCTTTACAGAGAATATGTTTTGCATTTATATTACTTAAAATAACCAAATAAAGCCTTAAAACTTCACCCCACCTAGAGGTGATGACGTACAAATATACAAATGAACAGAAATTTCCCATAGCATTTAAATAGACAAGTCATATTTCAAATGTAAGCTCTCGTTCTCAGGAACATGACTTTGCAGTTTAGTTAGTTAGTCCTAACATCTCAGTTCAAATGATTTACAAAAGAATCAAAATGTGAAATATTAATCTCATATAAGACAACAAAGACAAATGTCTCATGTCTGCTCCAATCATGGCTTCTTTAAGCCCCATTGTAGTTAAAACTCCATATCAGCTCTTCCCTTACTTTTCTTCACAATTTGTTTTTTTCTTGTCTGTGAGCTTGCTTGGTAGAATAATCCAATGTCATATCTCTTATGTCCATACAAAAATTGCATTCCAATAGAAAAAGCATGATAAACATATGATCTGCAAAATATGTAATCAACTATTGATAATAAAATGTTATGTCAATGCAAAGCAGATTATCATGCCTTTCCAACAAACCCCTAGATTGAGCTTCCTGTCCATTGAGAGGCCAAGATATTTGATGAAACACTGTGGAACATGCTTGCGATCCAAAATTGACTAGATGTCTATGGTGGGAGTACTCAGCTGCATTAGAGCACCACTTACATTTCAGATCTGTATATTGTGATGGAAGGTGACACAAAAGGAGATGTTAGGGAGCATGTTAGCGACATATCCCCTTTAACTTTTAATGTATGGAAAAATTATATTCTATATATCATTTACATTCTATATAGGAGTAAATGATGATAGAATTTCATCAAATTATTGGTGTATACCTTTTAAGTGTGTATAAACAATCTCATTCTTTGTGCATGTTATTTTTTCTGATAAGTTGATAAATGTTAGATGATACGGTTTGATATTCAGTGAAAGAGAGGGGACTGACAAGCAGAAAAATAATTGGGGGGAAAAGATAATAAATAGACATATCAACCTCACCTACGCCACCTGAACTCCCTGCTTTGGAATTGCAATTGTGGAGCTAGCACCCTGCCCCAGGCTACCTGCAAGGGGTTAACTGGCAATTATGTCTGTTTAATGCAATGTCAAGAGCATCTATTCGCAGGCCATGAGAACATTGTTCCCCTTCCAGCTCTTCTCTTCGTTCATTTCACACATAAGCAAGCACAGACTCATGCAGATGGCTTGCCGACAGCACAATCTTTCCCAGAATCCCTCAGTTGTTCACATATCTTTGAAAAGAATGCATGTGTCCAAAAAAGTACAAGCATGTTAAGAACATAAAATAATTCTTTTAACTGTTAAAAGGGAATATGCAGTGATTAGTCCTTTAAATGTATGACTGATATCGGGAGACAAAGTAAATGGCTGTGGATTCTTTCAAATGTGTTCATATTGTCTAAATTGTTATCCAAAGTGTGTAAAACTGCATTTCATTTCTGCTATAGGGGAGACCAGGGCTAGATGTCACACTTTTTTGGGTTGTATTATTGACACTTAAAAATTTGATTCTGTTATTATTTACTCACCGTCATGTTGTTCCAAACCGGTTTGACTTTTTTTCTTCTGTGGAACATAAAAAGAGATGTTAGGCAGAATGTATGTCTCAGTCACCATTCAATTTCATTGCATCTTTTTTCATATTATGAAAGTGAATTCTATCTATCTATCTATCTATCTATCTATCTATCTATCTATCTATCTATCTATCTATCTATCTATCTGTCTGTCTGTCTGTCTGTCTGTCTGTCTGTCTGTCTGTCTGTCTGTCTGTCATCTATCCATCTATCTGTGTCATCCATCTATCCATCAATTCATCCATCATCCATCTATCTATCTATCTATCTATCTATCTATCTATCTATCTATCTATCTATCTATCTATCTATCTATCTATCTATCTATCTATCTATCTATCTATCTATCTGTGTCATCCATCTATTCATCAATCCATCCATCATCCAATCATCCATCTATCTATCTATCTATCTATCTATCTATCTATCTATCTATCTATCTATCTATCTATCTGTCTGTCTGTCTGTCTGTCTGTCTGTCTGTCTGTCTGTCTGTCTGTCTGTCTGTCTATATGTCTGTCTGTCTGTCTGTCTGTCCGTCCGTCCGTCCGTCCGTCCGTCCGTCCGTCCGTCCGTCCGTTCGTCCGTCCATCCATCCATCCATCCATCTTGGTCAGTTGGTAGGTCTGTCTAATATATACAGTGTATATACATGTGTACTGTGTAAAATTACAACACTCACAGATGTGACAACTTGCCCTAATATAAACGTGACTACGTTTATAAGAACACAGCTCAACCTTTTGGGTTAAAATCTACATTCGTTAGATATTTGACTCTTGCCTGAATATATGCCAGTGTATAAGCCAGTGTGGTTCGATTATGTTCACATATTTACCCAATGGCTATTAAAATATAATGATTTCGTAATTTTCAATTCACAAAATGTATTCTAATTTAAGCTTTGAATTACGAAAGTGTTTGAAACCTACATACAAAACAGCTGCTTGTGAAACCTACATTAGTTTAATTGGACTTTTGACTCAAAGCCTTGTAGTTGCTGAGATATATCTATCCCTTGTGTCAAATTCCAAGTGTGACAACTAGCCCCAGTCTCTCCTATTCTAAAACATATGTTTTTATGTTTCTACTGTATATTTAGCTGCTTGAGTGTAGCCCAATGGTTACATAGACTGGCAACAGAAAAACATTCTGTGTTTCATAAAAAAACAAATCGTAAACACAACTTTATTGATATATGTTGGTTGTGGAATGAGCATTATGATGATATCCAATAATGCTGTGGGGGAGTCAGAATTCACAGTAACAAAGCTAAAGGCAAAATATATTTAAAAAAATGGTAAACGCTACACATAATATCACACTTGAGCACACAACAGAGAGAAGAGAGAATAAGTGCATATGTTTACAGAGTAAATGGAAGAAGGTGGAAAAGCACTAAGGAGAAACCTTGAGCGCAACAACAAGAGAAACTGTGTGAAATGCCAAAGTCTTTTGAAAGGATTTTAAAGGCATAGTTCATCCAAAAATTGTTATCGTTTATTTACCCTCATGTCATTCTGTAATGGTTTCTTACCCCTGTGGAACACAAACAGAGATTTATTTAAAGGAATTTTAAGTAATAATTCATTGATAATCTTCTTAAGCTTTCTAACCTCATTTGCGCTTGCATATTCAAATTTGTTGTCATTTAGCATAATTTGTCACGTTTTGTTGTCATTTAGCATAATTTGAGTGCCAAGTTTGAATGTGCAAGCACAAGTGAGATTTTAGATCTACGGCAGAGGGGAAGAGTTTCAACAAACAATGACATAAATTATGATATTTTGCTCACACAAAGCTATCATATGGCTTCAGATGACTTGGGATTGGCACACTGACTATATGGACAACTTTTATGGTGCTATTTTCGTCAATGTATGTGTATCTTTTGTGTTCTATGGAAGAAAGAAAGTCATTGGGGTTTGGAACAACATGAGGGTGAGTAAAAGATGACAGGATTTTCATGTTTAGATGAAGTTTTTCTTTAAAAAGGGAAATAAAGGAAAACATTTCTAGAAAAATTGCAAAAGATTTTTCATCCTATGGGACATAGTAAGTCTATTTCCTTATTGTTTATATCTTGAGCTTATATATGCAACAGGAGAGGCCCTTAAATATTCCTCCTGCATAATAATTTTAAAGAATGCAGGATTGCGGAAAGCTAACAATGGAAAAAAAGGAATAAATGCTGAAAATTGCTTTGAGAATTAGCTAGTCTAAACATGACAGAGAACTCAATTACATATCTAATTAATGTCAGAGGGGTCTCACGTGAGTAAAAGCTGTCGCAATTTATATTAGCTTCCCTCCAAAGAAATAGCACGTTTTGCAAACAAACAGTACAAGTGAATGTCATCTGAAAGGTTTCGTAAATAGCACAGTGACATTTTTTTTGTCTTAAAAAGCATTCACTTAATCAATGAAATATTGAAAATGATTACAAATTCTGGCATCATTAACTCACCCTCATGTTGTTCCATACCTCTATGATTTTTTTCTTCTTCAGTGCAACACAAAAGGAGATATTAGACAGAATGACAGTCTCAGTCACCATTCAAATCATAGGTTGGATTTGTGCGAAACATGACGGTGAGTATATGATGCTAGAATTAAAAGTCAAATTAAAATGAAGTAAAATCAAAATCTTGAAAATGCGTTTTGTATGTGTAAAAGTTTTTGTTTAATAATATGTACTACTAATAATAATTACTACAATCTACACAAAAATATTCTAGCCTATTTTTAAGATTTAGGCATTTAAATTTCATAAAACAATTCTATCAAATTGAATTGTGGAATTATAATTTTTTTATGTTTACTCTATTCATTTTGATGGAATGTTATAAAATTGAAATTTTTTAGTGTATTTATATATTATTTTATTTATTTTTTCCTACTTTTCATGTCGTTTTATTGCTGTACTGTTGATTATATCCCCATCCAATTATTATAATTTAAAAAAAAATCTTTTTTATCAAATGACCCTGTGTGGCAGGGCGGAGGGCGGGGCCGGGTCGCGATCCTACGCACCGGTCCCGTATTAGGCTAATCAAACCTCCGAGGTATAAAGGTTGACTGCAGGGTGTCGTGCGGGAGAGAGAGATCGTTAGCGGAGGCTTGATTAGCCTAATACGGGAGGATCACGACCCGGCCCCGCCCTCCGCCCTGTCACACCCTGCTACAAGTCCATAAACCAGCTTAGCGTATCACAAAATTGTTAAAGGTGCAGTATGCAAGATTCAGAAACCCTTGTTGTTAATGTCACCTGTGGCTGTTAAGTGAACTGCAGCCAGCTACCTGTTGCTCACGCTCGAGCTCGTGCACACACTCCATAGGGACGCAAGCGAGCGATCAAGCATCAACCAAAACAATGACGTAATGTACAAAGAGGCTGAACGTGATTCACCGCCATCATGCTGACAGATGATGTAGCATAATTCAAATTACACAGCTTTGATTGTTTTAATTCAAACTTTGAGACTAAACTAAAACTACTTATCAGCTAACATAGCATACTGATACACACAAACTATACCAGACAGTTTACTGTTGCACTGTTGTATGTTTTGTATGTCATGTTGTACTATGAATAATAAACCTGCTTAAATTTATCCTATATACCTGACTTTTAGTATAAAGTCAGGATTCAGTAGATAAACAGTTTTTTTTTTGGCTTAATCTGAGTTTGTGTAGGAGTCGGTGTTGTGCTGGGAACCGGCTGTTTACTAGATTCCATCTCTAACGTTACCTAGTGTTACAGTTTGTTGTTGCCATTGCATAGCGTACTGAGGCAAGGCTCTCAGGAGCACGCATATATGTCACATCCTTTGAATTTTCCCGTCAAAAGCGACCCGCTCCCTTCGCATGAAAATCTGTCTACAGGCTATAATAGGCAACCTAGGAAGTCTGGGAAGGACCCATTTTTTAAATTGCATTACACATTGGCAAAAAAAAAGGAGAATATTAGATGAAAATGTATACATATTGCACCTTTAACAAGGTAAAACCACAGAGAAAATCCTTTTCCACTTAAATTGTGTGTAATAACTTGCTGATCCCAGCAATCGAATAATCTCAGTCTGGAGGAAAAGTGGAGGCCCATGGTAATTCTTCTTTTTCTTTATTTCATAGCTGCTTTATTCTCTTACTCATCATGTGGCGCTTTTTCACCCATGGTAGAATGGTGCTAAAATGCACTGCTTTAAACTCTGATTATCCTGCTGACCCTTTTGTGGACTTTCTTTTTCTACCTCCCCTTTGCAAGCTTTATTGGTCAATAATGTTAGACTGCATGCTTGCTGCGTCTTGACAGCAGGGCAGCAAATAAAGCAGCCAAACCTGTACTGTGAATAATGCAAGGCGGCCTCAGTCCTGTTCACCAGGCAGTGCTGTTCCAGGGGCATACAGTCTTCTCTTAGCTTGCTGACTGAGACTAATACAGAGAGCAAACTTTTGATCCTAGATCAGCATTTTTCCTCTGTAGGTGCAGTGAGGAGACCTACTGTATAAGCACAGTCAAAGCAGTCACAAGCAGAGGTCTTTGTGTGCCCCTCTATCTAGTGTTGTCACGGTACCAAAATTTCAGTAGTCGGTACCAATACCAGTGAAATTTCACGGTACTCCATACCATTTTCGGTACCAAAGCAAAACACAAAAACAGGTTACTAAACAACACTCTTTTATTAACAAAGTCTACAAAACATTAGCTGCAGAACTAAGAACAGAAATATGCCATTGAGCAACACTTTAATTAAAATATATTATTTTTTAATTATAACAAAACTGAACAATGTATGCTTAAAGTATTTTTGAACACTTATATAAGATTTGCTTCAACTTTTGCACCTTTTAATTAAAATTTTTACCAAGTACTAAAAAACAAAACCTAAATAAACAAGCATAAAATAGAATTAATAAAAAACTATTTCCAAACTAATGTGCAAAGTGCTCTCTTATTAAAAAAGCTGCATATTGCCAATTTTCTTCATGATAAGAAATGCATAGTGACATATATATAGATATTATGATTAAATAAGTCGCGAGCAATCGCGTTCTAATGTAGCTGCATTTAGCGTGCACGCTCGAGAGATGAGTGTCCCCGAGGCAGAGTCTCTCTCAGCCGGGTGCAGTTTCAATCTCTCACCCTTAGATTGGGACATTCGCGCAACTCATAGAAGAGGCGCTGACCACACAGAGAAATGCCAGTTTCTGAGTTTATAGTTATTAACATGATCTGTTTCTGTATTATTTGAACTTTAATAAAGCTATAACGCATTCAATTTGACTGCATTTAAGATGTAACGCCGGGATGTTTCCTTTAAAGAGCTCCGCCTCCGCTTATTCCACAACGGTACATGCTTCTGAATGTACTTTTTTTTAAATCATTCACTAATACTTTGGGATCTACATAAAATAAACTGTGAAAATGTAAACTCACCTGCTTTATTTGCTTAAATAAATCCGGGTGTCTGTCTTTCATGTGCTTTATTAAGTTTGATGTGTTTCCTCCTTTAGTCAGAAATTTTTTAAGGTACCTTCAGAAATTCTGGTATCGTAAATAATGTTTTGTTTGAGTACCGACTTGGTACCGGGGTACCGGTATTTTTGACAACACTAACTCTATCTACAGTTTGTGGTTTGTGTATGCCTCTTTTGCTTCTCATAAGCTTTGCTTTACTGATTTCAACCCATTATTAACCACATAGTGGTTACTGTTGTATTACAATATCTGGTTAGTGTTCAGCCAATATCATAAGAGCAGGGTGGCACATGTTGCAAACTAATTGGTGGGATAGCACTTACAATTTAGTCTCTATCAACAGCATTTGTGACAGAATGTTAACTACCACAAAAATAATTTAGACTCAACCCTTGATTAAAAAATAAGTTACTGTAAGGCACTCAAAATGGAAGGTAACGTTGTTTCAAAAGTAAAGCCACATGATTTAAACATTATAGTTTATTTTAGTGTGATAAAATGGCTTACTAATCTGTGTGAAATTACAACTAATACCGATATTACATAGTTTGTTGTAATATTGGATATATTATAATATTGGATATAACTTTACAAAGATAAGGCTAGTAAGCCAGTTTATTACACTAAATTAATGTATAATAGCCTTGTAGCAATATGTGTATTTTAGACCCTGTTTACATCTGGTATTAAGATGCATCTTGGGTGATCCGATCACATGTGTTCAGGTGAGACACATTGCTGTTTACACCTGGGGTGCGTCTGAACAATGAGAAGCCTCTTAGAAGCCTTTATTTTGGTCACACATTATGCATAAATATTTTGCATATATACAGTGAAATTTCATGATATGGCACCCATGGAGAAGATAGGGATAGGGTAGGGAAGATAGGGTCAAGTGCCTTGCTCAAGGGCCCAACAGTGGCATCTTGGCAGTGCTGGGGCTTAAACCCCCGACCTTGTGGTCAGTAACCCAAAGCCTTAACCGCTGAGCCACCACTGTCCCTGACAACCACTGCCCCTAACCACCATAGTACGATGCATCGTTAAAGAAATTAACTAGCTAGTCACGACTGTTTCCTGAAACCGTGGTAACTATGTCGCACATCCATCGTTACCATCCATTGTGAGACCAGTGGAGGGCTGAAAGATGTGGGGCTTCAAAATAACAGTCATTTGGAATTCACTTTTTTAAGCCATTTGTATTGAAAATTCAGTTTGAAGCTATCTATTATACTTGTTCTCCATATGACGTGCCCTTCGGTGGCTGATTTATCCCATTTGAAGCGCAGCCAAAAACGACACTTGTTCTTTAACATGGTCACAAAAATGGCACTGACATCCAACAAAAGTCAAGACTGCTTGGAGTACAAAGGCCACTACTGCTAAAATAGTAGCTGAAATGGCGGAAATAAAAAATTCCCTGAATTTTATGTCAAGGGAAATAAGTGAAGTGGTGGAGCAACAAAGAAAACTGACAGGCCTTATGGAGGAGATCAGGCAACTAAAAACTATTATCCAACAGAAGGATGAACGTATTGAAGTCCTGGAACAAAGGGTGGATGACTTGGAACAATATTCCAGAGCTGATGATCTTGTAATCAGCGGTCTAGAGACTAGGCATAAAAGTTACGCCCGGGCTACAGGCCTATCTGGTTATCAACAAGGTGAGGATGCACCATCTGAGGAGCTGGAAACCCTGGAGCAACAAGTGGTGCACTTCATGAAGAGTAAAATCATTCCTCTGGATAAACAGCAAATTTCAGCATGTTACATTCTTCCAAGTAAGGACAAAAAAAAAAATAAACCTAAAATAATTGTCAAGATTGCAAGCAGAAGGCACAAGGTGGAAATCCTGAAGGAAGCTAAGAAACTTAAAGGCACCGGAGTGTATATAAATGAGCACTTGACAAAAAAAAATGCAGAAATTGCATGGATCAGCCGTACCCTGAAAAGGAAAACAAAATTCAATCAACCTGGACCAGGAATGGAAAAGTTTTCGTTCGGACGAATGGACCTCCAGACCAAGTTAAGGTGATGATGGTGAGAAAAATGAAGGACTTGGATTTGTACAAATGACAATAGTGAGTAAGTTTTTTTTTTTTTTTTCTTTCGGCTTGATTATTGGATCTTTTAGAAATAACTCATGACTCTTTCATATAAGACTGAAGCCTTTGCTTCAAGTGTTGATGATATAGAACGTGATACATATGATTTTGAAAATAATGTGGATCCAGAGATTAATTTGTTTAATAATATTAGGAATTCTTGTCAGTATTACACTGAAGAACAATTTGAGGAGGTACAAATAGAACAGGCATTTTCTTTTATTCATTTCAATTGTAGAAGTTTATCGAAACATTTTTCTGAAATCAAACATTTCTTGGAGACACTTTGAAGATTTAAGTTAATTGCTTTATCTGAAACATGGATAAAGAAAGACAAGGAGGGTAATCTGAAATTACAGGATTATGATTTATATGTTACCAACAGAGCTAATAGGACTGGAGGGGGAGTGGCCCTCTATGTCTATAATGACTTTAATGTAGACCAGTTAAATGCATGACAACAGCCATTAATGATATAATGGAAAGTGTGGCTGTAGAAATAGAATTAGAACAAAATAAGAATATTGTTGTTGCATGTGTATATAGAAAACCAGAATCAAAAATGGAAATCTTTAAAGATAAATTAGAAGAAATGATTCAAGGTTAAAATAACAAATGAAATATTGTAATTTGTGGAGATTATAATATTGATCTTCTAAAGGTAGATTCACATATACAAAACTCTTTTGAGACAATATATAAAAACGGGTTGTATCCATTAATAACGAAGCCTAGCAGAATAACCACAACTAGTGCAACTTTAATAGATAATATATTTACAAATGTTTTGGATAATCATATTATTAGTGGGTTGGTAATAAATGATATAAGTGACCATCTGCCTATATTTGCAATAATTGACTATAAGTTGCCTAAAAAAAACAGTATACCATCAAATATATAAAAGAAAAAGGAGTGCTGATCATATTAATAAGTTTAGGAATGATTTAATTAATCAAGAGTGGAAAGAGGTGTACACAGATGATGTGAATAATGCCTATAATTCTTTTCTTAAATGTTATCTCACATTGTATAATAAGCATTGTCCTGAGATCCTATGCAGATCTAAACAAAGGCAAAATAGTAAACCTCGGATAACAAACGGATTAAAAAATGCCTCTAAAAAGAAAAATAGACTTTATAAGGAGTTTATCAAATCAAGAACAGAAAATGCAGAAAAACGTTATAAGAAATACAAAAATAAGTTGACTGATATATTGAGACAATCAAAAAAGGACTATTATAATCGAATGTTACATGAAAATAAAAATAATTTAAAGGCTACATTGAATATTCTGAATAAGGTAATTGGGAATAAGACTGGACTGAACGGAACTACCTAAATATTTTGAAAAGGATAATAGGGTAATAGATAAAAAAGATGAAATGGTCCATGAACTAAATCAATTCTTTGTAAATGTAGGATCTAGCTTAGCAAACGAAATACCAATATCTAATGATCAGTTTGGGGGAGTCTGGAAAAGGGAAAATAGGATCATGCAGTCAATGTATCTAGGTGAAGTGACTGAAAATGAAATATTATCTGTGGTTCGGAAGCTAAAAAATAAGACCTCAACGGATAGTAATGGTATTGACATGAAAATAATAAAAACCACAATTGATTGCATTATTAAACCATTACATTATATAATTAATTATTCTTTTATAAATTTATGATAAACATAATTTTAATAACTATAGACCAGTATCTCTCCTATCTCAATTTTCCAAAGTGCTTGAAAAACTCTTTGTTAATAAATTAGAAAACTTTATTGAAAAACATGAATTATTAAATGAAAATCAGTACGGATTTAGGTCAAACAGGTCTACAGGCTTGGCTATCGCGAAAATTATTGAAGACATAACAACACGTAATAGACAGAAATAAATACACAATAGGAGTGTTCATTGATTTGAAGAAGGCATTTGACACTATAGATCATCAAATTCTTATTTCTAAATTATATACATTATGGCATTAGAGGAGTTGTACTGGATTGGTTAACCAGCTATTTACAACAACGACAACAATATGTTGAGTTTGATGGTCATAGGTCAGAATGTATGAATATTGAATGTGGACTTCCACAAGGTTCAATTTTAGGACCTAAACTTTTTATTTTATATATAAATGAGATTTGTGAGGTTTCAAAAAAATTACACTATGTATTATTTGCAGATGATACAAATATATACAGTTCAGGGAATGACTTGAAAACGTTAGCTAATAATATTGAAGATGAAATGGTTAAACTAAAATTATGGTTTGATGTAAATAAATTATCTTTAAATTTGAATAAGACGAAGTTTATGATATTCAACAATAAAAGAAAAGAGGAAGTCAGCTTATCTATAAATAATGTAAATATTGAGAAGGTGTATGAAATTAGATTTTTAGGAGTCAGCTTAGATGAAAAATTGACGTGGAAAAGTCATATATTGCATGTTAAAAATAAGATGGCAAAAAGCCTTTTTATTTTGAATAAGGTTAAATACAGCTTACCGTATAATACAATGAAAATGTTATATTGTTCAATGATTTTGCCTTATTTAAACTATTGTGTAGAAATATGGGGAAATACATATCATAGTAACATTATGCCTTTATTTATTTTACAGAAAAGAGCCATTAGCATTATTTTCAAAGCAGGATATAGAGATCACACAAATCCACTCTTTATTAGGTCAGGTTTGTTAAAACTTAAAGACATTGTAGAATTACAAACTTTATTAGTGATGTTTAAAGCTAGAAGCAAAGCTCTTCCACATGACTTACAAAAGAGACGTGACCAGTATGACTTTAAACATCTAATAGCACGAACAAACCTGAAACAAATGTGTTTGTCTGTTGCTGGAGTAAAAGCATGGAATCTTCTAAGGAAAGACTTAAAAAGTTGTAAAAATATTTTGGAATTTAAAAAGAATTATAAAAAGAAACAACTTGAATTATATCAAATTGAATTTTGAATTGGACTATGTGGTCAATGTATAAAAGTTTAAATAAATATCAGATATGTTGGAGATTGGGTGATGGTGGAGGGAACAGTGCTAATGATATCTATTATGTATGTTAATACATTTTTGGTGATGGTGGAGGGAACAATGTTAATGCCATCTTCTATTGATGTCTATAAAGGGGGCAGATAAATATAAGAATATTATTCTTCCATCTGCTCCTTTCTGATCATGGAAATGTAAAGGAAATTTCAAATGAATTGTATTTGATTGGTATAAATAATGCATTTTCATGAAAAGAATAAAAGAGAGAGAGAGAGAGAGAGAGAGAGAGAGAGAGAGAGAGAGAGAGACACTGAAGCCGTTTTCTCTAACAGAAACCGCTAGTGTTAAAGTGCTTTCTCTTAACAGCCTTTAATCCCTTAAACAACAGCATTCATGTTTAAATTACATTTCAACGCTACTTTCTGAATTACCCAGAATAAGTATTTTTTTAATGCATGTAAAAAGTCTTGACTGAATGAAGTCAAATGATGTCCAAACTGCAAACTAACAAGGAAATTTTCATTGGAGCTACAGTTTCGGGAACAACTTTGTTTTTTTAACTTTGCTGGTAACGATGGAACTTACGACCACAGTTGGCTAAGGATGCTTTTGGGAAACGCACCCCTGGTCTGTTAAATGCATCTCCTTTGACCACTTGTGATCAGATTTGAAGGGGAGGCTTTCTGGTTCATGACCACATACATGATAGTGAAATGTCAATCACTACTGCTTGATATTAAAGCGCAACAAAGTCAGAAAAGACAAAGAAAGTGCCCTAAATGGTGCACTATTTCTCCTAGATGCAGCTGAAATTTAATCTAAGCACAAAAGCAAAATTTTGAGCAGAATTTTCCATTGTTAATTGGATTACCTTTATTAACCTGAGCTGCAGGTGTTCATGTTTCTCATAAGTGCCCCTGCATGCTGATTTTGAGATCCATGAAGTACTCATGCTTGTGTATATATCTGCTTTTTCAAATTTTCCGACCAGACGGTCATTTCCTTTTAAAGCCGCTCGTAATCAGCAAAGTTTAAACTCATGTTTTAGCACAGCACATTTACTGTAACTAAGACATAATTATTTTTAAAAACATTTTTGGGTTGAAATCAACACTATGCCACAATTGCTATTAACTGATCTTAACTCGTATTGAACCTGGAATATTCCTTTAAAGAAATTGCTAAACAAAATGAAAGGGAAAAAATGCAAGAAAAATGATGACTGTAATATTTGTATTTTGTATTAACCATTGTAGTATAAACTATAAAAGCAACAAGGCACTCAAGACCATGCTTGTGAATAGAATCAGCGGGTTGCAGAGCTAAATGCCCTTTAGCTTTGACTGACTTTCCTAACATAGCATAATAATTGCTTAATTTATAATAACAAATGAGACACACATGAAACTGTACATTTTAAACATTTATTTTGCACAGTATTGACTTTCTTGTCAATATATTGTGCAACTGAAACATTAAACGATCACTTCCATTACTCTGATGTCCATAATCTCTAAATGGCCAGATATTGGCCATTAGTTAATAAAGCCTTCTAATTGGACTTAATTTACATTTATTTTTGACAGGAATGATAACGAGGCTATGAGGGAGAGACTTACAGTCTCTTCAATGACTTGTACTGTTGTTCAAAGTGTTTTGGATTGTTCCGCTGATGAAACATTGAAAAAAATATATGTTTCACTTTATACAGTGCATGCCATTGCATAGACTATAAGTCTATTTCTCACAGACTTGTTTTCATTCACATCAAAAATCAAATAAGGTACTACTGTGAATAAGGTCTATTGTAGATACAAACAGATGTGAAAACAACAATATGGTATAACCTGGCTTTGTGGAAAATGGAAATGCTTATATATATTTCAGTACACCTAATTTTGTGATACATGTGTCGAGACATTTCACGGGGCCATTTAAAATAAATATATACATACAGCACCTTTAATTGGTAAAGAATGAGTAAATTAACTCTCTAGTAATAATCCATATATGTTAAGGAACAATGCAAATATGTGAGCAACATTTGAATTTACAATTATATGTTAAAATGCCAATATGTTAACTCATTTTAACCTTGCATTAACAAACTAGCTAGAATGCAATTCACCAAACCACAGTTGGCAAACACAAAAACTTAGTTTAAGTTTAGTCTTAAATCTAGAGTTTCTTGCCTCCAATCAGGTATTTATTTCAGCTCTTAACTCCAGCTCATGCCAATATCCGATGGTTCTGTCATCAGAATTAGAGCTTAGTTTCAGACTCCAGGGTTTACATTTTGGAGTATTTTTTTATGACTGACAATAACAGAGGCATCATTTTCTGCTCAGAAAGACAGTGTCAGCTTGAAAGCGCAGGGGAAGCCTGAGGATCCACTCAGTATGCTTTTGATTGCATTAAGGTCTGCTCTGGCCTGCATTGCGCTCAATGTGTGTCAGATTTCCCCCTTGTGCTCTAGCATTAGCATCTAGCAATCATCTGCTTGAGTGCATTCTCATGCTGTGGAGGACAGTGGTTGGGCTTTGATGGAAAAAAGTGCTGCTAGTTTGCAAACAGGTAAATTAGGAAGCATTTTAAAAGAGCTAAAATCAAATTTTATGATCAAAAACACAGTTAAATGCAGTCAGGGTTGCATACTGATTGCTTTGCTTTTTGAAAATGCCATCCATCCATCCATCCATCCATCCATCCATCCATCCATCCATCCATCCATCCATCCATCCATCAATCCATCCATCCTTTGGTGCCTATTATAAAAAGTATGATAAATTGAAAAGTACCTTTTACTTGTAAATAATTAAATACACTGAATTATCCAAAAATACACTGGTGGCCAAAAGTTTGGAATAATGTACAGATTTTGCTCTTATGGAAATAATTGATACTTTTATTCACCAAAGTGGCATTCAACTGATCACAAGATTATTTCATGTGCTCACAGTGTGTATGATTCATTTGAACACAAGTGGGGATATGTCTCACAATGGTGGATGTCTATATATGTAGATAGACCAGGCTAAGTGATACTGTATTAGCTCATGTGAATGAAGTGACACACAACTGGAGGCAAATGTATCTTTTGTTTCACCTCTGCATGCCAACTGCATTGAAATCACCCCTTACTTCTCACATTCTCTTTCATTCCATTCGCTGTTGCAACAGACAATTACAGGGATACTAAGAAAGAAAAGGGTTGCCAGTGGCTCAGTGAGTGTTGTTGCAGAATCATTCAGTTGGAAATGAAGAGTACAAGAGTATATGTGAAGGGTTTCCACTGTGCCACAAAGTGGAAAGTTAACCTAGCTAATCAGAGAAGAAATGCCTCTGTATTCTAGACTCAGTGAGATGTATGGAATCAATGCGGCACTTTACTTATACAACAGATGAAAATATGCAATAATTCCCCGGCTTGCTTCCCCCGGATTTGTAACAACCGTTTCATGTAGCTGGTGGGACAATGATGTACTACTCTCCAATTCAAACAGTGGTGTAATCGTGCAAAATTCTCTTTCTTGTGTCTATATAGTATTCTCTTTTCTCCAAATTTAGAGTAAATTGTGTCAGGAAGACATATAGCATTTACATTTTTTTGTTTGGGGAATGGGGTAAAATTGGAATATTTCCTACAATACATACCATGGTACTTTAAAGTAAAACATGAAATCTAAATTGACACAATTATCATTTAAATGCTCTTTTCTGGTCTTATGCACAATACATCATTGCAAATTATTCCAAAAGAAAAAGAAAAGGTCTTTGCAATCTTTCATCAAAATGTACATGGTTACTTTGCATATCAAATTACTTTTCATTTCAGATGACATTACCTTCAGTAGGCCGTGCTAGCTATTGGGTAATCTTAGTTAGACCATGATAATGCCAGTTTTTAGACACTACCATTATTATTGCAATACCATGGTATTTTAAAAAAAACCTGGTACTGTAACTGTAAAATTTGTGATAAATGATGTTTTTATTGACTGTGCTTTCCCAGTGGTCATTTAAATAACAAGTTGGTTTAAAAGTTAAAGTGTGGATTTTCATCTGCCGCTCAACCTGGCACTAGAGCTGCTGACACAGTTCTACTGTGATTGAGTCTGTCCTGTATACATCTATAACTATCTGGTTTGGTTCAGCCACCAAATCAGACAGAAGGAAACTACAATGGACAGTCAGGACTACTGAGAGGATTATTGGTTCCCCCTGCCCACCCTCTAAAATCTGTACATCTCCAGAGAGAGGAAATGTGCAGGTAGAATCACTCTGGACCCTACACACCCTGCCAAATCCCTCTTTGAACTGCTGCCCTCTGGCCGGCGCTACAGAGCACTGAGCGCCAGGACATCCAGGCACAAGAACAGTTTTTACCCTCAGGCAATTTTCCTCATGAACAATTAAAATGCCTTCAGGGCTCCCCCATAGTGCAATAATTTAAATAAATATCTCATGTACATATTTAAATTCACATATTTTATTAAATAACTGTAAATACCACTACATTGCACATACATCACCACTTGCACATATACATTCTGTTATATGTCCAATTATTTGTGTCTATTTATAGTCCTACCATGTTTTATATTCTGTCTGCACTCGTTTCTCCTGTCACCAAAAAAAATTGTGTACGTGAGAACACGGCAATAAAGCTCATTCTGATTCTGATAAGTGCTTGCAAACAAATGTAACCATAGCAACAACTTTGCTAGAATCAGTATTACACGCAACACGACACTGAATCTTAAGGACATTCAAAATGGATCACTTTATTGTAGATTTACTTATAAAAATTTGTAAATCACAAAAACGTTAGTATTGTGTTTAAAAATTATTTAAGGACTATCATAATTTTATAGATTTATAGGAACACAAAAAGACCATTTTGGTCGGTTGCCCAAGATTACCTCAACTGATTGAATCCTCACAATTAAGGAACTTACTTTTAAAAGTCGACCTCCCTGAAAGTCATTGTATAATTCACTCACTGGTCTGAACATGAATGCGACAGATTCATGTTTAAAAACTCATATTGACTAACATCAAATACATGAGTTTTGAAGGTGCCATATTGGCTGATATCAGAAGTTTTCAGAGTGACTGAACCAAAGACTTGTTTTTGATGTGTTTGACAATGTCATGTCTCAAACAAAGCATTCTGTTAGCCTGCTCCACCATATGTTGTCTGATTATTTTCAAGACAACCACATTCTGATATAGTTTCTGATCACAAAATGGGTCGCATTTTTGAGCTAAAGGAAACAAGACTGTCTGACAGCATTCAATGGGTAAATAGATTATTTGTTTTATTATTTGTTTCATTTAGTTTCCTAATGAAAACTAGATATTTACATTTGTTGAAGAAAATGTAAGTGGTGCTTTCCTGTGATAAACTAGCCACCACAATGGCAAGATGTTGTGGGTGGTTGCCATCGCAATGCTGTATGGTAGATAGGGTGTTCTGGGTGGTTGTTAGCATGTTGCTATGTGTTTGCGAGGGTGTTTTTGGTTGTCACTCACTACCCCAAGTCTCTATGACATTCTGGTCCCTCCTTCAGTGTAATTTAATGGGGTTTTGTTGCCCTTTTTTTTTCGTTAGCCAGGCGAACATCATAAGTTTGATTGCTTAGAAAAGCAATTTTGCACCTTTCCTCAAAAAGCTGCTCGATTTAAGGTATCATTCAAATATGCAGCAAACATTATGAGACTACTGTACATGACAAAGTTGGTGTTAGAGGGTTTGTTCAAATCCCTAACACTTTGTATGAGCAAAAGTCTTGCCTTAGCAAGCACCACTAGCACATCACCTAAAATTACTGTACTTTCATAGTATTGAATATGATGAAGAACAACATGTATATATGCAAATATGTATATTTGAATGCATGGCTAGTGTTTGAAGATGATTTGTTGTTGAAATCCTCTGAAGTCTCAGAGGAAAAAATCTTGCTGCACATACTGTTTTTTCCTCCTGGCTGTCGCTTGTCAAGACATCAATGGAGCTGTGGTCCCGTAACTACACCTGAGGCCTGTATACCTCTCCCTTTTTCATCCTTCCATCTCTCAAACCTCCTCTCCCGCTTCTCCAACTTTGATTCCCCACTTCGCCCAACAGATGTCTAGATCTTAAGTTGCACTTGTGCAGTTGGCGTGCCGGCAGATGCGAGTCCTGTGTGCCTAGTTACTTCAAACCCCACAAGGAAGTGTGCCTGGGCACCTCTGTATTTTTCTTTTCACTTTTTAGTTAATACATATACGCACGCTTACATGGATGCTAGAAGGTCAAACAAGCCCGAAGAGCCTGCTTGATTCTACATCTGTGAGATAAAATCCAATTCCCGCCTCCGTTACAAAGTGTGTGAGAAAGTGAACCCGAGATAGGAGAGATTTGACGAGAAGGACGAAAATAAATATGTCAGACATGTTGCCATCTGTACGAGGGGCATTCCAAAGGGACTAATTAGACAGCCGTGGTGGGCTTGATTGCTCGTTTGAAAGTGATTCGCTGTTCTCGGGGAAAACAGGTGGAGGAGAGAGTTCCTTATTTTCTGACTCACTTTATTGCGTTTGCCAAGTGCTCTTTCGCTCTTAATGCCTGTTTTTTGAATGCTTCATAAACGCCTTCATTTTTGTCTTAAACACCGTCAATCCGTCGCTGTTGTCGGCATCCCTGAGGTGTATAGAGTTTTACACATAATGCAGAGAGATTATCAGTCTTGGGAGAAGCTGCTTAATAAAGCTTGTTTGCTCTTTCCTCCCTCTGGTGTATGTGTTTATGTGATTTGGAAATGAGTCATACTGTCTCTAAGGTTGCTAAGAATTTTAGGGGCTACTGCCACAACAAAGGAAAAACAAGGGCATGTTTGGAACATGTTTGGAATAGAAGACTAGCTTACTTTGTACTAAATACTGCACAGTATACACTGTATACTATCTGCTATTTGTTAAAATGAGTAAGTGAAACAGTAGTCATCATTCCACAATTTCAAAAAGGAGAAAACATTGTTGTGACCTCATCAATGTGACTGTGACAAACACATTGCACTGTATGCAGTATACAGTACCATTTGAGTGCATACAGTATTAGTACAGCAAAATAAATATAAATAGCAGTTTTCAGTTTATCTCAACTCATAATAATTTGTACGAGATGGTGAAATCGTAACATATTTTATGATGACTTAACCGAAACGAAAAGGTATGACTTTTATGCTGCATTCTATTCAGCTCAGAAAGTCAAAATTCCTACTAGGAAAAGTGCAATTAAATGCACCTTGAAGTCAGACTTCAACTCTGATTGTATTACTCTTACTCTTTATGAAGTATATTGTATGTATACAGTGCACAGTATGCAAATTGTTTGTATGCATGGAATAAAATATGTGCAGTATGGGCAAACCTTGACCTTCCTACTTGGAAAAGTTCAATTGAATGACTCTTGAATTCTTGAGGCTTCCAACTTCCAAATTCTTCCAAAAAATTGAGATGCAGGTGCATGACATCATGCAAATATGTCTGCATGCTGGTAGATGTAAAAAGTTAATGATACACATTCACTTTCATAAAATGATATTCATCAGTGAGTTAAGGTTCCTAAGAAACTTAGAGTCAGAGTCGGTATTCAAAATATGGTCAATTATACTGTCTTTTGGTAATCGTACACCTGTACAAAATAATGCTTCTACTGCAGCATCATCTATGAGTTTGGTTGCTAGGATACATCTCTGGTGACAATCAGAGAACTACTAAGCTGGCGGGAGAATAGCAGTTTTGTTTGCTTATACATCACCTTCTGTGCATCGACAATGGAATGCCTTTTTGTTTGAGATTGGTGAAATTTAGTTGGAATTTCCCACATCCGACTTTAAATGGAACACTGCATTAGACCAACCAAATATGCTTACCTCATTTCATTTAAAACTCAGACGATGTGAAAGCTTGTCAAAGGCAATGTCATTTGTTTTTTAAAACACACACACACACACACACACACACACACACACACACACACACACACACACACACACACACATAGTGTTTCCATGTTTTATGGGGACTTTCCATAGACATAATGGTTTTTATACTGTACAAACTTTATATTCTATCCCCTAAACCTAACCCTACCCCTAAAGCTAACCCTCACAGAAAACTTTCTGCATTTTTACATTTTCAAAAAACATAATTTAGTATGATTTATAAGCAGTTTTCCTCATGGGGACCGACAAAATGTCCCCACAAGGTCAAAAATTCCGGGTTTTACTATCCTTATGGGGACATTTGGTCCCCACAAAGTGATAAATACACGCTCACACACACACACACACACACACACACACACACACACACACACACACACACACACACACACACACACACACACACACACACACACACACACACACACACACACAAAAAAACACCATGGAAGGTTTGTTCTGCCCTTAAACCAAATAAGTGTCCACTCAGGCAAGCTCTGTTACATGCTTTGGTTTGTTTGAAAAAAAAAACACCTGACCTCTTTGGCTCCTATTTACCCATGTCTCTTTTTAATCGATACGTGCAAGCCCTTTGGGTACATGCAGGGCAACGTCAGCTATTTACAGTGCGTGTGTTGTTACTGCCTCAATGGCAGTGACTTGTCAATGACCTCATATGCTTGTGCACCCCTTTGGCTTTGCGCGGTTATTGCGGCCAGAGAGGCTAATTGTGCTTGTGGGGCATGAAAAGGAGAGAGATAAAATGAAAAAAAGGCTGGGTTGAGGAACGATACTACTAGCTCAGCTGATGTCAGCCATTTGTTGATAATAAGCAAGGATAATTGTGTAATTTTCTAATTGAGTGTAAGAAAGACCGTATTTAGCCATTTATCAGTGGTGCTTGATAACACTTAAGGTTTTCGCTTGGCGAACCATATCTGGAGACCAGAATATTATAGAAACTTGTCGGTGGGCTCTTTTAACTTGGGCTTTTAAGGCCCTAGAAGCCACCCTGAACACCCTAGCAACTAACCAACTGTGGCTAATACATTTATATGAGTTTTAGGAGGATGTTAAGGTTACTTACTGTGCTCTTAGAAAACTCTTGTAAAACATAACATTTACTTACCTAATCTGTCATGTAGTATTGACTGTGGAAAATTATTTTCCTGTAGTAAACAGTTACAGTACAATGTCAGGAAGTAACCAGTTAAAGTTGCGCATACGCAATAGATTGACTGAACGTCATTACAATCCCATCTGCAGCTGTTGCTGAAAGTTCCTAATTTTCCACAACTTTTCCAGGCACCCGTGATTATTTGATTAGGATGTTTTATAATAATTGTATTGCTAGAAATCTCTAGCCAATGAAATAATGTAGAACAGAGCTTAACTAGGAAAATTTACATTCAATACATAAATGTGTATGAATTGTCCGGGCCTGGAAATCAGTTTTAAAATTTCCAGAAATATCAGGGGTTACAATGACTGTAGGAGAGACTGTGAATTTGACAACATGAGGCCAAAAGTTCTGCTGCTGAAATCAGTCTGTGCTTATCAAAATTCAAATCACTGCCCCCTGTGGCCATAGCTGGAAGTGTTGTTGACCAGTTTCCGGGTGAATTGTCCACAGGGTGCCTCCAAAAGACAGTTTTTTTAGTTGTAAATGATTTAATGCAACAACAGGAATGCATATTTTATTAACTCTTAGAATGGAAATGCAACCTCTGAATTGCGCTCACCATTGTTTATGTGAACACACATTCTTCCTCGTTTCCATGGAACCAGAACCCATGTCTCAAATATTGCTGGCATGACCACCTACAAGTTACACCTTTAGCATCATGGCTGTGACTATTACAAGGCCGTCACTTACATTAGTCTTTGACAATGTAACACATTTAGTTTAACTAATATCTTTTAAATCTAGAGTGTGTCCATATACATGTTTCACTTTCTGCCTCGCAAAGACCAACTGAAAGCTTTTTCTCTTTTCAAATACTTCTGATTCAAATCAAAACCTCAAATTGGGTTAATGCTTTTGCTGCAGACAAAAACCCAACAGAATGTTCTTTTTGTGTAGCGTAATGAAGGACAGTAGAGTCTCCCGAGTATTTAACTCCTGAGCATATGCAGAAAAGCTTTAGAATCCCTGCCAAACAAGCAGCCTCACAGCCCTCACATGAAGCCCTTTTTTGCTGTAATTTGAGAAAAGATGCTGGTAAAAGACTTGAAAAGATGGCTGTGATACTGCTGTTGCCCCTCTAACACCCACTCATGAGTGGAACACAAGCTTGGCTTGCCGGCACGATGAGTGTCTGATTGCTTTTGTGTGTTGTGGTCTCTCCGGACCCCTCACAAAGACAGAGAGGGAATTGCTGGCCAGCAGCCTCTGATATTATATCAAGATTACTGTGTTTTCCCGGCAAGAGCGGACCACCGCCAAAGATTGAGATTGTGTCACTCGCTAACACGTTTGAAGGATGGCTGATATTTGAGAAAATTAATGGCTGCTTGCACTCCTGTCTGATGCATTCTTAATGACCGCACATTTTGAGGATTTATGGGTGGTGTTGTACTTAGAAGTCATTTACTTAACTAGTAATTGTATTTTGGTATTTGATTTTGGGAAATGGGGTATTTTTCTGGGTGTTTCAGGTAATTAGGGTAATTGTGAGAGTTTTTGTTTGGTAAAATGCAAAACATACCCCTTCAGAACAGTACCATAAAAATATACCATACGAAAACCATGAAAATACTGCCATAATGGTAAAATCACGGTACTCTTTGAAGTACTATACAGGAAGACAATTCAGAAGAATGGGTTGAATATGATAATCAAACAATACTGTAGTAAATGTCAAAATACTGTGGTATTACAAAAATCTACTAAAATGTGAATATTACCTTTTAATAATATGTATCAGTGTACAACCATAAAATATTACCATGCAAAAACCATGACAATACCATGTTAATTTTTTTAGACACTACCATTACGGTAATACAATGGTATTATTGTAGTACCTTACACTGTTGTTTAATTACAGTAGTTTTTAAATATGGTAATCAAACAAAACTGAAGTGTATGCCAAGATAAAATACCGTGGCATGACTTTTTGATGCCATTACTGAACACTGGAAAAACCATAATAATACTGCCATAATGGTAAAACTATGGTGTTCTTTGAAGTATGTCACAGGCAGATAATTCAGAAGAATTGTATGAATATGTTAATAATAAAATCTGCATTTAAAATTGAGATATTTTGTTTGGTATATTTATTATATTTTGGTAAATATTACATTTGTGAAATAAATAAATAGACTAAAATGTGAATATTCCCATCCTAAACATGATATTACCACAATAATATACTGGTAACATAACAGTAATGTCATTATATATATATATATATATATATATATATATATATATATAGAAATACCACCATATTTTTTAAAGTTCCTTTAGGTAAATAGAATAGTATTTGAATATGGTATCAAAATACCATATTACCATCTAATACCATCAATCAAACCATTGTTCCGCCACAACACTTATTGTAAAGTGTTTGTATGAATATTTAAGATAAATGAGGAGTTTACTGACTGTGACTTGTCCCATATGTCATTATGCCCTATATTAATTGTTAAGATATCTGTTTTTGTGTGTTTGTAGGATGCGGGAGAGGGAACTGCAGCGTGTGGGCAGGAGATTGCTGCTGTTGGGCATCTGTCTGCTGTCTCTTTGGGGTCAGTTGAGTTTGGCCTCAACACATCGCAGCCATATTGGTGAGTCACATGCAAACATATACACATTAATGTTTAAGGGCAGACAATAGAGGAAACAGAAACTCAACTCAACTGACAGGTTGCTCATTTGAGTGATATATTTATTTTAAATTGAGCCTGACCTCTTGTTCTCAAGCCCTTTTCCCTTGGAATCCATGGGCAACAATTGCCTTATATTGTTCTAGGTGTGTTGCTCATTTTCAATAAGACCTGCCTGACCTGGTGAAGAATCAATTTTCCAATTAGCTTTACCTTGAAAAAACCCCCCGCAAAGATACAAGCTTGCTTCTTTAAAGTGCAGAATTGTTGTGGCGGACAACCTGGAATGTTGGCCCTCTAATCTGTCCTGCAAAGGCAAAATGCAGAAACGTAACATTTCGACAAATTGAGGTATGAACAAAAACAAGATTAAAAAAGCTTTAATGCCAAGGCCCCTCAAATATGATGATCCCTTTGCAAGGGACCCCCTGGGTGAGTAAAATAGTAAACATAAAGACATGTTGTTTGCCAAATTAAAATATCTTGCTTTTATTGTGCCATTGTACTAAAGCATTAATTATACAATTTTTATATTTAAAATTTAATTTGTCTTTTTTTATATTACAGTAATGTAAGAGGTTTAAATATTTTAATTTCAACTCAAATTTATTTGGATAGCACTTTTGGCAATAAATATAGTTTCAAAGCAGCTTTAAAGAGTAATATATTTTACAAATAAGACATGTATTTTTTTTTTCATAATATATGAAATGATATGCATGTATATATATATACAACATGTCAATGGAATAAAATAATCATGATTAATCTCATGGTTTCAGAATGAAAGAGCAATAATTTCAAATAATGTCAAAAATTCCCTTTAAAATGTTTTTTTGACTGATTTTGTTCTCTAAGTATTTTCCTGGACCTCCCTCGGACCCCAGTTTGAAAACCCCTGTCCTATATGACTTGTCCTTTGACAGACAGGTTTGGCTCAACTATGTCCAGATTCAGAAAAATGTGTGAAAAAAAAGCATGAAAATGCGATAACAATAATTTGTCCCAGGCTTTGTGTTTGAGGTCAGGCATGTTGCATTGTAAAAACAATGCAAAACAATTTTTCGACTATTTTAAAACCACATATCGATATGCATATCCAACTAAAATTTGATTTAAAGTATTTCAGTTTTTTACTATGGCTGTGCATCTAAATAGATTTGGGTATGGCAAATAATCACATTTTTTTCTCTGTGAACAAAGCCCAAATGTAAATCTCAGCAAAAAAGATTTCCTTGAAGAGTTAAAGGACATTTTTTAGTGATAATGAAATGCATTAATAAGAAATGAGTCATAACAAAATGCATTATTTCCACAAGTAAGAGTCTGTATGAATGGAGTGAAGCATATAGTTCTCTGAGGTTATATCCTGTCCTAATGCTAAGGCAACGTTAGGTCAGTGGACCCTACTTAGACCAACAGGGACGCCAAAGGAGCTAGTGTCAAGCCTGTCACAGGAATCTCATTGAAAACAGAAAGCGACAAAATAAAAGAGAAATAAAACCCTGGGCGAGAAGTGGAAGAAGTGAATACACATTTCAGTAATGAGACCTGTCCACAGGGGCAGCTTGGCAAACAGTGGCAGAACAGGAGCCAACGAGAGAAAATAAATAATGTTTAAGTAACCGAACCCAAGGCAACATCAAACAACACGTACACTGTAAAAAGTGATGTGCTCATAGAATTTACAACAACGAAGGCAGCAGTTTGCATGGCTATTTTTTGTTTTGTTTAAGGCATCTGTTTAATGGTGCACTCTGTTTTTCAAAAGTCAACTTCAGCTTTTGTTTTTAAATGTCACATTTGTGCTATTGGTTAGGTTTAGGTTTAAAGTTTATGGTATGGAGGTTGGTTTTGTTGATTTAAAATCTAACAGAGCATTGACCTTATAAGCTTGCTTTAACCTGCTGATATGCACCCCCTTTTTGAGCACAAACCATGACAATGACATAACTGAACTTAAATGGTTGTATTTATTGGACCCTTTGGAGTATGGACACAGACTTTGGAGTAAGACAATTTGGGCTTTATTTTCCAAATTTCAGAATTATTATATTTTGTTATTTTTTAAAGTTAGAGAGTCTGAAGTTTATAGTAATTGAAATATTTTGTGCTGAACATGTTTTATAATCTAAAAAAACAATAATAAAAGTGCCAAACAACCCAGAAATACAATGTTCTCAAAGCCACAAGATTTGAAGTTGATCTAACAAAAAATGAAGCTCCTGTGAGCTTTTTTTCTCTGTAAAATCGCTGGAAGCGTACAGAATAAAATTAAGGCTCCGCCTTTAGAGTCAACACAAAATCTGACTGCACTGCTTGGCTATTATGAATAAAACTATGCCGCCTTTTTAAAAATTGACTTTGGAGACAGGCTCGTTTTGTTTATAAGACTCTAATATATATGATAATATACAGTTTTACAACATGAATGCTGCTCAGATTGCAGTTTGTTGAAGAACAATGACGAAGGGTAATTCTTTCAAGTGAGATCTCATGTAAACAATGGAGACTATATCAATATTTCTTATCACTTTTATGGACAAAAAGTGCTATTGGATGTTTTTGTGTCGGGAAATGGATTCATCTGGCGATCGCGTTTTCATAACAAAGGTATGAAGTCCCATTTTGATATTGCATGTTTTCATTTGTACTCCTGGCACAAATAACTAAATTGCTGTTTCTGGAGCATTGCTATCGTGAAAGAGAGATCGAATATCAATGTTGAACCCTTAGACCTTTGAAAAGATGTATAATTTGTTAACATTAATTACATTTATTGACAGTATATTATATATTAAATGTAAGCAGAGTGATGTCACTACTGGGTGCGGGGGAATTGCATATCAACAGGTTAAGCACCACTCAGTGGACATTTCACTTAGGAACTGCCGTGATATTTCGAAGGATTACCAAAGTGTTATTGTTTCGTATATAGAGTTAAAACAGTCATGCAGTTTACATACTGTATGATCAGGCTGACTGTTAAGGCAGAGTTTTATTACTACATGAATTCAGTACAAAAATATAATTTGCTTAATGTTTTTGTGTTGGATGTACTAAATTTCTAGTACAGTATGTACTGTATTAACAGCTGTATTAGCTGTACTAACTTCACCACAAAGTAATTTTTTCTCAGTGTAGACTTGTTTAAGTGCATGTATCCTGGTGAGCTTGTGTCCTCCCCCTCTGTGTTGTGAAAGCCACAAAGACTCAATGGGGACAAAGCAAAGCAACAGCGACAATTAATCTCCTGTTATCGAGCCAAAGGCCAGCTCTAAATAAAACCATGCAGCTTTTCAGGCACGGCGACAAAGATAGCAACAAGTTAGGAGGGCTCATCCTTCTCCCGGTGGATGTGTACAAGCGGTATGTCGGTGGAAGAAAGGGTGATTGATTACAACAAGAGCCCCCCCAATCACTCACCCCGTGGTGGGGGAGAGAGTGTGGCTTTTTACCCGATGCAGGTTGCACAGCTCCAGGCTAGCACAGAACTAATCACAAAGTAACTCCCAGTGGCTCTAGGAGGTGAGGCCAAGGTGTTACCCAGTAAACAAACCTCTTTAGCCCCACTGTATAAGAGAAGTGGGGGTCTCCTGCTGCTTTGGAGAGGCAAACTCTCAGTATACCCTTAAGAGAGCACAGATCAAGCCAATAACACCACAGGGACCTCCACACTGCCACCGCACATTAGTTAGTCATGAGAGGACAAGAGAGAGAAAAAGAGAGAGAGGGAGTGGGGGGTCTATGTAATATTTCACCCCAAAATCAAAAGAAAAAAAAAGTACATTTATTAATATATTAATATATTTTAGATGTAATATACAGTTACTTAAGCACAAAACATGTTTGTGTGTTTTTTTTGCAAAAAAGATATATAATATAAATTGTAAAATATTTATACATCATAGTGGGTGTATGTACTCCCTTTAATTTATGCTGTTTTTAATTTGAAACGTAATTGCCTTTTATTTGTATGTATTAATTGATGTCATATTTACTGCAGTAATGATAATTTAATGAGAATTATGGAAACCTTCTATAAAAAGTATATATTATAGAAGTAATATATTTTGTGTAAAAAAATCATTTTGACAATATTTTCATAAAAATAATGATATATCATTTCAATTGCAAAGTATTTATACATACTGCCTTCAATGTATGCTGAATGAAATTTGATAAAACAGTGAACTACAGTATATAAAAAATAAAATAAAATAAAAGATATATATATATATATATATATATATATATATATATATATATATATATATATATATATATATATATATATATATATATATATATATATATATATATATTATCATCCCCTTTTTCTCCCAATTTGGAATGCCCAATTCCCACTAATTAGTAGGTCCTCGTGGTGGCGCAGTTACTCACCTCAATCCGGGTGGTGGAGGACAAGTCTCAATTGCCTCAGCTTCTGAGAACGTCAATCTGCACATTTTATCACATGGCTCGCTGTGCATGACACCGCGGAGACTCACAGCATGGGAGGCTCATGCTAATCTCCGCGATCCTTGCACAACTCACCACATGCCCCTATTGACAGTGAGAACCACAAATCGCAACCATGAGGAGGTTATCCCTGTGACTCTACCCTCCCTAGCAACTGGACCAATTTGGTTGCTTAGGAGACCTGGCTGGAGTCACTCAGCATGCCCTGGATTCAAACTTACAACTCCAGGGTACATTATTTCTTAATATAGTAAAAATACTTGTATTAAAGGAATGAGAATTTAATAATATTTTTTACATTATTGATATATTATTAAAGGAATGGTGTGGAATTATTTTTTTTGCATTGTGATATATTTTCATGAAAAATATGGTATACTGTATAATATGAATTGTAAAATATTTTGACATTATGGTAATATTTGTTGTATTTCATCTATGCTGATTTGTATTAAAACAGTGTATTACAGTATTTTTTATTGTAAAATAAAAATAAAATACTTTTATACTCTTTAATGAAACATGGATGAGACTAATAGGAATTTTAAATACATTTCAAATAAATATTTATCAATATATTACAAAAAGAAAATATTTTGCATTAAAAAATAAAATCTGATGCATTGTGGCATTATTTTCAAAAAATTATGATATATAATTTGAATTGTAAAGTATTTATAGTTTTTGTTGTACTTCCTTTTTCATTTATTCTGATTAAAATGTATAAAACTGTACTACAGTATCTTTTAGTGTAATTTAGTAAAAAAATAAACTTGTATTACATTAATGAGAATTTAATGAGATTAATTGAAATTACAAAAATGTAGTTTAGATGCATTACGGTAATTAAAATTTTGAGGGTAATATTCTTAATTTTCTTTATAATTTTTTTCACAATGCAAAACATTATTTTTTTCATATAGAATGTAAAAATTTTGGTATAAAATGTGACATGTTTTCATGATATTCACCCTAAAATCCTAGTCAAGATCCATGCATATCTTGTTTTGGTGGTATGGATTCTTGGTAAATTTGTTTATGGCTATTGATGTTTTAATATATTCTGAAACTTTAGTCAAGACAGGTGATATTGCTGGTCTCTATTGTTCTGAAAACCTGAGGAAAATAAAACGGGAAAATGTTCTCTCCATTTGATCTTGTTTAGAAGATATTTCCTGTTTTTCTTTTTCTTTCCTATTGGTTGATCTCTAAGAGACCAAAGTACATTATTATCCTAATATAATGCTAAAACCTCTCAATAATATCATAGAGCGATAAGATCATCTCTCACTGATTAGACTGAATATTTTTCTCCACTTCTGCCTAAATTTCTATATTAGTACACAGCAATCAAGCATTTTCTGATTTATTAGTCAGTAGCTGCAGGGAGAGATTCTGCAATGCAGGCTGGAATAACGGAGGCGTGAAAAAACACATTGCAAAAGCTGATTATCAGATCTAATATGACAGCTGGTCTCTTTTCTTCTGAAACGAGGCTTGAAGTGATATACTGCGCAGGTCAAAAAGTTACAGATGTAACTGGTGTGGTGATGGAAGAATGCTCTGCTGAAGCTGATCATAAATAACTATGTCCCCAAACAAAACTGAATCATGAAGACAGTAAGACATAGTTTGCCAGAACATAATGTATATTTCACTGTACAAGCTTACAGTACACGCTTGCACTTCAACACTTACACTAGTATAATTAACTTCTTTGTACAAAATAGATGTAATTTGACATTTACAGTGGTCTCAAAATATATATATTAAATATCAATATAATTGGCATTTATTTTAAAGATGGAAAACACAAACACATTTTTCAAGCAAAACATTGCACACCAAAAAGTTTGTTGTTTTAAATGATAAGATACTGGTCAAAAGTAAAATATTTGAGAAATATTTGTCCATAATGTGCTGAACAACACCTGTAGTTACTCTGCAAGGACTGTGAGGGGAACTGACTTTGCATATACAAAAAAAAAAAAAAATACCAAAAATAAAATACTAAATGTTGGGACCAGGTTGTTAGATGTAATATAAAAAAATGACCCAAGCAAATTGATTCTTTCTGAGATTTGTTTATCCCTCCTGAAGCTTTATGTTATTCCTTATTGACTTATGTTTAATAAATTCACTTTTTTTTTCACTTTAAAGTGTTTTTGGTGTTTTGGAAGCCTTGGGAGTGAGAGCGGGGAACTCCAGGGATCTTGTTGATCAGATCCCTGTTAATTGTTATGGATGGTTTTGTTCTATTTTGAATAGAGTTATGACTTAATGCGTAACAAATGCAATTAATTTTTATATTCTTAATTGTCTACTGTCCAAATACATTTTGGGGCCACTGTGCATTTCTAAATGAGTTTCCTTGCCATCACTGTTCAGCTTTAAAATGATTTCCATATTCGCTTGCATACTGGCTGCATTGAATTCTGAATTGAGTGGGCTTGTATGTCTACAAGGGAAATACAGTATGCTTCAGTGCACTCTGTATAGAACAGCAGAGCTACGCTTGTAACAGAGAACGAGGGAGAGAGTTACAGATTGAGAGAGCAAGACATTTCAACATTCAGGCTGTGACATTTTTGGTGTCTGCGGGGCAGGTCACTCTTTCCTCTGGGACAAATAGAGACGAGGAGCAGATTTCACAGCATAGTAGGGTAAAAACTTATAATATTTCAAGAAAATAGAATGTAAGAAAGAGGACAGAGATTAGATAGATATATAGATAGATAATTAGACAGACAGACACACAGACAGATAGATAGATAGATAGATAGATAGATAGATAGATAGATAGATAGATAGATAGATAGATAGATAGATAGATAGATAGATAGATAGATAGATAGATGGTTGCATTCATACTAGATGGTTGGCCATATAAATATGTAAATACTTCAGAAAAACACATAGTATTTATGTAATAATAGGTTTAAAATTTCTAGGTTTGTTGTTTCAGGTCACAGGCACAATTGTCATGCACAACAATATACACATTTTATATACTTTTAATTAGCAACATTTTACAACAAGGATCTTATTGTTAACATTAATAAATGCATTAGTAATCTTTAATTAACAATGAACAATACATTTTTACAGCATTTATTAATGTTCATTAATGTTAATAAATGCAACTGTTTTTATTATAACATTGTTAGTTCATAATTAATTTACTATATTTACCATATACTACTTTTAAATTAATAAATATAATAGTATATGTTGTAATTAACATTGAACAAGATAAATGAATGCTGTAAATGTATTGTTGTTGTTAATTCATATGAAGTAATGAAGTCACTAATGTCAACAAATACAACCTAATTGTAAAGTGTTACCTTTTAAAGTATTATACCTGAAGTTCACTTATAATTAGAGAATCCATATGAATCTATATGAAAAATAAAAAAAATTAAGTCAGTTTTCACTGAAATTCTTGCCTGATTCGCCAGAGCTTTCAAATCTAATTTGCACTTGTACCTGAGAACACGTTGCACCATGTTTTAGCTCAGTAATATCAAACGTCATTGGTTCTCTCATGTCCTGTGATCTTGACATGTTTGTATGTTCTAAATTGAACGCAAACATCCAGCACTAAGTTTTCTCTTTTGTTGTTTTAGTTCATGGTCATTGTCAGTGTTTTCAATCTTATTTCTTATCATTAAAACCCATCTGACTTTCAGATAGAGTGATACCTGCTCAAACATCAAGCAATTAGTCATTATAAGCATCTCATTTTTAGCCGTTGAGACTTACTGGCGGTCAGTCTGTGACACTAAGCAACATGCGATTTTTCTATTTTGGGTGAAATAAAAGGGATCATTATGATTTTAACTGAAGGAGACAATTAGCAGAGAAGTGTTGACAGCAGTCCAGCAGTCCAGCCGTCAGCGCTGAGAACAGCATGTTAACATAGCCATCATGGAGCTTTTTACTGCAATTTTTTTTTAAAAGGCTCAAATAAGTGTGATCCAGGAGCCAGCAATTTTGACATACATTTTGAGGTGGTAACTGTCACAGATTTTTGTTGTTGTTGATGTTTTTTTTTGCCTAAATAATTAAGATTTTTAGTGGGCTAAAACCTTTTTTTCCTAATAAAATCTATTCTTTATTGGAGAATGAACTTCTTGGTTACTGTCATAATCTCCGTTCCCTGATGGAGAGAATGACAATAGGGGTTGTCTTGGGAGCCCCAAACACCTCAGATCTTTATGAAAAGGAATTAGTGAGTAGAATTTGCGAGACAGGGTCCCGGCCATTTCAGCGGGTAGCTCAGCGTTGTGGTTAGAGGGACACAATGTCTCATTTTCTCCATCAGGGAACGGAGGTTACGGCAGTAAACAAAATTTTCCCTATCTGTCACTCACTCGACGTTGTGTCAATGTAATGTCACTAGTGGTCCCTATACGAAATGCCACAAACAGCTGAACGGCGTTACGTGGACTGGTGGTGCAGGTGTGGGCAGACCACTGCGTGCCATGTAGCAAGTGCACGCGGCCCTCACGTAACCTCTCCCAATGCCCCGTGAGTATCATACGGCCCCTCGCACCATAGTGACAAGCTCATAGTGGGGACAGGCTGCGCCAGCCATGGCCTCTTGTCTTTCGCGAGGAGTGTGTGCTCCGAGAGTCAAGTCTGGTTGGGCCAGTGGGGCGCCACCAGGACGACCTGTTCTTCATCCTCCCTGACCTTGCATAAAGTCTGTGCAAGCATGCTCACTGGGGGAAACGCATACTTGTACAGCCCCGGGGCCAGCTGTTTTCCGGTGCGTCTGTGCCTAGGGGAGCCTCGGCCAGGGAGTACCAAAGCGGGCAGTAGTTCCTGGGAAGCTTCGCCAAATCGACTCCATATCAGCTGGACCATTGCACATGGCACCCCAGCCTAACTTGGAGGCATTTGTCGTAACAACCTGAACACTCACACTAAGGGGACCCCTGCCTACAGAACTGCAAGATCCATCCTAGGGCAGAACATTTGGTGGCAGATTAGCGTTATGGCCATGCGATGCGTGCATTGGCGCCATGCCCATCTCTGGACTCGAGTCTGAAGCCAGTGCTGGAGCAGTCTTATATGCATCAACCCGAGCAGCATGACCGCCACTGAGGATGACATATGCCCCGGGAGCCTATGAAACTGTTTCAGTAGGACCGCCTTTCTCCGACATGAATGACTTCAGGCAGTTCAGCACTGACTGTGTATGCTCGTTCGTGAGGCATGCTATCATAGAGACTGAGTCTAACACCATCTCGAGAAAAGAGATGCTCTGAACCGGGGTGAGCTTGCTCTTTTCCCAGTTTACCCAAAGTCCCAACCGGCTGAAGTGCCTGAGCACCAGGTCCCTGTGAGCACACAACAGGTCTCAAGAGTGAGCTACAATCAGCCTGTCGTTGAGATAATTGAGGACTCAAAAGCCCACTTCCATTAGCAGGGCAAGGGATGCCTCTGCGACTTCCGTAAAGAAGCGAGACGACAGGGACAGACCAAAAGGGAGGACCTTGTACTGATACGCCCATCCCTCGAAGGCGAACCGCAGAAAGGGTCTATGCTGTCACCTCAGGGGGATGCCCTTGGCGACGAGCAGATTGGGTGCGGGACCTTGAGCATGCCAGGGCAGGATGTGTTGGATATCCTCCTTCTGCTTCTTGATCACAGAGAACTGCTGGGCAAAGTCCTCGACGGTGTCACCAAACAGGCCAGCCTGGGAGATGGGGGCATCAAGAAAACGTACCTTGTCAGCAACCTTCATCTCGAACAGGTTAAGCCACAGGTGGCACTCCTGGACAACCAAGGTGGACATCGCCTGCCTGAGAGCCCGCGGCGTGACCTTTGTCGCCAGGAGGGCACAGCTCCTGCATCAATCCCGGGTCGGGACTACCCTCGTGCAGCTCTTTCAGCGAAGAGGATCAGAGGTCGGGTCCAGGACTTTGTGAGTTCCTCGTGCACTGGCCGTGAGCGCTGTTCTGAGCCCAGTAACCAATCATCAGGCAGGGCAGGGTGGAGGGTTCTACACAATCTCGATGCTCATGGCAGCCCAGGACAGCATAGCTGCCAGGTCCGCGTCGGCTTCAGACTGGGTGACCACACCCGTAGGTGTTAGCCCAGTCGAGTCCTCCGCATCCGACCACTCCCATTCGGGTCCCCAAATCACCCCCAGCAATAACCGACGTGGCCTCGTACCCATAGGTAGAAGGACCGGGGCAAGGAGTGGCTGGAGTGGCTTTCCCCTTAAAGAAGGAAAGCCATGACCACATTGTTGCCATGGTCATTCTCTTGCAGTGAGAGCATGAGCCATCCATGAATGCTGTCTCAGTGGGGCTGTTGCCAGACACGTGAGGCAGCAATCGTAGCCATCAAAGGCAGAGAGGTAATGACTACAACCAGGAAATATACACAGATGGAAAGGCATCTTTAAAAAGACGCTCTCTGTCAGTGCCACTCTTTTAGAGGAAAATATATTCTTCTATTATTAGAATATATACTCTCTTTTAGCTGTCAAAGCACCCCGGGGCGTTCTCTGCACTTATCCCTGCACGAGTGGAAGAAACCGCTGAAATGCACTTTATATATCCAACCGCATACGCAGAGGTGAATGGAATGGGAGTGGAATTCAATGAATGAATTCAATGAATGAACACCGCTCATCCCCGAAGAACAACTCTGAATGAGTGGTTGCGAGCCAGCTCCATTTATACTCATATGTCCGGGGGAGTGGCATGCAAATTCCACTCGCCATTTCCCATTGATCTTTTCTCAAAGATCAGAGGTTTTTGGGGCTCCCAAGAGCGACCCCTACTGTCATTACATCAACACAACGTCGAGTGATAGACAGATAGGGACTCCCTGTCCCAGCCTGAAAAAAAAACTGCATGAATAGCTACTTACATTTTGGTCTGTACCTCACTGTTTAATTGAATATAGCTACATGAAGATTCTTAAAAATGTTTGCATTCTGTGTTCCATGAAAAAACTAAAACTTAACAGCATATGATTTGGAACGATATGATGGTGAGTAAATAATAACAGTACTATCCCTTTATAAATAAAATGTACTACCCAATATGCAACCAGTCTTTTAATGCTACTGGAAGACCTAGGTAATGATCAGTTTATGAAAGAAGCTTTGTACAATAGGCTTGAAGAATTACAGAAGCTTTCTAAATGATTATCATACATTTTCTCGTTTAAATGCACATATATGCTCAGATTGTCATGAATTAGTGTACCTGCGTGGTGAAATACAATCACAGTTGTACATTTCACTCTGTTATCCATGGCACTCTGATAATAAAGGATATTTTTTTCTCGCGGTTCATTTGCACACCTCCAGTAGAGTCGCATTTCATGGTTTGAGCACGGCCATATTTTCACCAGGCTGAGTATACATCAGGCAACTCAATCTCTATCTCTCAACTCTAATAAGTAATTCCTTGCTGTTATTACTAGAACAGATTGGCTGGTGTAGATTGCAAATTAAAGATATTTGCTTTAATAACTGTCCCTTTGAAACTACCCCACTCAATAAGTGCAAGTAATAATACGATATCAATCCTGGTAGACATTTACGAGCAAGAGGAGACGATGCAAGAGAAGAGACCAAGAGCATCTTTCTGCTGGATTGTTGGTTTCCTGCCTCCCTTCATTAGTTTCGTTTTTCCAAATGTGATGCAAAAAGGATGGTTCACCAAAAAAAATTTAATTCTTTCATCATTTACTCACCCTCATTTTGTTCCAAACCTGTATGAATTTTTCCATACAATGAAAGTGAATGGTAACTGAGACTAACATTTGGCTTAACATCTTGTTTTAACATACTCTCAAAAAAGGACAGAAAAGAGTTTAACTCATTTAGCTTTCATATCCAGTCTAATCCCTGTCAAGTGACCCAGAATGAACAGTGACACTACTAGAAAATTGATGCTTGTTAAATTACAGGTAACAAACTTTTCAGTGTCAGAGAACAATGCAGTGTTCTCCTCCAATGTGAATTAATTATGACCAGCAGCTAGCATACAGAAGGTTAATGACTCTTGAACAGACCGCAGTAAAAGTAATTTGGACTATTAAGAATTCATAATTGTAATATTTCACCTTTGTCTGGTTGCAGCTTTACTCAGCACTCACTGTAATTTGGCCAGTTAACAATTAATAGTTGCAATATTTCACCATGACCCAAAATGTTGTGGTTAAATGAGTTACAGCCAGGGGCGTAGCAACCTTTATAACGGTTCTTATAATTAAGAAATTATAGTTACATATTACAACGTTTATTTAGCTTAATCATAGTGCAAAGGGAAAAAATGTAGCCGTTCGCATAGAACAAAGCCTTAAAGACCAAGCAGACGCCTCTGCCAGCTGGTTGCTTCGGCAGTGGGCAAAACGAATGCAAAAGCGGTAATCCCATTGGTTAGCGCTCACATGTCACTGTCCGCATTTTGATTCAGCAAAACAGTTTGGGCGAATACTTACAGTGTGATTAATTTTAATGAGCCCAACAGCCTGCCAACCATTAGCACAACAGACACTGAGCTGTCGACAATCTATCTGAGACAAGACGTGAGCAAATAGAAGCCATCTTTGACTATTGTAAGTTAAAGTTGTTAAAAAAAATTATAATATTTTTTATTTTGGTAGCTTTTAGCAAGTTTTTAATCTAGGATTTCTTTTTCACTGAAACACTGAATGATCAATAATAATAATGTACTACCAACAGCCAAAAAACTGAAGGGGGCAGACATTTGGGATTTCTTTCTTTAGGGACATGTGTGTGACAACAATAATCATATGTCATAGTATACATATAAACATTAATATTATTCTTTGAATTTCCACATTTTTTTTTGGCCATTATATTGAATTGAGATTAATGGGAACAGGGCTGTTTGTGGCATATCCATTTTAGAAGAAAAAAAAAGAGGAAAAGAAAACAAGCTGTAAAGCTTCTGCAATTGTTCTGGTAAGATCATATTTGACACTGACATTAAGAGATATTTTAATACTTTGATTCTTCGGTTCTGACTGACTGGACCAATGTTTGAAATGTATGACAGCAGTCATTCAATTCTTATGTTTCTTATAAGTTTAGTGGATATGCTTTCAAATGAGATCACATATTCTAAAACACAAAAACAAAACACATATTCTTAAAAATTCTTTAAAACTGTCGTATTGTGAACAGAGGCTGATGAGACTGTTCATACGCCCCTGGTTATAGCCAGTAATGGAGGGATACATGAATATTGCTGTATTGTTTTTGTTGGTTACCTAACCTGAAATTTGATATATAACCTTATTAAATCACCCCAAAATGAAAATTATTTACTCACAGTCGTGTTGTTCCAAACCTGTATGTTGTTTTCCAATGTCAGATCAAACTCCACAGAGAATGAACAAGACCATTAAAGGCCCAAAAAATACAACAAATTAAAACAAAATAATAACATCAATAACAAGTCATAGCGTGTGTGCTATTTTCAGAGTGATTACTCCGTCAAATGTTTTATTTTATTTTTAATTTTTTTGCTGCTTAAATCAGTGGCTTACCAAAATATGAATCACTGCCCCTAGTGGCCAAAGCTGGAACGTTTTCCTTTAACTTAAAAGATAGCCAACAGAGATCTAACATTTCATTTTAAAGGTTGTACATGTGAAATATATCAGAAGCAATACATTAATACATACTTGGGTTGCTATAGTTGATGTAGAATTCATATTATCATAGGACTACATTTTATACAATTCTGGATTTGTGAGATGTGTGTTTATTTCAGTTCATGGGCTGTTTCCTTTCCACCTCTGTCTGAAACATGCAGCACAGGAAGCTGATTGGTGTTATTTGTTACCACGGCTGCATGTGTGATGACATCTCTGCTGTCAGTCATGTTGTGCAGACTCAGAGAAGTGTGTGTGTTTGTGTGTGCATATGTGAGATATAAAACACTACTGACACTTTGAGAGTGGGAACAGCTTGCTATTTAGAGCAAACATGACTAGAGTCAGAGCCAGGATGTATACGGAATGAAAGAATGAGCGGGAGAATGAACACAACTGACTGCTTATGGAGGTTTGGTTGTTTTCGCAATTTGGTGTGTTGTTGCAGACATGAGTTCATAAGAAAGGATTTGAAATCAATTAGTCATGAATCTTTGAGAAGTTGTGCTGGTAAAATTGTTTATTTGCATCTGGTATGAGTGATTTTATGCATCATTAAAACACAATATAATTTCAGTCATAATTTAATATAATGTAGCATCTTTTTTTAACTAAAATGTAGAACGCACAATTAAAGGTATAAAATTAATTGTTAAGGGGGGAGGAGGACGTGGCCGGGCCGCGATGGAGCATGGGCGGCGCTGAATCAGCTGATCAGTGGGAGAGCGAGATAAATGGCAGCCGGAGACACCGATTCGAGGGAGAGTGAAGCACGCGGTGATATGATATCAAAACACTTTTACTACCAATCATTTGAAAATATATACATTTTAACGCTTGTACTGCTGACCCAGCTACATACACTTAATCCTATGTGATAAGCTTCACCCAAAAGCTTCATAGCTCGTGGTTGCTTCAGAAAATGTTCTTTCTTTTTAGGCAATATCGGTTAGGTTTAGGTGTTGGTCAAGGGTAAGTATGTTGTTTTGTTTGCTCTCATTTGCTTATTTTGCTATATAGTACTTTTCTAGACACTCAAAGTGCTTTGCATATTGGAGGAATCTCCTCAACCACCACCGGAGTGAAGCATCCACCTGGATGCTACAAAGGCAGCCGTTGTGGCCAGAATGTCTCAAGGAGAGTACAGTGATGTAGCCATTAAGATATATTTAGGGGATTATTATGAAGCCATTATAGATGGAATCCAATAGGCGAATTTGGCCAGGAGTTATACCCTACTCTTTATGAGAAGTGCCCTGGGATTTTTAATGACTACAGAGAGTCGGGATCTCTGTTTAATATTTCATCTGAAAGATGGTGCCTTTTTACAGTATAGTAAAAGGACACTATTGGATAGGTTTAGGTAAAAGATTTTAATTAGGGAGGAACGTTATACATTTAGTTATAAACTAAAGCCATGAAAACCTCGTCTAATGACATAATTTCACTCGCTTTTGGTGCGGGGGACTGGACTGCACTGGGAAACTAAAGCTACTGTAAACATTTAATGTAGCACGTAATTTTGTTTTGCAATAATGTTGCCATGGTCAAGTATTATGCACGAGCTCAAGCTGATATGAAAATAATTTGAAGTGAAAAGTGAATCTCAACCGAAATTGAGGTTAAAACATTTTCTCTCTCTGATCCTTTGAAGAGACTTTATGCTTCTTATATTTGCTTTCACCCATTACTGCCTTATTTTCAAAGAGAGTCAGGTATTGTGATGTGAATGACATGTAAGAAGGCTTATGACCTTGGATGAGCCTCTAATGGATGGGGGTAGTAACTAAATATTGAAGCTATCATTTTGAAAGCTACTAAAAGAACTTTCCCAGACAAAAACACCCAGACAGACAGGTGAAATTAAAGTCTCAGATGTGAGAAAGTAGAATTTCCCCTCCATCCTCAAATAAACTACAAGGCAGCCATGATACGATACGATGCAAAGCCTCAAAATACGATACGATAGGGTTTACGATAATTTAAATATACGATAATCCAATATTATTTAGTGGTTTGAGCAAAAACCTATCGGCACACATAATAATCAATCAATCAATCAATCAATCAATCTGTCCGTCCGTCCGTCCACTGTCATAACATTAGCAAAAATAATTGAACTTATGAGAGCATATTTGTATATATATTACCTGAACACTAATACAGTTTCACAAAGCTTGAATTGGAAAGTCTATGTAATCACAGCTCAATTTTGCCTCTCTTTGGACGTAATAGCATTTTTGCAATGATGTTATAGCAATATTCTTCACCTTTATTTTCATCTTCCATTTGCCAAGAGTGTGTCAAACTGTGACAGTGACTCTATTAGTTTCAGGGTGTTGCTCTTTTTCACAACAACTGAAATGTAATAACATTCAGAGGCCATTGACTGAGATGGGTGTGTTATTCCTCAAGGGAGGCCCATTGATCAGGGCCAGCCATTAACAGAGCATGTAGGGATGGATGGAGTAGAACAGATGTTCATTTGAGCCCTTAGCCCATGTGTTCTGAATCTGTCAGCTCCAGCAATTTGTAACCAAACCTTTGGCTTGACCAAAATGTGCACCCTGGTGTCTGGGAGACGATACAGCAAGGGAAGGGAAAAGAGCCATAGAGATCCTTCAAATCTATGATGAATGATATTTACAGATGTTGAATGGTAAGCAATGTTATGTGGAGTATTTAGGAATCACTCTCCTTGCCTCATTAAGCACTATGTTAATGTGTTGATCCAAATTGCAAATATAATTTTTCTGAAACTGTTTGCGCATTCATGTAAATACAGATTTGTTGATTATTGCATAATGATTGTCTTGCATATTAGAATAAATGACTAATACTAATCCAAAGAATAAACTCAACTCAGGCAGAATGAAAAATATTCCAGTAGTGTTTAATGACAATAATGCTACTGGTGATAAAGGCATCATTTGTGCAAAGAAAAGGCACTTGTTAATAATTTTGCCTGGTGAACATTTGGTTAAAGATTTGTAATGTTTTCTCGTTGAAGGATGTTTGGAACATGATCACACATGAAGTCGGCACGATGTTACCGATAGTTTCAATACCCTAAGATGGGCAACTGTATGCCGACGTGCTGACATGCAGCATTCTTATCAGACATGTTTCAGTGGTCAATGTATTTACCTTTCCACCTGACGTGATTTGCAGTGTGTTGCATCAGCTCTATGGGAGACTAAGGTTCAAAGCCAGGCAGTAACCACATTTGAATAATCAATGACGAGCATGATTCAGAGGTTTCTCTTTTCCCTCTAACATTACTTTTTACTCCACTAATGGTTAAGGTAAGGTTTGGGTTTTGGTAATTCTTTTCTCTTCATTGTATAACATCCTGTAAAGCTGAAAACAACTTGCTTCACTACTAGTTTTTGGTGACCTCTCCTGGACATAAATGGAGCACACACGTGCCCATATGCCCTACAACACTTATCGCTTTGGTCACTGGGGGCAGTGTTTGGACATTTCGGTCAACATATACCGATTTTGACGAAAGAAAAGTCAGTCTACTCTTTCCGATTTCACTGTGAGAGATCAGGCTGAAATGAAATACCTGTGACTTGGGATTCATTACCGAAAATATTTGAGAATGAATGTTTAATGCACAATGGACGGTCAGTCAAAGACCATTCCTATGTCAGATAGTATTCAAGTCTGTTGTGCTATTGTTTAGGGAAAAAAGTTTTGCTTTTGAAAATGTTTCATCCTCATCTTCCACTGAATTTCAGAAATTTAAGCTTTGCTTCATAAGTAATGGATATGTTCAAGCTGCAAACCAAAGAGCCCAATTAATTTGATTTATTTACTTTTGTGTGCGTGTGTGTGTGAGGCTGTTAATTAAGGGATGATGTGCAGTCAGCCCCGTGATCAAGACCCCGACGTGAAACAGAAGGGTCTTGTATCAGCCTGAAGAGGTTTATTTTGCAGTAACAACTGGCTGACTGTACATTATCCAACTTATTACATGACTACTAACCAAATAAATAAATACATAGACATAAAATATTATTTTGCATGAAATTATGTGAAAAGAAATAAATCACTGAACAGCTAAAATTCACCTCCGGTTTGCGACGGAGATCAATCTCTCTCTCCTCATTATTCAGCCTATTATAAGACTACTTGCCAAATAAATAAAAAATAAATGCACATTTTATTAGCTTACTTGTAGAGATCACACAGTGATCCAAGAAGCAGGAAAAATTACTTGCAATACTGTGGTTGTTACTGAGCAATATCAGTCTGCTAAAAAGCACCACTGACCAATCAGAATTGAGTATTCCAGCAAGCTGTGTAATAGACACTAAACATGCGACACTCCAAACCTGAGCAACTTACGCTAGCATTTAAATCATAACCTCATGAACAAATTCCATATGATTTCATATATTGTTATCACATGAAATTAGAGGTCTTCCAGTCATAAATCTATACATTCATATTTTAACTTATGTTGACACTTGCTATTGTCATTGTTCAAGGCAAGTTCCACAGCATTTAACACACACACACACACACACACACACACACACACACACACACACACACACACACACACACACACACACGTTGGTGTGGCTATCCTTATTATGACTCTCCATAGACATAATGATTTTTATACTGTACGAACTATAGAGTCTATCCTTTAATCCTATCCCTAAACCTAACCCTCACAAAAAACGTTCTGCATTTTTACATTTTCAATTAAACATAATTTAGTATGTTTAAGCACTTTGAATTATGGGGACACTAGAAATGTCCTCATAAACCACATTTATTGCATAATTACCAGTTTGGAACCTGAAAAAAAATCCTCGTTAACCACCCACTATATCCTGTTTTGGGAGTGTGACCTTCATGTTAACCTCACAGAGGTACTTTATCTGTGTATGTATTTGTATTTCTACAGTAGAACCTCAATGCTATTCCTCACAGACGAAAATTTGCTGTCATCGCCCGAGCCTGAGCCTTCACGCCTCGCTGGTTATCAGAGTGCATCTTGTGTCAGGGAAAAACACAATGTATTTGCGTCAAAGAATTGACCTGATAAATAACATTTGATGTGACATCTATTCATTTAGACTTTTTGAGACCATCTCACCCAAGTTCCCCTCCCCTCCCCGCACGCCCAACACCTCTGATTCAGGTGTTGAAAACGTTTGATCTTCCATTTCTGTGGGCCGCATATGGCTAGCTCTCCTTTCGCCTAATAACAATTTCCTAAGTGACTGGCTGTAAATTGCTATGGCAATGCTATGGTAATTGGGTTGCCACTTGCCTTCACTTACTCTCTCTGGTCAAAGAAAATACGAGAGAGAAGCGTTTCTGTTTTCTGTTTGCTGCAGTCACACTGAGTAATAAGTGTCTCACTCTCTGCTGCTGTCTCCTCTCCTTAAATACTCCTACTGCCTCTCCCTGGAACGCGAGACCGGTGTGGCACACAGGTGGAACTCATTCACCTCTTATCTTCCCGGCCTCGCTCTGCCCATACGCCGCTCGGTCCCCTTGTGCATCAGGATGGTCTCCCACACGTTTCTGGGAGTGGGAACAGGATGAGGGAGAGGAGAGTAGGGGGAATAGAGAGAGAGAAGAAAGCAGAGAGAGGAGAGAGAGAGAAAGAGAGACAGGCTCGCCGGCCCCGGACACACTGTCGACTGGTCCTCAGCCACTCCTCCATCCCCTGGTGGATTGCAGCAGTTCCTTCACTTCCCGGCAGAGGGCAGCGTGTCCTCTGTCCCCTAGCAGATGGCAACGGCTCCTCTGCTTCCTGGTTTACAGCAGCGACGAGGACTCCATGACAACGCATATTTCCTCCTTCCCAGGTTTTGGCACCAGTGTAACAATTCAAGGATGGCAAAGGAGGAAGCTGGGACCAGCTTGACAAAGATGTAGATTTATTTCGTAAAAATTACATAAAACAACTTCACATGCTGCTTCCCCTCAGACACACTGAATACACACAGCTACATGTGTCTCTCTCCTCATCTACCGCTGTCTCCTCTCCTTAAATACTCTTACCGCTCCTCATTGGAACACAAAACTGGTGAGGCACACAGATGGAACTTATTCACCACTTATCTTCCCAGCCTCGCTCTGCCTAGATGCCGCTCGGCCCTGCCCTGCTCACCATATACATGTTTAAGCATCTTGACAAACTAATAAAAAATCTACAGGTGCAGTCTGGTCTTAAAAAGTGAGAATTTCCTTAGGAACCACAAATGTTGTGTGTGTATATGGATTATAAGATTAGAATTTAGGGGGTTTATTTTTAGGTCATTCTTTGTATAACATGACATGTTAGAGGAAAATGTTCAGCCTGCACTAAAGGCCTGTTCACACCAAATCCTTGATGGTTTTGCGATTAAAAAAATAAAATAAAATAAATATATATATATATATATATATAAAAGTCTATTTTCAATTTCCGGTCTCCAGTGTTTCCACTCGCATCGGCGTTTATTATTACATTTGTAAAAAATTTCAAAAACATGTGGCTTTATAGTGCTTCATTAAAGTTTTTTTTCAGGCAAATAATACAAATAAATAAAAAAGAGAATATTTATGCTGTAACTCTATAAAAAAAAACAATAATATAAATAAGAATAAGAATAAGAATAATAAATATGGTTGCAAGCAGCAATACCGGGGTCAAGCCAATTATCGGGAGCATGAGCAGCGTACGAGGCATCGTGACACATTTTAAGTTAGAATTCTGATGAACGCTGTAGGAGTTAAAGATAAAAAACCAAACATCTATGGCCATATTTCTAAAGATACACTACTGCTCTATTTGTGTGTACTAGTTGCACATTAAAATCGCTTATCATCTGCAGAACAAAAGTGCTTGCTCTTTTGTCTATTAGTACATTGATAAAGAGCATTTACTCAAGGTTGTGCAGAGGGCGTTAATTGCAACATTGCACACTATACATTGTTTAGTGTATTCTCAAGCACTTTGTAGGATTTTTTTGGAAAAATGTTTTTATTATTTCCATGAAAGTAACTTAATTGAAAACCATTTGTCTAATTGATTGAAATATTTCAAGCAAGCACATTTAGCCATTTTTTACTACAGTGCATCCAGAATTCACAATGACCCCCCATGGCAAGGTCCTAAACTATTTTCATTTTACTAAGCAAATGCAACAGCCTTCATTCCTCTTTGGTATTGTTTTATAAATATGCCCCTTTCAAATTTGTTTGTGAAGCGATTATAAACAACAAACATGTATTTTGCTAATATTTTCAGGCATGGTCTGCAAATTATCAGCAGATTTCAATTTCATGTTGATTGGACAAATGTTATAGGATTAATATCAGCAACAAAACGTAAAAGCAAAGACACTGCATGCAAATTTTGAAATTAATCAGACCAATATTTCTATATTCAGAGCCACTTTCATATTGTTCCCCACCAAATGGCCACTAAATGGCCAAACCCTGCAACTTTTTCTGTGTGTTCTCAGGTTGAGCCCTTATATAAGTATGTCAAATTTGGTTAACATATATAATTTCACTTAAGAGTTATATCAATTTACGTAAAAGCAGAGACCACTTTTAAAAATCATAGGCCTGTTTTTGGCATTTACGAGCAAAATTTTACCATGTTCTCTTTCATCTTAAGAAATTTACTAATGACACTTCTTATTTTGGTGGTTTCATTCCAATCGGTCAAACTGCTTTGAAGCAATTCTCTAAAGTGGTTTCGGAGAGAGAAAATTCTAAAGAGACCAGTTTCATCATCTTTCCTGACAAGTAGGGGGCAGTGTGGTGAAATTCTGCAGGTGACCTCAAGGCATGATGGCGAAGACACATACCAAGTTTTGTTACATTCCGTCAAAGTGTTGCGGAGATACAGCATTAAGTCCATTTTGACGTGCTCGCTATCAACTTCGTGAAGCCATTTCTCAGGAAAGATTTCAATCATTGAAGATAAAAAAAGAGATACATTTTGTGTAGCTCTATCTCATAATCGTTTTTTTTAAATTCTAAATGGCAGAAAATCTAGCCAGGTGTAAATCAAAACCAAGGTGTGTATTCCACTTGGGGGGTATTAAATAAATACATAAATAAAATGTATTTATTTAATACATTTTAATAAATTAATTTAACGAATTACTTTGTGTACTAGTACTTTTGATTTTAATTATTATAGTACATGACTGTATTTAAGACTCTCTGACTATACGTGGAAGTGTGACATCTGGATTTTGTCAGATTTATTTTATATTGTTTGTAAGGTGTTCTGTGGATGTGCATGTCTACTCTGGTCAGTGCACCATTAATGAATACTTCATGATGTTATTTAACTCTCGTATGACTAAATCAATATTACCCTTCCTTCTTCATCGAGCATAGAACACTGATGAAAGGAACAGATGGTTCTTCACTAACGTGAAGAGTCAGTCCATCTTGAATGTGTCAGACCTGAACAACATGCAACACACACACATACACACAGTTCCTGCTCCATTGAACCACTGAGGCTGATATTCTCTGTCAACCCCTTGGGTTGGAGAGTCAGACAACTAAGGCTGTCTGGCAATGAATGTGTTTGATTCCACAATGAACCTACTCACTCCACTGCTTGAATTGGGGAGTTCGAAATATGCCAACTGTGTTCTGCTTTTATGCCAATCTATGTTCCATTTTTTAATTAGATACACAGTGGAGTGCATAATTGTCTTGTGGCTTTACTTTTGAAACGGTGTGTACTTGGCATTCATTGACTGGGCCCATTCACTTCCATTTTAAGTGTCTACTTCAACTTCAGGGATTTTTACTTTTTTTTATAATTAAGGGACGAGTTGAAATTATTTCTGTTGTAATCAAACACAATGCTACAAATGCTGTTGATTAAGCTTGTACTGAACCCGGAACATTCCTTTAAATTCAACCACATAATGTCCTTTTTGTTTTGTTGCATAGCCTCTTTATTCCCAGTCAAGCTAGCTAGCTAACGTTAGCTAACTAAATAGCTATGTATACATAGATATGTATTTCTGTTGTAATCAAACACAATGCTACAAATGCTGTTGATTAAGCTTGTACTGAACCCGGAACATTCCTTTAAATTCAACCACATAATGTCCTTTTTGGTTTTGTTGCATAGCCTCTTTATTCCCAGTCAAGCTAGCTAGCTAACGTTAGCTAACTAAATAGATATGTATACATAGATATGTATTTCTGTTGTAATCAAACACAATGCTACAAATGCTGTTGATTAAGCTTGTACTGAACCCGGAACATTCCTTTAAATTCAACCACATAATGTCCTTTTTGGTTTTGTTGCATAGCCTCTTTATTCCCAGTCAAGCTAGCTAGCTAACGTTAGCTAACTAAATAGATATGTATACATAGATATGTATTTCTGTTGTAATCAAACACAATGCTACAAATGCTGTTGATTAAGCTTGTACTGAACCCGGAACATTCCTTTAAATTCAACCACATAATGTCCTTTTTGGTTTTGTTGCAAAGCCTCTTTATTCCCAGTCAAGCTAGCTAGCTAACGTTAGCTAACGAAATAGATATGTAGGCCTATTATGTACAACTTGTCGTGCACCGCTTGCACTGTGGACATGAATAAAATCTTAAATCCCACTGCTTGATAAGGAGATGTGTGCTCATACTTTTCTCAGCAATTAGACGTACAGTTTATGCCTGGTTGATGATGACAAGAAAAGTCTTAAAGACTTACATTGAAAGAGAGACCCAAACCATATCTAGGGACCAGATTATCAGAGAGATTTGAGGTATAGGCTCTTTTGACTTGGGCCTTAGCAGTAAGCAAACACCCTAACATTGTGACACCGGCTTTGACAGCCTCACCTAAACCTTGAAAAACTGCACAGGTTAATTTTGCAGCTGGTTAAACAGAGAAACCATCACTGCAAGCACTAGCTTTGAAGCAATAAACAAAACTTAGTGTTTAAATATATGAGCTAATAGATATGAAGAGACATTGTAATGGCATATGGGCATTTGTTGTTGCTTTGACAAATAACGACTTTCCACTTGTGACAAATACTGATTACTTTAAAAAATATCCCTTTATGCTTTTGTTTACTGTGGCAACATAATACCTATTGTGATGTGTCCTCAGCCAAGGATGGTTCAATAATTTGTTTACTACATTTTGTCTGAACTATTGAGCGATATTAGGCAGCATTCGCATTAACGGTTAAGTACAGCCCTCTTATATTCTCATTCAACCTCTCTATCACTGTGTTACAAGGTGGAAAAACAAGCTTTGAAAACCAATTTTGTGAGCACAAAGTCTGTCACCTCTCTGTTGAAGCTATGCAGCGTGTGGCTGTGTTATGCTAATTCAGTAGGAGTTTAGCAGGAACATTATAGATATTTTCTCTCTTAATTTTGTTATCGTCAATATGTTCTCTGACTATTTGGAGAAAAAGAAGTGCCCAGCTCCAAAAAGCCCATCAATGGCATACTGCAAAAGCACAAAAGTACGGGAAAAATGTGCCAGCATAATGTTGATACTTGCATCTGAGGCAGCGATCTGTTCTGTTTGTCACACATAGCAATATTGGATGATTTTACCCTTCTTGCATTAATGATAAACTGCATGGAGACTCTTAGATCCTAACCACATCTGACAATGCCAGCAACATTTGCAAATCCTTTGAAATAACCATATGCTTGTCATTGCCTGACAGAAGTTTGGAAAACCCATATGCTTGTTGTTTAGCTTGAATTTGTTTGGAAAGGTAGCCGATTTTCGCTGTTGAGTTTTCAGTAATGTGCCATTTTCTCATCATTGGCCCTCAAAAGTATTTGGACACTTAAGCCATACTATAAAGTACTAAAAATGTATAAATGTTATTGCATTAGATAACAAAATAGCAAACCAATTGGCATTTATTTTCAAGAAAGACCACACAGGGGCCTGGGAAGCTCAGCTAGTATTGACACTAACTACCACCCCTGGAGTCGTGAGTCTGAATCCAGGGCGTGCTGAGTGACTCCAGCCAGATCTCCTAAGAAAACAAATTGGCCCGGTTGCTAGGGAGGGTAGAGTCACATGGGGTAACCTCCTAGTTGTTGCGATTAGGGGTTCTCGCTCTCAATGGATCGCGGAGAGTAGCACGAGACTGAGACTTGTCCTCCGCCACCCGGATTGAGGTGAGTAACTGGACTTACTATGTGAATGCCCAATAGAAATTGGGCATTCCAAATTGGGAGAAAAGGGGATAAAAAAAGACTGCACAGTCATACCTTTCAAGCAAAACATTTTACCAAAAGTTATTTATTGTCATGTTCACAAATAATATCAAATATAAATGTAATTTATGTGTAATAAATAAATGTAATACAATTTTTTAATAAAAGTAAATGATAACAAACTGGTTTAGATGAATGTATCTTCCTTATAGTTTTTCCATTCCTCACAGTCTTCATTGGTAAGGAGGCACTTGCCAATTTGGGATCAATGCATGCAATTGTGGTGTTGAAAGTACTGCCTAAGAGTCATGCCAACTCCCATTACTGTTAGTGCCCAGATTGCACCCATGCCTGCTGCTGAGGTAGACATTCCCTGATTCTGCAAGACGACTAGCCTGAGCACCTTAAGTGAAAATGTATCGATCGCAGCTATTGCAAGTCCATGGAAATTTTGTCCAGAACACCATCTTAGAAAAGGTTTCACATCAGTAGGGTATATAGAGTCAAGACATAGCTATTTGATTCCCTTTTGTTGGACCTGGGGCACCTTGCTTAACACTGTCCACTTAATCTTCACAGCAGCGAATTGCTAACCTACTACACACTCATGTTGCCTATAGGTTTGGTTGGCTTGTTTATGACCTTGGTTGAAAGGATAAAGGTTTAATCAGTAGTTCGTTACTGTTTCTCCAGAACCTGTTCCTGCAGTTTAATGAATGTTGCTATCATGGCTAGATTATGTGGTAAAGTACAGAAGTGGAGCTGGGAAGAGTTGGAGTTTTGTCTGAAGCAAGTTTTGGGGTTTTTGCTCAAAAAGTGCACCTATACCATTCTGTTATGAGCATAATATCTGTGTATACAGATATTTGACCATTGTGCCACATCTTGCTGTTTTTCAGCATCACGTGCAGAATTGTTGTATTTTTTAATGCCATGTTAAGTTAAAAAGAACTTAAGTTAAAAACACATCTCCAGACACCTGTTTTGTTTCGTTGGGCAGCGTCTAGATTTTTTTTAAGCAAAAGGACGCTTTCAGTGTGAATGGCCCTAATGTGAGTGTTTTAATAATGAAGCCATCCAGAGAGAAGCTCTCCCACAGCTGGAGTATGTACAACGTAAGTGCTAAAAAATGAAGTAGAGTGGGGAGCGAAGTTTTTGCCTTGAGCAAAGAGTGGGTTTTGGGTTATCCACTCCAAGATCACTCCATCATCAGCATAAGGCTAAGGAGGCTTTTACACCAAACCTGTTTTTTTGCATCCATTTGTGCTATTTTTCAATAGTTTTACCAAAACATGGGCTAGACAGATGTCTTTGATGATTGTGCCATGTCTCTTTATTTTTTTCAGCATCTTGTGTAGTAGCACAAAGTTTTTTGGATGCCATGCCATGTTAAAATAACGAGACAACTGCATTCTGTTCTGTGCATTGTGCTTAGTCTAGTATTTTTTAGTGCAAGGACATATTTGGTGTCTACGGCCCCTAATGTAAGTGTTTTAATAATAATGTAAGTGCTAAAGTAGAGCAAGGAGTGGAGTTTTTGCCTGGAATGAGGTTTTTGAAGTTTTTCGTTCCAGGATTAATTTGATACAGATCCATTATGATCATAATGGGCTAAGTGGTCGTTCACACTAAGCACATTATTTGTGTCTGTCTGCGCTGTGTTTCAGTTGTATTTCAATGTAAACATGCTCTAGACTGATGTCTTTGACCATTGTGGCACGTCTCATGCAGAAGCACCACATTTTTTACATTTTAAGAAAATGTCTCCAGACAGGTTCTGTTATATTAGTTGTGCTGTGTCTAGGTTTTTAGGACATGCACATTTTCGTGTAAACGGCCTGTAATATGAGTGTTTTATAGGAATAGTTCACCCAAAATAACTAGGAATGCACCGAAATTTCGGTAATGGTAATATTCGTCCGGAACAGCAAAAAAAATAATTTTCAGTTTTGGCCAAAATAGTTTTGGAACTATTGACAGAGACTGTGAGGTTAAATAGGGCTTCTCCGATGACACGTTTTGACTGTGTCAGCATCTCCTCCCATTTCGTGCGCACAACGTGGTTAAGCTACAACAGGTAAACATGTCAGCAGTGTGGATGCTCTTCACCATGACCATAAAGGATGCTAAAGTAGCAATATGTTAAATTTGTTCGGCTGAAATATTGAGAGTCGCCTCATTGCTGAAGAACTTTACTAGGACAAGTTTAATTTATCACCTGAGAACACGACACCCTGAATAGCATACCGAGTTCTCCAAAACAACAATGCAAAGAAAAATTATTTAATTAGATGGAATCCGAACCCTTGTACTGCATCACTACTGTACTTGATCCATGATACAATGATCATTACTTTGATTCTGGTATAAAGTAGCAAGCACGCAAAATGATCAAAACTGAAATTGATTTGATGGAGACCAAAGACTTGGGACTCAGTGGACGGCCAGTTGAGGATAATGGATACGGTGCACACAAAACAGAGACTTCTCCTATATTCATAAAGGCCCAAACAACGGATGAGGTGTCCACACCTCCAACACTGTATGACATGTTAGACAAGATCATAAAAGACAGCAACCCAAATACCAGACTGACTCCGAGTGCTACCACGCAACAATTTGATTGTTATAATGGAGATCCCCCCATCCCCAGAAGCGATAGCGCTCTTGTGTATTGGAGCACAAATCAAGGCCGCTTCCCACACTTGGCACGGATGGCACGCAGATATTTGTCTGCCCCCAGCACAAGCGTAGACAGTGAGAGACTGTTTAGTGCAGCATCTCATGTCATTGATAAGAAAAGGAACTGCCTCTCCTGTGAGAAAGCAGAAAAGTTACTGTTTCTGAAGAAGAACATCACTTTTCCTGAAGAAGTAGAACATTGAGTTATTAGACTACCTAAAAGCCTAATGTTGTGACAACCTGATGTTGTATCAAACTCATATGACTTCCTTCTTTGGAACAAAAATGCAGATATTTTAAAAGAGATATGATGTCTGTTTGTCTATAAAGTAAATGATGACCAAACATTGAAGCTCCAAAAATAGGGTGACCAAATTCATGCTTGTGGAAAATGGGACAGCCCCCTCCCAGCAAAAATTAAATGGATGTATCCTTACCTAAGCGCAGATCAATGCAAAGTAGATGGTGCATCCGCATCTGTAACTGTTGTCACCTTGTACTGTTATCTGGTAGCAATTTTTTTCAGTGTGCATCTTGTTCATGTTCCACTCAGAGATGCGACAAGTGACAATATTTTTCGCTTTTTTTCACTCATCAAAGTGTGGTTTCGTCAATCAGACTGAGAGCAGGGAATCTTGAGTAGAAGTGTTCGAGGCTGCTCTGAATGTCTTTTCACTCTGGGATGTCTCTCAGTAGGGCCCACTCAAGTTTTTCTGTGTTCTCCAATGAGCAGCTCCAATTTTGGAGGTGGTCCACCGATGCTGAATAAAAGTTTCTCACTGCACAAAAGAAATCATCCACTTGCATGTCACCAGCTTCAACCAGGGTATGAATGATTCCTCCAGCCTGGCCTCCAAGACTTTTTTCAGGTCATGAATGTGCAAAGCCACTTCTGTGGCTAATATGTGGTCTTGCTCTACTGTCTCCAGTGCATGGTTAAAAGTGGCTGTTTGCTTGAGTGTGAAGCCAATCCAAAGTTTAGTGCAAGGATCTCTGAAAATGTTTCTTGGAAACTTTGGGCAATTTTCTTGAGAAAGAAAGTATGCATACAGACCATTGAAAATGTGTAAGATTCTTTCACGAGCTGGACCAAGAGAGAGGAAACGTGTGTTGCCATGCTGCAGTAATTTCTGATAGTCCAGAAGCGAGTATGTTCCATATGACAGCTTCAGATGTGGTGCGGGCAGAAGAAAATTTCGGATCATATAATTTCTTGATAAATTTTGCAGTGCAGTCAGTCGACCGAAAACTATGGCCTTGCACAACAGAATGATAAGCAAAAAGTCCTTCTCTTGCTTGCATCTCGTCAGATTCTGAACTTTGCTTCACAAATAAAACAAATATAAACGCTAACACTTGGTGTTGCACACTCAGAGGTGTATAGTAACAAAGTACAAATACTTTGTTACTGTACATAAGTACAGTTTTTTAATATTTGTACTTTACATGTGTATAAATATTTCTTTGGACTTTTACTTTCACTTCACTACATTTTGAAGAGAACATTTTAATATTGTTACTTTTGCGACTGAACACCTAAAAAAATAACAGCTTTACATGCAAAAATGCATGCAGATTGGCGATAGTGATGTGTGACTCATTGACAGAATAATTTGAGATGATATTTTAAATTTGATTCCTTTGAACTGAACAAAAAGATTAAAAAAGCATTCTGAATTATTTGTTTTGTGAAACACTAATCTGAATTAAAATCACAAGCATAGCGCACGCCAGATTACGTGTTCCGTCATCTGTCTCCACTGGGGAAGACAAGAAATTGCTCATGTGAGTACATTTTTTTTTTCTGACTAATTCATTTGATAATTTAGGCTTAAATATTATGTAAGCTGTTGAATAATATAGTTATGTGCAATCAGTCTCCCACCTTTCCAGGAGACCTTTTCATATAAAAGTCAATCACATGCATTTACATTTTACATAAAAATAAAAAAAAGTGTAACGAGTTAAGTAGGCAAGGAAGGTTAAGTTTAGCGGGAACCGGCTTAAAGGTCAACAGTCAAGTTTAATGATAAAACTCAACATGGGTAACTAGGGTTTTCTGGGTGGTTGCTAGGGAATGCTATGCAGTTGCCAAGGTGATATCTGCTGTTTGTTTTGGCGCATTGCTACAGTATGTGGTTGTCAGGTTGTTGCTATGCTGTTTTAACTGTGTTTCAGTGCATTGATATGCAGTTGCCAGGGTGTTCTGGGTGGTCGCTTATTGGCCCAAATGAAAAGAGCCCACCCCCACAAGTCTCTTTTCTGGGCACTAATATGACTCAACTCCCTCCTTCAATGTTCCAATTTTTATGGACTGTGGTATTAATTTACACTCATTCCATAAATATGATAATTCTGATGTGACTTGAATGCACCATTAAAGGGATAGTTTACTTCAAAATGAAAGTTTCTCATAATGTGTACATTTTCAGAAGAATATGCATGCTTTTTCGGTGCAGCCTGCATGGGCGATGGAAAAGCGAGCTCCACAGATCTCACACCTCACTTTACTAGGCTCTTTCTGTGACTCCTTTTTTAGAAATGTTAACTCTTTTTGAAGATCCTCATTAAATGCACACTTCCTTGACATTTTTCCAACCGCATATTTATCTGTGTGCTCTTTCAAACTTAAATCTGTTCACTAACGTGATGACTATCAATAGGGGATTTTGATTGGATAGTTTAATCCAATCATGTACTTCAGAAAACATTTTTTTTTTATTATTGGTTTTATAAGCCATAACTTTGGCTACCTTTGATTAGAATACTCACATGACTGAGAAAGCTGCATAGGAGCATTAGGAAAGAGGAAATATGGGAAAAAACACGATTTTTTTCAGAGCAAGTCGGGACACTAGAAAAAGTGCTTAAATAAGGGACTGTACTGGGAAAAATGGGACATCTGGCCACCCTATCCAAAAAGCACATAAAGGCATCATAAAAGTAATCCATATGACTCCTGAAGCAAACCAATCAATTTGGGGTAAGAACAGACCAAAATGTTACTTCTTTTTTACTGTACATTTTGCCATTGCATTGTCATGAACATGGTTTCAGTACAGAGTGCTAGATTGTGTTAGGAAGAGTAATTAAGCTTGAAATCATGATCCCCAAAGAGACTGCTGATGTCAAGATGTACAATAAAAAAGGAGTTACATTTTGGTCTGTTCTCACCCATAATCGATTTGATTGCTTCAGAAGACATGGATAAAACCATTAGCTTCGTATTGATTACTTTTATACTGCCTTTACAGGAATGTCATTTTTGGAGCTTGAAAGTTTGGTCACCAATCACTTGCATTGTATGGACAAAAAACATCATATCTCCATTAAAATATCTTAATTTGTGTTCCATGGAAGAAAGTCATACGAGTTTGAGAAGGCAGAAGGCTAAGTTCATGATGAGAGAATTATCATTTTTGGGTGAACTATTCTTTTAATAAAGTATGACACTTTTCAAGTTTTTCTTTTTTCCCCCACTTAAAATATCTTGTGCTCAGACATTCATAATGTAAAAAAAAAAAAAAAAAAAACATATTGAAATAACTTTACAGTGAATTACTATTTTTCCCAATGGAGCGAACATGGAGAGTCTCATGAAAGGAGAGACGTTTTTGCAAAATGACATTTCATGGTTCATTACTTGTATCACGGCAGTTACGAGGTGAAATATCCACTTGGTGGTGCTAAAAGCAAGTTAAATTAAGAGATATATTAGGAGATATATTCTCAAGATGGTGCCGCAGATGGCGGTCTCGTGTGGAGGTCTCCAATTCTTTTGTTGTTTTTGTTTGTCCTGTGTCTAGTCATTTTTTTCGATCAGTTTTACCAGGGACGAACTGCTGAACATTTGGCAGCACATACCAGACTATCTTTTCCCAGTTTTTGACTATTCAGGCATTTTGCTGGACATTTAAGTCAGAGGCGCAGCTATGGTGTACAAGTGTGCTATAAGACGCATGTGAGGGAAGCGAGCCAGCATGCTGGTCAAGCTCTGACAGCGCGGCTTTTGAACAGCGCTGCTGAGTAATCATCTAGCGAATCTCCACTCTCTTCCTAATAAAACAGACGAACTACAACTTTTCACCCATACAAACAGGGACTTTTCAAACTCTGCTCCTTCTTGTGCTTCACAGAAACCTAGCTGAGTGAAGCAATTCCGGACAGTGCGTTACATCTGCCGGGCTTTCAGCTGTTTCGAGTGGATTGCATTGCGGCGTTAACGAGGAAAACAAGAGGTGGTGGAACATGCTTTTACATCAATAAAAGTTTGTGTTCAGATGTAACAACATTAAAGAAGATGTACTGTTCTAATTTGGAAGCGCTTTTTATCAACTGCAAGCATTTTTACTTTTTACTTGCTGTGGGATTTTTCCTCATTTATTCTGGTGTTTATATTCCTCCACAAGTGTGTGTGAGGGCAGCGCTGCAACAGCTGTCTGATCAGATCACAGAAACAGAACAACCGTTTCCGACCTACAGGCAGAAACTTAAATCAGCTAAAGACTGTAAATAGATGGACCAAAAAAGCAGAGCTGGTACTACAAGCATGTTTTAACTGCACTGATTGGAGTGTATTTGATGCTGCAGACACCATCTGGAGGAGCTCACAGATACTGTGACATCATATATCAGTTTCTGTGAGGATATGTGCATTCCTACTAGGACTTTTTTAACATTCAACAATGACACACCATGGTTTACAGCAAAACTCAGGCCAAAAAGGATGCGTACAAAAGTGGGGACAAAATCATGTACAATCAGGCTAGAAACATACTGACAAAATAGATTAGAGTGGCTAAAAGTAGCTACTCTGAGAAGCTGAAAAACAAGCTTTCAGATAACGACCCTGCATCAGTGTGGAGAGGCCTGAAAGACATTACTAACTATGAAACACCATCCCCAAACACTGTAGGGAATCAACTACTGGCTGACAACCTGAATGTCTTTTACTGTAGATTTGAAAAGTCCAGTATCACACCCCGCACCTGCTTCGCACAAACATTAAAACATCCTTCAACCCCCCTCCTCCCCCCTCCTGCTACTCAACCTGCACTTAGGATCTGTGAAGAGGATGTGTGCGGGTCTTCCGGAAGCAAAAGACAAGGAAAGCACAGGGCCCAGATGGTGTTTCACCCACTTGTCAAAAAAACCTGTGCTGACCAGCTGGCCTCCATCTTCACATGGATCTTCAACAGATTACTGGAGCAGTGTTAAGTTCCCTAATGCTTCAAATGCTCCACCATCACCCTGTGCCAAAGAAACCCAAAATCACAAGACCCATCAATCTGACATCTGTGGTCATGAAGTCATTTGAAAGACTGGTGTTGGCCCACCTGAAGGACAACACTGGACCCTTTATGGATCCCCTTCAATTTGCTTTTTGAGCAAACTGGTTTTAGGATGATGCAGTCAACGTGGGATTGCATCATATCTTGTAACATCTGGACAGACCAGGGACATATGCAAGGATAATTTTTGTGACTCTCGGTTTGGCTTTCAACACCATCATCACAGCTATTCTCCAAACTAAATTAACCAACTCTCTATTTCCACCTCTATCTGCCAATGGATCACCAGCTTTCTGACGGGCAGGCAGCAGCTAGTGAGAACAGGAAAATTCACTTCCAGCACCTGTGCGATCAGCACTGGTGTCCCCCAGGGATGTGTGCTCCCCTCACTACTCTTCGTATACAAACGGCTGCACTGCCAAGTACCCCTCTGTCAAGCTCCTGAAGTTTGCAGATGACACGACTGTCATCGGCCTAATCCAGGATTATGATGAGTCTGTATATAGAGAGGAGGTTGAACAGCTGGCTGTCTGGTGCAATCAAAACAACCTTGAGCTGAACACGCTCAAAACAGTGGAGATGATATTGTACTTTAGGAGTAACATTGACTCCGCTCACCGTTCTGAACAGCACTCTGGCAAAAGTGCAGTCATTCAGGTTCCTGGGCACTACAATCTCACAGGACCTGAAGTGGGTGACCCACATTAACTGCATTGTGAAAAAGGCCCAGCAGACGTTGTACTTCCTTTGCCAGTTGAGGAAGTTCAACCTGCCACAGGCGCTGCTGATTCAGTTCTACTCAGCAGACATTGAGTCTGTACTCTGCACTTCAAAAACTGTCTGATTTGGTTCAGCTCTGAAATTGGACATCAGAAGACTACAAAGCACAGTTCAGACTGCTGAGCGGATTATTGGTTGCCCCCAGCCCTCCCTTCAAGAACCATCTCATGAACAGTTAAAACTGGCCCATTGAGGAAAAATTATGTGTAATACACAACTTAGTCCATTTATATTTTTCCAACATATCCTACCTCTTCTGCCATTACATTCCATTGCACTATCTGATAATAAAATTCACGTCCAGCAATGACAGGTTAGTAGATCCTTGGCCAGGGTTGGGGAGTAACGGAATACATGTAACGGGATTATGTATCTAAAATACAAAATATAACCACAGATACAATTTAAATCATTGGTAATTACAATACAGTTACTTTCAAAACGTATTTTGATTACTGAAGAGATTGGTAAGAACAACAAACAATCTGCATAATTCTACACAACTGTTGGTAAAAGTGGGCCCACAGCTTATTTGCAAACTATTTCAATACAATAACATAAGCTAGCAGGTTAGCAGAGGCCTAAAGCAGTGCACTGGGTGTACACCGTAGCCACAACACAAAAATGCATTTGAACTCTTGGTAGCAGATAAATTAATAAATAATCAAACATACTTACAGGTTGTGATCCTGAAGTGCCAGATTGTCCCTACAAAGTGGGAACTGCACCATCTTTCAGAGGTAACAGACTTGAAAATCTGGCATTGGTTGTGGTTGCACTGCTGAGGAATATTGGTAAAAATAAATTAGTCTGCCTTTGGAAGTCCAAACAAAGAGGTTTTACTTTTGCAATGAAGAAAACAGTGTCTTCTCGACATGGTGACAACACTAACCCATCTCATCCTGGCCTTGGCTATAACTACGTTTTTTTGAGGGCAGGCTAAAGTAGCCCTTAGGCAGGCATTATGCAAATGTGTTACATAGTGGTGTAGATACTTTATGGAAGAAATGGCTGGACTACAAACAGCTTGTTTCTTGTAGTTGTTGAGCTGTTTATCTGTGGGAGACAATAACTCCCTTTTGCATGGACTTTTTGCTTTTGACTTGCAGACTGTTTACATGCACAAAGAGCTATGTTACACAATAAAGGAAAGGTAAAATAATAGGGCCTCTTTAATTACTTTTTATTGTCTTGTTGTTGTATTGTTTGTGCACTGGAAGCTTCTGTCACCAAGAAAGAATCCTTGTATTTGTAAGCATACTTGGCAATAAAGCTCATTCTGATTCTGAAATGTTCTCCCAAACAGATTAGGTTTTTAAGGTTAATGTTCTATTGAATTTTAAATCATCAACTGACCTCCCTACCCTAAACCTTAAACCTAAACCTAACTGATAGTGCCAAAAATGCACTATTAACATTTTTGAAAACAACCAGATTATTTTTTGGTGGTTCTATGACACTTTTGTCTCACATGAATGGTGCTCTGGTATCAGGTCTGATCTGTGCTGATCAGTGTCAAGAACATGCTGTTCCAAGAGCATTGAACTTTCTTTGTTTTGTTAATTTGATTACATTTCAGCATGACCTTGTGTCAAGGAACATATGTTGATCTGTGCCAATTATGTTATGTGCTAGACAATGATATTTACCATGCCTATTGTAGAATAATAATATTAGAGTACACATATCATAATCATAAACCCAATAATAAATACCTATATATAAATATATAAAAAATCCATCCATATTTAAGAAATGTCTTAATTAAACTTTTGTGGAATATAATGACATATTCTGGAAGAATAGTTAAATAAAAGTTCAGAAAATGCATGCACAGTCCCGCATCCAAATCAAACCCTTGACCATGGTGTTGCTAGCTCTACCAGTCGAGCTCCAGGAATTGTTAGTATACTTTAAAACCCTTTTGTCAAGTGTAAATCCAACTGCTATGCCAGCCTGTTGAGTTGCCCACCCCAGTTTGTTTTTCTTATAGATTTTAACCAGTCATGTGGTTAGATGATACACAAACAAATGCATTAAGGCACATTGAGTGAGTCAAAGCAATCATTTTCTATAAGCTGTTGGAACAAACTCCACCATTGAATATTCAATTTGCATCCGCTCAAACTTTGTGAAATTAACTTTGGCCCTGCAGTGTGTTCGGGCTGAAAGATAATCACACAAAGGAGGTTCAGCCCTTCACATGCTAGCGTTTGCATCGCTAAATCTCTGTTTTCTTTTCCAAGCCCTCAATTGGCCCACCGCTCGACAGACCCTTTTGTGCACACGTTAAAGGCCCTTTATTGATCGGAGGCAAAATGTTTTTAATGTTGTTGATGAGATTTTGAGATTGGCCAGCTAATGGGAAAATGGAGGCCCCTTTTTCAATCAATTTTTAACTCAAGTCTTAAATTGAAAATCTTTACCAATGCAATTAAGATTGATTTGATAGAAACACTTATACTTTAAAAATGTTTTGATACTTTTTTGTACCCCTTTATCTTCAGAATAATGTTCCTCCCCGCTGTTGTTCAGTCAGAGGTGAAAGATAAACAAACAAGTAAATAACTTGCTTGAAGGACCCTTCTAGATGCTTGATGGGTTGCGAGTTCAATTAACCATTTTAATTATAATTACCAAAGTGAAAAATGAAACACATCCCGCTGATCACATTTGATTTTTTTCTGATTTTGGGACCCACCTTGCATTTGCATTAATTCATTTTACACTGCATTTATGTCATGGAAATTATTTCCTTTGCACGTAGCACTGCAAGCAACAGAATATGTGTTAGTGTCTCATCGTTTCCTCTGTTGGCGAGAGGAAGTTGAAACAGCTGGTTGATTTTAATAGACTGGGTGTCCATATTGTTTTTCCTTAGTGCATGTCAAAGCTGGGACCTGTGAGGTCATTGCTGCCCACCGCTGCTGTAACAAGAACAAAATCGAGGAGCGTTCCCAAACTGTCAAGTGCTCTTGCTTCCCTGGGCAGGTTGCTGGGACAACAAGAGCAGCTCCCTCCTGCGTGGACGGTAAGATTGTTTTAGTTTGTTTGCATGTGTGTTTGTGCCTGGTATTATAAATGTAATGTGTAGTGCTATTAAATGTAAAATGTAAATTGTGTTATATAAAAATATTTTATAGAAGGACAAATATACACCATTACTAAGCCTATATTTGAAAATTTGTGCATTTCAACTTCATAACAAATTTTCATTAAATTGTATTGTGTTAAATTTAATAAAACAAAATAACCAATATAAATGTATAAATCTTAACAAGATTTTTTTATTTAAAATATAAATTACACTATTATATTATAGAGTTCTATAAAAAATTATAGTAATCGTAAAGTAAATAATTGCAATATAGTAAAAAATTTTTTTTAAGATTTACGAATATCAATTTCATAACAAACTCTATCAAATTGAATTTCGTAATTTTTAACAGAATTAATAAAACTTAAAATATTTAGGGTTTTTATTTGTTTGTTTTTTAAGATTACTCAACTCAATTCGATAGAATTTTGTTATGAAACATGTAAATCTTTAAATTGTGTTTTTGAGTGTATAGTGTATAAAATATATATGTATATATAAACTATACAAACGTATTCACAATAAAATATAAAAACATTTATATTATACTTTTATTAATGTACAGTATATAGTATATTTACATAAAATGCAATAGTAAATATATAGTATAGTCTGTATATGTATATATTTTCCACCTTTATTATTTTTTCTTTTAAAATATGTATTTTCTTACATTGTTGGAGCTGTCCGTATGTTGTCAGGGTCTGTTATTAACATTATTATACCAACCAAAAACATTTTTAATAATAATATTTATTAGGGCTGTCGATTTAACGGTCTTAATTTTATAAAAAATAACTTGTAAAATAACTGACCGTAATAAGGAAGATTCCTGAGAAATGCAAGCTTGTAGTAACACCTGTTTAATCCAGAGGGCAGTAAGTGAAACTTCAGCTGTATGGGCATCACGCAGTTTAAAGAGTGAACAAAACAACCCTTCAGCAGACAGCATAACACAAACATGTGTTACATTCTCTTACATTCAAAACACTTGATGGAGCGCAAATTCGAACTAAGGGATCTCAAGATGTGTTCAAAGTATTAAACTATATTTAACTTGACACAGTGACCTAAAAATGTTATTTTTATGACGCAACGTACCTGAAACACTACACAAGTATGTCTGACGCATTGACGCATTGACAGGTCCTTAAACAAGCCCTCATAATAAATCTCGACCTGATTGCCAAATTCACTTGTGAAATGGATTGCTGTGAACTGTATGCCAATGATGCCAATTATGTTCAATAATATGGTAGGAAACAATACATTGTATTCTAAAGCGGCTTTAGAATACAATATATTGTTTCCTACCATATTGTCTTATCAATGATTAACTCTTCTGCCACAAGAATGTAATGCATTTTAATGATCTCAATATTTTGTTTTATATATATATATATATATATATATATATATATATATATATATATATATATATATATATATATTAAATTATTAAATATTTTATAATTCAATTTTATAAAATTAAATGATATATTTTTTAAATATTTAAAGATAACTATGTCTAATTATTTCATCATTATATACTGAATTATTGTTATATGAGGGGCTTTTTCAGCAAATATTTGTATATGCGAATGTGATTAATTAATTGGGACACTTCAATTCAAACATTTTAGCTATTGACAGCCCTAATATTTATATATAAAGAAATATGCCCTTTTTTGTTCGTTTTGTAGATGAGATCCTTTATATATATATATATATATAAAAAAGTACTTTAGCGATACCATGTAACAGTGTAAGATGTTAATATCATTTTATACCACTTTGATCTATACATACAAGTTACTTTATAATTACCATATTACATTACATTACATTACATTTATTCATTTGGCAGAGGCTTTTATCCAAAGCGACTTACAAAAGAGGAAGAACATCAGCGAATCATCTTAGGGAGACAGTGGTACAAAAAGTGCCATATTACAAAGTTTCACTATCATCAGAACGTTCCTTAGCCGACCGCAGGCCTCTGGTGGGAACGTAGCTCTGCATAAATGTTTTTAGGTATGCTGGAGCAGACCCAGTGACTGTTTTATATGCCAGCATCAGGGCCTTGAATTTAATACGTGCATGAACCGGCAGCCAGTGGAGAGAGACAAAGAGTGGTGTAACATGTGCACTCTTAGGTTCATTAAAGACCAGACGTGCTGCTGCATTCTGGATCATTTGGAGAGGTCTAATAGCACATGCAGGAAGGCCTGCAATGAGAGTGTTACAGTAGTCCAGTCTAGTTATGACAAGGGACTGAACGAGCAGTTGTGTGGCATGTACAGAGAGGAAGGGTCTTATCTTCCTGATATTGTAGAGTGTAAATCTACATGATCATGCAGTTTTTGAAATGTGGTCTGTGAAATTTAACTCATCATCAATGGTTACCCCTAGATTTCTGACCGTTTTGGAAGGCGAAACTGTAGTTGGACCCAGCAAATATTACCATATTTATGTTTGTTTACCCTCCACCTATGGTCATGATACATGTCTATAGAAACATAGTAGAACCATGCTATGGTACATGTGAAAAGAAATGGTATTGTCATGACATGTCAAAAGAATGGGTCATGACATCTCAGATTTAGCTTGTTAATGTGAGTAAGGAATATTGCTTGGAAATTGGTCTTGGCGGACTAGATCTGCTACGCTGCTGCTGCAGAGCTAGTATAGTATGGAGACTTGCTACTGCTAGAAAATATACAGATATACTGTGTTAAGAATGTGGACATGCTGTTGCTGCTCTCACTATTATTCAAAATGCTGTATTACATGCTGCTATACAAATAGACATTACAAACAATCTCCATGTATCAGATATAGACAGGTGGAGCTGGATTGGGGTGGGTTTCAGAGAAAGAAACTTTCGCAGCACACTGCAGTGAAACCGGCTTATAAGCAAAACAAAGCAATTTCAATATTAGACAAAGAGAGAGACAAAAGTTGATTGGCTACCTGATTAGCTACATGTCAAAGGAACAACTTACATCATGCGATTCACATGTCACATAGGAGCGAGCCAATTGGTTAACAGAAAACAATTCAAAGAATCCATCAGCTTGTGTCGCATAGGGTTCTTCTTTTTTTCATGACTGAACCTTGGTAATTTTCCTCAACTGTTGGCCTTTGTTTAATGTGAATTTGGTTTTGTCCCTAAATTGTCCTTTTTTATAATTCTAAGAATGAATGCTGCTGAATTAAATCATCAATATAAAGTGGGCTGTTTGTTTTTGAATTGTGTTTGCACATCTTTATCTCCATCTCATCTCTCTGTGCTGTCGGTGCAGAGTCAGGGCCTGTTTGAGTGTGACACTATCATCCTGCTGTTCACTGGACTGCAGCGTGGGCTGCTTGTCTAATATCATGTTAACAGCCTCCCTCACTGGACAGGTCAATCAATCCTGATCCTCTTTTCTGCCCTCTAATGTTTCTGACAGGCCATCATGTCAATAACGCATGATTCTCTCTACTAAATGAGGACAAAACCCCACTACTTTAAATTTTTGATGCCATATTTTTGTATACAAAAATGCACAATGCATTGTCAAAGAAGCACTTGTAGTAATGTAGCATATTTCCTTAAAAAAAGCAAGAGGGGGAGAAGACATTCAGAGACTTTTATTGATGTCATGGGGTCTTTAAAAGTTTATAGCCTCATAAACTCCAAATTAAAAATTTAGGGCTAAAGCTTGACTGCGTCTACCCTCTTTTTCCTGTTTCTCCTCTACCCTCAATATTGTTTCCAGTCTCCCTGACCCTTGTCATCTTGGCATGAAGGTAGACATTTATCCCTGAAGACACACAGCTGGCACTGAGCCCACAATGGATTGATGGATTCAAACCGTCAGCCTGGAATCAAAGACTCCCTCCTTCACCAACGTCAATGTATTTGATATATATATACAGAGAGAGAGAGAGAGAGAGAGACAGAGAGAGAGAGATGGTTTCATTTCTTTTGACGGTGGATGAGAATAAGATCTTTTTTCGTTTTCTGCTCCTCTCAATCTTCATTGCCTTATCCTTCAAAATATTGGATAGGTGGTGATTTGGGATGTTTCTTTCCCGTATTGGCAGTTCCCACAGAGTGAATGAAGTGTTGAATTTTTTCTCTCTCTTCCTTTCTGTCTTCCCCTTTCTCTATTTTTCTTTCTTTCTTTCTTTCTTTCTTTCTTTCTTTCTTTCTTTCTTTCTTTCTTTATTTTTCCCTTTTTGTCTTTCTTCCTTTTTCTCTTCCATTCTTTCATCCTGCACTTTCTCTCTCACTTTCTATTACTATCTTCCTGACTCTCTTTCTTCCTGTCTCTGTTCCCATTGTCCTCTCTTTCTTTGTTTTCTTTTCCTCTTAACTTTTCGTGTCTCTCTCTTTTTCCCCTCTTTCTCTCTCTTTTCCTTTTGGCTTCCTCTTCTTTACTCTCTCTCTCTCTTTTGGTCTGTATTCTTCTCTCTCTTCCCATATTTCTCATTATCTTCCTCTTTCTCTTCCTCTCCTTTTCTCTCTTCCTGTTTCTTTTGTCCTACTTCTTCCTGTCTGTCATCCTTTTCTCTTCCCCTTCCATTCTTTCCTCCTGTTTCTTTTTCACTCTCTCTTCCGGTCTCTCTCTCTCTCTTCCTGTTTCTCTTCTTTTCTCTGCTCATCCCTCTTTTTTTCTTATCTTCCCCTCTTCTCTCATCCTTTTCCTCCTTCCATTCTCTCTTCCCGTTTCCATTCTTCTATTTTTTTCCTTTCTCTTCTTCCCATTTTCCCCTCTTCCTTTTCTCCTCTTCATCTCATCCTCTTTCTTCCTCCTTTCTTCTCTCGTCCATTCTCTCATCCTCTCTTTCTTCTGGTCTCTGTTTTTCTCTCTCTTCTCATCTTCCTCTCTCTCTCTCTTCCTTTTATCTTCCTCTCCCTTTCTCTTTTCCCTCTCTTCCTGTTTCTATTCCTCTTTCTTTCTCTCTTCCCCACTTCCCCTTTTCTCCCTCTCCCTTTCACTATTTCTCTTTTTCCCTTTTTGTTCCTCTCCTTCCCTTTTCTCTCCCCCCTTCCTCTCTCTCTTCCTGTCTCTTGAATCCAGCTTCTATAGTAGCACAGAAGTGGTGGTGTCAGATGCAGCCATGTATGGAAGGAGAGGAGTGTAAGGTGTTGCCAGATCTTAAAGGCTGGAGCTGCAGCACAGGAAACAAAGTCAAGACGACCAAGGTGAGAGAGAGACCATGCAATTACAGGATATTCCTATATCAATCATGATAATATCAACACCATGTTTAGATGCACCATTTGACCATGGATCTGTTTGAAATCCTAGTGAGCTGCATTGCTGTCTCATGCCAACATAGGCATCTGTCTTCTATGGCAGCATACTTACTGAAATGTTGCCTCATAAGAGACCAATTTGGAACACTCTACATAGGCGGTAGCTCCATGCATCTTTCAAATAGCGCTCCTCACATGCAGCATAGAGGACACTTGACTTGCAACTGATTATAATACAGGTGACATGAGAGAAACTACGCGATCAACTAATGAAAATAAATACACTCAGTATACACACATTTTGGGCAAAAGTGTATGTTTTGTATTATATTAAACTGTTATTTATCTATACTTTTCAGTACTGAATGGATTATAAGTATATTTATAATCTAAAATTAAATTACACAATCTGGGATTTATTTTTCAGCCGAGCTCACCACAGTGCATTCTGGGATCCCCTATCCAGGGAAGGATACATATGATGCTACCTTAGAATTTGGACAAAACAAGATATCTTAGGAGGCAGTATAATTAAGATACCTAGCCTACGACTCCTGAGTGCCCCTGGGCATGAATTTAGAGTTGAAGTCAGAAGTTTATGAACACTTAGGTTGAAGTCATTAAAACACATTTTTTTAACCACTCCACTGATTTAATATTAGCAAGATATCATTTTGGCAAGTCATTTAGGTCATCTACTTTGTTCATGACTCGTGTAATTTTTCCAACAATTGTTTACTGATAGATTGTTTCTCTTTTAATTGACTATATCACAATTCCATTGTGTCAGTAGTTTACATACACTAAGTTGACCTTGCCTTTAAGCAGCTTGGAAAATTCCAGAAAATGATTTCAAGCCTTTAGACAATCAGCCAATTAACTTCTGATAGGAGGTGTACTGAATTGGAGGTGTACCTGTGGATGTATTTGAATGTCTACCTTCAAAGTCAGTGCCTCTTTGCTTGACATCATGGGAAAATCAAAGGAAATCAGCCAAGACCTCAGAAAAAATATTGTGGACCTCCACAAGTCTGGTTCATCCTTGGGAGCAATTTTCAAATGCCTGAAGGTACCACATTCATCTGTACAAACAATAGTACGCAAGTATAAATATCATGAGACCACGCAGCCATCATACCGCTCAGGAAGGAGACGCATTCTATCTCATAAAGATGAAAGTAGTTTGGTCACAGAATGGCGTCAATCACAGAACAACAGCAAAGGACCTTGTGAAGATGCTAGAGGAAACAGGTAGACAAGCATCTATATCCACAGTAAACAGTCCTATATCGACATAACTTGAAAGGCTATTCAGCAAGGAAGAAGCCACTGCTCCAAAGCCAACACAAAAAAAGCCAAACTACAGATTGCAAGTGCACAACATGGGGAAAAAGATCTTACTTTTTGGAATAATGTCCTCTGGTCTAAAGAAACATAAATTGAACTGTTTGCCCATATGACCATTGTTATGTTTGGAGGAAAAAGGGTGAGGCTTGCAAGCCAATGAACACCATCCTAACCATGAAGCATGGGAGAGGCAGCATCATGTTGTGGGGGTGCTTTGCTGCAGGAGGGACTGGTGCACTTCACAAAATAGATGGCATCATGAGAAAGGAAACTTATGTGGATATATTGAAGCAACATCTCAAGACATCAGCCAGGAAGTTAAAGCTCGGTCAGAAATGGGTCTTCCAAATGGACAATGACCCCAAGCATACCTCTAAAATTGTGGCAAAATGGCTTAAGGACAACAAAGTCAAGGTATTGGAATGGTCATCACAAAGCTCTTACCTCAATCAGATAGAAACTTTGTGGGCAGAACTGAAAAAGCGTGTGCAAGCAAGAAGGCCTACACACCTGTTAAACCAATTCTGTCTGTAGGAATGGGCCATAATTCCAGCAACTTATTTCGAGAAGCTTGTGGAAGGCTACCCAAAATGTTTGACCCAAGTTAAACAATTTAAAGGCAATGCTAACAAATACTAACAAAGTTTATGTAAACTTCTGGCCCTCTGGGAATGTGATGAAAGAAATAAAAGCTGAAATAATCTCTACTATTATTCTGACAATTCGCATTCTTAAAATATAGTATTCTTAACTGACCTAAGACAGCACAGGAATTGTGAAAAACTGAGTTTAAATGTATTTGGCTTAGGTGTATGTACATTTCTGAATTCAACTAAAAAAAATACACAATACAAATACAAAAACTCAATAACTCCTGAACTGATATAGAAACATGGATTATTACAAATTTCAGAAGAAAGCACTGCTAGTGTGGAGACTTTAATACTACTGTAGATACTAATATACTACTAAAAGTTACAGATATCTTATAACAGTACTTACTATCTTTTCTAGGGTGAGATATGAACAAAGTACACAATAATATATTAACAGGGATCGCTCACCACAAATTCTAACATAATTTACTCACCTTCATACCAAACTCCTCATGTGATATTCTATGTTTTCTATATTCATTTGCTAGTTTTGTGTGAGGAACAGACCAATGTTGCAAAGGTTGTGAGCCACTGACAGTGTCACACGAGACACCAAGTTTAATTCCTGCAGGGGGTGCTTGATGGCACATAAAACATATTCCTTTCTCTGGATAGTTTCATTCACATCATTTCAAGGATTCATGCCTGTGATTGTAAATCTGCTTCAGCAGTATCTATAAAAGCATTTATAAAATCGTCATCCAGTTAAAATAATGTGATTGGTCCATCCTATTCAGCGCGGAGAAAAGGAACATGTACTACGTGACAGCGCCATCTATGCACTGTTTTGGTAGTGGTCCAGACCTCTGGATAATAGTTTACACCTGATTAATGATACTGAAAATTATTAATAACCATTACATTAAAAACCTTTTTTTTTTTTTACAAATGCCATCACATGGTGCCCCTCTGGACATGGTGCCCCTGGGCATATGCCCAATTGCCCATGTGGTTAATCTGGCCATGGCGTGAACAGCCAGATGCATATACTCTTGACCAAGTTTTGAATGCGTCTCAAACCACCTCTGTAGGTCGGATTTATATCCGTCTCGGATCCGTCTAGGAGGGCATATACACTTAGTCTTTTCATGATCGGATAGCAATCCGATCTGTAAAAACACACGAATTGACCAAGTGTAAATACACTATAAATGTCAGTCTAAACGGTCTGAAAAAATTTGTTTCATCAGCTGTTAAATGAAAGTGCAGACAATTACTGTTGACCTAAAGATCAAAGTTTGAAATCGGAATTTAGTGCAATGGTAACAAAGTCTATGTAAACAAGTATAATAAGAAAGATAATTAAAGAATAGAGATAGACTGTTATTAGTTTTTTAATGGTCGATGTCAAAGCAGTTTAAAAGAGAACAGGGTGGATCTTTTTCTTTATATATGCAGTATATGTACAATATTTACAATAATGTTTTTGTTTTGTTTTTGTTTATTGTTTTTTTGCTTGTTTTTTTCTTCCAAAACCAGAAAATGTGTATGATCCATTGACAAGACTGTTAGTACATTTTACATTTGACAGAAGGGATTGGACATGATTGTTAGACGATGCTGATAATCCCAAAATTAGATTTTCGTGGCCGGTACACAAAAAAAATATACATTTTATTAACTATTGTTACTGATTGCTTCCATTCCTCTACTGAATGCACTAGTTTTCTACCTTCATAAACAGTCAAGCTGTCAGCTTGTTTGTAGTGCTGCCGTTAGACATTCCCTTTAAATAAAACACAATCAGGGACCATGTACAATGTGTTTTGAGCAAAATAGCCCAGACAAAAGCAACTCAATGTGGCATTACATTTTGGAAAGTCAGTGCAGGGGCAGTGATGCCCTTCTGCAGGTTAATGCAAGTTATTGTTTTTATGTTTACCGCTGCATGTTTGCGAGCGGTCGCACATGTACCGTTGACACACTGAGATGTAACTATCCATCAGGCTGTGGGCTTTGACTCTCCAAATGCCTGCGCTTGAGTCGAGTCCTCCATTATTCATGGGGCAGAGGGGGCCTGCCGGCAGATCTTTTTTTCTTTAGCCTGGTTAATAATTCATGCGACTGCACTCACGTCAACAGCAGGCAGACCTTTGAGGGGTTGCGAGCTTCTCTCAACCTGCGCTTGATTTTGGGCCCTCCAGGCCTCCGTTCGTGCACAAAAGCATGCATACAACTGCAGGAAGGAGATCCCAGAGAAGACTGATTGGAAGGTTGTAATCTAGATGATTATGACATCAAAGGTTTGATTATTGAAATCAGAATTTTTTTAAGGGCTAGTTTAACCTTATGAGACCCTGCGTCCCCATGCGTGAATATTATGTTTTGGCTTCACTATAGGCTATGCTTAGTTAAAATCATTTTTTTTAAAAGCCAACTGATCTCAGTTTAGGAGACTCTAGGCTGTCATTAAAGGTATAAACTTTCAGCGCACCAAGTCATGTGACAGAACGTCTTGGTTACTGTCATAACCTCCATTCCCTGATGGAGGGAAAGAGACGTTGTGTCGGTGTAGTGACAATAGGGGTTGCTCTTGGGAGCCCCAAAAACCTCTGATCTTTGAGAAAAGGCCAATGGGAATTGGCGAGTTGAATTTGCATGCCACTCCCCAAGACATATGGGTATAAAAGGAGCTGGCTTGCAACTACTAATTCAGGTTTTGCTCTGAGGAGCCGAGACAGGGTCCCAGCCATTTCAGCGGGTAGTACAGCGTTGTGGCAAGAGGGACACAACATCTCATTCCCTCCGTCAGGGAACAGAGATTACAAGAGTACATGCATCTGCCCGAAGGGGAGGTTAACATGTGGCGAATACGTCACATGGGCTTACCAGCCACACGTTGAAGAGGCACCATGGTAGGTCCCTCCTGGAGGGGAGGAGCTCTACAAACAAGGCGACCGGTGGCAGAGGCTAGGGAGGAAAGACATCCAGGGTTCACTGTCTCATGAACTCGCATGGGGGAAAAAGGGCACGTCTTCCCTTCCGGGAGGGGAAAGGTGCTGTACGCAAGCGGTACACCCGGCCAGCTGCCTTGCATACTTACCTGTTCATACCTGACAACACACAGGACGAACGCGGCTCAACCTGGAGATTATAAAATCTTGCAAAGGTATTGGCTCTGGCCAAAGCAGAGAAGGAACTGCTCAGATCGTCTAAAGCTCTGCGTGTGGTAGATGCCCAAAACACGCACTGCAACGACAAGGCTGGGTCTGCCTCCTCCCTGGGCAGCGCTTGCAGGGAGGTTGTGGGAACCTTGACACATATCCCGGTCGGGGTCTCAAGACCATCCGGACCAAATTCCAGGCAGGGGACATCCGCCACTCCAGCCTCTCCTGCAGTTTGGAAAGCATCGACCCGACTGCACATCTCTGGGGGGTTTCACCTCCAGAACAAATCCTACACACTACCATAGCTTGCAATACATGATCAGAAATGTATTTGCGACAAAACTGATTGTGTTTTGCAAGTTATGGTAATGTGCAGGATTTTTACTTTTTGTCTTTACAATATTTTTTTCTTAAGCACCTATCTATAACTTTTCAGGCATTTGAGGGGTTTTACATTTTCGATTGTATTCTGTTTTATAAAAAATAATCTTTTGATATACAAGTTTATATTGTGTACATTTTATTCTTTTCTTTATCCTTTTTATATATTTTTTAAGCACCTTGAGAAGCTACCTTTAAAAGGCCCTATATGAAAATAAAGTTTATAACTATTATCTGTATTAAAGATAGCAAATAATAGAGCTGGCATGGACTCCACAGAAACTGATTATTCATGTCATTCCAGCACCAGCAGGTTTAAATAATAATAATAATAATAATAATAATAATAATAATAATAAACTTGACTTTCAGTGTGGTCTCAAACATTTGGTCCCCATTGTATCTCCAGGCACTTCCTGTCCTCTTTCCTCTAGATATTATATTTGAACAGTTTTCAATTGCTCGGTCTGATCTCGCCCACCCAAATTTCTATCACATTGCCAGTTATGGCAACCGAACCCCATTTTTAAACCAAAGAGGTTGTAGTAAGTCTAGGAGAAGGTGTCCAGAACACCTTTCCACTTCCTCCGTGTCCTCCGGCTGCCTGCTGGCAGTGACCTAAAGGTGTAGATTACACTGGGTTTCCCATAGCAGTCTGCCCGTCTGGTCTCATCTACAGCCATAGAGACCTGCCCTACCCCTGGCCCCTGATCCCTGCCTCTGTGCTACAGAGCTGGAACAGGACCAGACTTGCATACTACACCCTCTCGGATCCAGAGGAGCTCACAGCTCCTGTCCCTTAGTGTGCTGAATCACTATTTCAGGCTACGACTGCTGAGCTCATACTGTTGGTGTGGTTAATGACACTTGTAGGTGACGATACAGTGTGCCTGTGTGAGCATGTGTACTAACACCTCATGCCTTGGAGAACATTTTTAAATGAAGATGATTCAATTTGTATATTGTATGATGTTTTGAAGTTCAAGAGATAATTAGTTTGCACACTGTGGTTGCTGTGGTTGTGTTATGAGGACATTTAACAAATCAGACATGCTAATAACAAGAAGTGTATGGTATAATCAAAATGTTATATCACAGTAACGATATATATCACAATAAGAGTTATTTCTGCTGGAAACTCAACAAACTAATACATAAATAGCAATGTGTTAATGCCTATTTCTGTTGAATCCAGTGAATTCAATACATTACATTACGAATGAAAAGTACTTATCTTCTCATCTCATTTTATTATTTTTTCTTTTTACTTGGAAAAGAAAGGATCTTTCATAACAATCTGTGCAAAAACCGGTTCACATTCTGTAATAATGAAAGGAATAGTTAATTTCAAAATGGAAATTCTGTCATTAATTACCCTGATGCCATTGTAAACTTGTATGGCTTTCTTCCATTTTCAGTAAAAAAAAATGTGCGCATTCATGAGTGCTATGAGAGAAGCTCATTATCAGTGGCATGCATTTATGTGAGAAACTGCTTTGTTATTAGCACAAAAAAAAGTGTTTTCTTGAAACAAGCTTCTCTTATAGCGCTGAACATACAATGAACGTCAACATTTTCAATGAAAAATTACAGATTTTTCAGACGTCAAGAATTTCATATGTGTTTGGAAAATTTGTATTTTGTAAAAGCTTAAAACTAATGGTTCAAATGAGGAAAACTAATAACAAAAAATGGTTTCAACTAAATTTCCGATTGGACGAGCCATTTTTTTCAGACTTTAATACATTGCATTTTGTAGGAGACAAGTAACGAGGAATGCATTGATTAGACAATACAAATATTTAGTGTTGGATTAGACAATGCTGAATATCCATACTAAAAAAACAAAATGCAAACATTAATGAAATAATAACTTGGATTCCTCTTTTTTCAGGTCACACGATAGGCTGGGATATACATTTGGGAATAGCAGTGTACTTTTTCCCTTTTAATCAAAGCAATGGAAATGAAGATACAAAGACTTCAGACTCCTTTACAACTATGGAAATCAAGTGTTTGGACCTTGAGAACAATATCCCTTGGAATGGACCATTTAAGCACATGGATTTTATTTATTTTATCTCTTTCAATTTTCAGCCTGCCAAACTCCCATATTTGTTTATAACAACAGTGTTGGACAACAAAACCATACACCATGTAAAATAAATATTCCATAAAATCAACAAGATTATGGACCAGTTCAGAGAATTCTACATTTTCAGAACGATGGATTACATTTCCTTTTTAGTGGACTTGAAAGGTTCATTTGCTACTTGAATTGTATGTGTTCTGGGGACACTGATATTCTGTTCCCTCTCCTTTGATGCCAATATTTTCTTTCTTCTGTTGTGGCCTGACTTTTTGATTAGTGTGAGGTGTATGATTTTTGGGTATGGTTTTGGAGCACTCAGCTCCATTTTGAAAAGGACTTGTGCAAGCAAGAGGCAAGTATAAAGGGAAGAATTATAGTTATTAATAATGGAAGAAATGTTGAAGTGGTCTACCACGGGACGAGTGAAAATGAAGATAGCAAAGAGATTTATTGTTTGTTTTTAAGAGCCTTGGTGGCCGCTATTGAGTAAAAGTGTCAGTATTATCTCCAATAAAAGTATCTCTATGGGAAATCTCGTCCAGTCGTAACTTTGAAGAATGGTTCTTTTTCAATCATAAAAGAGAAACTGCTTTTAAAGTCAATTTGAAATCAAAATTGACCCTATTTACTGTCTAAATTCACTTTTCTTGTCTTATACAGCCACCGTTTCCTAAGCAGGTGTGATGCAACACGTTTTCAGCTACAAGCAATTTGTCTGTCCAAATTGAAGGCAAAACTGCTGTAAAGAATGACAGAATCAGAGCCAATCACAGCATATTTGCTGTATAATGTACAGTTATGTGGAGTGAAATTTTGAACAAATGAGATTTCATGTTGGGCAACAGAAATAGAAAATGTCCTGTTGCTCATCACCTGTTCGTTTAAGACAAAAACAGCTTTACAAAATAAATGAATAAATAAATAAGAACACAGTATTATTGTAAATGATTCATTGGTACCCATTATTCCAAATAAATTAAAACAATGTTTGATTTTGTCATTTTTTATCAATATGTAATAACTAGCTCTGCCTCAACAATTACTTTTTTTTGGTGACATCACGAATCCCTCTTACGTTTTCAACCTCTCCCCTCCAATCACCATGCTCTATTCAGGTATGTACTGCACCGCCCACTTTTCACGATAAATTCCTGATGGATAAAGTCAAGTCCCGTCCTAAATTTTTTTTTCTTGTAGAATATCCTGTTTCACCCAAAAATATGTCAGATTACAAAAGATAATTGGGTTGCAATAGTGTTTCATGTTTAATTTCAAGGCAATATAAAGATGTACCACACTCTCAAATGACTTAAAACCATATAAACAAACAAAATCAATAATCATCAGACATATTTTATTATCAATATGTCCCAATACATTAAAAACTTTGATAAAATCTTGCAGTCTGGGATGTCCACATACAAGGAAATCAAGATGACACATGACTATACTAATATTGTACTGAAAAATGACATGTAGCCTCTTCCTTTCTTCGAAAATAAAAATTTATTGGCAGACACCAAAATATTAGTATTCAGTCTGTGAGACATACAGGATTGCTTATGCAGCTGTCACTGAACTCTTCAGACTGACTTGTGTAGGGCAGGGCTAATGCTATTAGCATAACACCATTTGCTGGTGATTTTGTCTGGCTAATTAACCATTAACAATAACAACAGATCAAGGTGGGGCACTTGGAGGTTAGTGAAGATGTCATTAAGTTTAAAATATAAGTCACTCAAAGACTAGATCTGAACATGTCATAAACATAATGTTGAGACAGTGGAGCGTTTCGAATGATGCTGTAATGTTCTAATGTGTTTAGCTAATTGCAGACAGTGAGCAAGCTTTCAACTGAAAGAATGTGTCATTAGCAAAGACTGGGAGATAAAAGCATTTTGTGTGTGTGTGTGTGAGCATGTGTGCGTGCATGTGTGTGTTTAGGCAAAGAGGTGGCGGTTTCGAGTGCTTTGACTCTGTGATGACATTGTGCTAAGGGTCGTAACATGTAAAAAACAATTATTACTTGCTCTTAAGAAACTGAGTACTCGTTTAGCTCAAAGCCTTTAGTTGGCTTGGTGCGGTGCGTCTACAAACTTGAAGTATCCACAACAGTAGCCAACTGTTTTCAAAACAGTGTAGCTTTTCCTTTAACAAGCTACTTCTTCCAACAAGTGGTAGTCTAGCATGATAAAAGTCACTTTGCCACTTAATTTAGGTTTCCTAAAGTCCTTTCTCTCATATGTATTTTTAGGAAGTATGATTAATTTGAGTGAATCGCTTCATTCAGACATGTTTAGTCCTTGCCCATCATTTAACTTTTTATAGTGAAATATTTAGTTAAAATTTGCTGTTCCGGTTTTCAACTTTTTTTTCTCCTTTTTTTCTTTTTCTTGTTGTATAGTGTAAATATCAGTGTTGGGGTGTTACTTACTTAAAGTAATGACACTACTAACTTAACTAAATTTTCAGTATAGCATTACAGCATTTCAGCTATTTTTACGACAGTTTACATGTAGCTTTTCCAGTAACAAACTACTTTTTTCAGCAAAGTGCTACATTGTGCCAATGCAGTAACTATAACTGAACCAGTTCAAATAAATAATTTAATGATTCACTGATTTGCCGATTCACTAGAGTGTGTTTTTTTTGTTTTACAGAATATTTATATAATATTTATACATTTATTTATGTTAAATGTTCAAATAAGATTAAGTTGTACCAAAGTCTTTCTAGCAAGTCAGTCCACTGGAAGCCATCTTTGGAACGCTCTTGAATGGAGAAAGACAGAAATCTCCAAAATGATTGGTCAAGAATACGATCCAAGAACATATTTCAAATCAGCAGTACAATCTGACAATTATAACCCCCCTAGATTTTCCTTGTGTCCCCCTGAAACTTTTGACACCCCCAATGCTGAAACACGATCAAGGCGGACCAACCCTAGCAAAATGATCAAAGAGGAGTAGAATGGGTGTACTAAGTTATAAACATTCATAAACAGTTATCACCCTAAAGACCAAAATACACTCCAAAGATCACATCCTTGTACAGAAAAAGTCATTTTAAGCAAGTCAAGACACTCCACACAGTCCAAGTCCATCTTTGGAACGGTCCCGGGCAGTTCCATTTATGAACATGCAACTCCTATCTACTTTAATGGGTAGCACCGAAATCTCCAAAATGGCTTGTGAAGATTATGATCAAAGAACATTTTTCAAATCAGCAGTAAAATCTGACAACAATTGTATCATAAATTGTGCTTCTTTACCTCAGATTATTCTTAACTAACACTATAGCTAACGCTATTTTCCCGGCTTGTCGAGCTTCTACATACACATGCACATTTTCAAGTTGACTGACAGGTGATGTTTATACAGTACATAAAAAGGTGATTGGCTCTTTTACCTATAAGGCGGGACTTCCTTTTCCATCCGTTGAATGATGGGCGTTCCATTTTCCACCATTTTCAAAGAAGTGACTCGTCTCTGCTAAATTGACTCCGGTACTGCCCCTACTTTAAGTTATGATTGACTTGTATCATGGACTGCTACAGTTTCAAAGTAGCTTCCCCAACACTGGTAAATATAACTTTAATGCTGTTACTCTAGTTAAGAAACTCATAGTTTTCGTGTCAGAAAAATACTGCTCAGTAAATACTTTGACTGTAAGAATAACTTTTGTTATCTGATTATGTATTTACAAAATTATGTAATTTTGCATATCCCTAATATAAACCCAACCCAGTCCCCTAATATTCACAGAGATTCACAGAAGATTACGAGTGAACCCGTGAATAATCATGCCCAGTATCCTTATCTACATGCAAAAGCGCGCTCAGCCCATTATACTGTGAGCTATGAGGGGGATTGAGTCTACAGGCATCCAGGCTCACTGGGGTGCTGGGAAGACACTGGTGGAATATGTTTGTTTGTCACATGTCGCACCACCTACCACCTACCACTGCTTTCATCGCCTTCAACCTATATTTGAATGGTAATGGGGATATTAGGAATACAGTCACAGACAAAAGATGAGACTGGAGGAATGCCAAAGTGTATGCAAGTAAGAGGGAGAGCAGGAAATGGTAGATTTTATTTGAATTTATATCAAATATTTACTATCCCATTAAGTTCTGAGAATTATATTAAATGACCAAGTTAAAATAATGAATAATTTAATAATTTATGATAATAATTTAATAAGAAAAATAATTATCCTTAAAAAAACGAAAACATTTTTGTTAAAAGGTGTAAGATTCAGAAACCCTTGTTATTAATGACACCTGTGGCCGTTTTGATTGAGTTCACAGATCAATCCTTATGGCACTATATTTCATATGCTTTGTAGTTATGTAAGCTTACCTGTCCAATAAGAACGCCAATTCAGGGTCGGTTTTGATCCCCAAAACTGAACGTAGGTCCCTCCAGGAATCAAATGCCCTGCTGATGTTCACTCTAGTTTTCAATCGACCACGATCACATTCCCGCTTTGCCAGATGGGATTCAGTATATAAATTATTATTTTTTTGGCTTACTCAGAGTTTGTGTATGAGTCTGTGTTGGGCTGGGAGCTGGACTTACTAGATTCCCTCTCTAAGATAATGTTACCTAGTGTTGCAGACTGCCTGTTGACATGGTAGAGAAGTGATTACTGAGGCAAGGCTTTTGGGAGTGCGCATAAATGTCACATCCTTTGGATTTTCCCGGCAAAAGCAAGCCGCTCCTTTGCATGAAAATCAGTCTGCAGGCTTTAGGCAACCTAGGAAGTCCAGGAAGGGCACATTTTTTAAGTTGCTAAAAACTAACAAGTGTAAAAACTGAAACTAAACTAAAATATATTTTCATGACTCAAAAACTAACTGCAATCAATTAAGAAGTATATCAAATAATTTTTATTTTATAGATGTGTATTCTCATTTAAAAACCTGTACAACATTTCTTTATTAAACAATGCAACTAAATACTGACAACAAAACAGCATACAATATGGCCATGATACATCTAACTGTGGTAAAGATATTTAAATAATATTAGTTAATTAGTTAGTTATATTAGTTAGTTAACGTTGGTAGCCTAGACACTACATTAAAAATAAACACTATATAGAATAACCTGAAAAACTCAAACTAAACTGAAAAAAGTAAACACTGAAATAAGCTAAAAGTAACAATCAAGAAAAGAAATCTGATGAAAAAACGAATTTGAAAGAACAAATTGAAAAGAAAATATAAAATAAAACTACACGAGAAATGAAACCTCTATTGAAGAAATGCCAGAGTGTGCATGAAAATAGCAGGTTTTATTTGGATACATTTTAAATGATTGCCGCCTCATTGGGTTTTGAAGATTTCAAGTAATTGAGACAAAGATTTGCATAATGATCAGAAAGCTCAATGATGTCAATGAATGGTGTGGAAAGGGCAGTTATGTAGTCTGACAGATGTACACTTGCTGTATTTCCTCCATGACCTCTCCATGGTTTCATACAAGATGAGAGGGATGAGTTTGATAGTGGAGAGACAGATTTATGTAAATGAAGATTACCATATTCCATGTTTATAAAGTAGCATCTAAACCTTCCCATCAATTCCAAGATTCCTGCAAGAGATTGCATTCATGCGCATTGTTTGGCTTAAGTATGGTTTTTAGGCCATAACTGTGCATCGATTAGGTATGTAGCATGTATGCCTGTTGTTAATCAAACTTTAGAACCATATGGTACATGGAAACATTGTCTTTACATTTTTCACAACATTCCGTTTGCTTTGCAAAATTAAATGTGGTGACCATTGTCACACCAGCTAATAAACATAAGGGCGAATTCACTGAACAGTTGCGCCACTTTCAGCACACAATCCTGTGTCTTATTCACTAACCACCTCCAGTCCAACTTGACCAAGCATTCAGAACCGACTTGCACGATGAGGAATTGCACCATGCTTGTTTTTGTTTTGGGTGTGTTTGAGCTGTTACCTGATTTGCATCAATCCTTCAGTGAATCAGGTGCTAAAACAATACAGAAAGCACATGCAATGAATTCTTAGTATATTCCCTCTATAGTATTTTCATTTAGTGTAACTTGACTAATTGATGTCCATAATCAAAAGATGTCATGTGAAAAGCAAACAACGTGCATGTCATCTCCGGCAAAAGTGTTCTCTACACGTATGGCACAAAAAGGCCAAAGTGAGACTCTCCAAAAAGCTGATAGATCAAGGAGACACAGCAGTGGCATGTGTGTTTCAATTTGACTTTCATATTCATGCTGTCTGTTGGCATTTCCTTTTGAGAATGGCAACGCATTGATAAGCATATCAGAATTATGCTTTGAATATGAAATCACGCATTAGAATTAATGCTACATGGTGAATGTTTCATAATCCTCAGACACCCTGATTGAAATGCACAAACTGTCGTTTAAAGAAAACATGAAGAGGCAGCTAATATAATCTATTGGAACTGTCATCTCTGTGTTGTTTTATAGTCCAAATTAACCCATCGTCATCTATAGTATTTCTACCCACATGATAATTGTTATCCAAATCCCCCCATAATCCTTAAATTTGTACATTATATCACATTTGTGGAGATAAGCAATGTTGTCACTTGAAAGCTGCTTCTTTTGATGGGCGCTTTGAAGTGAGACATGTTCGCAATTATACGTAAACGCTTCGATAATGTTTCTCTTATCAATAGGATGACTCAGTGCTGAAAAACTCAAACTAATTCAAAGCTCTTATTACAGTCCATGTTGGAGCTTACTGACTAAAAGTCACTTCAGCTCAGTGGTTCTCAACGTGATTTTGCTTTAGGATGCATATTTTACATTGGGCAGCGAGTGACGACCCAACACAGTACCAAAATTGCTTATTGTATTAAATGAATAAAAAAAAATCCTTAAAATCTACCATTGAAATTCAGTAATGTTATATTATTTGAAAATGAGGACACGTCATGCAACCTGTCCATGTTGTCATCCCAGAGGAAAACTTGTTCATAGGTTGTTCTTTCATAGCTAAGGAGGCGCAATGGAGTTCTCAGTCATGTGTCTTTTAAGTTTTAACTTTGTCTCAAAACTTACTCTTAAAAGGAGGAATAAGAATAGACACAAATGAGACAACAGTTGACATACCGCAACAGTATAGAGCTATGAAAATAATGTTAATTAGATTGCACAGATATTTTGGTTGAATTTAATGAGTAATGTTTGAGTTCCTTATGAAGTCTATTACTTTTGATGGGAGCATTGTCAAATCTGCAGCTTCATAAAAATAATGTGGCGATATTTTTGCAAAATTCTATTGCATGCTCAAGAAAACTGACCTCCCTACCCTGAACCTCATACCTAAGGAGCAGTCTCATAAAAAGCAAATGTGACTAACACAACTGCTTAAGAATTCATGGCATTTTGTGGTTCTTCTATGACACTTTCATCTCACATGTCAGCTTGCATGCTCTTCGGGACTCGTACCACACACCTTGGCATCAAAAGTGCTTCGCTCTATCAGTTGAGCTATACCGCACAATTTGAAAGTGCCCAAACAAGCTTGTAGATGTAGTCGGTTAGGTAATGCAAACTTTAAATGTATCACCTCATGCACTCTTTGTTGTTTTAGCACCTCTAGTGAATATTTCATCAGGACACAGCAGTGATATGTACAGCATACAACATTTAGTAAAAATGTAGGTATAGTAACATGAATCTATGAGACAAGGTTGCATACCTGAGCACAGTTTCAGACATCGTTCTCTGAATCGTTAAGAGATTACTGAGGTTTTTTCTCAGGAGAAAAATCTGAGAAGCAAGACTTCAGCAAAAGGATAAACAAACAAGATTTTTAAGAACCTCATTTGTGATTTTTTCTTTGCTACCTAATTTGGATCTGCTTATTTGGCTAGCTTTTCACTTTTATCAAGTGACAGCCAAATTCGCACCAATAAACCCTAGAGTTTCAATTGACGCACAGCCTTTGACCTCAACAATAAAAGAAGTGTTTTCTCCTCCCTATTTAAAGTTGCCGAGATTATTTATTTTGCAAGCCTCCCTATACACATTATGGTTAATTGGATTATATTTGCATTTCACATTGTTTTTTTCCCTCCTTCTGTATTTGACTCTTTTAAAACAGGCTTTTGGCCCATTTTTGTGTCATAACCCACAAGGTAAGAATCACAGTTTAAAGGGATAGTTCACCCAAAAATGACAATTACTCACCCTCATACCATCCCAGATGTGTATGACTTTATTTCTTCTGCAGAAGTGAATAGGTGCCAAAATTCTGAAGCTACAAAGTCCATATAAAGGGAGCATAATAGTAATCCATAAGACTTCAGTGGTTAAATCCATGTGTTCAGACATGATATGATCGGTGTTGGTGAGAAACAGACAGGGTGGGGAGAGTTACTTTGTTATGTATTCTACTACAGATTACAGAATACATGCTGTAAAATGTAATTTGTAATGTATTTCATTATATTACTCAAGGTCAGTAAAGTATTCTAAATACTTTGGATTACTTCTTCATTACTGGTAGATTTTTTCACTTGTTTTGACTATAAAAACTAATTGACATTACAGTAAGACAAAATACACATGTTAAAAATACATTCTCTGAAAAACATATCTTATGCAGTGTTGTTTCTAAAACAAGATCAATCTAATTTATCTTGTTTTAAGGATTTTTAGATATTTTTACAGGATAACAATACAAAAATTGTTATCAAGAATATGATTTTTGCCCTAATATCAAAGGTTTTACTAGAAAAAAATAAATTGTGATCCAACATGAATTTTCTTGATAACAAATATGATTGTGCCTGGTAACCTTTGCATGTAAAATGGCTAGAAATAGCATTTTAGCTTAGCATAAAGCTGACAATTTACACAAGGTTTATTTCTATTTCTTGTACTCCAAACTTAATTCAAACTTACTTCTGTGTCTGCTCATACACATCATATGAAAGAGTTTCACCACTGCTGAAACGCTCTTTGGATTGCATCATAATATGCATGCATTATATGTATAAATGTTTTCCATCTGAAAGGGGGTGATATGCATGAAGAATGTGAAAATGAATTAAATATTGATCCGTTTCTCAATACCATCTATCATATTACTTCTGCAGATGTTGATTTAACCAGAGTTGTCTGGAGTACTTTTATATTGCCCTTATGTGGATTTTGTAGCTTAAAAATGTTGGCACCCATTCACTTTGTATTGAATGGACCTACAGAGCTGAGACATTCTTCTAAAAATGTTTGTTTGAGCTCTGCAGAAGAAAGAAGTCATATATATCTGGGATGGCATGAGGGTGACTAAATGATGAGAGAATGTAATTTTTTTGGTGAACTAAACCTTTAAGCTTACCCTGCTGCATGAATTTCCATGCTGATGCAGGCTGGTTTATGTTGGTTTTGCTGGTGAAGTTGGTTGGACTAGCATGGTGAAATTGGTCAAGCTAGTTAAAAAGCCTAGTGGGGATCCAAAACACAACATACTGTATTTTGGTGACCAACAACGCTGGTCTGTTCAACAAGGTAGTCAGTCAGTTGCAAACCTCCAGAAGCTTGTTGCCTCTGCTAGAGCATTCGTCAAGTATTTTTTTCGTTGGTATTGTTATGTCAGTTTTGCTGTCGTAATTGAAACTGTGCTCTCACCACAGGGTAGTCGTGATAATGAACATAATTAATTAAGTACAAATTAAGGAGACATACCCCCAAAGATCAGACCCTTGAGAAACAGGGGAGGAGAGTTTGGGTTACGCTTAGTAATCTAAACCGCATTCTTGTTTGGTTTTAAGTCATTAAATTACAGTAATTACTAATTTCTTATTCGTTCTCGCAACTCACCAGAGGCAACCGTGAGTTTTAATAAAGGAACGTGCCTGAATAACAAACATTGCGAAGTGGCAAGAGAAAAGGAGAAGGGAGCTTTGTAATTGTGTGAAGTAATTCAAAAGTGCATTAATAAAACAATACAGAAACATTCTGAAATCGCTTGAGATAAAGCACATTTGCATAATTCATTACGATTAATCAGACAGCAACACATTTAGTTCTTGGAGCAGAGGGCAAACATGAGAAGACCATTCCCTGGAAAGCCCTCTTTAATCTACAAACAATGATGTAAATCTAGGCTTCGATACTGGCATTAACCTCTCTGCACTTTATAACCCCATTAGTGTTTAAACAAACCTTCAGAGGTTCTAATATTGCATTAATAATGAACAATTTCCTAATGTGAATCCTAAGAGCATTTTTGTATTATTTCTTCAAACTAATCAAAAGAAGTTGGAAGAAAATGATGACTATCCCTCTGTTCACAAGCTGCCTACCTAGCAATGTTGTGAAATGTACTTTGAAACTGTAGCTTACCAAGCTACAAGCTATCAGTTTTGTGGCGTAGCTAACTAAATGTAGCAATGCTACTAATTTGACTGCATTTCTGGTAGCATGACAGTAGTTCAGCTAATGTCACTATAGTGAAGCTTTTAACAATCTACATTTTCCAACAAATAGCTCTGTAGTGTTTAAAAAATGCGACATGAGTTACGTTACATGCAAAAACAGCAATGGGTCTGAGGGAGTAATCACTCTCATAAGCCGCCACCCCCTTTCTCTCTCTCTCTCTCTCTCTCTCTCTCTCTCTCTCTTTCTTTCTTTCAAATATAGCCAGGGGAAATTAAAATAATTTAAGTGAATTGGGTCTTTTAGACAGCTCCTATAAATGAACTGGTTAAAATAAATGATTCACAAAAATTTAGCGTGGGAATTCCAATTTGTTTTAGTGAGTCAGTTCGTTCTGAGGGGTTAAATGAACTAGTTTGCATACATGATTCACACATTCACTTTAGCCCCACGCAGCCTTAAAGACACTGTCAGTGATTTGCTACTGTTCATCACTATATTTTTACTTGGGTTTATAATAGTTAAGAAAATAATATAATGTAAATATAATATTAAATAAAAAATGTTTTATAATACAAAATGTTAGTTTTATATTCAGTATATATTTATTAATATAATAAATGTATGAAGTTCAATTTATATATAATTTTTAAATGTCTAAAAATTACTATGTATAATTATTTCATCATTATATATTGAATTATTGTTATATGAGGGGCTTTCTCAGCAAATATTTGTATATGCGATTAATCGCGATTAATTCATCGGGACATCATGTAATTAATTTGATTACAAATTGTAATCGATTGACAGCCCTATTAAAAATATCTCCTTTTGTGATCCAAAAATAACAGTACAGGGGTTAGGAACAACATGAAGGTGAGTAGATATTAAACTTTCTTTTTAAGAAAAAAGAGGGGGGGGGGGTGAATTGTTGCTTTGAAAGTAAGAAACTATGAACAGTAGTGTTTGTTACTACTTTTTGGAACAATCCAACAACTTCATATTTGTTTTTTCTTTTGGCTTCCGAGGCAGAAAATATTTTATTAAGGCATAAAATGAAATGGAGAGATGACTATTATAAGAAACAACAGATATCTCAAGGACCGGCTTTTGTAGGGTAATGCCCTTTAAGAAATCGGTGGGCAAATAGCAGAGTTTCATCTTACACAAACACCATCTGGTGGGCTTGTCGAGGCTGCTCCTTGACAAGATGAATTAGTTTGAAATACTGTCAGATACATAGAACAAAATTAGATTTTCCAGTTACTAATGAAACCTGACAGAGTTTAATAAAAAAAGCAATGGAGAACACTTGAGTTGAATGGGTAAAAAATTCGCCCCCAAGAACTTTGGCATCACGTTGATTTAATTGCCCAACAAACTCACTTTTCAATATCCAGATAGTTTTCATCTTCAAATTGTGTTTTGTAACTTGGTTTAAGGCAAATGTATTTTTCAAAGTTATTTTTGAGTGTTGTTGTGTTGCGTGTTTCTGGCTAGGAGTTGTTCGTTTAGTAGAGGGCACTGTTTCATGGGTTACTTTACTGTGACTTGAAGCAAAATATAATTCTCCAAAGTAAGACATTTCAGTCGAAACAGACTTATTAAAGTTTTTGTCTTCAATTGAAACCTCATCTGACTCTCTGCATTTTTTTTTCTTTTCTCCCCTCTTTCTTTCAATGACTCATATGTTGTTTTATGAGTCTAGACTGTAATAAAACTAATCTCTCAAAGTGACAAAAACACTGTTGTTCCAAACCCATATGAATTACCTTTTCCATGGAACTCAAAATAAGATTTTAGAAAGTATGTTAGTCTACAGTAAGTCACCATTCACTTTCATTGCTTCTTTTTCCACACTATGAAAGTGAATGTTGACTGAGGCTGTCATTCTGACTAACATCTCCTTTTGTGTTCCACAGAAGAAAGGAAGATAAAAATATTTTTGTCTCTTGTTCTTGAACAGACTAAACATGCTATTGTTTACACTGTTAAGAACGTCTAGCAAAGTATCTTTGCTGAAAAGGCAATAAAGATTTTGTGACCCACATTATATTAGGTGGCCTTAACTACTATGTACTGAACATTTGCTACAATGTACTTATTATGAACAGCCGTGGCCAAAAGTATTGGCAGTGACATACATTTTGTGTCTGCTGCTTCAGTATTTGTAGATAATTTTTTCACATGTTTCTATGGTATACTGGAAAACAATGATAAGCGTTTCATACATTTAACAGGCTTTTATTGGCAAAAACACAAAATTTATGCAAAGAGTCAATATTGACAGTGTTGACCCTTGTTCTTCATAACCACTGCAATTTGCTCTGGCATGTTGGATATCAGCTTCTGGGCTAAATACTGACTGATGGCGATCCATTCTTGCCTTATTAGTGCTTGGAATTGATCACAATTTGTGGTTTTCTGTTTGTCCACTCGCCTTTTGAGGATTGACCACAGGTTCTCAATGGGATTAAGATCCAGGGAGTTGCCTGGCCACGGATCCAAGATTTCAATGTAATGATCTCCGAGCTACTTCATTATCACTCTTGCCTTGTGACATGGTGCTCCATCATGCTGGAAAATGCACGGATCATCACCAAATTTCTCCTGGATGGTTGGGAGAAGTTGCTCTTGCAGGACGTTTTGATACCATTCTTTATTCATGGCAGTGTTTTTGGGCAGAATTGTGAGAGAGCCCACTCCCTTGGATGAAAAGCAACCCCACACATGGATGGTCTCAGGATGCTTCACTGTTGGCACGACACAGGACTCATGGACTTTTTCTTCTCTGGACTAATGATTTTCCAGATGTCCCAAACAGTCAAAAAGGGGCTTCATCAGGGAAAATAACTTTGTACCAGTCTTCTGCTGTCAAGTCCTTGTACTTCCTGCAAAATTTCAGTCTGTCCTTGATGTTTTTTCTTGGAGAGAAGTGGATTCTTTGCTGCCCTTCTTGACACCAGGACATTGTCCAAAAGTCTTCGCCTCACTGTGCATGCAGATGCACTCACACCAACCTGCTGCCAATATTGAGCAAGCTCTGCACTTGTGGTGACTTGCTGGACACACTAGTACGTCCTGAAGCCTTCTTCACTGCAGTTGAACCTCTCTCCTTGAAGTTCTTGATGATCCGGTAAATGGTTCTTTCAAGTGCAATATTCTTTGAAGCAATTTCCTTGCATGTGAGGCCATTTTGATGCAAAGTGATGATGGCTAAATTGCGAAAAAGAACACAATGATTGGAAGCACTTCTTTCCTCCTTTTATAGCAATCAGTCTGCTCTTATAATCCAATCAGAATGATAGAGTGATTTCCCCTGACTAGAACTTGTTCACACTTTCCCAGGTGCTGCTGATATGATTAGTGAAATGATGTTAGCTGGTCATTTTGTGCCAGGGACAAAAAACAGTGAAATTTGGGGTTTTGTGATAAAGTTACATTTAAAACATTTAAAATGCATCTGAGCACTCTGCACAATAATCTAGAAACAATGTGAATCAACACCACGACAACTGAAGCAGAAAACTTTGCGAAACACCAAATATACGTCACTGCCAATACTGTTGGCCACGGCTGTACATACATGATGTTGCATTGCTATTACATTTAAAGTACTTGCATTTAATTACGTTTGTAGTTACACTATTAACTTCATCCCTAACCCAACCCTTACCCCAAAACCTAACTCTAACCTCTAATCATAACCCTAGCCTTACCCTTACTCCTAAACCTAACCGTACCTCAACCTCAGCCGCAGCAAATGTGGAAATTTTGTAGAACAACATGTAGTTACACAGTAAATACATAGTCCTGTATGTATTTAATGTTAGTACATAGTAGTTAAGGCCACCTAATATAAAGTGTGACCGATTTTTGTCTCTTTTTTCTTCTCATGATTGGAAATGGTGTGTTATTACTAAGTTTCGAGGCTTCCATCAGGTGTGTATATACATAGGCAGTATTTTAAAGGAATATATCAAGTTCAATACAAGTTAAGCTCAATCAACAGCATTTAAAGCATAATGTTGACTACAACAAAAATGCATTTCATCTCGTCCCTCAATTTCTTTAAAAAAGCAAAAAAACATTTTACAGTGAGGCACTCACTATGGAAATAAATGGGTGCAACCAGCAATATTCACTGTTTCAAAAGTATAGCCACAAGACGTGAACAATATGCAAGTGAAAATTATTTTAGTGTTATAAAATCGCTTACCAATTCAGTGTAAATTTGTATCAAATTTCTTCCAACTTTGATGCCATGACAATCATAATACTTTTTTTGTGGCAATCAATATTATGCCGTAAATGCTGTCAATTGAGCTGAACTTGTATTGAACATAGAATATTACTTTATACCATCATTTGGGCACTCCAAACACAAAGGCTGTTCCACAATGTATTTTCTAAGATACCTCATATTAGACAAGTTTTTATATGCATATATCCTTTGCCGAGAAGTAAACCCTATGCATAACAACCAAAAAAAGAAACAAAGAAATGAAAGAAAAACGAAGATGGCAGATGAATCGAGAGAAATATCTATTCTAAATAGACTTAAAATGCATCCCAAATCACATGCTTATGTACTATTCTATGACATATTGTAGTGTAAGTAAAAACAGTAATATGTTCACACTGAAATTGCAATAGAAATAAGGAAACTACGAGTACCCAGATGATGTACTTCAATCAAAATGTGAAATGTTGGACACTTTGGAGTAACTAAATAAATCTAATTAAAAAATGTAATCACAGCTTTAATATATTGTACATTATAGTGTATGTAATGTATATTGGTGGATCATCTTTAGCTTATAAAAATACTAGGGCTGTTGATTTAACGCGTTAATTCAGTGCGATTAATCTGACTAAAAATAACACGTTAAAATCATTTACGCAATTAATCACAATGCCCGCACTGATATGGAAGATTCCTGAGAAATGCAAGCTTGTAGTACCACCTGTTTACTCCAGAGGGCAGTAAGTGAAATTTCAGCTGTGTGGCAACGCGCAGTTTATACAGTGATGAAAAACAACCTTGAGCAGCAGAACAACACAGACATGCGTTACGTTCTTGCGTTCCAAACACTTGATGGAGCGCAAATCCGAACTAGGAAATCTCAAGATGTGTTCTAAGTATTAAACTATATTTAACTTTACACAGTGACCTAAAAATGTTATTTTTATGACGCAATGCACCCAAGACGCTACACAAGCATGTCTGATGCAGGTGTAAATTGACGGTCCTTAAACAAGCCCTCATAATAAATCTCGAACTGATTGACAATTTCACTTGTGAAATGGATTGCTGTGAACTGTGTGCCAATGATTGACTTATGTTCAATAATATGGTAGTAAACAATACATTGTATTCTAAAGCCGCTTTTTGTATTGTCTTATCAATGATTAACTCTTCTGCAACAAGAATGTAATGCATTTTAATTATCTGAATATTTTTATTATATATATATATATATATATATATATATATATATATATATATATATATATATATATATATATATATATTTAAAGATAAATATGTATCATTATTTCATCATTATATATTGAATTATATTTATAGGAGGGGCTTTCTCAGCAAATATTTGTATATGCGATTAAATGCAATTAATCACGATTAATTAATCGGGACACCATGTAATTAATTAAATTAAAAAATGTAATCGACTGCCAGCCCTAAAAAATACCAACATCAAACTATTGAAATCAATTGTGAGTTGAGTCATCAAAGAGCATTCCAATATGTTACATCTGATGTTCCATTTCAGCTAGGACACTACCTTAGAAAGCAGCTCCCTATGTGGACTGCAGAAATTGAATCTACTAACAAGGTATTAGAACAGAGACATACTATAGTTTCCTTGGTAGGGTTGCATCAGCTGTTTGTAAGGTCTTACTTAAGTTGGGATGTAAATTTCACACTAAGATCTTACTAACTACTAATAAGTTTGTAGTTTTGCACGACACAGTGCTTAATTTGGTTGCACCACCTGTTCTTAAGGCAAGACTTAACTAGTAGGTCATTAGCTCTCCGTAAAGCGCAGTCACATACTGTAATTTGATGTTTACTTTTTTTGTGTATTGATCCAATAAGCAGCCTTCAGATTTGTACACAGAGGTATTAGAAAGCCATGAACTTCAATTTGATCTTGTTACGGTTGATGTTCAAACCTCGTTTGCTCACGTAACTGTCAACTGTAATAAATGATATACTAAAATATATGTAATAAAAGTAGATTTGATTAATAGGATATTTGCCTTGTGTAAATAACAATATACAGGAACTGTATCTAAAATAAATAAGGGGGATAAATAAATACTAATACAATAGGCTGGAAAAAAAACAAACATTTATCCATTTTAATATCCTATATATATTTTGAATGTGTTGAAACATGACACAGATGCACCCTGAAAACTGCACCGTTAGAACGGTTTCATGCTTAAAAGTAAAAAAAAGTTCTCTCTCATAAATGTAAATGAGTGTAAATGTCAACATCATACTGTATGTCAAAATGATTGATGCCTGTGACACAAAACATGAGCTCATTGATGTCATAAAATATCAGTCTGCTTTATTATTCTATCCTTTATTCCTGGTCGGACGCTTCCGTAAATATTTAGTTTATACGTAGGGTTACGTCCTACCTAAATTTAAAGGTGCACTGCTCAAATATTTAGTAGTGTGTAAATTGTGACTTAGTGCCCATTTACGCCACAGCTAGGCTAACTTATGCACAGCTGGTGCAACCGGCCCCTTAAGCTTAGATTTAGAAATAGTAGACAGTCTGTAATGTGCTGTACATTGTTGCCCAATTTGTGCGTCCACAACACCAACTGTCACATACTGTTTGTGAATAAAACCCTTGAATGCCTTCAAATACTCTTTTCCTGCTCAATTCTTTCCTATCAGCCTTATTTCCACCAGTAATGAATGCAGTGTTTCGTGAGGTTTCTTTATGCGGCGGTGCCTGAGGAAGTTATCCTCTATACCTCATTCTCTGCTCCCTCTCTGCACTGCTTCAATACCCAGGGGTCATGTGAGCAGGCAGAAGTTATTTGAAAAGGAAATTATCTTTTGTGATTCTTACCAAAAGAGATGGCAAGCGAGAACGCAAATGAGGAGGGGAGATGGCGTGCTGGAGAAAGGGAGAGCAAAAATACTTTCTTTCTTAACCTGTGAACAGGTTAATGGGAGCTACTGCTGGAATGTGTTGATACCAATCTGCTCTCTGAGAGAGAGAGAGAGAGAGAGAGAGAGAGAATGACTATTTGATGGCTTCCCAAAAGCTTCTTTCTCCTTGGCCCCATTTCTTTGCATTTATTTATTTATTTTTGCTGCTGTGGTGAATAGCTTCTTGGGGAGAGTGCCAATTTTGCCTAATGGGCAAGTTTCCATAAGGTGGGTCAGAGCATTGATAGCAAGGCTGATGAGTTGGCAGGGAAGGTGAGTGTTCTCGTTTGACAAGCTGCTCATTATAAGGCTCCCACAAGAGAGGATGTTGATGTACCGTGTGAGGAAGGTGGAATGCTGGGATGAGACTTTGATGACTGTCAAACATGCAAAGTATGCAGTCTCCTTAATGACACTGGTGTCTACATCTTACTTGTCAAGATATTTATAAATAAATATATTTATGAGTTTGAAATGTCTTTGAGAATCCTGCTTAGTCATTATTATAGCAATGGAATGACCCTCTCACAAATATTGGAAGAGAACCTACTGCATTTTAGCATTTAAAGGGATAGTTCAACCAAAATTCAATTCACAACAAATTATGTGACTGTGGTGAAACTTTTGCAAAATTATATTATGTGGTTCATACATTTATTGCACAAGTTCTGAGGTAAATTATCTACTGTGTGGCGCTAAAATCAAGTTTTAAATCAACCAAATGGACCTCTCTACCTAACCAATCATTTCTTAAAATGCAAATGTGATGTGAAAAACATAATTGCTAAAGGAAACACTTTTTGTGGTGCTTCTATTACACTTTTGGCTCCTGTGTCATCTCACTTGCATTTCAGGACACATACAGGTCTTTTGCATTGCAATTGCAATGCTCTCAGTTGAGCTACTGCTCAAATTGATTATGCTCAAACCAGCTTATAAAAGTAGTTGGTTATGTAATGTATATATTTACATTTATGCATTTGGCAGACACTTTTATCCAAAGCGACTTACAGTGCAATTATTACAGGGACAATCCCCCCGGAGCAACCTGGAGTTAAGTGCCTTGCTCAAGGACACAATGGTGGTGGCTGTGGGGTTCGAACCAGAGACCTTCTGATTAACAGCCCTGTGCTTTAGCCACTACGCCACCACCACTCCATATGTTAAAATGAATTGCTAAAGGAAACAGGGTGAAAAGTGTTTATGAACTGATAATCTACCATTTTTCGTGTGATTTGTTGGAAAGTACTGCAAATAAGAATTGTTGTTGTTGTAGTGCTTCTAGTGTATAATGTATGCTATATAGCCAATTCTTGATCTCCTGACATAGGCCAATAATTAAAATAGCACAGGTGGAACACAAGAATGCATCCTGTGTTAACAGACCCTTAAAGTAGTCCATACTGTAGAATGTACAGTATATTCCATGTGATTGCTTGGTGTTAGGCACAGACCACAATTTAAGTTGTGATTTCCTGAAAACTGAACCACATAACTAGGAAATTATGACAGAATATCCCTTATTATAATGTTTTTGCTTCTGTCAATTATTAACCCATTATTTTCTGTTATTCTCCTCTAAATTTGTCAAAGAAAGAGACAACATCCCAAAAATGTAATTATGAAAGATTCACTCTCTAGAAGAACTCATTCATTTCATTCCATTCCGTCCCCATCCCCGTCCCCGTCCCCCTCCCCAACGCCAAACATCTCTTATTGGTTCCACATAAGAAAGTCATACCTGTTACGAGCAACATGAAGGTCAGTAAATAATAATATAATTTACATTTTGGGGTGATTATCCCTTAACAGCACAGGTCATCTAATTCCTTAAACTTGCACCTCACATACACAAGACGTTGTGACACAATGCAGAATGTGCTTGATCGGTATTCGTTACCATAATCACTGTCAAGTCCCCCAACAGGGAACGCAGCACAATTCATCATCTGAAGCAATAAAGGCTACGGCACCCACCAAAGGCCAGAGGCTTATTCAAAGTCTCAAAGCCCTCTGAGTTTGGAGGAACCTTCCAGAACAGATGCTCCTAACTAATTACGTGTTGTAGTGCAGTACCCAAATGCCCACTGCTGCCTTCTTGTGAGAGACCTGGTCATCCATGTCTCATATGCTGTCTCCGGTTACCGGAGGGCACACCCCTCCATCTGTGTTGGACGAGACGAGTGCCAGCGGAGGTAGCGAGCCTAGCCAAACGAGTGCAGCATGGGTTTCTCCTTAATCCCAGGGCCCTTGGTGGTGAGAAGGGGCTTGCTGTTAACATTCATGGGTAATTAGCAAATTAGATTTCAATGCCTGGAGCAGCAAACATACTGTCGGCACCTCCTACTTCTCATCAACAACATGTTTTCTTGTTGTGACATTGGGTTAGTGTCATAACAGAATTTTGCACGCACTGTATATTACATAAACAACAAAAATTCAAATTGTATAAATTCAGTTTTCTTGACCCATTGCTATTAATCAAGGATATTAAAAACCCAAAGTGCAATCAAACTTGATCTGTAATCAATAATCATCTACAAGTCAATCAACAACTGATTACATCGCAATTGACTGAAATAAAGCTGGATGGTCTCTGGTTTACTTCAGCTTAAAGGAATATTTCGGCTTTAATACAAGTTATTCTCATTTAACAGCATTTGAGGCTTAATGCAGAATGCCACAAAAAATTTAAATAAATACAAATGAAAAAAAAAATTTTCCACTTGCTTATTGGAAAAAAAGTGGTTACATTAAAGCAGTTACAATGGAAGTGAAAGGAGCAGTCTATAAAGGTTTTTGTCATTGTAAGTGCCTTACTGTAACCAACATGTTTGCTCTTTTTAACAAACGAGGTGCAAGTTAATTTATTTTATTTTGCGGTAATAAACATTATGCCACAAATGCTGACTATTGAGCTTAACATGCATGGAATAATTACTTTAAGACATTTAAGAGGGCATCAAATGTAAGCACCTTTACAAAAATATCCCAATTTTGCCAAGATTTACTGTACCTAAATAACCATTTCATTCAAATGTTGACTAATTTTAATACATGTTTAATAAGAATTAAAAATAACCATTACATTTAAATGCTTCAAATACAGCTAAATAACGTGCTGCTTTTAAAACGCTATGAATTCACTTTACGACTACATTTTTATTTCTTTGATGACATATATCCATGTTTACGATTTCAAAATCTTGAACTAAAATGTTATTGTGGAGTTTTGGTTGCTACATCCTACACAACAGGGCTATTTTTGTGGCACACTTTATTTTACACTCGGCACCCCATTACATTGCAGGGTCTTGTTTGCGAAAAGCATCGGAAGCCTAAGTAGATTGTAGAATCCATCTTATCATTCCTCTTAGTTTTACAGCCCGTTTCCCGAAGCCATCATAATTCCAAGTAGTACTTGAAAATTGTTGTCATTTTATGAGTGCTCTGGAGTAATTATCCATCATGAGAGCATCGAAAGGACACAGACTTGTGCAAACACCTGCAGGACAATCAGGAAATTACACGTAATACAGTTGAATTGCCAATAGCTTCACTTTATGCTGAGAATTTAATATCAGGATATATAATTCACATTTGATTTATTTTATTTTAACCGACAAGGCTAATTATAATAATAATAATTATAATAATAATATTAATAATGTTTAAAATGGTTAGTCAATATTGGATGAACAGATAATTGAATTAGTAAAGTAAACATATAGCCTTAAGTTATTTGTGGACTGGTTGGTAAAAAAAAAGTGGTGGCAAGATTGTTGCAGACAGCTTTATAATTTAAAATCAGAGAGAGAGAAGAAAAAAAGTAAATAAATTGCTGCTGTGCATGAAAATCTTCCGAATATTGGCTTATCATCCCTGCCTCCTCTTCCTCATTGACACCCAAGGACACTCTCACCCGCACCACACATTGTGTAGCTCCGCACATGTTATGTAGCATTTCTGTTAGCGTTAGCACTTTTGGGAGTGAAGAGCAGTTCTCCCTTTGACTGGTGAATGTCCCTAAAGCGCAGCACCCACAAGTCTCCTTATTTTGCACTCTGCAATAATGGGGAATCTCGTTATAATCAATTAATGATTTTCATTGGCTGGACCATCCACGCAGCCTCCGCTGTCTTTATTGATCCAGGAAGTTTTCATCTCGATCCACAGAGCAATTTGTGAAAAGAAAATATTATAAATGCACACCTGATGAACGAAGCAATGATTGTGTGGAAAAGATTGTTCTACACAAAATTATTGCAAAAAAGCAACAAAAAAAACCCAATTATGTTATTATTTAGGTTGAATATTTAAGTATCTTTGAACATTTCCAGTAAAGTAAATAATAAATGTTTATAAAGTTACGCACATATATAAAGAAGTTACAATGAAGAACGTTACTATATGATCACATTTCAACACCACACACGGACAGCAACTCTCTTAAGTAGCATTTAAAGAGTGTCCTTGCGCATACATGATAAGTGCAGTGTTAGGAAACGCATATAAAGAATAAAGAGCGTTTGTAAAATCGCTAACCGCTAAGCTTTAAGTTATTGGGAAATGAGGCCCAGGCAAATTATGTGTTAGCAACACACTGTTAAAGGAATAGTACACCCAAAAGTGAAAATTCTATCATTATTTACCATATGAATTTCTTTCTTCTGTGGATCACAAAAAGTAAACCTTTATTTTTTGTGTTCCACAAAAGAAAGTCATACCGTAAATAAAGATAGAATTTTCACTTTTCACATCACAGGTTTTGTTTACCATAGAATGCAAGAGAAGTGCTAGTGTGCTTTACCTAATGAAAGAAACTTGCAAATGTCAGGCACAGACAGCCCTTATGTGGCTCCTTAAGTTTGGAGCAGCCTGCAAAATAAACGAACTAAATGTGTAGTGTAGTCTCAGAGATCTCTAAGAAGAGAAGTCTGAATTTAAACCTAACACCAATTCTCTCTGCTCTTAACACTCATCTCTCTGCTGAGGTTGTTAGCTCACTTAAAAATGTGAATAATTTAAGAACATTTTACATCATTTACATCCCCAGAAGCTCGAAAGAGCTGGTGGGCTCATATGCATATGTGTGTTTAATTAAAAAAAAAGAAAAGATAATGAGCAAAAGCGAGGGGGATGGGAGAACTATATAAAACAAACTGTGGACTGTGTGGATATCAGTTTGTGTGTAGTCTTTCATAGACAGACATTTAATTAAACGGCGAAAGGTTTGATCCATATTACAGCTGACTGACATGTAAAGTGGCCAATCGTAGTTTGTATTGTTTAGACATGGAATTTAGGGGTGGTGTTATCTAAGTTAATTATAGCCTACCATAATAATAGACTGTCACTGAATTGCTGAAATAATAATGCAAAAAAATGCAGGCACAGCAATATCCATGATTGTTTGTAGATGGACTGATTAAAACAAAATTTAATTGTGTGTCTACTCCTGGAATTTGCAATAAGCCAACCAATCAGATTAGAGATTATTAAAATGAGAAATCGTTTAGCAGTTTTGAATATAATATCCATCTAACGGTTAGTGACCAGACTGTAGGCATGCTATCAGAGGCTGAGACTAATGTGTGTGTACAAAGGTTACGTAGCCCAAAGCTAATGGTATCCAAAACGTCCAAAGACAAGGTTCAAATAAGGGTGGAGGCATTTCACAACATGAGATTAAGTGCTGTATAAAATGGCCAATTTGACTTTAGCAGTATTATAGGGTCAGAGGTCATGAGAATGCCAGCAGACATGTTTTTGTGATTACATTAATATTTGGAGCCTCTAACTCTGTGATGTTTTAAAGTGTAGCTTAGTGCCTGCAAAAGAGGTTTGAGTGTACCTTATGTTTTTTTTTTGCAGTTTTCTCTAATAGGGTACAAAATAGGGCATTTAAGCCTTTTTATAAATTAAGTATTTTCTTCTGAGACTGACCTTCAGAAAATGCTATTTGTAAACCTCTAGAGGTCTACTAAATATCATGTGAGGTTTTGAGGTTTTTCAATCCTGTTATTAAAATTTGGGATACGTCTTAATACAATAATCTAGCAATTAACATACAATTTAAAATAAAATATAAAATGTAATAAAAAAAAGAAAAATATGCAATATAATTTTTTTTTAAATTAAATTAAACAATTTTATTTTAATAAAAAAAATTAACAAAGTAAAACTTTGTATTAAATGTCTTTCTCACATTTACTTCTATAACAGGGTTGCTTGCTGTCGAGCATGATGACTGATATACATTTTAAGAAAAATAGAAGATTATTTACTTTTTTATTATTTACTTTTACTTTATTATTTGACTGACCTGGGGTTTTGGTTAAAGATCGATTTGTAATAGCGCCACCAAACGGAATTGCAAAATTAAAAAAAATTATTCAAATAACTATCTGATTACACCATCTCTAATTAGTTTCATTCCCAAGGGATCAATTACTTCCACTTGTGCAAGAGCCCAGTTCGTCAGTCTACAGATGCAAAAGCAGCCTCTAACCTTACAGATGTACATGGCAGGTAAGCCCAGGACACTCTCATAAGGGAGGCATTTAACCGTGATAAACCAATATGTTTTATTATACTTACAAATATATAAGAGTACTTGCGTAACACAATTTTATCAGTATTTTAGATAACCCAACCCATTCCTAAATCTTTCCAATTATCAGCAATATAAATCATGTTACAGACAGATAAATTCAGTCACAACATTTGATGTACATTACACAATTATATAGATATGTTTGAGCACCCAACTCCACCCCTAAACCTAAACCTAACCAATTGTCAACAAAATAAAAGATGCACCAAGCAGATAAAGTACAATGTAAATGACAAAAAAGTACTATAATAGTATTCCAAATCATAAAATTTACATTATGTGAGCAACAGTGTAAAATTGAAGGTTTTAATTGCTGAATATCACCCCCCCTATTTAAAAGCACTGATCTCACAGTGAAATAGGATAAGGTAGGTTGACTTTTCTTTAGCTGAAATTGGTCTGTGCTTACTTGCTTGTTAGTTGGCTGATGAAGGCTGTTGTTGGCAATTCATTGATAGTCTATGTATTCCATTTCAAGAGAGTAGTCCATCAATGAACAAAGGTGATGCAGGCAGAGTTCAGTAAGTTCCATCGCAGTTCACACTGGCAGGTAATTTCAGTGAGGTTTGGTGTGGTCCAAGGTTCAGGCAATGGCATATGAAGTATCCAATGTCTGACAGTTGGAGTTGGAATCAGTTCCTCCTCTGAAGTACATCGTAAAAGACTGAATTGATGACGACTAACACCGGCTGTAGTTTGTCGTCATCACTCAGTGACACGTAGCAGTTGAGTCCAACACCAAGCAGGAACGGAGCTGGATCTGGCAAGCTCTGGTAACCTCAGGAAATAAATCCTGAGGTTGAGACAGGGGAACAAATAGAACAATATTAGCGTAGATGCCATTCAATTTATTGCAGAGTTATAGATTATGAGAAATGTTTCTGAGAATTGTTTCTGGTTCCGGCAGACCTAACTAAAGCAGCCTAATTGTGGGTTGGAGGATAAATTAAGTGTATGCCTGGCTAAATATATGAGTCTTTAGTCTAGACTTAAACTGAGTGAGTGTGTCTGCATCTCGAACAGAGTTAAGGAGGCTATTCCATATTTTTAGAGCCAAATAGGAAAAGGATCTACCTCATTTTGATATTCTAGGAACTATTAACAGGCCAGAATTTGCGTAATGAACATGATGGAATATAGCATGACAGGAGGTCACTTAAGTACTGTGGAGCTAGACCATTCAAAGCTTTGAATTTGGAATGAACAGAATTGTAAAATTAATATGAACTTTAAAAGGTAGCCAATGTAATGATGATAAAATTGGCCTAATATGATCATATTTCTTGGTTGTAGTCATCACTCTGGCTGCTGCATTTTGAACCAATTAAAGTTTATTTAATGAACTTGCTGGACATCCTCCCAGTAATGCATTACAATAATCTAGTTTTGAGGTCATGAATGCTTGAATTAGTTTTTCGGCATCAGCAACAAAGAGCATGTGTTGTAACTTAGCAATATTTCTGAGGTGGAAGAATGCTGTTCTACAAACACTGGTAATTTGATTTCAAAGGACAGATTGGTACATAATATAACACCAAAGTTCTTAGCTGTAGAAGTTGACATAACAGTACATCCATCAAGAGTCAAATTATATTTTAGCGGCTTATTTTTAGAGGTTTTTGGCCCAATAAATTGTACCTCTGTTATGTCGGAATTGAATCAACCCATTCTGCAAATCAAGCTGAGATCAAAACAATTACACACAATATCTTAAATATTTAAATGGTTAATAATTGAAATTAAACTAAGGCATATATATTGCAAAAAAAAAATATTGTTTTTTTTTTTTTACAATGAATTGAACATCAGTTCAACAGATATAATGTTTGATGTATTTAAAACAAGATAGTTTCATGCTATTTGTTATTACTTTAGATAATAGTTGGATAGTGCCATTTTTGTCTGTGAGGAAGAGAAAGAGGACGGCTACTTCATTTTTGCCTCAATTCATACTACAACACACTAAGCATGACAGTGTCCTTGTCCTTATACTGTCAGTTGTTAGTGAGAACTCCTCAGCAGACTGAATGTCCTAGAAGTCATGTAGTGTTAGCAAACACATTGCCTGACATACCTACACCTACCTGCCTGCCATCTTGTAGAATTCCTATTCTAGAAAGGATTTTGGCCTTTTTCATATATTTTATGCACTTCCTTTCATTTAACAGTTTTGATGCATTCTAACTTGGTGAGCCATATTCAAAGGCATTGTTAAATACAAATTATATTTAAGTTGCTGCATTGCTTGCCAAATGTTAACAGCCTTCAGTAAGGCTATAAAACGATATTACTTGCAGACAGAATACTATTTATTGAACATTTGTGTCTTTAATCATATTGCAGTTGCTGCCATTTCATAAAAGCTTTGTATTCTACTTAAGCATACCTCTTACCCATGGCTTTTTTCTTAATTCATATCAACCTAGACCTGTAGAAACCTGTTCTTTCTTTCTTTCTTTCTTTCTTTCTTTCTTTCTTTCTTTCTTTCTTTCTTTCTTTCTTTCTTTCTCCTGGTGTAAATCAGCTATTTGATCATGATGTCAAATATCAACGTGATCCAAATGATGATTACTAGTATATTTCTTAAATGACTTCTATTTTCACAGTACACATATGCCATTCAGTTTATCAGGCTGAAACATATGACAGCAGCTCTATAATGAGTGGAGGCCAGGCAGGGCTGCACAGGCCTGGAGGAAAAATGATATATGTGCTTTCAAAGTCTCAAATCTATGTGACCAGACTGGAATCCCAAACTGCCGAATGGCTGCTGCTGTATCTAATCACATCCTGTGGGAAAAACATAGACAGAGGAAAAAAGTGTGTGCGTGTGTGTGTCTAAAAAATAAAGACGGGAGAGAGGTAAAGCATGTTTATGGGGGTGGCTGGGTGTATTTGTGTGTATCTTTGAGATTTGTTTTTTCAAAATGGCTTTCGCAACATTCTCGCTCACTCACTTGGCACATTCAGTATCGGTAACCATTTTTAATTTCCCATTAGACCCTTTGCGGAGATCGATTTGTGCTCTATACATTAGTCATTAATAAGCTTTGATGCATTTGTGACCATGTGGAAAGGCCAAATTGTGGTTTCCAGAAATACACTGTATGTATATTCACAGCAGAACAGATGGTCGCATGGAAAATCCAATTTTTATTAGAGGCAGTGTGTGTGGGAGTGTGTGCCAATGATGACCAGGACACTAAGGAACAGCTCAAATCAAATTAAGTGGTTTTAAGGCATAGAAAAATATACAGGAATAGAACAGTACATTTACATGAATGCAGATACCTTTATCTAAAGTGTTTAAGAGTAAATCCAATCAATACATTAACAAAGTAAATCCATCATTATATGTGTTCATTGGAATTGCTAGTTCCATGGGCTAGCAGTTGTGTTACAAGTACACAGTATATAAATATATATATATATATATATATATATATATATATATATATATATATATATATATATATATATATATATATATTTGTATTTTCCACACCCGACAATGATTTTTAGTACTTTTCAAATGTCTTATTTGCATTGATTTTACAGTTTTAGCCTTGTCCCAGACTTTTAATATGATAGTCCAATATGAAAATACTAATTGTTGCATTTTTTTTAAATTATGACAATCTAAACAAAGAGTGAAATTAATATAAAACAAAAAATATGAAACTATTTATTGTATCAATATGACTTCTATCAAATTTTCAAAAATTACATCCAACAGTCGAGGCGTTATTTCCACAACGCCAAAGATTTTGGCCCTAATATATATACTGTATATTCTTAAAATGTTAGTGTACTTGTTTACCAAGTCAACAAGCGTCTGAGTGACAAGCTGTAATGTTTAATGTGTGTGTGTTCATGTATTTCATGTCTTTTATTTTGAAAAGTTTAGTTCCTGTTCATGTCATTTATTCCCTAGTCATGTGATTCCTGTTTCCCTTCATGTTCATGTGTCTTGTGTTCATTGGTTTCTTGTTTAATTATCTTGTGATCAGTTCTGTCTTTTCATTGGTTAACTTGTTTGTCTTATTCTCCCATGTCACGTATTTAAGCCTCATTTTTGCCACTGTCCATTGTATGTGAGTGTAGCTGTTTATGTTAAGCCATGTTTTAGTCATGTTTACGTCTAGTTTAGTTCACATTAGTTCACATTTTGGATTTCATATTTATTTAATATATTGCACTTGGGTTCTCACTTCATCGTCATTGCCTATGCCAACAGCAGCCATTCGTATCACAAGCATGCTTGAGATGAAATATGAGACAAGTGATGTTTGAAGGAAACAAAGGAAATTCAAGGGAAAGGAAATCACCTATGAGCAGAATAGTTTTATTTGGTGTAATTTTAAATCAAGCAATAATTTTGCCAAATTATGCACAAATTTAGAAATTATTATTTGATTGTGTGTTTTTAGGATACATAAAATGTTAACTATGAAATTAAGCAAGCCAAAGGAGATGTATACATACAGTATATACATTAACAAATTCATTTCTACCACAGGAATTCTATTAACCATAATGCAGAATTTGAGATGTGGTGGATATGACTTTCATTTTGAGAAATTTCTTTGAATTATTTTTAACTGTTACACTTATATATTTGTGGCAACAGTGTGGTTATTTGTGTCATTCACAGCATCATATAGCTATATTTAAAAAACATAACTTACTGTAGTGTTTTTCTTCATATTTTCTTTGGTGGCTCAATTCCCAGAATGTGTCACCATATGGAGTTCTGGAGTTACGGCAATAATAATAAAAAAAAAAAACGAGCTAAGCTTCAATGGTAAATTTTTCACTGATGTAAAGGTTGTTAGAAGATGCACAACAGACATTCCAATTAGTCACTGAGATTCAGTAAACAATTTTTCCTTGTTTATTTGATTCTCTCATGCAATAATTTTTTATATATATAATATATATATATATATATATATATATATATATATATATATATATATATATATATATATATTCATTGCAATTCATTTTACACTAAGTCTGAATCAGGCATGCCAAGTTTACAACCAAAAGTAATTTGCCCATCCACATTTAAAGCGAAATGATGCAACACAATGACAGCCAATCAGCAACTGGTGTTTGGAAGATTCCAGAAAATTATGTCAAACCTTTAGGCAATTAGCTTCTGATAGGAGGTGTACCTGTATATGTATTTTAAGGCCTACCTTCAAACTCCTTGGAATCAATTTCCAGATTCCTGAAGGTTCTACGTTCATCTGAACAAACAATAGTATACAAGGATAAACACCACAGGACCACGCAGCCATCATACTGCTCAGGAATGAGATGCATTCTGTCTCCTAGAGATGAAAGTAGTTTGGTGCGAAAACTGCAAACTTATTGTGAGAAACTTGTGGACGGCTACCCAAAATATTTGACCGAAGTTAAACAATTTAAAGGCAATGCTACTAAATACTAACAAATTGCATGTAAACTTCTGACCCAATGGGAATGTGATAAAAGAAATAAAAGCTGGAATAAATAATTCTCTCTGCTATTATTCTGATATTTCACATTCTTAAAAAACTGATCAAAGACAGGGACATTTTTCTACGATTAAATGTCAGGAATTGTGAAAAACAGAGTTTAAATGTATTTGGCTAAGTTGTATGTAAACATCTGACAACTGTATGTTACAATTCAAATACCGCTCAGGAATGAGACGCATTCTGTCTCCTAGAGATGAACGTAGTTTGGTGCGAAAAGTGCAAATCAATCCCAGAACAACAGCAAAGGACCTTGTGAAGATACTGGAGGAAATAGATAAACAAGTATCTATATCCACAGTAAAACAAGTCCTATATCGACATAACCTGAAAGGTTGCTCAGCAAGGAAGAAGCAAATGCTCCAAAACTGCTATAAAAAAGGTGGCAGCCCAGTCGAGTTTTCGGCGTTCAATATCACCAGCGTGCCCTCCGATGCAGCGATCGAAAGAGACGTTAAGATGGCCTGGAGGAAAGCTGGTCTCATCTCGGAGCTGGACAGGGGCAATTGAGCATGCTGGGGAATGGGAGGTCCACAGGGGTTTTCCCGGTGAGACAGCGCCCATTGAAATGCCCAAATTGCCTCCAGCACCAGCCAAGCCGGCCACGTACCCGTAGGTAGAAAGCTTGGTGCGGTGGGTGGCAGAAGCGGCTTTCCCACAGAAGAAGGAAAGCCACGTCCGCAATGTTGCAATGGTCATGTTCTTGCAATGATAACATGAACCATCCAAGAACGCTGCCTCAACATGATCGCTGCCCAGACACATGGCTGTCAGAGGCAAAGAGATAAAGACCGCATCCAGGAACTACACAAAGACGGAAAGTCATCTTAAAAAAGACATTCACGTCAATGTGTTTTGTTCTAATAGAGAAAATATACTCTCTTGTCAGGAATACATGCTCTCTTAGTGCTGTCGAAGTGCCCAGGGGCGTACTCTGCACTGATCGTGCAGAAGGAGAGAAAGCCTTAAGAGGTGAATGGACTAGCAGTGGGATTCACCTCACTGACACACAACCGCTCGGCTCAGATGAAGGAATCTGAGGGAGTGGCCGCATTCAAGCTCCTTTTATACCCGTATGTCCGGGGGAATGGCATGCAAATTCCACTCGCCAATTCTCATTGGCCTTTTCTCAAAGATTGGAGGTGTTTGGGGCTCCCAAGTGCGACCCCTAGTGTCACTACATCAACACAACTTCGAATGAGTGACAGAAGGGGAACCGAGTTTAAATGTATTTGGCTATGTTGTTTGTAAACTTCTGACTTCAGCTGTATGTTACAATTCAAATTATGTATTATGTGGCAATTCTGAAAAAATTAATTCGGCCAAACTGTTCATTCAATGTTGACTCGGATTTGGACCCTACTTTCAAGTATATACAGAATCCCTCCCACGATTGTATTTCTTCACCTTGATCTACAAAAGATACACACAATTTCACATGAATAGAGGCTCGCAAGATAAACTGCATGCATTATAAACCAGACCTCTTCAAAGTGAGGCTCAATACCACTAACAATTATGTTGACTATTGACTTTTCGTGTGATCAATTGCCGTGAAAGTAATGACATTGCCTGTTGTTGTGACCCATTCAGTGAGCAGGCAATTTATTTTTGGTGACAGAGGACTCATGAGAGACGACAGGTCGTCAGAAGTTTGGCAGCGATCACAGAGCTGAGAAATCTCTCGGGCCGGGCACTGAGGCACACCTATTAGACGCAATTATTTCTTCTGATTGACTTGCAGAAGTGCGTTCTCTCAAGCACAGCCATTGAACACAAGACTATTCACATCTCCAAGTAAATGGACAGTGTGGCATTGCACCATAAGAGCAATTAAGACAGCATTCCACTTTATTTGTCTCTAGCACAGTGCTGGATGGGAGTTGAAGTTTGTATAGAAACTCATACTAACAACATACATAGGGGTGACCAAGCTAGTTGTCATACGGGGAAGTTGTCACAAGGGCTATATCTCAGTAACTACAAGGTTTAGATAAAAAAAATACAATTACAGAAATGTGTCATCTACAATGGCAATGTTTTTTTTGTTGGTTTCATATTCTAATATGCTGATTAATAGAAGGTTCCATGAAAATGTGTGCAAATGTGTGTTTTCTCTAGCAATAGTTTTGCATGTTGGTTTTAAATACCTAGTTCAAAACCATCCTAAATTGGAATCATTTTTGGTGTATTTACCCTCCAAAGTAAATTTTCACTATCATCATATTTTTGTTCAAGCTCTTTGGTAAACAAGTGAACATAATCGCCCCACACTGGCATGCATTCTGGTGAGGATCAACTTTATTATTCAAGCAGATTTTTATCGAAAGGTTTAAATGTGTTCTAAGGATGAATATATTTTTCTAGAAAGTCAGATTGGGGCACATGTGGGGCACATGTGCAATTATTTAGATTTATTTGTTTTGCATTTTTGTTGTTGTATGAATCGTGTAGTGCTTCACACTAAACTTTTTGAACGTTTTGAATTTTGCTGAAAAAAGGCTGCTTAATGCAGGTTAAAGTTTAAAAAGGGCGTATATATATATATATATATATATATATATATATATATATATATATCACACACACACACACACACACATACATGTACAGTATTTGTACATGTATGTGTAGATTTGTACATGTAAGAGTTCTGGAGTTACAGCAATGAAAGAATAATAAAAAATAAATACATTCTGATAGACAAAATCACTCCCTGCCCTAATTTTTTTCTTGTCCTTTTTCACACAGAAATACATTTGATTACAGAAGTACAAGACTCATGTTGACTACTGGTAAAAAAAAAAATAAACTATTTCAAATCTTCCATGAGAAACGATAACAAAATAGAGAAAACTAGAAAGTGATAAAATGAACTCATTCAGCAGTGCAGACAACATGTGCAACAAGGAAAAGGTTGATTGTGCGAAAAATACTTTTTTTTTTTTATTTCATCAGGAGATTGTATTTTTCAGATAACCCGCTCAGAGCTAGCTGGATAATAGATTAGATTGATGAGCACTGAGATATGGAGTTTCCTCACTGAGAGCTGCTTTAAAATGAACTCTTCTCTTTCCCCTCTCACATTTGCGTTGGCCTGTGACACAGATGAATAGGCCGGCTGAGGATGTGTTGAGGGAGGGGGGGTCTCCCTCAGTTCTCATGCTGGTCCCAAGAACAGAAAACAATCCGTCTCTGCTCCCACCGTCCCCTTTGCTCAGACAACCACTTGATTCTTTTTCTGTCTTTTACCTTTGGTCCTTTGCAGACTTGGAACATCATATTGTGCTGTACACTGAAGCGGTCTACATCAGAGTGAATTAGCTTTAATTTATGTGGATGGTTGCATCCTAATTTGCATACTACTACACACTTAGAAGTCAACGGGTATGATCAGAATGGAATACTAGCTTTCTACTTACTGAAAACAGCACAGCATATACACAGCATATTGTCTAGTATTTAAAAAAAATATATATGGAAAAAAGTTATACAAAACGTGAGAAATGCAACTTTCAACAATTGTCATCCAATTGTCATCTTGGAAATACAACAGTAATTTAGCTTTTTACTCCAGGTTTGTGCAAAAAAGTCCAAACATAGCCACCAAGAAAGTCGCAATCCATAATGTCACATATTTCCAATTGAATCAAAGGTAGAGAAAAAGTTGGAAAGGACTTTATTTGGTCCAGTGGGAACTGACTGGATTGTGAAAGGTTGTTTCTATATTATTCTAACCCTATAATAAAATAAAATGCTTTTTAATTTAAGGGTCTAGGTGAATTCCTTACCTTTTCATTATTTCTTTTAGGTTCTTTATTTTTCCAATGTTAAAATACTTTCCCCTTCTATCACTCACTCGACGTTGTGTCGAATTCCTGGGATGCCAAACGTACCTCTGAACCTGAGAAAAGGCCAATGTCAAGTTGGCAGACAGAATTTGCATGCCCGCCCCAGACATACGGGTATAAAGGGAAGTAGGGCAGCGAGTGCCAGTCAGAATTTTTCTTCGGAGCCCAACGGTTGTGCAACAAGCAAGCTGAAGTTCACCACTGTTTCACTCACCTCTGTCAGCGAGAAGCATTGCTGTTGGATCTACGGCTCGTTTCCAGCTAGCGTTCTCTCTCTGTGCACGCTGTGCAGTCTACGCCCCTGGGTGCTTCAACAGAGCTTTTCACTGTTAAAAGAGTGTTCTCCTCCTAAAAGAGTTTTGATTTCTCTAAAAGAGAAAAAGTATTTTTCAAGATGTCTTTCCGCCCCTGTGTTGTTCCTGGATGCGGTCGATTTCTCTCCAAGTCTGACGGCCACAGACGCTGCCTCATGTGCCTGGGCAGCGATCACACTGAGGCGGCGTTCGTGGATGGCTCATGTACGCCACTTCAGCCGCCACCGTGTCACTCCTTCCCATGGGATTGAGGACGACCCGGCTGGTGATGAAGGCGATATGGGGATAACGACGGGCTCGGTTTCGCTGGGTAAATCCCCACATACCACCCGCCCCCCTACATGCTCACTCGCTTCCGTCCGAGCTCGGCATGAGTGCGACTCGCCTCACAGCCAGCCGGCATTTCTCCTCAGTCTGAGGCGGATGCGCAGATGGCCGACACGGGCTTGGACTGGAACCCTCCGTCCTCCTCACAGCCTTCGCGGCTTGCCGACTGGTACCTCGGCTCCGGGCGCCGCTCACAGCCACGCCATCCCCCCAGTACCGTTCTTCCCGGAAGTGCATGATGAGCTGACACGTCATGGAGGGCATTTACTGCCCGTAACCGACCCCTCCGCTTGTCCGCTCTCATTACCCTGGATGGCGGGGCGGTCCACGGGTACACGGAAGTCACCAAGGTGGATAGGGCGGATGTGATCCACCTATGCCCTGAGAACGCCACCACCTGGCGGGACCACCTGGTACTCCCCTCCAGAGCATGTAGGATGACGTCATCATTGACCTTCAAAGCCTACAGCGCCACCGGACAGGCTGCCTCTGCCCTTCATGCCATGGCTCTCCTGCAGGTCCATCAAGCCAAGGCACTTAATGATCTGCACCTCGGTAGTCCCAACCCCGATGTGCTACATTAACTGCCACCGACCTTGTTCTCAGAGCCACGAAGGTCACAGCGCAGGCACTCGGGCGGACGATGGCCACCCTCGTGGTCTAGGAGTGCCACCTCTGGCTGAACATGGTCGAGATGCACAACGTTGACAAGTCACGGTTTCTCAACGCCCCCGTCTCCCAGCTCGGCCTCCCAGATTGGACACCATCGACGACTTCGCCCAGCAGTTCTCGGTGGTGAAGAAGCAGACGGAGGTGATTTTTCACATAATGCTGCGGCGCCGCTCAACCGGCGCATCCCGCGCCCCGCCTGCTCGCCGAGGGCATCCCCCTACGACCAAACAACAGGCAGCTCCACCTCAACCTGGGCCCAGCTCTCAGCCCCAGCTTCAAGCACCTCGCAGACGGTGTACGCCCCCCATCTGCAGGACCCCTTCCAGGACCAGGAAAGCACGAAGCGCTCCTGAGACAGTCAGATGTTCACTCCGGAGCTGGTACCAAGGCCACTCCTTCCCACGGTGGAGGGCCAGGAGGAGAATCCTTGTTTTCATTACTTTCATTTGCTGCACCGCCTTCGGGCTGTGGTATCCACATTCGCAATAAAAGAGCGATTTCCTCACTCCCTGGGTCATCCAGCCAGTGCGCGCCGTTCTCACGGCACCCCGGCCCCAAAAAACAGCCGCTTCTCATCCTATGTGAGAGACATAGTGAGAGAGAATGCTGCGGCTGCTGGGCTTGCCCCATGCTAGTCATGTGGTACCTGTTCCCCCCCTCAGGGGTGCGGGGAACCTAAGGTCTGTATATGAAATCTCTTTGGGGGCGTTGGGGAGGGCTACATGCAGCCGACACAGGTGCCTCTAGCACGCAGTAGCCTGCTTGCACCTGTCTCCACAGTTCACGTAACACTGTCAGTGCATGCCGTTTTTATATGGGACCCCTTGTGTCACTTCATTCAACACAATGTCGAGTGAGTGACAGAAGGGGCACGTCATGTTACTGTTGTAACCTTAGTTCCCCAAGGGAAGGAACTAGATGTTGTGTCCCTCCTGCCACAGCACTAGACCTACCACTGTAAACGGGCGTACCTTATTTTCGGCTCCTCAGTGCAAAATCCGGACTGGCACTCGCTGCCCCGCTTCCCTTTATACCGTATGTCCGGGTCGGGGCATGCAAATTCTGTCTGCCAACTTGACATTGCCTTTTCTCAGGTTCAGAGGTACATTTGGCGTACCAGGAAGACCCATTCCTTCCATCAGGGAACGGAGGTTACAACAGTAACCATGATGTTCTCCTATCCCAGCTTAAAGGAATTTTCTGAGTTCAATACAAGTTAAGCTCAATCAACAGCATTTGTCAATTTTACAACTTCATTGCCATGATGATTTAAACAACTTTACAGTTCAAATAATGGATTAATTAATGGAAGTGCTTTTATAAAATTACATGATTTACATTTTTGCCTTTCAACCGTCAAAAAATTGGCCACATTCACTTCCATTGCAACTGCCTCATTTTAACCTCGATTTATTTATTATTTATTTTAAAGAAAAGGACAGAAGAGTCAAAATAATTTTTTGTGGTAATCAACATTATGCCACAAATGCTGTCGATTGAGCTTAACTTGTATTGAACCTGGAAAATTCCTTTAATATGCAGTTACATCTGTAAATAAGCCATTGGTAGATCTACATGAAAAGTGTTAACACTGGGTGCTTCTTATTTCCTAAATTGTGCATTCAATTAATTCAAGGTGAAAGAGTGAGTTCGGACATCCTACGAACCCGGAAATTTGCTTCTCACATGGACATTCGCATGTAATATTTGTATTAGGGGGTGTACAGTTAAGTCGGTTTGTTCTGCCACTAGTATATCTAGATTTGCAGATATATTTGGAATTATGCTAAAGTGTAAATAGAGTGACCACGGTGCACTTTGCTCATGCTTTCGTTGCTCACGCTCTGAGATGAGAGTGCATCATCAGTTGCATGCACACTTTCTCTATCTCTCTCCAGCATGCAATCAAACACACACAAGTGTGTACAGAGAGAGAGAGAGAAAAGGCATATATACAAAGTGCAGTAAAGAAAATGTGGAAAATTCTGGGAAAAGTTAGTGTGGAGCGGAGGTGGCCCGGGCTGGAATGCGCACGCCCGGTCCCCAATCGGCCTGATGGGGCGCCCGAGGGATAAAGACGGCCGGTGATGACAGTTTGAGAGAGAGAGAATTACGTTTATGTTTGTAACCCCCTTACATTGGTGCCGAAAACCCGGGAAGGAGGAGGGATGCCCGTCGCAGGGTCCTCGACACTACCGTCCACCCAGGGGAGCGCCGCTGCCATCTGCCGGGTGACGGAGTAGCCCGACCACCCGGATGCGGGGAACGGCCGCAGCGATGGAGCCACTGCCAGGGGCGGAGGAGTGCCCTGCCATCCCTCAGAAACGCGGAGGGGTCGAGTGAAGACCGCCGCCCGCGAGGGGAGGAGGGAAGTAACTCCCCGATTGCCTGGAGCGGTAGGGCCGCTGCCAGGGGCGGAGGAATGTCCCCAGGTGCCGCCAGAAAAGCAGAGGGGCATTCTGTCCGCTGGGGGTCGGAGGTTTGACTCTGGTTAGCCCGGAGAGGAGCGGCTGTCGTCCGTCGGAGAGTGTGGAGGAGTGTTTGAGGACCACGCGATGGTACATCAGAGAACCGGTGAGTGAGCTTTTTCTCTCTCTCCTCTCTCTCTCTGTTTTGCACCGTGTTGGCCTTTTCCCTCGCCTATTTTGTTTTTTGTTGTTTTCCCGGGCTGGAATGCGCACGCTCGGTCCCCAATCGGCCTGATGGGGCGCGCGAGGGATAAAGGCGGCCGGTGACGACAGTTCGAGAGAGAGAGAATTACGGGCATGTCCGTCATGTGTTTATGTTTGTGCTTTTGGTTTGAGTTTAATTAAATTATGATTTATATGGACAAGCCGGTTCTCGCCTCCTCCTTGCCCATCTTAACCCCCTTAAAGTTAGGTTTGAGCAACCTCTTTTTTTGTATTTTTCTTCTAAGTTAGTGATCCCACTTCGGGGATGTAATTTTATTAATGTGAATAATTTCCTACATTTCTACACATGCACATTACCATACATTTTGACAAATAGTAAACGTGCAGCACTAAATTTAATTACCACACAACCCTGTTGTTTGTCAAGAAACATGTAATTCAGCCAGGAATTTTCTCACTGGTGGTGATGGCTCAGATGGCTATAAAATCGCTGACTAGCCCAGGTAAATGCTGGAATTTCCTTACATCCCCATGTAAAACAATTAGCGTCTGAATAGGGCTCAAGACGCAACATCATTCATGTGTTCAAAGCGGCAGAAGTCAATTGAATGCAACTTCACAATTGTTGTAGAAAAGATTTTTAAGAGATTTAATGTGAACTGCAATGATTACGCAACCAAGTTCTTTACATTTTTGTACCTCCCACTTAGACTTTGGGAATGTTTACATGGTGCCATATTAGTGCAATTCTTAATTCTTTGGAAAATATAAATTATTGTTGCATATTGCTTTCTTTTCATTCTTTGTTTATAAATGTATATACATTGCCAATCTTTTCATGTTTATTTTATACTTTTATATTTGCTAGTGAACATTTGAAATTTTGCACTGCTGATGTTCAGGTGTCTTAATGGCCAGGCACATCTTTAAAAGATTTTAAATATTTTTTAATAATTTGAATATCAATAAATTGCCGATTGCTAATAACCTGCACTGTGTTTGCAGTCATTGGTCTTGAATGAATAAAGAATGTAGGGAAGTACAGCAAATGCATTATGTGTAGGATTGCAGAGTGCAGTTCTAGAGAACAACAGTAGAACTGCAGTACAAGAGTGATAATTTGGATGGAGTATTCCTGCATTTTTCAGTACTGCAGTACAAGTGTGATAATTTGGACGTTTCCAGTACTGCAGTTATTCTGTATCCAATTTACCACACTTGTATTATAGTTAAAAAAAAACAGCTGCAGTCATTTTTGTAAGGGAATTACACCTTTGTGGCAGTATGTGTGCCAAATGACTGTCTTTTACATTTTGAATGAGGAAATTAAAAAGCACACTGGTCATTTACATCTGTAACCAATCTAATTATTCTTAATTCAAATTTGGTGTCTACACTAAGAGCGTCAGTACTGCAGAGTGCCCACAAATGACAACAAAGCATATTGTATCTATCATATTGTGAACTGCTGAGCACAACTTTATATCAAGCTATACAAAAAAGACAACACAAAAAATATCACGAGTTTCAATAATGCCCATATGTCATTGTAATGTGTGGTCATCACTTACATTGATTCATAAATCATATGAACCATTTTCTTGTTATACAAGATTGACAAACTGGATGAATGACATGCAGCTCCTCCTCTGGTTCAGTCAAAACGAGTTCACGAACGAGATAACTGAGTGATTCATTCAATTAGTTCACGAACATGTGTCCCATTACATTCAGTTTGTTCAGGAATGAGATGACAGACTGGTTCAGTGAAGGGGAGTGTTTCTTCAGTTTGTCAAACCAATAATATGCTCCTTCACTGTCCACACTTAAATGCTATTGGCTCACGCTATAGTCAGCTTTTAAAAGCAGGACAAAGCTACACAAATGTGCATGTCTTCAAACGTACAAAGACACTTTATTATGAATAGATTTTATACACCATAACATATTTCATCACAAATGGCAGATCTTATTTTTCCTATATTTTGTCAAATTTGGGCTTAACTTTTATTAAGACATTGAAAAAGTTAATGAAAAGGCTAGTAATATCTTACACTTTGCAACAAAGCACAACATTTCCATTTGCAATTCATGCCATTTTAACCCAAAAATAATCTCTCATGATTTACTCACCCTCCTGGCATCCCAGATGTGTATGGCTTTCTTTCTTCTGCAGATCACAAATTAAGATTCTTAGATGAATATTTCATCTCTGTAGGTCCATACAATGCAAGTGAATAGATGCCAATAGTTTGCCATTTAAAAAAAATTGTCCTCTTCTTTAGCGCAAATGCAATGCAACTTTTAAAATATACAGAGATTGCAGGAAAAAACAAACAGATATTATTATACTGTAGCATCCAGGAAATTTGCAGGCAATATTTAACACACTATGATTTAAGATGCAGATAGTATGTAAACTGGGACACGGCCATGTCTCTTTGGTAGGTTAATCTGTTTAATGCATATAGGTAAGTGTTAGACAATGTATAATTTTTGAATCACAGTAATGATAACCACACACACTTTTTTATGCTACAGTATGATGAAGCATGATCTTTTATGTAGTTCCTGGGTAAGTATGACATAATGCTCTGTTCCATTCACCAGCTATGTGTGAACACACAGGAAAAGAATAAAGTCTCACTGTATAGTGTTTGTGTTTTAATTAGATAGAAGGTAGGCACATTACTCTGTGTGAGAGAGAAAGAGAGAGCACACACCCTGTTATCTTCGTGAGCTGACAAGGAATATTTTGGGTGAGAATGCAATGGTTGTGTGGTGCTGCAGAAATTGTAGTGGTGGGATGAGAACGAAAGAGAGAGAGAGAGAGAGAGAGAGAGAGAGACACTCCTGGAATGCTAACAACAGCTCACCTCACCGAATGTTTCAAAACAAAAAAGAAGATTCTGCGGCACTTTGGAACACCAGCAAAGGAATTGAAATGAATGGTTTGCCCCAGAGCTCTTCAGATTGTGACCTTCAGTGTTCTGTCATGTTCTTTTCACATGAGATGGGCTTTAGAATTCCAATATATGAGAATAAAGTATTGCACTGTCTGAATAAAAATTAGGATGGAAAACAATTCTGGAGTGTACATTTTTATTTATTTTTTATTTTTTTAAAGTTTGTCTGACCTTGTTGTGATGCTGAAATGACATTCCCATAAATTAAAGCTTCAATTTTTTAAATTCATCGCAGAACACTGTTCAGAAAATACAAATGCAGGGCTGTTGAACCCACCTTGATTGAATAATCTGAAAAATTGACAAATCATTTAAACAAATAAGTCTTTATATACTTACCTTCATGATGTTCCAAACCATTATGCTGTCATTTTCCTACATAACACAAAATGAGAAAATGTAAAGAATAAAAAAAATAAATCTAAATAAGGAGCAGCCAAGCTGCCAAATCGCATTATCCATTCCAAATTTTCAAATTAGTGCACGGTTTTCAGTTATGACATGCAAGAACCAATGGCATTAGCCATAAATGGCAAATGTCAAACCCAGTGCAATGCTTCTTTTTTTTTTTTAAATGTACAGTAGCGTGATTGAGATTTGTGAGCTCTGGTGGAGAGGAATCAGCGAAAAACTACTTACATTTCTGTCTGTTCCTCACACCAAAAATGTCTATGAAAAAAGAAGACTTGGAATATAGCACCTGAGTCGTATGGACTACTTTAATGTGTTTTATTGACCTTTTTTTAGCTTGACTGCTATAATTATCCAAAAATCAGTTTATTAAAATGTTTACATGAGATTTGAAATCATCGGATTGAAATCAAGCATTCTCTGGTTTTGATGTCAAAACATAAACAGTGTATAAGACGGTAAGAATTCTGACACGTGTGTTTACATTCAGAGTGAACTCTGGGTAATTCACAAAAAACTTGTGCCAATCGTTTATTGCTTAAATCATTTATGACCTTGCCCTGATTAAGGGAAACTGTTTTAGGTGTTAAGATGCCATGAAAACTTTTTAGTAAATACTGAATTGTCATTGTGGGTGAACTATTCAGTTAGAAATCATCTGCCAGACTCCTGACCTGCCCATTCAACAACGGTCCCACCATGGGATGCCACTAGCACCACCTGCCAAGAGACAACCCAATCTACAGGTCTCGGAGCTGTCAAAGAAGGAGCACATGATAAAGTCACAGAAGGCATCTACCTCCTGAAGAATTGTCGATACATCACGCATACATGCCTATACGTAACCTGCCCAAGGGGATGGCCACGACGCTGGTCCCAGCTGTCATTTCTCCACCATTAATCCACTGCTGTGGCCAACAAAATCCATCTCCCTCTAGCAGGGGGTTGACAGAGGGTAAAAGTGCCGCTGAGAAAGCCGGGTACGGATCAATCGCTTCGATCCCAGCTAATATTCCAAGACCCATTCATCAGCCTCTGGTTGTTGTTGTTTGTTTCTCACTTTCTTCAACAACCCGTTTCATAAGTTTAAGAAGATGTGAAAAACTCTGGCATAAAGTTCAGAACTCAAGTCACTTCTTGGCGGTCTTTTAAGGGATCCCAGAGGAATTTTTTTATTTTCTTTCATAGCTCAAGAAACTTAACCATGCATGTATATTTTATTCAAGTTTAATTTTGTCTCTGATGTTTTTCTTAAAGATTCTGGGAGAATTTGATGAGAAATGTCTGAGATATCTGACTTTTAATTTGAGACTTTAGTATCTTGGCAAATCTGAGCACAGCATAGAAAGATTGTTGAGATCTCTTCTGAAACTCAAGAGGGGACAACTGGGAGTTTACTGGAGTTTTTCTTAGGAGAAGCGTCTGAGAAGCAGGAAACTTCTCCATCTGCATTCCATTTAATCTCATTGCTGTCTAGAAGAAATAAATATTGTGATATTAAAGAGATCTCATTTGTGATTTTTCTTTATAGTGTGATTTGATATGCCATATGGGATAGGAGAGGTATATCTGTAGTTGTGTATGTGGTCAAGCAATATATGCTTTTCAATGGCCAATGCCAATATCTAGAAAGCAGGCTGTAACTCTCAATTATGAGAACTGCATCTCCCATTAAAACCGCCACCACAAAAAAAAAAATTATGTTAGTAGTTGACCCCACAAATCAGTTAGTCAGTTGTCAGACTATGAAAAAAATTAGTCCCCATCACATATATTTAGGCCGGTGGTTCTTAGTTGGTGGTTCACTGATAGGGTCAATTCAAAAAATAAAAATGTAACTAACAATATTATTGTATATAATAAGGATAGCAAAATTAAAAGGTTTGTCAACTTTCAAAAGGGAGATGAAAATGCTTCCCATATCTTTAGTTTTGATTTCCAAAGCTGTGCATTGTATTACTGTGGCAGCGGGGGCGTGGTCAAGCGCCCGTCCGGGAGAGAAAAGCGGTAAGGGCGCTCACACCTGAGCTAAATGATGACTAACACCTGTGTCTGATTGCAGTAACATGAGGAGAGCGGCATAAAAAGGGCAGGAGCGACGGAGCATGGGGAGGGAAGAAAAGACTGTCTCTGCATACTTGTAGAAAGAAGTTGAAAAAGATTAAAAAGACTTACCCCTTAAGTTGACACTGGTTTCCTTGTCCCATCCTTGAACTGTTTTACATTGGTGCAGAAACCAGGGACCATTTTTTTTTTTGTGATGGAACAAGGTCGCCCCGTAGAGTCCTCCCAGCTGGCGGAAATCCTCCAGTCCCTCGCTAATCTCCATCAAGGCCACCAACAATCCCTGCTTGAGCTCCGGCAGGAACAAGATCGGCGGTTCTTCGAGGTCATGCGGGCTCAGGCAGAGGACCGACTCGCTATCCGGAGCCTCCTCAGCCGGGAGGCTGCGTCAGCCCCAGCCGCGACCCCAGACACCCACGCTACGCTGCCCCCGCCCATGTTACAGAAGATGGGGGTGGCAGATGATCCTGAGGCCTTCCTCGACCTGTTTGAGAGGACGGCTGAAATCTGGGGCTGGCCGCCCGAACAGTGGGCAGCCCGTCTAATTCCTCTCCTGTCCGGAGAAGCACAGCTCGCGGCACAACAACTGCCAGCGACGAACCTCCTGGCTTACTCTGACCTGAAGAGGGCCATTCTGCAGCGGGTTGGTCGGAGCCCGGAAGAGAATCGCCAGCTCTTCCAGAGCATGAAGCTGGAGAAGTCCGACCGCCCGTTTGCGTTTGTTCAACGGCTCCGGGACGCTTGTCGGCGGTGGCTGCTCGCGGGGACCGCGACGTCGAGGGAGTCATCGATCAGGTGGTACTGGACCAATTTACGCAAAGACTGCCCAGGAGAACGGCGGAATGGGTCCAGTGCCACCGCCCGGCGTCGCTGGAGGCAGCTGTTCAGCTCGCGGAGGACCACCTGGCGGCGATACCGAGGGCAGATGAGCCCTCCCCCTCTCTCTCCCCTTCCCCTGTGTCTTCCCCTGCTTCTTCCCCCTGTTCCCTCTCGCTCTGCTCTCTCCCCAGGGCCCGTTCCTGCCCCCTGCAGGCGTGGAGGATACATCAGGCCAACTTCCCGGCTGTGGGAGAACCCGCCTAACCCTTCCCCGTCCTTCAGCCGCTCTCCTCCTCAGGTGGTGGTGCCCGCCAGCACGGGTGCGGGGAATTGGGATAAGTGGCTGGACCCCCTGTTATTCGCAGTACGAGAGGTTCCGCAAGCCTCCACGGGATTTTCCCCATTTGAGCTGCTGTACGGACGACGCCCACGTGGGGTCCTCGACGTCATCCGTGAAACTTGGGAGGAGGGACCTTCTAATGCCAAAAATGAAATTCAATACGTTCTTGATCTTCGAGCAAAACTCCACACACTGGGGCAATTAACACAGGAGAATTTGCTCCAGGCTCAAGAACGCCAACACCGGCTGTTTGACAGGGGTGCTCAGCTACGGAATTTGCACCGGAGATAAAGTGCTTGTATTACTCCCAACATCGAAGCTCAAAATTACTCGCCAAGTGGCAAGGACCCTTTGAGGTCACACGACGAGTAGGGGACCTCGATTATGAAGTTAAACGTACCGATAGAGGGGCGCGTCAAATATATCACCTCAACCTCCTGAAATTGTGGAGGGAAGAGGCGGCCTCTGTGACGTTGGCAATGGTAGTTCCGAGAGGGCGGAGCTCGGACCGGAGGTAAACAAAGCCTGCGATCCTAACACCCGGTTCCTTGTGGAGACCACCTCTCACCACGCCAACTCGCAGAGGTTTCCGAACTACAAAAGGAGTTTGCAGACGTGTTCTCTCCTCTACCGGGCCGTACAGACATCATACAACACCACATCGAGACCGAGCCGGGCGTAGTGGTACGTTGCCGCCCTTATCGCTTGCCCGAACATAAAAAGAAAATAGTTCGGAAGAATTGGATGCGATGCTGGACATGGGAGTAACAGAAGAATCTCACAGCGATTGGTCCAGCCCGGTCGTCCTTGTTCCCAAGAGCGACGGGTCTGTACGCTTCTGTGTGGATTATAGAAAAGTCAATGCGGTGTCTAAATTTGACGCGTACCCAATGCCCCGTGTTGATGAACTGCTTCGATCGGTTAGGTTCTGCTCGGTTTTATTCGACCTTGGATCTAACGAAGGGTTATTGGCAGATCCCCTTGACACCAATATCCCGTGAAAAAACGGCCTTCACTCCGCCGTTCGGATTACACCAATTCGTGACGCTTCCTTTCGGTTTGTTCGGGGCACCAGCCACGTTTCAGCGCCTCATGGATAGGATCCTCAGACCGCATACTGCTTACGCCGCTGCTTATCTAGATGATATCATCATTTATAGCAATGATTGGCAGCGGCACTTGCAACATCTGAGGGCCGTCCTGAGATCGCTGCGGCGGGCGGGACTCACAGCAAACCCGAAAAAGTGCGCGGTTGGGCGTGTGGAGGTACGGTATCTGGGGTTCCACTTGGGTCATGGCCAGGTGCGACCCCAAATTGACAAGACTGCGGCGATTGCGACTTGCCCTAGACCCAAGACCAAAAAGGGGGTGAGGCAGTTCCTGGGGCTGGCTGGCTATTACAGACGGTTTGTACCTAATTATTCGGATGTCACCAGCCCGCTGACTGACCTTACTAAAAAGGGGCTCCAGATCCGGTCCAGTGGTCAGAGCAGTGCCAACAGGCGTTTACAGAGATTAAAGCTGCACTTTGTGGGGGGCCGCTTTTGCATGCACCTGACTTCTCTCTCCCTTTTGTTTTGCAGACGGACGCTTCAGACAGAGGGTTAGGCGCCGTGCTCTCGCAGTTGGTGGAGGGAGAGGAACGCCCGGTGCTGTACATTAGCCGGAAGCTCTCCTTGAGGGAGACTAAGTACAGCACCGTAGAGAAGGAGTGTTTGGCCATCAAGTGGGCGGTCCTCACCCTCCGATACTACCTGCTGGGGCGGGCCTTCACCCTCTGCTCGGATCACGCCCCACTGCAGTGGCTCCACCGCATGAAAGATACTAACGCCCGGATCACCCGTTGGTATCTGACCCTCCAGCCTTTTAAGTTCAAGGTGGTCCACAGACCGGGGGTGCAGATGGCTGCCGCTGACTTCCTCTCCAGAAATGGGGGGGGAGTGGTAGGCAGGCCGGATGACGCCCCGGCCTGAGTCGGGCGGTGGGGGTATGAGGCAGCGGGGGCGTGGTCAAGCGCCCGTCCGGGAGAGAAAAGCGGTAAGGGCGCTCACACCTGAGCTAAATGATGACTAACACCTGTGTCTGATTGCAGTAACATGAGGAGAGCGGCATAAAAAGGGCAGGAGCGACGGAGCATGGGGAGGGAAGAAAAGACTGTCTCTGCATACTTGTAGAAAGAAGTTGAAAAAGATTAAAAAGACTTACCCCTTAAGTTGACACTGGTTTCCTTGTCCCATCCTTGAACTGTTTTACAATTACATTTTACAGTATTTTGGCACAAATTCATCTTATATTTGGTAGAAGCTAGTCAAATTAGGCAGATGCCAACATGGACAAGTTGCGTGACCAAAATGCGTGGCATCATCATCAAAAAAAACAAAAAACAACCAACAAAATGATGCAAGATAAAAGAAAACACCCAGACTATGGATTCACATACAAAGAGGATAAAGATGGTTTGTGCCAATCACAATGTGTTTTGTGCAGTGAATTATTGGTTGCAGAGACCAGTAAACCATAAAAATTCAAGAGGCATTTAGAAACTGAAAGACAAGCTTGTTCAGTTTTTTTTCATTGTAAATTAGCATTAATTAGTAAATATATTAATACATTTTAATGTTTGACACTAAAGTGTTTTTGCTTTTACACACTTGTATGATATTTAATTTTGGTTCTGGGTTGAGTTGCCACTAGATTGTCCAATGTAATATCTCGGTCTTCGGGCAAAACCAGATGAGAACCACAGTTTTGGTTGTGCTCTAATGTTTGGACTCTAAACTCAAATTTGGAGTTTTCTCCAACATAATCTAATCGAGAACCAACATGAGACACTGACCTCAAGAATCTATTTCCTTAAGAATCTATTTCCTATGGATTAGATTTGGACTTACAGTTGAACAGTTGATCCTTGAAGTGTTTGGTTGGGGTTGTATGGCCTGTTGTGTGGGCTTCATGGGATCAGTCTTTACTGTTTTTCCTCCCCCTGATCTGAGCTCCTTGTGTGCGGCAGTCTTGGCAATTGAAAGCTGAGCTGATGAGAGCTGAAGTCTTGGCTGAAGTCGTTGGCAGCGGATTGTATGTTGGGGATCACTTGACATGCCAATTCAGCACTGAACGATGAACTAGCATAGCTACGGAAGGTGAAAATGACTTACGTTTGATGAGGAATTCAAAAACAACTGCTGCATTGAAAGTGATTTGTGTATTGTTTTAGAAGCATCTTTTCGTAGTTTAGCTGACCTGAAAAAGTTCTTGAGCGTTAGAGCACCTGATTTTAACTTTCTCCACAGTAAGATAAGGGAACAGTTTACCCAAAATTTCCTTTAAGGACATTCTGATCCTGAAATTGAAGATTAAGTTGAAACTGGCCTAATAAGTAAAGGCACAATGATCTTCTTTCAATCAGACTCCAGCTAAATTGTAAAAAAAAATAGGATGTTACCAAACCTCTCCTGGGTAAAAACTGTAACCTCAAAAGACAACTCGCCAACTCTATCTGCCTCTGTACTTTAAACCATAACTTTCATAAACCTTATTTAAACTCCAGAATAGAGAGAATATAAAATACAGTATTACAGTATATTATAGATAAGAGTAATGGATAGACTTTGATCTGAATGTGTGTGCTGGTGATAAACGAACAATGAACAATGATTGGTGGTCATTGAAGCCAAGGGAGATACTGTTACAGCAGAAGGATATACAATCTGTAGAGAAGTTTCCTTTTCCTTGTTCATTTATATGCTAAGTGTGTTCCCTTGGGCTTCCATCTTCCCTTTTTAATTTTACTTATCTTTTTTTAATCAATTTTTCTTTTATCTCAAAAGTTATTTGAATGCTGCTATGTCTTATTCCTTTCTCACCAAGAGTGCATGAGATATCAATTATTCAATGGAGGCAGAGAGCAGCAAAATATGCTAATATTGATGAAATGTGCTTTTCACCTTAGAATCCATTTGCAGAACGGCAGTGTAGAACAATTGAGGTGCACCCTGTGAGTGTATGTATGTATTTATAGCTCTGTTCTAAAACCTAGTGAGCTGCCTACCTAGACGTCATTTTAAAGTATTACAGGTGCACATCAGCAGCAAAATGATGCTTCCTTATAAGAGACCTTGTTTTAGCCAAATTCTGATTCAGTATTTTCAAGTGTATTTTTCAGGCAGGTCTAGCCAATGTGTGCGCTCGTTCTAGAGAGAAAGAAATAAAATAAATAAAAAATGAGGCCTTTATCAAAAAGGTGATTGTCTCAAAGGCGTGGTCATTTACTCCCTACCCTAAACCTAAACCTAAACCTAACCAATAGTTTGCAAATGTGAGATAAAAAAAAACACAACTGCTGAAACAACTGCTAGACTGCTTAGCAAGTTTCCTCCTTACTACTTACTCACTTTACCATTAAGAGCATTCTGAATCATTCACTTATGAGATTCTACTTATGTTAGGCTCACTGTTCACTTTAGGCCGCATGGCAGCACATTTCTGACGTTGCTTCCGCGCAGACGGAAAAAATATCCATGCAGATGGTGGACTCAAGAGTGTGTGTGAGAAAACCTAGACAGCTTCCTGACCTGAATCAGAGCTAAATGCACGCTCAGTGTTTCAAGTGGAGTCCATATGAATGTAAATTATTTTTCCCTCCCCAGTGTAGAGCTGAAGCTTTGAGTGAAATCTTGTGTGGAAACTTGGTGGAAACTGGAAATACACATTAAGTCATGAAACAATACATACATATACCTCATATACAGGGTTGAGAGGGATACTTTTAAAATGTATTCACAGATGTACAGATTACAGAATACATACTGTAAAATGTAATTTGTAACATATTCCGTAAAATTACTCAAGGCCAGTAATGTAATCTAAATACTTTGGATTACTTTTTCAGCACTGGTAGATTTTTTCACTTGTTTTGACTATGAAACTCTGCCAGTATAAGACAAAATACACATGTTAAAAATATATTCTCTAAAAAATCTAAATATCTTATGCAGTGTTGTTTCTAAAACAAGATAAATCAAACTGATCATGTTTCAAGGATTCTCATTAAGCATAAGAGTTCCCCGTCTGTCGCTCACTTCGACGTTGTGTCGAAAAAGTGACACTAGGTGTCTCTCTTGAGCACTTTTTGCATCTCTGATCTATGAGAAAAGGCCAATGAGAGAAATGCGTCCGTTTCATTCAGAAATGTTCTTCGGAAAAGGAAAAATGCAGCGAGCTGCAAGTCACACACTGTTTTCCTCCCAAAGCGACACAGCCAGTCGCTCTGGCACATAAAATACCTGCCCACTCCTGTGTCACCAGTGCATGTACACAGCTCAGCGCATGGCGTGATTTAAATTGGACCCCTAATGTCGCTTCTTCGACACAAGTGAGCGACAGACGGGGAACGTCTAAGTTATGGATGTAACCTCCATTCCCTGATGGAGGGAACGAGATGTTGTGTCCTCCCAGCCACGTCGCTGAACCGAGCCACTGTTGTGGCCGAACCTCATTGTTGGCTCCTCAGAAAAATCCTGAATGAAACAGAAGCATTTCCCTCCCTTTATACCCGTATGTCCGGGGGCGGGACATGCAAATTCTGTCTGCCGATTTCTCATTGGCCTTTTCTCAGAGATCAGAGATGCAAAAGGCTCTCAAGAGAGACCCCTAGTGTCGTTCAGGGAATGGAGGTTACATCCGTAACCTAGATGTTTTGTCTTAATATGAAAGGTCTTACAAACAATTACTTACTATTAAACAAATATAATCTAACATTTATTTTCTTGGAGAGTGGTGGTGGCATAGTGGGCTAAAGCACATAACTGTTAATCAGAAGGTCGCTGGTTCGATCCCCATGGCCACCACCATTGTGTCCTTGAGCAAGGCAATTTACTACAGGTTGCTCCGGGTATTTTGTCCCTGTAAGAAGTGCACTGTAAGTCGCTTTGGAGAAAAGCGTCTGCCAAATGCATAAATGTAATTGTAAATTTTCTTGATAAAAAATAAATAAGACCGTGCTTGGTAACAGTTGCATGTAAAATGGTTAGAGCATTTTAGCTTAGCATAATGATACATGTTCACATGACAATTTACAGAAGGTATATTTCTTCTGCTCCAAACTTAATTCAATCTTCGTATGAATGTAACACATCATAAGAAAGTGTTTCAATGCTGTTCAACTGCATTTTGGATCGCATCATTTATATGTATAAACCTGAAAGGATTAAATATTAAATTAAACAAATAACAATAAAATGCAAAGTAATCTCTTCAGTAATCATGGAAGGTGACCACCGGACAGGGACGGAACTAGGGGACCTGGGAGGAGGCCACGGAACAGGAATAAGGTCAGGAGGCCACCGTACAGGGTCAGGAGGCCAGGGAAGAGGCCAGGGGGCAGGAAGAGGAACGGTCACAAGGGGAGCAGGCAAGACCCAGTGAAGAAAGGTTTCAGGGGGCGGAGCTGTGAAAGGCGGAGTCGTGGAGGACTTGGGAGACGGAGCCTTGGAAGGCGGAGCCGTGAGAGACTCAGCAGGTGGGGTATTGAGAGACTGAAGAGGCGGCGCCGAGGGAGGCTCGGGGGGCTCCGGAGGCAGAGCCGAGGAAGGCTCAGGAGACGGAGCCGAGGAAGGCTCAGGAGACGGATCCGAGGGAGGTGGAGTCGCAGCAGGCCCCAGGGGCGAGGCCCTGGTGGGCTCTGGAGGCAGCGCCGAGGGAGGTGAAGCCGAGGGAGGTGGCGCCGTAGAAGGCTCTAGAGATGAAGCCCTGGTTGGCTCCGGAGGCAGAGCCGAGGGAGGTGGCACCGTAGGAGGCTCTAAAGGCGGGGCCCCCGAAGGCTCTAGAGGTGGAGCCGAAGGAGGTGGCGCCGTAGAAGGCTCAAGGGGTGAAGCCCCGGAAGGCTCTGGTGGTGGAGCCGAAATAGGCTTTAGGGGCGAAGGCCTGGAAGGCTCCGGAGGTGGAGCCAAGGGAGGTGGCGCCGTGGGAAGCTCGGGAGGTGGAGCCGTAGGAGGCTCGGGAGGCGGAGCCGTAGGAGGCCCGGGAGGCGGAGCCGTAGGAGGCTCTAGTGGCAGAGTCCTGGAGGGCTCGAGAGGCTTGGGGGCGGAGCCCTGAGAGGCTCGAGAGGAGGAGGAGCCCTGAGAGACTCGAGAGACGAAGCAGTGAGAGGCTTGAGGGGTGGAGCCATGAAAGACTCGAGGGGCGGAGCCCTGAGAGGCTCGAGGGGAGGAGGAGCCCTGAAAGACTTGAGGGGAGGAGGAGCCCTGAAAGACTCGAGGGGAGGAGGAGCCCTGAGAGGCTTGAGGGGTGGAGCCATTAAAGACTCGAGGGACGGAGGAGCCCTGAGAGGCTTGAGGGGAGGAGGAGCCCTGAAAGACTCGAGAGGAGAAGTCCTGAGAGGCTTGAGGGGAGGAGGAGCCCTGAGAGACTCGAGAGGGGAAGCCCTGAGAGGCTTGAGAGGCGGAGCCTTGGGAGGCTCGTGAGGCGGAGGCCGCGAGGGCTCTGAGGGGCGAGCAGAGGCTGGCAGAGCCGTGGAAGACTCTGGGGGCGGAGCAGAACCCGGCAGAGCCGTGGAAGACTCTGGGGGCGGAGCAGAACCCGGCAGAGCCGTGGAAGACTCTGGGGGCGGAGCAGAACCCGGCAGAGCCGTGGAAGACTCTGGGGGCGGAGCAGAACCCGGCAGAGCCGTGGAAGACTCTGAGGGAACCTCTGCGGTCTTGAGCACAAGATGAGACTGGGGAGAAGGTGCCCTCTTCCTTCTCTTATGTCTTCGGCCAACAGGGGACGTGGCCATGGGGACGGTCGAGGCTACAGGCGCTGGCTCGCTGACCGTGGCGGACATGGGCGCTGGCTCGCTGGCCGTGGCGGACATGGGCGCTGGCTCGCTGGCCGTGGCGGGCATGGGCGCTGGCTCGCTGGCTGTGCCAGGCTTCGAGACTGGGGCCGTGACAAGCTTCGGGACTGGGGCCGTGACAGGCTTCGGGACTGGGGCCGTGTAAGGCTTCGGGACTGGGGCCGTGTAAGGCTTCGGGACTGGGGCCGTGTAAGGCTTCGGGACTGGGGCCGTGACAGGCTTCGGGACTGGGGCCATGGTAGGCTTCAAGACGGGGGCCGTGGTATGGAACGCTGGTTCAGTTTCTGCCTCCCCCACAGTAAACGAGGAACCAGCGTACAGTAGGGCGAGGTCAATAAACTGAGCCAGGTTGAGAGAGCAGCGACCACCTGGCATGAAGGATGAGGTTGGCTCATTCAGTCCACATTGAAAAATGTCTTTCAGAGCCACCTCATCAAAATTCACCTGGTACGCCAGGGCACAAAAATCCATAACAAAAACCTCCAAGGGTTGACTCCCCTGACGCAACCCCAAGAGTCGGGCCGCTGGCTCCTTAATGTCGAGGGCGGGGTTATGAGTTACACAACCACTGCCTCGCATAAAAACCCCTTGGTCAGCGTCCGAAGAGTCATAAAACCTCTCCGGGGGTGGAGAGTGCACGGCGCTCAGAAATGCACTGGAGGCATAAACGGGCTCAGGGGCAGACACAGGTGAAATAGGGTGAAACAAATCAGAAATAGCGCATACCTGCTGCCCCTGGGCCGTGAGCGCGTGGTCATCTCTCCACACTGTAGCTCCTCGCGCCGAATGTGACGTGCTTCTCCGCTCTAGTGAGCTGCGCGAATCCTTATCGCGGGGCATTGTGACTGTCAACGGTGGGGTTGGTTATTCTGTAACCCGCACACACACACACACACACACACAAGACGAGACAGTCACAATGTCGGAGGAAAAACTGCTTTAATAAAAATAAAGCAGGCAAAAGTACATAACAGGGTAAATCCAGAGGGAGAATCGTCGAGGGAAGCGTAGGGTCAAAAGCCGGGGAATCAAAGTATAAACAAGGGGCAAATCCAATGAGAATGGTCGAGGGAAGCGGGTCAAAGCCGGGGTAATCAGAATAGAGTAGCGGGAAGGCCTAAACAGAGGAGCTAGGGGAACAAGAGAGCTGGCAAGCTAAGGGGTAACGAATCAAAGGGGGGTCAAAACTAGACGAGACTAGCGGGGGGCAAAGACACGGGAATCTAAATACAATAACCAACGGGAGTGAGACGAAAGGGTAGTGATCTATATAGTGACGAGTGCAGGTGCAGGTGTAAACAATGAACAGGTGATGAGACGAGTGCAGGTGTAAACCATGACAGGTGATGAGACGAGTGCAGGTGAAACTAATGTGCAGGAGTGCAGATGACGCGAGTGCAGGTGGTCATAATGTTCTGGGGGATTGGAAGCGCGTGAGAAACTCGAGGAAGGGAGATTGCCTACGAGCATGTGAGCGAGTACGAGCAAAGTGGGCGTGAGGGCTCGAGCGAGCAAAAAGAGCGTGAAAAGCTCGAGGGGGCGGAGCGAGGGAGTGTGCGTGTGTGTGCTAGACGATGCGGGGAGAAGCAGAGGAGCGGGGTTCATGACAACTAAATACGTAATTCTGTTACATTAATAAGTATACCGTTACTCCCCGACCCTGCTCATCCATTACGGGCCACGATCGCTATTTCTGAATGCATAAATGTGGCTACATGCATGAATGGTTTAATGTGCTTCATGGCCAGTGCCCTTCCCATGAGTGATTGACCTATAAGTACATCCATATAAGTGCATTTGACAATATATATACTGACCTGCAAACAGGTGCAACAAATGAGGTATGCGTCAAAACATCAGATCTGTGCATAAGACTTTGCAGTGTAAACACACTAATGCAGCCTAATAGATCTGCCGCTGTCTATAATGTTGTTAATATTAACCAAACAAAACCATTTTGAAAATCCACTGACTGCTCTTTATTTACTTATTATTAGCCTACTATGTTCTTAGTTTACTTAATACTAAGGCTTCTGTATTATTATGACTGAATAACCAAAAAGCATAAAGCAGTGTTTACTTAAAGGTGTAAAATGTAACAATTTTCACATTACAATAAACTCTATATATTACATTGTAATATAATATTACAATGTTGTAATATTTGCCTTTTTTATGCCTTTTTTTTTTTTTTGCCAATGTGTGAACGGCTTGTAATACAACTTAAAAAATGAGCCCTACCTGGACTTTAATAGGTTGCCTATTAAATCCTGTAGACTGATTTTCATGTGAAGGGTGCAGGTCTCTTTTGTCGGGAAAATCCAAAGAATGTGACGTTTATGCGCACTCCCAAGAGCCTTGCCTCAGACATTAATAGCTTCTCTTCTGCTATTCAACAGCAACAACAAACTGCAACACTAGGTAACGTTATCTTAGAAATGGAATCCAGCAAATGTCCAGCTCCCAGCACAACAACAACTCATGGTGGTGGCTGTGGGGATTGAACCAGCAACCTTCTAATTAACAGTTATGTGCTTTAGTCCACTACGCCACCACCACTCTAGATGTAAAAGTTTTGTAAGCATTAATAAAAAAAATGTCTGACGCAGGTGTAAATTGACAGGTCCTTAAACAAGTCCTCATAATAAATCTCCAACTGATTGACAAATTCACTTGTGAAATGGATTGCTGTGAACTGTATGCCATTGATTGACTTACGATCAATAATATGGAAGTAAACAATACATTGTATTCAAAAGCCGGTTTTTGTATTGTCTTATCAATGATTAAGAATGTAACGCATTTTAATTATCTGGATATATATATATATATATATATATATATATATATATATATATATATATATATATATATATATATATATTTTATTATGCTGTTATTCTATTGTTATTGCTTAATAAACATCTATATACAGGCTACTGAAAGTCTTCTGAATGTTTTTTGAAACACTGTTTACAAGCTATAGCAAGCCAGTTGATAAGTCACTTATAGTCAGTAGAATATCTGTAGGGGGACCATCAAATAGTGTCCTATGTATATAGCAAGGCAGCTCAGTAGGGTTTGGAACACATCTTTTATATAGGTGTAAATAATTTTTTAGAGACAGTAAATGCCTTTCTGCTGCCTTCGTTTATATTTAACTCTCTTAAAGAAAGATATTTAGCTCTTCAAAATTACTTTCCTTCACAATTAAGTCTCATATTATGAAACTGTTGGATTTTTTTCTCTTTGTTTGATGGAGAGTTGCACAGAGGGCTAATCGCTCCTAATGAAAGTACACAGGGGGACCAGTACTGCAACCCTCAGGGACATGAAGAGTTCTCTTAATAGAAAGCTCTCATCAGCCTATGGGCTAACTCTCTGTCTAACTCTCTCTCTCCCTGGACATCTCTCCAATCAACATTATTTATTTAGCTCATTTCATTTCATTTATTTATCATAACATATGCTCAACCCTGCAGCGATTTGATTCTGTTTCATTAATAACTCTGTCTGTCTTGGATTTGACAAAGCCAGCACACACACACACATGCACGCACGCACGCACACGCACGCACACACACACACACACACACAGGTTCATTCAGATGTACACATGTTAGTGTATCGGTGTGTTTGTGTGTACCTGTTGTAGCGAATCAGCTCTATGAAATATTAATAATCAATCATAACTTGTTATAATCGATTATGAATACTTGGATCAGTTAATCGGGTTAACTTGATGTAGCTACATTAACATTACAACCAAATACTCGGTTCATCCCGTGAACACTCAATATTGGTTATTAATTAATTAATTAATAGAAAGGTACATTTCCGGGGCATGGGAAATGTCTTTCTTACTAAGTATTAAGAGCAAGTAGTCAAAATCTATGATTAGTGACTTTAGATATGAGCTTGAGACACAGACAACTTTACATGTGACATGAACAAGACTTTATTAACTAGACTAAACATTTAAACTACTCTAACATACATATACATACATTCATACAGTTTACCAAGGGAAAGAGGGCTGAAGCAGAATACAGGAAGGCAAGAAGTTATAGCATTGTTTGAAGTTCAGCAGATCAACAGCCTGAGCAAACATCATATTAGTTCTGACACGCCCTTTTTAGAAAGGGGTGAGGATACTTAATGTATCAAATAATGAGACTAAGTTTGATACTTGCATGTCCCATTTGAATTAAACTGTCCTGATGCAATTTGTTGAGGCTCCAGTTGATCTTTGATGATGTTGTCTTGATGAGAGAGAACCAGTGGGAGTCAGAGAATCTTTGGTGAATGGAAAGTCAAGGCCGTAGCCTGGCGCACGCTTGGGAGTCCTTGGGGCCTTCTAGTTTGGCATCATTCAGCGAGAGAGTGAGAGAGCACAAGGCTCAGAGGACCAGAAAACAAGAGAGGCAGGAAGCAAGAGAGGCTAAGAGAGAGCTAAGAGATAAGAGATAAGAGAGAAGAGAGAGGGCTAAGAGGAAGTGGGCGCAGCAATTTTATACCCTTAGAAACATGTCCCACCTCTCATTGGCTCGACCAATAAGAAGGGTTTGAGTTCTAGGCGGGAATTTGGTTTATTGCTCTTTGTTGTAAAATTGCCCATTGCATGTGCAAGAAAGAAAATAGGAAATATACTTGTAATACTAATATGTTGTTGTTATCGACATATCATGTACACAGTCATTTCAATCTTCAAAATACCAAGTTATAGAGACCAAATATGCCACACATATGATTTTGGTTAACCATAGTATGCAAAGTCTGAAACATTAACCCATTAGTTTGCAAGAAAACATAGATCAAGCACATTTAAGGGAAAATGTGAGATGGCACATTAGATACATGTCAATATTTATCACATGGATATACAGAATATATATATAGGATTAACAGGGTTCATTTCTCTTTCTCAGTAAGAGAATGAAGTGAGGGTCAGCACTTCTCTGAACATTCCTTTGGAGGTCGTAAAATTCTCCTTCCATTGGGACAGGAGAATGATTCCTTTGTCAAGGCTCATTTGCATGTTTACGACAGTAAGAGATTTTGGGCTGAATGACTCAAAAGATAGTAAAACATCGCGTAATATCATTCTACAGAGATCTTAGATTCAAATTCAGCTCGGACAAATCGTAAGGTTTAATTTGATACCAAGAAAGGTATATTTGGTACCTTTAAAAGTGGGTTTAACATTCTTACACTCAGGCTATTAAATATAAAGCCTCTTATTAGATATAATGAGTTCTCCTACACTACTAAACAATTCTACTAATTTTGATCTACACCAAAATACATAGCACACAGGGATTACAACATATTTCATTAAAACTAAGCCCTTTTAGGCTTTATAAGAAAGACACACATTTTTACGTTCAAAAGTTTCCCCCTTCCGGTCCACACGATAAGCACGTGGTGAGCATGCGGATGTCACATGCGGTTCTCTTTCAATGGTTCATTGTCTCTTTGTCAATACATTTATTGTGCTTGTGGAGACTAGTTGGCGCTATTTCAGTAATTAGGGGAGTTTCAACAGTAAGTTCTTGTTTGTTCGGAACCTGCCGAGTTAATGATTCCTTCATTGATTCCCCCAGTCGCTACACTGTATACATTTACATATGTACACATCCATATAAGTGCATTTGACATATATATAATTATCAATTTGTTTCTTACACCAACCTATTGATTTGCTTCAAAAGTCATTAACTGATTGACTGGTGTCGTGTGGATTACATGTTTGCTGCCTGAATAAGCTCTTTGGACCGGCAAATAGCCAGCAGGCTGAAGGCACCCATTTACTTACATTATATGGACCTACAGAGCTTCAAGGTTTTTCTAAAAATCCTAATTTGTGTTCTGCTGAAGAAAGACAGACATACACATCTGGGATAGCATCAGGGTAAGTGAATAATGAGAGAATTTTCATTTTTGGGTGAACTTTTCCTTTAAAGTTTAAGAGTCCTGTAATGAAAATCAGAATGTTTAACAAATCTAATCATTATCAAATTAACTGAGCTGAACTTGTGAACCAGATTCAAGATTCAATTGAGAGTTCAAATTAAATCAAACTGATTAAACATAAAAGGATACTTCACCTTTTATGTACAGTAATTTGCTCACACTTATGTTGATCAAAACCCATTTTACTTTCTTCATGGAACACAAACAGCAGATATTTGGAAGATGTTACCTCAGTGAAAAAAAAAAAGATGCAATAAAAGTGAACAGAGACTGAGACTATCATTCTGAAAACATTTCCTTTTGCATGCATGGCAGAAAGTAAGTCACACGTGTATGGAGCAACATAAGGGTGAGATCAAAAGCAAAGATCACATACACCAGGTTTTGCTATGCAGTGTTGGAAGAACACTTCCTCTGAGGTGAATACAGATCAGAGTGTACTGAATCAAGGGTCTGTCTACAAACGCAGAACCAGACAACCTCAATCTGACTGGAGACCTGCAGATGAGCTTTTGCATAGGTTGAGGACGGGTACACAAAGAACATCCTGTATGTTGCTTTAATCAAGTCGCAATTACAATTTAGCATTTAGCATGCTATGTATGGTATTGCTAGCTAAAAGTAAGCTAACCTTATAAGCAGGGCCGGACCAGACATTTTTGACACCCCAAGCCAGATTTTGGATCGCTGACCCCTTGGCTTTAAAAAAAAAAAAAAAAAGATCTGATGCCACTAACCTGGCAAACTTTGGCAAATCCAGTTATTATTTTACCCTCAAACTTGTTGTATCAACCCAGTAACTATATGTATTTTTATATTCTGTTTTGTTTTCTATTTTCGGAAATCAGCTGTTGTTATAATTTTTGAAAAGACAGAAATTCTGATTACAAAGTCTACAAACTTATTAGCTATTGTTGTCTGTGTAATACCATACTTTATGCAGACAAGTGAGGCAAGCTCTGGCTATGGATGTCAGAATCCAGAAAAATGAAAAGAAAATATCCAATGCAGAACATAGGAATGGCAAACTGAAGAGAATATAATATAGAAGGAAAGGCAAAGTTGCACAAAAGCAACATTACCTTATCCATAATTACAGCAATTAATTGTATTGACAAAGCTTTTGGATAAACAACCAGGCTGTAGCAGACTGTAGACCTGAATGGCACAATTAATAATTTTAATTCATATTAAAATAAATTTGATGTAAAAAACAATTGACCAATAAACTGTTTCAACAATATGTACTGTAAACTAGAACTACAGCGTTTCCATCATTTCTAACACTTTCACCTATTATAATTCTTTCTGATTCTAAAGTTTCCCTTTGTAATAGCATTTATTACCATGATGAACATGTCTGTATGTGTGTGGATGCAAACAGCCAGAAACAAGTGGTTTCACCTGGCACAAACAGAATAACTTCAATAAAACATGCCATCGCTATGGACAGAGAATCATATCTGATATATATCATGTTAATGATAGAATCATATATACAGAGAGAGAGAGAGAGAGAGAGAATGAGTATGAGAGTCACAAAAAGGCAGATGCACGTCATGAATTATTCATTTTTGCTGGTGGAATGCCAACCACCTTGAAATTCAAAAGTAGGGCATAAAATGTGTAATTTTGGTAAGTGCTCTTAGTTTTAATTACCAAATGCTAATTGGACTTAATCATTTTAGGGTTTAAAAAGATACAGTGGCCCAAAAAGTGTTTGGATGCTTAACATTTGAAATATATGAATATATTTGCATTAGATGACAAAATACCAAATCCAGTGGCATTTATTGTAAAGAACGATATAACACAAGCACATAAGACAGCACAAACACCCATAAATACATGTGTTAGGAATTGTAGGATCTTTTTTTAGGATCTGATTTGTTTTTTTACCTTTATTAGGGCATCTAAAAAAAACAGTCATCTTTTACTGTATGTAAAATACTTGAATTGGCTGCAAATTTAATAATTTTATTTATGTAATTTCCAAATTAATTCAGTAAATTACTTATAAAAATCAGCATTAAACAATATTTTGAAATAACATGTATTGGGCTTAGAATAAAATATTAGAAAATATATCAGATGTTAAGAGGTCATTCATAATGGGTTGCATTTTTTGCCTCTACATTTTGAATTTGAAAAAACTGAATTACAAATAATGAAATACAAAAATGAGATTCAAAAATGAAATGTGGTGATGAAATACAAAAAATGAAATACAAAAACAAAATATGGTAGTGAAATATGGTAGAAGCTAATGTTAAATGAAAATGCAAACAGGGCATTAGCCTTCCCATATGCTTCAGCATACTTAATACATGTTCATATCATTCATGGCATTTTATGTATTTAAGTACTTGCTTAAAAACCTCGAAGCATTTTATGCATTTAACACATGCTTAAATCACTCAATGTATATTAGTTATTTTTAACCAGGCTTTAAGGACATGTGTTGCAGCCTAAACAATACAATTCCCATTACTCATATTTTCACAAATAACACGTATTAGACTTATTCACCAAACTGGAAAACACTATTGGCTTTAAATCATTAAATAAAATATGATAAATTCTAAATTTGCATACCCAGTTCCTGCATGTGCACAAATGTGGTCAATTTATAAGCATTTTGTGTAAAATTTGATATTCACCAAAGTAATTCTCAAACAATGAACAAAACCGGAAGCTCTCTTTCACAATCTATGTTCTCACATTTCTAACATGAGAGAGTGCCGGAAAGCAGGTGTCGAAAACTCCGGTGTTGCAAAACTTTGGTTCTTAAAGAGGCAACGTCCAATTACTTCTACACCTATCACCACACATATGAACGCGCTGTAGTAGTTAGCTATAGTAGCTTCTTTTCTTTGTTTATGGACATGACGTAAACACGCACGGACGAATTAATATTTATGAATCGTAAAAAATTACTATTTTAGACCAAGACCAAGACTTTCCATTTTAAAATAAGAAAACACATGATAAAATACATGTTTAAAAATATTATAATCTAAACACTGAGTGAAATAAAAAAAAATTTGTTTACCAAGTAAACAAAGGTGATAGTGAAGATTGTGATTGCGATATAATATAAATATGAGACAAGTGATGTTTAAAGAAAACAAAGAAAAATCAAGGTAGATAACACTTGTGAGCAGAATATTGTTTTGGGCATCATTTCCATTTTTCTTTTTTTTTGTGCTAAATTACAAAAAAGTGTAAAAATATGATTTAATTGTGTGCATTTGGATGGTAATGGTATTAAGATTATTTATGTGTTTAGGATACATAAAATTACAGCAAGATAAAGGTAATTTTAGTTCAAAAACATTCCCGATGTAATTTCCATCACATAATTTTAAACAATACAGATGTGGTGAAAATGTCACTGTGGACTTTCAGAAGAAAATGACATAAATCTACTGTGGTGCATGTAATTACACTGTCATATATTGTTAAAATGTATCTATTCACAATTTAATTCCGATCCTTGGGACCAGTTGGTTACAGGGGATTGCAAAAATTGCTCCAAAAAGTTAATTCTGAGAAAAAGTCTGCCACTTTGATGTTTTGTTTCTAACTAAATGAAATTCATACATATTAAGTGTGACTTAAGTATCCAAAACCTCTCATACACAAACACATACAGAGGTTGTTGGCACAGTTTGCAGGCAGACTGATCTCTCTCAGTGACACAGGGAAAGGTCTAATGCAAATGAGCATGCCTGTGGCCCACGGCTCTCTGGCTCTCCAGTTAGTGTCACTGCTATTGAGACGTCCCTTCACACTGAGCAGTCAAAACACTCCACATAAATGTCAAGTGGGAACCTTTGAGCCAGGGCTGTATATAAAAGCAGATAAATCGTTAGAGTGGTAGATGTTATATAGATGTGACAAAAGCATTATTGCTCTGTCCCTGGACCTATCTATAATTCATCTGAGGAGAAAGTGAGTGTCAGTGTGTGTGTGAGAGACAGACAGAGACAGAGATAGTAGATTGTGTCTATAAATGACAGGTGTCATTTTGGTAATATATATACCCAAAAACTGCTGGCTAATGTGTATAAATGGGTCACTGACAGCAAACTGTGCCATTTGTGTCCCCATGACATACTACTGATATAATCAATGTTAAACGTAGCCACATCATTTGCACACTTGTCTTACAGTGAAATCTAAACAGTAGGTTGCCTTTTCTTTAACTGTTGATTACCAAAATTTGAAACACTTCCCCCAGTGGCCAAAGCGGTAAGTGTTGTTGGGCATATGGGCATGTGTGAGCTGCATTTTCTGGGTGAAATGGCCACTAAGGGAGCAGGCTGTTTTTAGCTGTACATGATGTAATACAGTGAAGAGGAATGCATATTTTATAAACTGAATCACCCAACCCAAACCACAAACCTAAAGCTAACCATCAGGGAGTAAAAATGTAATTTTAGAGGGAAATGTTAGATGATGTTCCAAGCTGTGTGCCACTAGAGATGGGAAACACGCTTGAGCCGATACAAAAATGCCTAATGGTAGAATGCGCACATCAGTAAGTCGGCATAATGTGGCAGATTGTAGGGGAGAGTCCTGCACAGGTCCTGTTTTGTAAACCCACACCCACAGTACTTAACAGAACACCGACCCATTATCCGACAGCAGTACATTTACATTTATGCATTTGGCAGACGCTTTTATCCAAAGCGACTTACAGTGCACTTATTACAGGGACAATCCCCCCTGAAGCAACCTGGAGTTAAGTGCCTTGCTCAAGGGCCCAACAGTGGCATCTTGGTGGTGCTGGGGCTTGAACCCCCAACCTTCTGGTCAGTAACCCTGATCCTCAACCACTGAGCCACCACTGCACCTGCAAAACTAAATTGTTATTGGAATTGGAATGTTATTTCCTAATATCAATCACATTAATATTAGGCACTCTGAGTTGGAGCATTTAAGAAAAATAGACATGTAGCCAAATGTTGTGGTGACAATGAACAGAAAAAATATGAGAAAGATTAACATTATTTGACATTTAAAAAAATAGCCTCGACCATGGGCACAAAACACTTTTGATTTGAATAGCCCCTTGTTCACATGACACAGCACTAGCTACATTTTCTCAAAGTTACCTCTTAAAAAGACAGCCGTTTGCAGGTACATTTCCACTGTCTCCAGCACTGTTTGTTCAGTGTTCGTAAACAGTGTTGGGCAGTAACGCGTTACTAGTAACGCGTTACTGTAACGCAGTTACTTTTGACAGTAACTAATACTGTAACGCATTACTTTTTAAATAAATTAACTCCGTTACCGTTACCATATGGTGCGTTGTCCGTTACTTTTTTAAATTAATTAATTTTGGCTGAAGTGTAGCCTACAGCCTAACCTGTTTACAGCAGCGACTCATTGTAGGATTGGCGGATGCCAACCACTGTAAACACGCAGACGCACTGTGGGCGTGTTTCCGTTTATTCAAGTATGCGCGACAGTCATGGCGAGTCAAGGTGAGAGCAAGACGAGTTTTTCAAAGTGGAAATATGCTCATTATTTCACTTTAGTTGAGCATAAAGACAAAAATCTTTTAGTGAAATGTAAGCTGTGTCTTTCTGGTTCAAATGTCCTATCTACTGCTAAAAATAGCAACTCCAATCTGTCGAAGCACCTCCAGAAACGACATGCCTCGACAAAGCTAGAAGCTAACCCGGTGTCAGTGGACACACTCGAAGTGAGTCAAGCCCCTCCAGCCAAACAACAGCGACTAGATTTTAACCGGACTGTTATTAGCCACAGCCAGGGACAGATCAACAAAGCTATTGCACGGTATGTTGTTGAAAACATGCAGCCTGTTTCTACTGTAAATATATGTCAATAATAGCAGTTTTTTGGTGCTGAGTTTCTCGAAATTGATTCTGAATAATTCAGATTGCTTTCATTTATTTATTTCAAAATGTTTTGTTATGTTGTACATTGTTAATAGTTTTCATACTTAAGCTGTGAAAGGAACATTTTTAAGGGCTCAAAACAACAGCTATTATGATGCAGAAGCCACTTTAGTTTTTGATTCTGAACATATTATTCAGCTTGTTTTGTTATTTATTTCAGAAATCCTTGTGATATATTCAGTTTGTGCTGGTCTGACTGAAATAAAATAGTGTTTAAAAATTACTTTCTGTTTAAGTCAGTTTTGTGTTTGTATAGAGTAAGACCATAATGCATAAAAGGGCATTAATAGGAACATTAATGAACGTTCTTTAAAAAAGTAACTAAAAAGTAACTTTTAACAGTAATGCATTACTTTTTGGTGTAAGTAATCAACCAAGTAATTGAGTTACTTTTTTAATGAAGTAACTAGTAACTGTAACTAGTTACTATTTTTTAGTAACTAGCACAACACTGTTCGTAAATATCCCATTACTGTGTAAGAAACTGCTCCAAAAGATTCAGTGAGAGAGCCCTCCGAACTAATTATACTGAATCAAAAATGGTTCAGATGTTTACAAGCCTGTTTGGCCAATTCACTGAATAGAACAGACACGATAGGATTTTTAATTCGCTAACAGAAATACTGGACATACTTCATGATTGATTACATATTCTGAGAGTAAGAGTTTCTCGCTTGTGAAAACGCTTGCAGGTCCCCAACCCTCTTGATGGAGGTGAGCGCAATCAGGAGGGCCGTCTTTAAGGAGAGGGCTTTCAGCTCGAATGACTCTAGCGGCTCAAACGGGGCTCTCCGAATGCTCATTATCGCGCTGTAGCTCTACGTTACTACGTAATCAAATGTATTACGTTACTATGTAATCAAAAGTATTATTTTCATCTTGGGGGTTGGGCATCAGCAAAGGGGTGTTAAGGAGATTGATGTGTACCCGGTTTATGCACCGCACACCACTGCATTTAGGGCACGCAAATGTGGGGTAAAACTACCGACATTTTCAAAACTATAATACTAACCCTGGTAAGAATGACCTCATTCATGTACATGAATCTTAAACATAACCAAGGAAACATAAGCACACATCTTTGTTTTGAACTTACCGTAGAACCATATTAAGGCTTCACAAAAACATAGAATATTTCCTGAAATATGGTCCTGTATAAGACACCACAAACACATTAACTGTGTCACAAACAATTGCTACATAGTCATTTTAGTTTTGCTCATCAATTTATTTAATAGGGACCGTAACCAATTCAGGAGTTGCACTGGAGTTATGCAGATAGCTAATTTACATGTGTATCCCCCAGACAGGAGGCACATTAAAATAAATCACAACAGAACACAACAAAGAGCAAATTGCACAATCCATGCAATGCAAGTAACAAGGTGCGTACAACCGTTGTACATTTGGTAATGACAAACAATGTCAAGGGTGAGAAAAATGCAACTTTTAGATTGACATATTTTCCCAAATATGTTGCATTTGATATTTCTTTACTTAACCCTTCAGTTTTGGAGAAATTTCCAAACAACTGTTATGTTCAGCTCAAAAAAATACCTGATAGTGGAGACATAAAGCACACCTTCGTTTTGATCATAAACATGAACACTGCAATGGTCTTGTTTTACTCACTAAACAGAAGCTTTTTAAATTTGCATTTAATTTGGAAAGAGCGCCACCTATATATCAATGGTGGCAGAATTATTTAAAGTAAATATAAAGTATATACCCTTTGTTTTGAGTAAAGAAATATGCTGGAAAACTTAAACATTTTTATCTTTTGGAACAAATACAGATGAACTGTTTTTGTTCAAAAACATTTTACATTTTATTTCAGAATATAAACGTCTGCCTGGTGGATTAAACATTTTCGAAAAATCACATTGACTTCCATTGAAAAAAATCCCCACACATATCTAGATATCAGGATGTCAGAGACTTTGGAATGGTCTCTTTTGGGCCAGCAAAATAAACAAGCAACAATTTAGTAATGCCCTAGCAACACCCTAGCATTGTTCTAGTAATCACCCAAAATACAAGCATCAAACAAATGTAATTTTACTAATTCATTTATTTATTGTTGTGAAGAATCCAAAGGACTTTTGATCAAATACAAAATTAAGATTAGTTTTTCACAATCTTAACTCTTAAATGGGTCAAAAATGACCCTAACATAACATTAGATATAGATTTTTGATCATATTATTTTTATTATTTAAAATATATTATAAAAAATATTATTTATAATACAACCCCAATTCCAAATAACTAATTGTTAATAACAAATAAATGCAACTTTGTTAACGAATGTGGCTATGCACAGGAGTACAAAAAGTACCTCTGGATATGTACTACTATTGTAAAAGGGTTAAAACAAATTTTTTTTGAACCCTTCAAAATCTCCTGTGAAGTTTGAGAATGATTATATATTTGTTTTGAAGTGAAAATAACACAATTTTAATTATAATTCATGCAGCAGAGTGTTGAATCCTGTAATCCATGCATTGAATTGTAATTTGCCACATTTACACCAATTAATTCCATGAAGATCTAACTTTTTCTACCCCTGTCACCAATCTCACACCATTCACACTAATAATGGACTGTAAAAACCCAGTATTATCTTCATTTAAGATCAATAACCCTTTCAAATCTTAAGTCAAACTAGCAACCCAGCTGTCAAACTTATGGAGCTCTGAGTGCAATACATTTTATTATGCTCTATTATCAGCTGTGTGAGATAGGAAGTGGCTTTGAGATAGTACATCAAAGACAAGATCCCTTTAATTGAAACACAGTATCTATAGAGCATAGACAAGAATTTATCATTAAATCTTCAGCATGGTCAAATTAAAAGTCATATTCATAACATTCAATTTTACAGCAAAAACTGCAGTGCAGAATGCAAAACAAGCCCTAAACAGGTTAAGGTACCCTTTCACAAAATGGCATGGCTCCCATCTCCCCTCTCTGCCCCTCTCCACAGATGTTGTGATAATGCTGTTGTTGTGCTCTAAGCCTTAGGACAGCCAGGGTCCCTTGAGGCAAGTTTGTGCTGTACATTCAAATGAGATAAAGAAAGTTGCCTCTAAGGCTTTCGATTGAAAGGTTTCTCCAACGAATTTGTTTCGGTTTGGCTTTAAGCACTGTGTAGTGTCCACACTCAGAAAATGATTAATCTGTGCTACAATATGCTTAATGAATAAAGTAATACATAATAATACAAGTGAGTATTTTGCAGCATTGGAAAATACTGATTGCATTGGTAGAGTTGAGGTGAAGTCATTACATTGCATTTATCTTTTTTGTCAAAAGAACAATGTCATTAATGTCATTAGAGTGCACTGTAATTATTACCATTAAATATGTAATTATGTTAAAGGATTAGTTGAAAATGTCATCATTTACTCACCCCAATATCGTTGACAACACTGTATTATTTTTTTTTCCTACAATAAAAAAAAGAGATCTTAGACAGAATGTTATTTAGAGAATAATTGTATTTTTCTGTTTAATGAGTGTTTTTGCACCCGGCTTAACCTGTTAACCTGCACCAGTGCGCAGTCGCACCGAAGAGTACCCCCCCCCCCCCCCAGTTTAATGTTTATGAATAGATTTAACGTGAAAGAACATCATTAATCTTGGCAAACTATATATCATTTTAAAGGTGTAAGCCTCAAGCATCGATGATAGAGCTCTGTTTTTCGATGAAAAGCTTATAACGAATGTATTTCTTGCATTTATGTAAGCAATACAGATCAAACACTCGTAATCAAAAACGGAGTACTTACCAGTAGTGTCGTAATAACGAGCCACACACGCATCCACTGCTAGAAGTTCCAGATTGAATGGAAAGGTGAGGGTCCACTGAATAACATCCCATAGAGCATTTTTAGTCCAAAGAAACAATAACGTTGTAACATCGATGGTTATTCCTTTGTTTACATCGAGTTTCTTCAGGGTGAAGTATCATACTTGTCGGTTATGCAATACAATTATGCATAAAAACAGACTCCCGGTAGCCGAACGTTATATGGGTGTGTTGCTTAGAGTGTAATGAACAAATTAAGACCGCACACACACACACAAATACAAAGATAGGCAATATATAGGTCGAAATATCCAAACACTGCGGTCAGTTTTTTGACGTCATGATATGCTGATCCTATTGTTTTGTCTTTACAATGAAAGCCAATGAAAGAACTGAAATGATATGACTGATAGAAAATGTAGCCAAGCAGTGCACGATTCCAACGATATCCGGGAAGTTTAAATTCCTCGCGAACAAGATGTTTTTTATTTATTTGAATCAGCCACTAACCTGCGAATTAGGCTGTGACCACACCCCCGCCATTTGACAACAAACGAGCCATAGTAAAAGACGGTTCCCCAGTCAACATCTGTTTTCGCGTCTTACTTACTGGACGGATTATCTCATCAAATGGATCGTCAAAAGAAGTTTTTTTCTGCTGAAGATGTTTTATTTGAGATCACTCGAAGCAGCGATGACGAAATTGAGGAGTGAATACAGCGACGACGGTGATATGCTTGAGGACGGAAACATGGTCCAATTTTACATCGGTGAGTTGCTATGTAACATGCACACATTATACGTGTGTGTGTGTGAGAGAGAGAGAGAGAGAGAGAGAGAGAGAGAGAGAGTGTGTGTGTGTGTGTGTGTGTTTGTTTTCCCATTTGATTTATAAGGTAAATGCATTGTGGTCTGAAAAGATAAGGTACTGCACCTTATAAAACAATGGCTTGTCTGATGGCTGGCCATCAGTGTGATTGTTGATTCTATGTCTGACCATCCATATGAATCCTGTCTGTATCACTGGCCATCACCAGCCATTGAATGTTGAATGGGCGACTATCGGTATGAATAGTGTATATGATGACTAAAATAGCTTGCAGTACCCTTCATAACATTTGGTCATTAGGATGCTTTTTGAGGTATCCAAGGAGGCTTCTTGGTACCTGGACATAGTCTTGGAAAAAATATTGCAGAAATCTCATTTTTCATAATATCTTCCTCAAATGTGAAATATAAACTGATGAGACTTGTGGCTTTCAATCAATTGCCTAACTGGATTCCTCCAGGTTGGTTCATTTATTTTTCATAAAATAATGAAATGTTACTTGCAGTACAAATTATCTTCAAGACACTTTAAATTCTATAAATGTTTGTCTGTGTAAGTTTTTTCAACTTTTACATTTGGGTAATAAACTCCAAAGTGTCTTCTTTTTAAATATGTCTAAATTGTGCATGTAGAGCAAATTGTTCAGTAACTACAATTATTTTAGTTTGGGGATGTCATTTCTGGGGATGTGCCTCGGGCAGGTGAACAGAGAAATGGAACCAACATAGTCTTGGAAAAAAGCTTGCAGGAACCCCATTTTTCATTATATCTTCCTCAAATTTGAAATATAAACTGATGAGACTTGTGGCTTTCAATCCTTTACCTAATTGGATTCCTCCAGGTCTATTTTTATATATTTGTACATGAAATAATAAAACATTTTTTGAAGTTCACATTATTTATGAGGCACTTCAACTTTTATAACTTTTTATTTGTTTGAGCATTATCAACTCTGATTCATTGTTAGTAGAGTGCCAAGTGTCTTCTTTCCAAAGAGACCTTAATTGTGCCTGTGGTACACTGTTCTCAGGAGCTATATTTATTTTAATTCAGGTATGTCATTTTCAGCTGTGAGCCCCTGAGTGGGGGTGCAGGTTAACAGGTTAAGAACGGGTCCGAATGGCATGAATGCATGTAAATTATATATATTTTTTTTTTGCATTAAACTATTCCTTTAATACTCGGTCAATTAACAGATTTAAAACAACCATTTTATTAAACATTTAAATAGATCCTGTCTTACAGTATCAGCTTACTATTATTCAATAAAACAATGTCAAATCATTTAACAATGTGTAGGTTTAATATGTTAGCATTAAAATGATCAAGGACATGATAAGTTTATGTATGTTGTATGTAAATTCAAATCTGTTGGGACACTTGCAGGCTTATTTCTGGAGCACGCCAGGATGCAAACTTGATTAGCCTGATATTAAATTAATATTCAAGACTCAGATCTCGACATCAGCTTTAACTGAAGAGCTAAGTTAAAGGACTAGAAACAGATCGTTCCTCTCAAGCATGATTTCTGCTGATGCTTTTCATAATGTTTTTTTTCTGATTACATGTCTAAATATAGCTCTCTGAAATGATTACATGATGGTATTCAGCCTTTGGCAACACAAAGAATATTAAAGCTAGTCGCTAGTATCACTTTTATTGAGTTTGTGGTTGTATCTCATGGCAAGACAATAACTTAAATTTGATTATGGTGCATTATGCATTGTTCATTTGAATAATCTGACAATGTACAACCCTTGACTCTTGTTTTATCAATTTGAAGCATTACAAATAAAGAGTTATGAGGATATTAGCATGCGCTGCTAATGCTAACTGCTAATATATCTGTACAGGACTGTGTTGTGTTAGAGCGGCTCTCAAAACTTTAGGTTGTTTCATCATCACTAACTTGAAGTTTTAACTTGTGGTATGTGTGTTTGAATAGCTATACTTTTGGCTGAAGTACATTACCACTCAAAGGATTGGACTCGACTACTTATTCTGTTATTAATTACTATTTTAAGGTACCAAAGGAAAAAAAGAACACAGAAAAAAAGTATTTTCCTTCACTATCTGGTCAAACTCATCTATTTGTCAAGAAATGCATATTTCAGCAGACTCGGCACAATTAAAAATGCTAATTTCCAGCATTTCAGCATAAGATTTCATATAATGAGAAACATAAATTCAGTGAAGTGCCCCAACTTTTCTTTGGTTGTGTCATAAAATGAAATTGCATTGCAAAACTCTTAAAATTGTTCTCTTAAAACAGTACAGTCAACAGATTTAATTGTGTTCATTTGTGGCTTAACAAATAGACATCTTTGTTTCTATGGTTTCCAAGTGAAGGTTTAGAGCATTAGTGCTCGCCTGCTATCAAGAAGATTAATTACAGATAACTACGTAAACAGTGGTAAATAGAGTGCAAGCAAGTCATTTATTTGTTTATTTGATACACCATAACTTATATCTGTCATGAAAAAGTCTTCCCCTCTGTACACGTTTCAAGCAGCAGTTTATCACTTGGATGAAACATGATAATTGTCATAATTTTTCGCAGATATAGACAGAAATAATATAAGCAAAGGCATTTTGGGTCTTTGATTATGATTCTGTGCCAGCGTTCATCATCTTCAGCTGAATGCAAAATAACAAATAGTTCAAGCTGTGATCTAATAGATGAGGATTGGATTTTGATTACCATTTCCAAAACTCCAAAAATGCATCTTTACAATAATAATCTAAGAACAGAAAGAACTATTACTACGTCAGTACTCTTGGAACATCTCTCATCCAATCAGATTTCGAGGGCTGTTATATAGTATATCCAAAATATAACTGGGCCTATAGTAACAATCTGAGCTTGTGAAATAATAGCATATAATTAATATACTGAAGTATTAGCTTATTCTTATAATTCTTATAACTTATTTTCTGTGTTTTAGTTACTTTGGTATATTGCATCCCTTATAGCGTGTTTTCACAGAAACAGCATATTTACAATGCAAGTTACACATTTTCATTGAGCAGATATATGTTGTGAATATAGTGATTAAATTATCATAGTGCTTTTTTCCCTTCTAGTATTATTGACAAAATAAAAAACCTTCATCAATGAACATTTTCGTCATTCGTTTCATTTCAAAGAGATTAACACTGAGTGGTTGCTATTGCTAGATGATCTTTTACTGGCCCAAGTCAAAAGAACCCAACCTCAAGTCTCTATGGTAATCTCAAGACATGGCTGGCATTCCTGTTTCAAAGTAAGACTATGCAATGCTTTCACCCATTTTATCATTCGCCAGGCGAAAATTAGAAAGTAATAGCACACCTCTCCTTAGCAAGTGTTGAGTTTGTATCATAAACAGTTAGTCCATAATATACATTTTAAAAGTATAATTTCAGTCAGACTAAAACAATAACGGCTTTTTAAATATCAAGTAAATGATTTAATCCAACTTAAATCATACCAGCTGAATTTACTGATTTATAGTCCTAGATAAAATGGTAACACTATAATAATGGTCCATCATTAATAGGTAACTATGCAGGAATTAATGCAGGATTAATGAGTTGTACTACATTGACACTTTAGTTACTATTATTAACTAATATGGAAACATGATTAATCAATCATTTAGTATTAGAGAACTGATGACTGAGGTAGTTCATTGTTAGGTAATCAATATTTACTGAATTTGATTTGCCTCATTGAGAACTATCAACTAACTATGGCTAATTTAATATAACTACTCATTAATTACTAATCAATACATTAACATGTGTCTAAAATGTGAATGATTATGTTTTTATTGTGAACATGATCATGAAATGTGCCTTCAGAGAAGCCTGCGCCTCACATGTTCTTTATTGGAATTCATTTATGATCATAACAGTTCTGTAAATCATGGTTATTGTGTCTGGTAGAGTATCACAGTCAGCTTATAGATGTATGTGCCCAACATGTGTATTCCTTGGGATATCTCTACTGTTCATTACAAGTGATTAACTTCGGCAGGTTTGCTATTGCTGGAGGTCTTTTTAAAATAATTTTGGTAACCCAAAAAATCAAGAATAAGTGTCACGTCCATCAATATTCTAATCCAATCAGGGTTCACCATATTCAATGCTCATGCTGAAAGTAAAAGAAGAGTGAGTGCGACATGTGGAATCTGCCTCATGCTGCATGCCGTTTATCTCTTCATTTTCTGTTGAAGTCTTGTGGAGATCAACACACTTGTCCTTTAAACAAATAATTATATTATTTTACTTTATTTTAAAAGATAAAACTTTTAAAACATGTAGAAACCATGAGCACCAGCTATTAAAAGCATTATCCTGCTAAAGGTTTGTAGCCTATGCAATTATGTTCAATTATTTCAATGATTCATAATTCAATAACAGAAAAAAAATATTTTTGAATATCTGTGAATGTTTGTTAAATATCAACAAACACTTGAGTATTCATTACTAACTGACAAGTAAAACCTCAGTTACTATTAATGGTTTAAAAGTACCCCACCCCCCCCCCCCCACCACCACAAAGTTAATTCATTAATTAAAAATTGATTCCCACAAAGAACCCATGCATGATTGTAGGGGATTACAGCAACAGACCCATAGACCAGTAGGCTTGGAATGAAGACCAGGAGTTGAGGTGCCACAAAATCAAATTAGTTGAATTTTACTGAAGAGAGTTGTTTGCAAAATGAAATGGTAGAAGTCAGCAGTACAAAAGCCTCTGAGTTTGAAAACAGGAGAATCACGAACTGAACTCTGGTCCAAAAACATCAATACTTCAGATACAGCATCAAGTTGACGTTAATGCTATAGCTTCTAGAATTCAGTTTAGTTACAAACATAGATAACTATAGAACATTCTGAACATGGTCATCGTGTACATCGTTTATCTCATTGATTGTTGGCATGGTGTTTTAGTTCCATATATAGTATCCAATGGTCCGAGTCAGGTCCTAGGCCATGGACAGTCTTCCCTTAATAGGAAGTAGTAGGTCTCTGAGGTCCAGTTGCCCACCTCTCGTCTGCTAGTCTCACTTTACTAAATTCCTGAAACAGAAATACCTTTGGAAACACACACACACAGTTTCTCCTATTCAAGGTCTTATACTTTAAAGCTTCTATTGGAGACTGGACTTATCTAATTGGAACTTAAAATATAGAGATAACTGTACTTTCTCTCAGGAGATCTGAAGTTGTATTCTTGTTAACTTGGCAGAAACATTCATAATCAAATGTATGTTGTTGGGTCATGAAGACATAAGAGAAGCGGCCTACATGACCTAGGCCTCTTAGTCAGAAGGCACACTGTCTCCTAAAGCATTAAAACAGATATGGAATGGTCTCAAACTGCTTTTACGAGCATGACGCCAAAAATAACATATATTAAGATACTTAGAATAATAAATTATTAGCTCAAAAGGATGCATGTGATAAAAAATACTGATTGTTCCACTAAAAATAGTCACTTAATCACATTAGGTTAAATGCTGATCAGTTTAAATTGAATTCACTAAATGGATATTATTTATATATATATATATATATATATATATATATATATATATATATATATATATATATATATATATATATATATATATATATATATATACAGACGTCCACCCCTTCATGATCTTGTTCAAAATAAAAACATAAAAAACAAATTTTAGACACGTTAATGCTTTGATTAGTAATTAATTAGTAGTTATTTTTAATTAGCCATAGTTAGTTGATAGTTCTCAATGAGGCAAATCAAATTCAGTAATTACCGATTACCTAACAGTACCTTAATCATCAGTTTGCTATTTCATACTGATTGATTCATCATATTTCCATATTAGTTAATAGTAGTAACTAAAGTGTTAATGTAGTTCTACTCATTTGTCCTGCATTAATTCTTGCATAATTACCTATTATTGACAGACCATTATTATTAAGTGTTACCGATAAAACGACTTTAACTGGCTTCCCAGAATATGTACACATTAACTGGCATTGCATGTGAACTCTGAAAGTTTTAGAAATCCTCAGATGACCAGGAATGCATTAAGGTTCCTCAAGGTTCATGAGCTCACTGTTCTGCTGTGCCCCCTTACCAGTTCTCCAATGGGGGGTTGGGGTGGGGAGGTTGGTGGAGGGGTGTAGGGGTGGACGGTTATTCTATAAACATGCGCTACACTGATTGCTTTTACTATTGTGCACCGTCTTCATGTTTATATCAGCATTTATACAGTATTATCTTGCTGAACACGTTAACATGCACTCTTCCCACGAACATGGACAGGGGCGAATAGGGTGGCGGATGCAGCAAATGGGGGCCCTTTGGCTTCAGCATGCATTACTGCACCCCTGCAGCTGACGTCCTTTCTTCAAATATTCTATTTTGCATTGTGTCAGGTTGGACAGACAGATGAAGCCTGTAGGTCAATTATAATTATGCTCAATTATAACTGTGCATGTAAATATACTCAGTGTGGGACGGGGTATGTGCAGAAGTTTAATAAATTACTTATGGTTTGTTCAAATCCCTAGGAACAATAGTAATAGTAATGCTTGCCCTTTTTTCTCCCACCTCACCAGGAATTATTTATGTGACTTCTATAATATTGCTTTCCTGTTAGGTCACCTGTCAAAGGTTATAAAAAGACACTACATGAGTAAAGCACAGATTGACTGTTAATGTTGATTGAGGTGGAAAAAAGGAGGAGCGGAGAACAGGGCTGACAGAGACCCTGAAGTCAACCAAAGAATCTGCTCAGCTTAGAGAGAGAGAGAGAGAGAGAGAGAGAGAGAGCAGCTCATAAATCCATCATCCACCACCTTCAATGGAGTAAAATAAAGACAGAGTAGTGCAGATGGCCCTGGAGTGACATCAGCATGACTGATTTGGCGTTTCAGGGTCTCTGACACACTCTGAGACTGAATAATTAGATATTGCCACATTTCTCTGCCAAACTGAAAAGAGTCTAAAGTATGACATGCTGATGAATGCAAGCATTAGTGAATCACCAAAGTGAAATAATGTAACTTGTATATAGGGGCATTATCATAATTGCCACCATGATTAGGCAGACCATAAAAACACAGTGATTTATGATGTGTTCAGCAATACATTCTGTTCTCAATTATTTGTGTATGATGCAAGCAAAGCATCAGATTAATATTCTTTTAAATATTACAATTACAATAAGTATTATATTGCCTGGCATGGGGTGTATACAGAGGGATCCAAAAGTCTGAGATTACTTAAGTGCTTATTTACTATTGTACATTCTTTGAGTTTTCATTCTGTTCTAATTGAATAGAACTGGGAATAGAAATTAGAGTAGAAAAAAATTTAATACTAAATACTAACTTTGTAGTATTTAATACGTCCCCTTAATCACTCTAGTTCAAAAGAGTTCAGTTGATAACATGATGTGTCTGCAGTTTGACAAAGGTTCTGGCCTCCTACTCCATATCAGACGAGCTCACCTAGAGTTTATTGCTTAATTATGCACCTGGCCATGTTGGCACAATGTCCACATCATGTCAGATATCTCTCCTAAAAAGGCCACAAGATGCTACAAGCCCATCACGTTTTAAACGCTTTTAAAAACCTCAGAAATATTCTTATTTAATTTGTTCTTTGGTGAGGTCTGTTTAGATAAGATCTGCTTTATGTGAATTATTTGCTTATAAGAAATATCTTATAAGACTTTAAACAAATTAACTGGATTCATCTGCCCTTTGACAGACACAGTAACCGCAAATATAATTATTGTGCGAGTTACTGTAAATGATTAAATGGATCGTTCCGGTTCTGGATGCTGATTGGTCAACGCAGCGTCTGGCCAACCCAGGGGCCCACTAATTAATGATCTGTGTCAGCATTAAGTTGAAGCGTAATCCCTTCCATATCAGAGCCCGTGCGACCCAACCCAACTGGTCCAGTAACATTAAATTATAAGTCTAAACCCAAAATCGCTTACTCTCATTACAATTTCTTCTCCAAGCAAGTAAATGTGACGCAATAAGCTGTATATTTCATTGTTTATTTTTTTTAAGCATCATAGGCAACACCTCATAACAGTATGGTAACAGTGAATACAGTTTAAATTGAAGAGCTTTTTAACTTTACAATGTGTCTAAAAATGAGGGAGTCCTGCATGAGATGCTGAAAAAACTGTGATGCAGTGCAAGAGTCAAAAGCCCCTTTCACACATACAGCATTTTGCAGAAAATGTACTGCATTATTCTTTTGCTTTTTGAAAATACTGGCACATGTAGTTTACATTTACCAGTAAAGGCAACCCAACAATTTTCCTGTAATTTACCTGGTTGCATGTGTGAATGTGCAAAAACACGTTTTGTGTGAACTGCCCCTAACTTGTGTGTTTCATGTGACGTAAAGGGATAGTTCACCCAAAAATGAATATTCTCTCATTATTTACTCACCCTGATGATAATCCCGGGTGTGTATAACTTTCAATCTTCACCAGAACACATTTGACAGAAAAATACAAAAATATCTTAGCTCAGTAGGACCTTAAAATGCAAGTGAATGACAGAAAAATCACAGACAGTCAGCATAAACGTCATCCATATGACACCAGCTGATAAATTAATGCCTTCTAAAGCCTCACAATCGCTTTTGGTGTGAAAGAGTACTTTTTTTTAAAAATTCTAAATCATGCTTCCTGTCAGCAGCGGTATGCACGTACGTATTCGCATTGGCATTTGAAACACGTGAGAACTGACAAACGTGCGTCACAGCCAAAAGAGCAGCGCTTTTTACAAGTGAGAAGGAGGAACGCTGTACCGAAGCTTGGTTAGTTTTGTATCTGTATTTATCTGTTTCTTTGCTCACAATGATGCGTTTGTATACTTATCCTGGATGTCTCAACCGAGTGGAGAATGTGAAATTACTTCTGTATCATGACAACAGGAATATATCACATAAGAGACCACTTGGACTGTCACCCTCTCATGAAGCTTGCTGGAAGCATTTGATTATAGTTAAAAGTACTTGAATATTGATCTTTTTTCACAGCAAAATTGATAGTTTAGCTTTAGAAGACATTTCTTTAACTGCTGGAGTCATATCGATGCTGTTTATTCGGATATTTGGAGCTTCAAAAGAGAAATCTTCATTTACTTGCATTTTAAGGACATACTATGCTAATATATTTTTGTATTTTTCTTCAAATGTGTTCTGGTGAGAAAAAAGCCAAACACACCTGGGATATAATGAGGGTGAGTAAATAATGAGAACATTTAAATTTTTGGGTTAACTATTCCATTTACCCTAGAATGCAAATATAACTTTACCTATCTTTATGTGGGTCAAAAAAGACCCAGATGAATTCTAGATGCTTATTCTTTATAAATCTACTGATGTTTTGTAATTAAATACATTCTAATTATAATTGTATTAGTATGTAACAGATTCAAGCAAGACGGAGCTGGGGAGCAGTTCAGGTACTATAGCTTTTTAATTAAACTTCAGCTTCACAAATAAAATACGGGCTTTCCAACCACATAAATCAAGCTCAGGATTTTCAGCTAGCTAGGCGGTTCACTAGGCTACGGCAATCTCTGCTTTCCTGTGTCGTTCTCTCTCGCCCTCACTGGAGTTCTCCACGGCTTTTCAAGTCTCCTTCGTCACTGTAACGAGACACAGGTGTTATGTATCATTAAATCACCCGGTGATGGTCCTTACCGCTTCCTCTCTCCCCAGCGATAGACACATGACCACGTCCCGCTCCACAAAGTTTTTTTTTACATTTTAATACAGTTGATATTTTATTATAAAATTACAACCTAATTGTGTGTAGAATCACGACCCGGCCCGCCCTCCGCCCTGCCACACAAATATAATTGATATTGCCATATGACACTATATTTCTATATTAGTCTACAATCAATCAATGAATTACAAACATGATATGAGTGTTAAATTAATTGAATACCACAGGAAATACATATGGGTTATATAGGACCATCTAACATTAACATCTGCATTCTAGGTGTTGTCATGAAAATTAAATTATAATTAAAAATATATGTATATTCACCTACATTTTACAAGAGTAAGTTCACATGATAGAAGACACCTTACTTGAGTGGCAGATCATAAGATTACTTCATATAAACATTATGCTGAGTCATTTTTGATTCACATATACATTCTAAGGTTGGATCGCTATTTAAAAAATACAAAATCCAATATTTCAATTAGAAACACATTATCAAATCACTAAAATGACATTCATTTATTGTATAATTATTTATATTAAATGCATAGTTATTTTAATGACCTTTTCAAACTCAAATGTGTTTTTTAATGTCTCTTATTGAATGTGCAATCATAATTATGTTCAAGTTTATTATTAATGATAACTTTAAACAAAAAAACATTTGTTGTACGGGTTGTGATAAGATAGGGGGCCCAGAAATTACGCCACCGCTGGTTGCAGGTACTCCATGGGCCCTCATCACATTTCCGGGTTGAGAGCACAGACATAAACTTCTGTAGCGCTGAACTACATTTCGATTTGCTCCAGCACCAGAGGAAAAAATCTCTATTTCGTTTCCACGACTTCCCAGAAAAGGACAAAAAAATAGAGAGATGGATTACGACAGTCAGAAACGCATAATCAAAGTCTTTAAAAAGGGTCTACGGCACAACGCATCTAACAACACCCTTTTTCCGTGACTATATTCACAAATTATAGTATAGTCACTCATACCTTATTGCTTAATAATGGTCAAACAAAGCTCATGTTATACACAGCCAACAGATGCCAATGTCCCTTTGCCAATCAATTGCACTGTGATTTCACGGCTCAGTTAAATCCATTTCACTCATAACAAACCTTCCCACGCCCCCATCATTTAGCCAACTAGGCCCTATTCCTGGACATGCAAATAAAGGTGGTTATGCTCAAGCATTGGCCTTAACTTGTGCCCTTCCATTATCTGAATCTAAAAGGCAATGGACGAAGCCACTCTTATCGCTGTGAGGAGGTTTTCACTGCGACATGTTCTGCAATTACCCTACCACCCGCAATCATGCCACCCACTGCGGATCATCAATATTACAAACCTGCAGGGGAGGACGTGGCCCGCAAATCTGCTATCTAATTACATTAAATATCATACACACACACAGTACAAACACTGATCAAAGCCTGGAATTACACGACAGAGAAGCCGTGGCAGGAGGGGAGGAGAAATGACAGGGAGAGCGAAGGAGGCTGAGTGACAGAGAGAGAGAGTTTCTGGAGAGCAGGTTCTTTATATTCTCTTGATCTCCTTGCCTTAATTATTTTCTGAGTGAAAAGTCTTACTATTTACAGTGCAGATTGTACTGTACACTGCCTTTAGCTTTAATGTAGACATACAATTTTCATACTGTATTTGCATACAGTTCATATACTACTGAAACAATATTAAGACAAGTATGTTAGTATGCCATTCTGAACATAGCCCTTGTCTTTCTCTCTCTTTTTTCTCTTATAGAGCTGCAATCTCTTTGAGTTTTGCTCTGGAATATTTACTCTGTCAATTGTACTTTCTTCTTGTCAGTTTGAGAGGAGGTTGAAATATATCTCAGAATGTTCTGCAAGATAATCACAGTACACTGCAGTCAGGTTGTCCGGATGTTTCTGCTACTCAAGTTAAATAAAAAAGAATACAGAAAAGAGCTTTTTTGACAAGTGCATTGTGGCATGTTTATGTATGCAGGTGTGAAAACACACTTGATTCTTGCCCTGTTAAAAGTCCAGGCCTGACTCTCTTCCATTTACAAAGCAATATCTGAAATATAAATATTTACGCAATGTTGGGTCTATAAAAAAATTATAATTTAAACATTTAATGCGAAAAAGCTTTGAATATGTTCTATTATTTATTTATTCAATGGAAAACTTCACTCAAAAAAAGATGTCATTAATTACTCATGCTCCTGTCATTCCAAACCTGTATGCTGTTGTTATTTTTTAAAAGGAGAATTTTTGACAATCTTTGCGCAGCTCTTTTCCATATGACAGTTCACAGAAAACAATACATTTAAAATTAATAATATTTTTAATTTAATTTGTGCTAATACATTTTTTAGTTCAATAGCACCAGTGCTAATTATGCTGTAATTGTACTGTGGAAACATGCACAAATGAAAAAAAAAAAAAATCACACAGCTGCTGTCACGAACGCCGGTGAAGGCGCCTCCTCCCTCAGCCGTCAGAGTTCGCTTTTACCTGAATACTGATTATTTAAACCACATTTCCCTACTGCCCGCATACCTAGGTCTGATTAATCCCCAGCTGTTTTGTGTTACCCTGCCCTATTTAACCATGCCTGTTTAATCCTACTTTGCGAAGTCTTGTTAGCCCCGGCGACATTACCAAGCAAGTTATACGCTGTCAATGTCTATAGTTATTCTGTGTGCCAACCTAGCCTGTTACTTAGACCTTGCCCGTTTGCAGCCTGCCTTGTTTACCTCTTGCCTGTCTCGTACCACGATTGTTTGCTGCCTGCCCAGACCCCTGCCTGTTCTAGTTACGCTATTGCCTGCCTGTTATATTCTCTGTTTGCCTGCCCACGACCTTGCTTGTACGACTTGTGTTCTGCTATTCAATAAAGAACCGCAGATGGATCCCAACTTGCCTGAGTCTTCGTTACAGCTGCTCAAAAAAGGACAAATATGCAAAATGGAAAATTACGTTGAATCCAGGGTGTGCTGAGTGACTCCATCCAGGTGTCTCAAGCAACCAAATTGGCCCGGTTACAAGGGAAGGTAGAGTCACATGGGGTAACCTCCACATGGTCGCTATAAAGTGATTCTCGCTCTCGGTGAGCATGAAGCCTCTACACGTGCTATGTCTCCGCGGTAACGCGCTCAATAATCCATGTGATAAAATGCATGGATTGGCGGTCTCAGACACAGAGGTAACAGAGATGTGTCCTCCGCCACCCGAATTGTCACTACGCCACCACAAGGACTTAGAGCGCATTGGGAATTGGGCATTCCAAATTGAGGAGAAAAGGGGAGAAACCCCTCCCCCCTAATTTATTTTTTTGTTGCCCTTTTTAAGTTAAAATAAATAATCATTTGAGATTTAAATGACATTAGGGTTAATAATGACAGAATATACATTTTTGGGTGAACTATTCCCTTAACATCACAAAGTTCCCTTTAACAATCCCAACTCTGTCAAACTCCCTGTTTACTGCATCAGCACAAAGCTTTAGCTTTCACAAATTTTTCCCTTCTAGCTCAAGGTCACGATTGTCAATTGTGAGGCGCCGTTGTTAAGGGGGGGTGGGTGGGATGGGCCCAAAAATAGAAGTGATTTCTGGATTTTGTCAAGCCAGCCTTCTCCATTTCCCTGTGGTTCAGCCTGCGATACCGATCTAAGAGGCAGCCTGGTGATAAAGATCACATACTGAGCGGGAAACCTCCCTCAGGAGTTAATTGAAGTCAAAGTGAGTCACACCATCTTAGATCTGGCAGATGACCCGTGCCATTCTCTATTGTCTTTTTACCGTCCTCTCCCTTTATGATCAATGCCTTTTTCCCCTATTTTAACTTTAAATAAGCAATAGCCATGGGATGCCGCTCAATGTCAAAGCCAACATTTGAATATCCACACCATGGGTCACCTTCCTGATGCTGTTGATAGTTTCCTGGCAGGCCTGATAAAGGCAAGTGGCGGCTTAAGAGACCAGATTTCCATGTTATTGTACAAACTTAAAGTGATAGTTTACCCCAAAATGAAAATTCTCTCATTATTTACTCACCCTCATGATATCCCAGGTGTGTGACTTTCTTTCTTTACCAGAACACATTAGAAGAAAATTTGAAAAATATCTTAGCTCAGTAGGTCCTTAAAATGCAAGTGAATGGAGATTTCTCTTTTGAAGCTCCGTAACTCACAGACAGACAGTTTTTTTTTTTTTCAAATGTGTTCTGGTACAGAAAGAAAGTCATACACAACTGGGATATCATGAGGGTAAGTAAATAATGACAGAATATTAATTTTGGGGTGAACTGTCCCTTTAAGGCTTAAATACTGTTAAGAACAGTAAATGTATAAAATTAACCTATGATGAGCTATAAAGAATGAAATTTGTCAAGTAAATACATTTTTCAAAACTCGATGTCTATATATGTGCTAAAGATATATAGTCACCTGTGCCACGTCTTATCATCGACAGCAGTTACTCCACTTACAGTATCTGAATCATGCATTTGCTGTTCACTCTTAATTACTTCCTTGGCATGTGTTGAGAGCTTTCACTGTGGCCGGGGATATTTCCAGATTGATTCCAATCCACGATTTCTGGATAGTTCTGGCGAGGATCATCATGCACCAATAATGACACATGATGGAAGCCCCTGTCATTGTGTCACCTTAGAAAATGAAGATGGATGGAAGGATGGATAGAAAGTGATTTTGTTGAGCAGGAAGTTGAGACATTGCTGTGGTAATAGGCGATGATGATTACCACCTGCAGTGCCACTGAATTGACCTGAAACTCCTTTCACACATTGCAGTGTAAAGCATTTACCCATGTTTTCATTGATCATGGTATAAATAATGGGGGGGGGGGGGTTAAGCCCCTGCCTATTACACAAGTTAAGTGAATGTATAAATCTTTGTTAGATTCAGTAAATTCAATCTAATGAATTCATTTGGTGAAAAGAGTAGCACTCTGGCCAGGGGGATAAAGCAGCTTAATTAAAATTGCTTTGCTGTAACCAGCCAGACTTTTTACATACCCTCTGGTCAAATCCAGATTTGGAGTGGGTAATTGCATTGGCTCCTTACCGTTTAAGTCTGTATTCTTGATTTGTAATTATAAAATCTTATTGGACTAGCCACTCTGATACGCACACACCAGTGACCACTCATCTATTGAATTCTATATTAATATTCCAAGTGCCTAAAAACCATTGCCAACTCTAAAGTACAGTTAGGCCAATGAATTACATCACTTGGCATTATGATTGTTATTATTGTTACATGTTCTGAAGAAAATGTGTGTGGTGTAAATGTGCCACCTTAATGTGGTGCTCTAAATGGATTTAACGTGTTGCTATGCAGTTGCTAGGGTGTTCAGAGTGGTAACTAGGTGGTTGCTTACTGTCTCAAGTCAAAGGAGTGCACTCTGATCTCTCTGATGGTATTATATATGGTTTGTTTGCCTATTTAATCATCAGCTGGGCAAAAATAAGTCAGATAGTGCAGAAAAATGTATAACACGCCTCCTCAATATTTCAAGTGATTTATTATTATTTTAAATTATTTATGACTGTAACACAAACAATGCAGGATAACTTAAGCACCAAAATGTAATACTTAGGGTTGGGGTTTATATTGTAATGGTGAAGCTTGCCTTTGCAAAACAACACAATTTTGAACATCGGCGTATTATCATATTGATTTTTCCACTGTTTAACAAAATTAATAAGGCCATTAAGGTTGTGCGATACAGTGATTTTACAGTTGCTTCAGTTGGACCCCTTAACCATGGTCAGATCATTAACACACAGCCTTTCTTGACTTATTGCTTTAGTTTTCCTAGCCAGTAAAGTTATGATTCTGAAAATCCAGACAAATTTGTAATAATTAATCTAGGTGGCCCATCTTAGCCAAGCTCCACAATAGTTACATAATAAAGTATTAAAAGAGCCCAGCATATTTACTAGAATTGTGCCTGAGTTACTTTACTAGTCAGGTTAGTTTTGATTTTATAGTGTTTGTAATGCGGTCTGATGGATGAAGGCCCTTGGTGTCTGCTGTTCAAGCAGCACTGAATCTGACTCCAGAGGCTGATGGGTGATGTCACCTGTCCAAAAGTGGTACTTCATGCAGAGGAAGTCCACGTCGCCTCCTTCAACTGAACTGTAACTGTATTATGTAACATGTTTTCTGAACTGGTAGCATGACATGACCAAAACTGCATTGCAGTCAGACATGATGGGTGCCAAAGAGCTTGACAATAGTGGCAGCCAACAAGCATCCTTGAGGATGGAATTCTAGAACTTTTACCATAAGCCTGTCTAGGCCATAGAGCCCATTGATTCTCATTCACCGTGTGAATTTGTAGTCGTTGATTAATGTATCTGTGGCATTACCAGCTGGATATACTTCATTTTATCGTGTGCCTTTCCATCAAGTGCACGGTCGAGTGCTCAGCCTCTTAAAGTATACTCTTTTGTCCATACCAACGTGTTTGAAGCATACGCACTATGACTTTGTGATACACTTTTAGCAAAGTCAATGCCAGATGACGTGCAAAGACATGGACTGTCTACACATAATTTGTTGATGGTGAAATTTGCATTGCACTCATATGCATGAGACATACTGGCATGCGGATAACCTAAATATACTTCAGCCTTTAAGCTTTGGTTGTATATACATTAAATGCTGCATCAGAGCTGCTTTGCCATTGTCATGACACTCAGCACGTGTCTTGTTTTCAGGTGGCTGCAAACAAACAAAGTTTGAATGAAGTCTGTACGTTAAGTAGTTTGAGGTGAATTACTTGCAGAAGTAATAGCAAGGTTAAAAATAAGCCCCTAATCAGAATGTTGGAGAAATATCAATACAGTGCTGCCTTGCAAGCTAACCCTCTTTCGCTATTACACACACACACACACACACACACACACACACACACACACACACACACACACACACACACACACACACACACACACACACACACACACACACACACACACACACATGTTGTGTTTCCATGTTTTATGGGGACTTTCCATAGACATAATGGTTTTTATACTGTACAAACTTTATATTCTATCCCCTAAACCTAACCCTACCCCTAAACCTAACCCTCACAGAAAACTTTCTGCATTTTTACATTTTCAAAAAACATAATTTAGTATGATTTATAAGCTGTTTTCCTCATGGGGACCGACAAAATGTCCCCACAAGGTCAAACATTTCGGGTTTTACTATCCTTATGGGGACATTTGGTCCCCACAAAGTGATAAATACACGCTCACACACACACACACACACACACACACACACACACACACACACACACACACACATACTGGCCTGAGCTTTTCACTTGAGCTCTGGGTGATTTTCATTTGTCAAAACTGTTTACCAGTACTGCGCCAGGCTATTACCACTGTGTCATCTAGGGAACAGATAGGTAATGAAAGATAGACAAAAAAGAGAGAGCAAAAGAGACAGAGGAAAGAGAGGGGGGTTAATTTGGATAGATGCTGTGAGGGGAGAAAAAACATAAAGTGCACGCACAGATTCATTATTCCATCTTTTTTTCCCAAATCAATTACGCTTACATGCAAATCAGGCCAGTTCTCCATTAGCAATGAATTATTCAAATATTTAATGCATGTGTGAGAGAGGATGTCTTTGACTGTGTCAATTAAACGCTGTGCATTACACAGTGTAGGCCTAATGCGTAAATAATACCTCTTACAGCATAGCCCCTTCCGTCCAATTCCTGCATGTAATGGAACTCACAGAGACTGATGCAAGTGTTACTCATCAGACATTTACACACCTCCTGTCAACTAAATTTAGAATTTCTCACATCATCCAGGTTTCAGCTAAAAACTACCTATGACAATTTTGAGTTGATGCCATTTGGCTCTGTTTTGTATTTCTGCTGTGGTCTCTTAACAAGCCTGGTGTTTGTTGGTATATTGTATCGTCAACCTTAAAACACATTTCTTAAAGGTGTCATATCATACACTACTGTTCAAAAATCACTAAGACATTTTTGTTCTTGAAAGACATTGAAGCTTCTCTTCACCAAGGACGCATTCAATTGATCAAAAACATTATCTAAAGCATTAGTAATGTTGAAAATGATTATCGCTGTTTGAAGTAACACTTTTATGTTTTAATTTATTTTTAAATAAATGTTTTACCTGTGATGTCAAAGCCCCATTTATATCATTCATTACTCCAGTCTACTAAGAAAACACTATGTGAGCTAATTAATCAATAAATCATTCTAATGTGCTAATTTTGTCCTCAAGAAACATTTATTTTTGCTAGAACAGTTAAACGGTTGTGATACTTAATGAACATCAATTGCTGAAGTATTAAGTACAATTGCATTTCCTGCAAGTAGAATTTTGGTTTTATAAAATGGCCAAAAAGAAACAAATCTCTCTAGAAATGAATCTGTCTATTTTTCCGTTGAGAAATGAAAGCTATTCCCTGCGCTACTTTCCTAAAACAAGAAATCAAACTGGATCTAACTAGGACAAATAAGGAAGTGGACGGTCCAGAAGCACAACAACAAGACAAGCAGGGATTTTAAAAGTACTTTGACACCACTTTGATAATAATGATAATAATACAAATAACAATATCAGTGCTTCTGCAGAGCACTGACTCAATCTGACTAACACACGACTGCTTTTAAATGTTCAGTGCTCTGTTACTCCTTTTACACTGAAATTGACAGTTTATCAAAAGAAAATTATAATATGTCCTAGTATGATTATTAAACCATAAAAGGATGCAATTTAATTAAATAAATATTCAGTCTATATTGTCTACAGTAAAATGTCACATTCATGAGCATCATGTGCTGTGATTGTTGTAGTAGATGACTGAAGAGAGCACACATACACTGTGAAGTGTGCAGCACCAGCAAACTATATAGTTATATAATTAAACTGCAGCATTTTTCACTTTACTAAACACTGAAACCACCATCCTAAACACAGAAAACAGAAAAGCCTTCATGTCAAAATAAAAGCTCTAGGCATGAAATTGATGAAATTGTGACAGAAATATATTGCTGTTGTTTAGTATAATGTAATATTTACTGTAATGATTATTATTATAATTATATATAAGCAATATCTCACAAGGACACAAGTTTTCATCTATGTTTTCATTTATAATGTAATGCTCTGATGTGCAGCACTTGAGGGGAGCTAATGCAATTTAGAAAAATATAAAACTGATTCTATAAGGTCCTATTTAAAAAACAAAACTTGAAGCATTGTTCATTTAATAATAATAATAAAAAAAAAACAATTTCAAGGAAACATCCAATTGTTTTAATGTATTATTTACAGTACATTGCTATTTAACTTTGTTAAATCAGCTAAAGTAGTTAGCAAAAACGAATATCATTTAAAAACGAAGGGTTGAAATAGGTATAGAGCATCGTGAAATTTGACTGGTATTGGTACTGACTACTGCAATTTTGGTGTTGAGACAACCCTAAAGACAAGTACTGTACATTACAGTCTAGTTTTAGAGTATCCAAAACCAGCAGCTTCAATGACCAGTACATGCCAAACACCAGTTTTTTCAGCCTCAGTGAAGAGAAGAATGCATGTTTGCATTTTAGGCAGAGGCGGAGCTAGGGGTTGGACAGGGGTGGCCGTGGCCACCATGGACCAAAGCCTGGCCACCCCATTGGCCACCACACTCGCAATTGCTGTTTTAGTCTTTTTTTTGACGTTTTTTGGCAAATCATCTTTATACAAATGTACAAACTTAACATGTGTGCACACCAAGGTCACCGCACCTCTCGGTCCCGGGTGTCATTACATCCACTGGCAAATAAGAAGGGTAAAATGTGCAAAAAAACGAAAAAAGACTGAGTGTGAAAAATCAAAGTTGACCTGTTGTTTGAAAAGCCTGCTTGGAAAATCTGTGAGAAGTGCCCTACAAGCCAGTTACATCTTTGGGAAGGCTGCTGAAAGCATGGGATGAAACTTTACCTTAAGGTCTATAATAAACTAACTGCTAGAATGCCTAAGGTGTGATTGCTGCAAGTGGATAACTCTTGGATAAACAGAAATTTGTAGAATTCTCATGTTATGATCACTTTAACGTAAATGTTTGTTTCATACCTTACAAAGCAATGTTGCATCATTTCACTATGGTCCATGACAAATTCAGAATGACATCAGATTGTTTTATATTATGTATTCCATTTTTCACATTCCCAAAAATATTTTCCTCTGCCTTGTCTTTTTAATATACAACAAACCTCTTTGTCACCCGTTCCACCAAACAGAAACTCACAATGACTTTGATAAATTTCACAACCCGAAACATCGGCTCCTGGTCCCTCTGGCCCCTTCGACACCAGCGAATCAATCGCTGTCCCTATTCATAATCCATACCTCACTGTACCGTGAGCAGGCATTTAAACCTCCATTTGTCCTCACCGTCGCAGAGGTGAAAAGTTTATGAATAAAAAATTATATGGGATAGCACATTCACACTCGAGTCTGTGCAGTGATGGCCTATTTTTGACAGTTTCATAATAAGCTGCTGAATTCTGTCATTTGTCACTGGGAGTGCAGCGAATCTGGGGCAGTGAACAGTAAAATTTTAAACAGTTTTTGTTAGGGTATATCATTAACCACCCAATGTCTTGTGAATCCAGTGTTATCTTTGACGGATGATGTAATGAATTGTTTGTTCATTTATAGACGTGCCCTTTGAAGTTTGTCAGAGAAGTTTTTGCATTGTTTTTTCCATTGGTTAGATAAGACAGCAAGGTAATGAGTTCACCACTTTAAGAGCTGGTCTAGAAAGCAAAAGTGAGTGATTTTTTTCTGTAGTGTTAAAATATTGTTTCCTACCGAAGTTTAAAATACAGAGACAACCACACTGAAATTGCACATTTTAATAGTATATATATATACAAAAAAAATCTTCTTAATCTAAAATCTACTTAATTTCATGAAGTAATATTGATTGAAGTGAGCGAGTACATTTAACTGAAACGTTTCAGTAGCTTTATCTAAATCTGATGTAGATAGTATTTAAATAAACATAAAAATGTAAATGAACATTTAACTAGAACATTTGAACTTTCATTATAATCACATTGAATTATGTGCCACATGACTTACAAAAGCTTTCCACCAAATTTTATGCATGCTATGTAGCTTATTAGACATTACCTTGCACACGAAAACCTCAAAACGTAGGCTGCATCCAATTCACCTGCTTATACTATGCCCTTAAAGCGAGCACTTTTTGTGATGGAAAACTGTTCTATCACTAACTCAAGTTATTCCCTACTATCGAGTTCTCTGAACTTTAGGAAACTAATTTCCACATACTATGATTTGGGTCACGTTAATTCTAATCTCGGATACTGTTTAGAGCGGATAAGGATTGGGATGCAGGGTTGGTGCACAAAACACAATGACGGTAACGATTAACAAACCAAGACGTTTCCAATGTCAACAATAGAAATTGTGTAATTAAACTTGCAAACAGTGAAAAGCAAACTCATTAAACATTCAAGCTGTCATGAACACGGAGAGCGCCTCCCCCTCCAGCCGTCGGAGATCAGATTCACCGGAGTATTGACCATAGACTACATTTCCCATAAGCCCACATACCTAGGTCTGATTGCTCCACAGCTGTTCCCTGTTTCCCCTCCACTATTTAATGAACTCTCATTCACACACTCTTTGCGAAGTCTTGTTTTGCTCCGGCTACAATTCCAAGCGTTTACTCTGTTTCCTGTTCAGTCTATCGTGTATCGACCTTGCTTTGTCTCAGTACCTCGTTTGTTTGCCGCCTGCCCTGTATTACTATTGCCAGTTCTAGTTTATCGATTGTTTGCTGCCTGCCCCGATTCTGCCTGCCTCTGACATATCTGTTTACCTGTGCTTGACCATTGCCTGTACGACTACTGAGTGTTTGTCATTAAACTGCTTATGGATCCCAACCTGCCTGAGTCTTCATCAGACAAGCCCTGTGTATGCTGGGAACACCATATTCGAAAAGTGAAGTAAAACTAACATTTAAAAAATGTACATTTATTGAAATTTACTCAAATTAGTGAGTAAATATGACAAGGTTTTCTACTTTAAGATTATTACATGATGACGCATTTTAAAGATAACAATGAATCATAATTAATATTTACTTATAAGCAAGTGCATTTATTTTGAACACGTTTGAATTAAAAATAAATGTTGAATTTACTTACTATTTTCAAGTTCACACTTTAACTTATTCAATGTAGAAAGTATTCTGTTATATTTACTTTACCACAGTTTTTTTTTTTTTTTCAGTCTATAATTTATTTATTTATTTTTTAATTACACTTCACCTTTAAGGACAACCGCTGAACACCATCAACAAATTCTCCAACCAAAACATCCAGAAAGAACTGCAGCACAGGTTTTGACATTCAAAACTAATGAGACCATAATAAACTAATGAGACCCCCCAGAGGCCTTCAGTGAATATGAGGAGCGCATAAACAAGTCACATATAAATGTCAGTAAGTTCTGTCAAAAAACAAGATTCTGTTCAGGCACTAGTTGTCAACACTAATCTTGAACAAGATTTACTTGCATGCGACTCGACAGCATTAAAATTATTATTCTTGCATCAACATATACATTCTTACATTGAAAACTGTTTTATATTGCAGGGTAAGATTCCATGAATATCACTGATCAATACTCCAGTAGATAAATAGATAAGATAGGCTGCAATAAATGTAAGACGAGTTGTTTTAGGAGGGCAGGATTTCATTTAGCCTAACATCTCCTTTTGTGTTCCATGGAGGGAAGTCATCCGTGTGTTTATTTCAAACAAAGAGACAAGTTGAAATGATTTTCTCTGGTAATCCACAGATGTAGTTGATAGCACTGAAGTTATACATAGGGCATTTAACCCAAAATGTTCCTTTAACAGCACTCGCATGGTTCATCTTGAGGGAATTTGTTTTTCTTATTTCACGCTGACTGAACCTTGATGGTACGCCTCCTAATTTTAGGAGGTTGATAAGAGACAGGAAAGGTCTCCTCTGAAGAAGAGGCACTATTGACAAGGACATGCTAGCCTTTCTATCCTCGTTTAAATTCCATGGAGAAGGCCACCACGGAGTCAACCTTCATTAGGATCAGCCAACGTTATGGAGGGGAATTAATTGCCCACCTCTTAATGACAGGGCAGACTAATACATAACGCTGATAGCCATCTGTGTTTAAGAATTCGCTCGCAGTGCATGACATGTGGAACATCGTAACTGTCCCTAGTGACACTGCTAGTACACATTTACTTTTAGATGCTGGGACATTATACTTAATGAGGAATAATTAATTTAAGGGGTCATTTCATTTTGTTGTATTTTGTTAAAAACACACGCATTACACTGAGGAAAATGTTGTTGTTCAGACGTTGCTCTTTCATATCTTAGAAACTTTATGTTAACCAATGGCATGAGTTTGGGGCGGGACTTTCTGTCTGTCTCTCTGACCAATGGTAAATGAGCGGAGTGTTCAGGAAACCTGTTTGAAAACAGTAGTTTAATTTATTTTATTTTTTTGCAATTGCATTTGCTCTTCATTTAAACTCATACATGTAGCTCTGTAAAAGAAACATTTGATACAGTAAAGAGATCTTGGCAATGAGTAGACATCCATCGTTGGTTTTTTCTTTTTCTTAAATCATTTTAAAATTCAGATAATAATCAACAAGGTGTGCATAAAGCTTGACGTATTACAAGTTGGGAAATTACTATAATCGACAAAACAGGATGCAGCACGTGTACATCAACAGGCCTGTCTGCTCTGCATACATAATGAGGAAATATATGGAGTATGACATGATGCAATCTCAGCAGCATAATGCTGCAGAAAGTTACCGACTTCAAAGCTGAGCGCAGACATCTGAAATAAGTTTTGAGATGGATTTGACGCACGTGGAAAAATCAGAGAAAGAGAAACATGACGGCGAGGCTAATGAGAAAAGAGAAATGGAGAAGGGCAGCGGCAGCACTTGATCCAGGTCTTCAGCTGTGAAGCTGTCGGTTAATCAGGTCACGTACACTGATATGATAATCCCAAGGGCACCGCATGAAAGGAGAGGCTAACTCCACGTTGGCAGAGAGGGGGAGATGATTGTGATGGGAGGTGGAAGGGAGGATCTTTTAAGATATCCTCTCTTGAATCGTGTTCAGGAGGTCTTGTTAACCTTCACTTGCTCTGCTTTCTGTACGGTTGTGCATTATGGTGTGCACATTAGGGAAGTGGTGACACTTGGTTCACCCAATGCTGGAAAAATAAACAAATGAACTACATGTTGTCGCAAATACATGCATTACATCTTGTATGGGCGTTTTTACAACTTAGGACACTTTTAGAACAGGAGATTTCTAGAATGTAAAGTCTTGTAAAAAATACATTAATAAAAATCACACTGTCAATATATATATATATATATATATATATATATATATATATATATATATATATATATATACAGGTATATAGTTTTTTTATTATTTCTTTTTTTTTTCTAACAATGTCCATCAGTGTGTATATCACTGGCAATTTATGTAATTTTTTCTGAAAGTAGTGAAAATTCCCACCAGTGTCATTTCCACCACATTTCAAATTCTGTATTGTTTTTAATTGAATTCTATGGTAAAAAATTACAGCAATGAAAATGACATTTTTTACTTAAAAATAATAAATATATAGCATCCTGCTTTTCTTGATTAGGTGCATTTCATTTCTAACATTTTATTTGTTCTAAAATTCACACAATTAAATAATATTTTCACATTTTTGTGCAATTTGGTTAAAGGACAGCATTGCAAGATTGGAAATAACACCCAATAAAAATACTGAAGTGAAATTTACCTTGATTGCTCTTTATCTTCAAACATCACTTGCCTAATAAAATGAAATTTTGTATTTTATTTTATTATTAGGGGTTAAATTGTTTGGTGTGGTCGATATGACGACAATGGGACAGTTGTCATTTTTGAAGAAAAATAAATAAAATTAGCTGTCCTTTTCTGCATATCTCGGCGCTGTTTTTTGGTCCGTTCTGCATAACGCGTCGGCTCATTTTTGCTTATCGCGGCCCATTCGTCACGTTTCGGACAACACTGGCCCACTCAGTTCTCCTGCTGGCCAGTCCGCCCACGATCGGCCCCAAAGTGCGTCGGCCCACCGGGAAAATGCCCGTATGCCAGATTGCCAGTCCAGCCCTGAATGCCGGTAAAGTTTACATGCAACATGAAACCGGCTAAAGAGGCCAAAAAAATTACATGTGCCGATATACAGCTAAATAATATTGGATTATGTACGTTTATCGTATAACCAGAGGTCAGGTTGCTCTCAAGTTTTTTTTTCTCCACTAAATAACAATATTTTAATACAAATGTTCATTGCTATAGTCACTTTAGCTTGTTCGCTGTGGGCTTTCATACAACAAGGCATGATTTTCTATAAAGCTGATTTGAAACTGTGTTTTGTGAAAAGTGCTATACAAATATAAATAACATAAGTGCAGACAGACTAATTATTATCAAGAAAAACACGAAAATTGTGAGTGCCTTTGAGTTTTCCTCATTACAATCAAACAAAATAAATGCAGTGCTGTTGTTTAAATTTCTTGATTATAGAGCTTTACTTTTTGTTGCCAATGTCAGACACTGTTGTGTCATTTATTATTTAAAAAACATTTATGAGGATCTTGAATAAGTTTGAGTGAAACATTTGTGGGTGCTGTTTTATTTTTTTATTGGATTGTAGAGTAAAGCTTTGCATTGTTTCGTATCATATCGTTATGCCTACTGAACAATTATATATACACTGGTGGCCAAAAGTTTGAAATAATGTACAGATTTTGCTCTCATGGAAAGAAATCGATACTTTTATTCACCAAAGTGCCATTCAACTGATCACAATGTATAGTCGGGTCATTAATAACATGGAAAATTACTATTGCAATTGAAAACAAAATTTCAGAACTTCAAAGAGTTCTCATCAAAAAGTCCTCCATGTGCAGCAATGACAGCTTTGCAGATCCTTGGCATTCTAGCTGTCAGTTTGTCCAGATACTCAGGTGACATTTCACCCCACGCTTCCTGCAGCACTTGCCATAGATGTGGCTGTCTTGTTGGGCACTTCTCACGCACCTTACAGTCTAGCTGATCCCACAAAATCTCAATGGGGTTAAGATCCATAACACTCTTTTCCAATTATCTGTTGTCCAATGTCTGTGTTTCTTTACCCACTCTAACCTTTTCTTTTTGATTTTCTGTTTCAAAAGTGTCTTTTTCTTTGCAATTCTTCCCATAAGGCCGCACCCCTGAGTCTTCTCTTTACTGTTGTACATGAAACTGGTGTTGAGCAGGTAGAATTCAATGAAGCTGTCAGCTGAGGACATGTGAGGTGTCTATTTCTCAAACTAGAGACTCTGATGTACTTATCCTCTTGTTTATTTGTACATTTGGCCTTCCACATCTCTTTCTGTCCTTGTTAGAGCCAGTTGTCTTTGAAGACTGCAGTGTACACCTTTGTATGACATCTTCAGTTTTCTGGCAAATTCGAATATTATATATCCTTCATTCCTCAAAACAATGATTGATGAGTTTCTTGAGAAAGCTGTTTCTTTTAGCCATTTTTGACCAAATATTGACATTAAAGGCGACCTATTATGCAAAATTCACTTTTACGTGTTGTTTGTACATAAATGTGTGTTGGCAGGGTGTGTACACAACCACCCTATAATGATAAAAATCTACCCAGTCCTTTTTTTTTTATCCCCATTAATTCTAACCACTGTCTCAGAACAAGCCGTTCACAAAATGCCCATGACTGTTGACGGACACTGCAGACGGACATGTTTGTTTGTGTGTGTTGTTTCGTTATACTGCATAGCGAATGTTGTAACAGTATTTGTGCGTGTGTGTTGCTCATCCATCGTTGCAAAACTACTGAAAAAACTCTACAAGTAAATACATTTATCATTGTATCTGAGGAGATACCTCAGACCAAGCTCCTTGCTCAGACCACTGCATAATGCATTTGTGTGAAAAACAGTATTGAGGTTCATAGGAACAGCTGCTAATAGTATATCTACATATGAATATCTATCCAAAAGGAGCCTTTTGTGCTTATATCATGCAAGATGCAGTTTGAACTCCACCCTCATCAACGAGCTTGATAGAAGCAAACATTTTTTGTAATAAAACATTTTAAATATTTATATATTTCTTACAAACACATAGCGTTTTGCTTCAGAAGACATTAATTAATCCACTGGAGCAGTGCCATGCACAGACCTTAGCGGGGACAGGAGCAGAGGGAAGAAAAAGGGCACTGATTTATTTATTTATTTATTTCAAATGAGTAGTAATTATATATACTTAACTAATTTCTTTGATTTTTGAGTATTTTTCTCGTATTATACACTATTCATAATTTGTTTTTTTCCCTGTATCTCAAGTAATGGCCTATATATTTCTAACAAAAAGCACCATGGCATTACACTTGTTTATTTATTTATTTTCTGACATGGCCTGTGATAACCCAATATTTATGACACGTGTCATAGTAAACATGGTATTTTTAAAGTACTTTGGAGTACCATGACCGTATAATCAATGAATATAATAATCATTCAGTGACATGGTATTACTCTGGTAATGGCACAGTGTCTTTTTTGTTATAGGGCTCCAATGTTTTTCTTGTCTCATCACTCTTTTCACTTTCTCTCCTCTCTGCTCTCTCTCTTTATCCAGTCATCATAACTGACACTTCTTATATTGCTAACTCTTTATTTCTTTTAATATTCATATAAAGTTATTTTACTGTATTGTGTCATTAATACTTGTAAATATACAAGTCGTTACAGAAATAATATGGTGGAACCATGGTATAATGATGATGTCAAGATGGTACCATGGTGTGGCAGGGCGGAGCCGGGTGGTAATTCTACACACCCGGTCCCTTATCAGGCAGATCAAGCCTCCGAGAGGGATAAAGGCTGACTGCGGAATATAGTGCGGGAGAGAGAGATCGTTTATGGGCATGTCCGTCATGTGTGTGTTTGTGTCTTTCATTTTGTCAGCCACACACACACACACACACACACACACACACACACACACACGTCACCGTTGGAATCAAAATAAGGGACACACAAATTAAAGCACTATCGGCTTGTAGGTGTCTCTCTCTCTCTCTCTCTCTCTCTCTCTCTTTGGACACTCTGCATGCCTTTTATGTCTCCCTCTGCATCACTATAACAAGATCCAGGTATTAGGGTTAATTATGAACCAGGTGACAAGCCTTACAGCTCTCTCTCTCCCGCACCATCTTCCACAGTTGGCCTTTATCCCTCTTGGAGGCTTGATTAGCCTGATAAGGGACCAGGTGTGTAGAATCACCACCAGACCCGGCCTTCGTCCTGCCACACATGGTTTTGAATGTTATCATGGTAGACTAAAATGTCTAAAAAATGGTAATACAATGGTATTTTTCTGATCTAATGGCTTATAGTTTCAACAAAAAACAAACTGGCTTTGGCTGAACCAGATAGTTCCTTAAGTTAATGGCAGTTTTCTATAAAAGCCGTATTTTTTATCACTGAAAGTGACGCGACCGCTCCCATTATAATTAATGAATCTCTATTCTTGGAAATGCGGTAGCAATCGAGTATTATTCTTTTGCTGAATTTACAACACAATGGGGTGGACTTTTAATCTGATGAGTTTCTCATCTGAGGTAACGGCACTTCGATGCTCCCTTGAAGGGCACTGCTGTTCCCATTCTGTGCACGTTACAGCACTGGAGTCGTATAGATTACTTTTATGATGGCTTTATGTACTTTTTGGAGCTTCAAAAATTTGGCACCCATTCAATGGCATTTTATAGACCTACAGATCTGATATATTCTTCCAAAAATCCTTGTTTGTGTTCTGCTGAAGAAAGAAAGTCATACACAAAAAATTGGGACAGGCCCCCCCAGCTGTGGCCTCTTTTTTTTCTCCTCAAAAAAGAATGGAAATCGTTCAGCTTGGGGCCTTAAATGTCCACGTCGGGGGGTGTCCAATTTGCACGTCTCCCCCTCCAGGAGGGAAAAGGCACTATACGCAAGCGGTACAGCGGACGAACTGGACCAACCCAGAGATTGTGGAACCTCGTGAAGTTATTGGGTGTTGCCCAGCCTGCTGCTCTACCAATGTCTGCTAAAGAGGCGGCATTGGTCAGGGCTCAGGAGGCCACCAAACTCTTGGTGGAGTGTGCCCGAAGCCCCAAGGGGGTGGCATTTCTTTGGCTTTGGAAATTTTATGAAAATGTTTGAGCCTGTCATAACCGCCCGGGCATGGGTGTGTTGTGCCGCAGCTGGGCACGCAGGGGGCCTTTCTCTGCAGTGTCGTGCCTGCCATAAATGTGCTCTGTCCGGCGATCGCAATAACGATGGCTGTAACACCGGTGTGACCCAGGAAATTTTATGAAAATGTTGGTACCGCAGCCTTTCGGCCATGTGGCAAATCAAAGAAAAGGCAGACAGGGAGTTGGATGTTGATCTGCTCTGGGGCAGGATATGCTGAATAGCCTACGTCTGCATCCTGACCGTCGAGAACTGCTGCCAAAGTCCTCAACTGTGTCGCCGAATAGGCCAGCCTGGGAGATGGGTGCATCAAGGAACTTTACCATGTCAGCCTCCCTCATCTCGACCAAGTTGAACCATAGGGGGCGCTCCTGGACCACCAAGGTGGACATCACCTTCCCGAGAGTCCGCACCGTGACCTTCGATGCTCCGGCATCAATCCCGGGTCAGAACTATCCTTGTGCAGTTCGCTCAGTGCCTTGGCTTGGTGCACCAAGGTGCATCTTGAAGGAAGAAAGGGACCGTGGCCAGGAACTATCATCAATGCCTGGGCAAGCATGGCCGTCAGCTCCCATCGGCCTGCGACTGGGTGATCGCACCCAAAGGTGGAAGCCCAGTCGAGTCCTTGGCATCAGACTGAACCAGCCCGCTCTCCGATGATGCTATCGAGAGCTCATCCACTTCGCGAGCCCCAAATGAGACCACGAACTCGCGCTAATACGAGCCGGTGGTCTCATTCCATAACTCCACCAGGGTGAACGAGTGTTCTGGGGATTGAGAGGTCTGTGGGGAGTTACCTGGAGTTTCCCACTGGGGTCCCCAAATCGCCCCCAGTGCTAACCGACGTGGCCTCAAACCCATAGGTGGAAGGGCGGGGAGCTGCTGGGTGGCTTTCCCTCTAACGAAGGAAAGCCGCGACCGCAAAGTTGCCCTGGTTATGTTCTCGCAGTGAAAACATTACCTGTCCACGAATGCTGTCTCCGAGTGGGCAGCGCCCAAACATGTAAGACAGCGATCGTGAGGCAGAGAGGTAACAACCGCAACCAGGAATTAAACACAGATGAAAAGTCATCTTTAAAAAGCTGCTCTCTGTCTGTTACACTCTTTTAGTAGGGGAAATATACTCTTTTATCACAAGAATATATACTCTTTAAGACTTTCGAAGTGCCCAGGGATTTTCTCTGCACTCCACCAGTACACGAGGGGAAGAAGCCACTGTAATGCATCGTAAACTCCAAAAGTTTTTTAGAGGTGAATGCAATGGCAGATGAATCAGCTCGCTGAACACAACCGCTCAGTTTCGAAGAAAACATCTGAATGAGTGTTTCGAGCCAGCTCCTTTTATACCTGTATGTCCGTGGGGTGGCATGCAAATTCCACTAACCGTTTCTCAAGATCAGAAGTGTTTGGGGCTCCCAAGGGCCACCCCTAGTGTCACTACATTGACACAAATTCGAGTGAATGACAGATAGGGAACTGAGCTTGTTGTAAAGGATCCATGTAATGTTTTCTTAAGCCACATCCACAATAATGCATTTTAGGCTGAATACTCTGTTTTTATTTCATTTCAAATTATGCCACACTAGAGAGCATTTTCAAAAGTCTAAATCTCTTTTTGTGGCAGCAAATATAGCAAAATGAATGTGTAAACCTAAAATGTATTAGCAAAGGCATGATTATGCTGCCTAGCTTTTGGAACAGCCATCGTGTTGAGAATGGGCCCAAGATGCCTCAAAATGCTGCCTCTGTAGGCTGCTCACAAGGTTTTGGAAGAGTGTGAACACACTTTTGCAATGTAATTTGAGAGTATGGATAGAACAGAAAATAGCAGAATATTCACAGAATAGCCACCCTATTTCAACTAGGTCCACTCGCTTTAACGCATATGAGCATTCCTCTTTGTTTGTCACTGTATGAATGAAAGCACATCTGTGATTCAGCCTGCATTTTCTGTCATCACGATGAATCAGCACGAGTGAGGTGAAAGATGAGCTCTGTCCTTCTACACCATCAGGCAGAGAAGTGTGAGATTCAATCGAATAAGATGCTGCCAGCCATGTTTGAGGGATGTCAAGGTGTCAGAATTTTAGCCGGGCTGATTTCAGCTGAAACGCGTGGTGTGAAGATGTTCCCCAGGGCTACAGTAAAGCGGCAAACACTAAAATGTCAACAGCTGACTCTTCGCTTCAGTAGAAACAATAGCAAGCACTGATGAAAACAGCCATAAAGCTCTTTGGCAGGTTACATATCAATCAACAGAAGTTGACAAAAAGGGAGAAGTCATGAGAGCAATGTGTGTATGAGTGGCAATGAGCCACAGAAGACACCTGAATGCTACTAAGCTTTGACATATTCTCACAGTATTTGTCCATTTGGAATAAACAAACATTAAAATTTATTAAGGAATGTGTTCAGTACAAGTTAAGTTCAATCGACCGAATTATGCAGCATTATTTTTATTACCACTCATCCCTTGTGTAAAAAAAATAAAGCAGAAATCAGGGTTGGGAGGGTTATTTCCAATCAGGGTTGGAAATATATTCCACTACAGATTTCAGAATACATGCTGTAAAATGTTATTTGTACGTATTCCGTTAGATTACTCAAGGTCAGAAACATATTCTTAATATTTTGGATTACTTCTTCAGCACTGGTAGATTTTTTCACATGTTTTGACTATAAAAACTCTGCCAGTACAGTAAGATAAAATACACATGTTAAAATTATAAAGCAGTTCAATGAAAAGGAGGTGGAGTCGAGAACCGGCTTGACAATATATATAATAGATTTAAAACCAAACTGAACCAAAAACACACAAACATAAACACACAGAGCAGCTGCCTGTCATTCTCTCTCTCTCTCTCTCTCTCTCTCTCTCTCTCTCTCTCTCTCGAACAGCCGTCACCAGCCACCTTTATCCCTTGTGCGCCCCCATCAGGCTGATTGGGGACCGGGCGTGCATTGTTCCAACCTGGCCCTGCCCTCCTCCAATCTACAGTCTTATTAGAGTGATTTTTTTTAAATAAAAAATATGATCATATCTGGTAACATGTGCATGTAAAATGGCTAGAAATAGCATTTTAGATTAGCGTAAAGCTAACAATTTACACAAAGTTTATTTCTATTTTTTCTGCTCCAAACAAATTTCAAACTTACTTCTCTGTCTGCTTATATGAATGTAACACATCATAAGAAAGTGTTTCACCACTGGTCAAATGCACTTTGATCGCATCATTTGTATGTATAAATGTTTTCCATCTGAAAGGACTAAATATTAAATTAAACAAATGACAATAAAATGTAAAGTGATCTCTTCAGTAATCAAAATACTTTTTGAATGTAACTTTATTCTAATTAACAATGATTTAAATTGTAACTGCAGTGGAATACAGTTACTTATATTTTGTATTTTAAATACGTAATCCCGTTTCATGTATTCTGTTACTCCCCAACACTGGTTACATTAAGGCAATTACAATGTGAGTGGGGCCAGTCCTTTCAAATTAAAATAAATAAATCAAAATTTCAGTTAGCTCTAGGGTTCAATTATATTCCGAACGCAATTAAATCAAAATTTTAGCTATAAAACGTAAACATTATACATGTAAAACTGATTTTAGTGTGAGAAAATCTTTTACATGGTTTAACACAGTGTAATGCTGTCATGGCAAAGACGTTATATTAAGTATATCTTAACACAGAAAAAGTGAATAAGCGATTTTATCATACTGAAATCATGTTAGCACAAATAATGTTTACGCCCCTGGTTGTGTGGCTATACTTTTGAAACAATGTGTATTTAACATTAATGAACTGACCCTTTTCGAGACTAATTGTCTAACTGTAACAGCAATATTATTTTATATTTTACGTAAACAAGAGACAAATTTAAATTATTTATTGTAGTAATCAGCATTATGACCCAAATCATTTCTTTAAAACAAAGAACCCCTAAATATGATTATCCCTCTTTGCAAAAGTTTGTGTATAAAAATCTATTTAATTGGGGAGGAAAGTGTGGTATTATAAAGACAACATGTTGCTTTCCAAAAACAAAAAATGACTTTTTCATTTTCATTGTACTAAAGCTCATATAAATAATGTTATCTGATATTACAGTGCATCCGGAAAGTATTCACGGCGCTTCACTTTTTCCACATTTTGTTATGTTACAGCCTTATTCCAAAATGGATTAAATTCATTATTTTCCTCAAAATTCTACAAACAATACCCCATAATGACAACATGAAAGAAGTTTGTTTGAAATCTCTGCAAATTTATAAAAAATGAAAAACAAAAAATTACATGTACATAAGTATTCACAACCTTTGCCATGACACTCAAAATGCATGCAAAATGCTGGTGCATCCGGTTTCCACTGATCGTCCTTGAGATGTTTCTACAACTTGGGAGTTCACCTGTGGTAAATTCAGTTGATTGGACATGGTTTGGGAAGGCACACACCTGTCTGTATAAGGTCCCACAGTTAACAGTGCATGTCAGAGCACAAACCAAGCCATGAAGTCCAAGGAATTGTCTGTAGACCTCTGAGACAGGATTTTATCGCGCCACAGATCTGGGGAAGGGTACAGAAAAATGTCTGCAGCATTGAAGGTCCCAATGAGCACAGTGCCCTGTTAGCGCACAAACATTAGCCACCTGTCAATTAAACAGTGCGCAGCTACAGATGTCAGGAAATTAAAAGACAATATTTTAGATTTCATAAAGATCAACCAACCAGTGGTGCTCATGCTATCGTGATAGATGTAATGAACACCCCTGTTATAGAAGTAGAAATATAAATATAGAAAACAACTCAAATGTTTGATCAAGGACATCTCTCTTTTTCAGAACATCTAGATCATTTGAATTCCCAGCCCTATTGATAACAATGCATTACAGCAGCCCAAAAATCTCAGTGATAGATAGTTCAATTACAGGCTACATTATAGACACACAGAATCTAGTATGCAAAAATACGAAATTTACCTCGATAAATTTCTTCAAATTAGAGGCAGGATTAATGCTGATATCTGGCTTGAGCAAGTTAAACTCACATGACACAATCATGCAATTGGCCTTTTTCACAGCAAAAATCCCTTTCAACTGCAGCTGTGATATTAAAGTGTTAAACTGTGCTTGAGGCATTCTCCAGAGTTGGCACAAGATCTGCAGATGCGATTTGATTTGACAGGAGTCACAAGACTCTCCATAGCCAATCATGTTGATAGATAAAATAAAATCAGGATGAGGAAGTAGTGAACACAGACATGGGAAAATAACGCAGTAGAAGTATAGTTACAGCACATAAAATGTACTCAAGTAAAAGTATACCATTTTTAAACTACTTAAAAAAGTAGTTCTTGGGAAAAAGATGTGAACTACAGTAACGTGAGTATTTGTAATTCGTGACTTTACACCCCTGCAAACGATGCCCAGTGGTGTCATTGGCTGTAGTGAAAGTCGTACTAATTCATACGAGTGCAGTCATACGATATCATACGAATTAGCCAAATTTTGAAAAGTCGTATGAATCCTTACGATTTCACATGTGAAGAACCATGTCAGTTCATTTTACAAAAATGTCACCTCAACCATGTAATTTTCATGAGATCTGGCTGGTTTGAAATCTTGTGAAAAGCATACTTGTACTGACCTAAAAGTACGTTCAAAAACTATTTTCTGTCCGTCAACCCCAGACTGGAAACCCCTAAACATATGAAACCACAGTACGACTCAGGGATACCAGTGCCGCAGCGGAGGAGAAAGACATGAGAGGATAAGCCGAAGATTGCCAGGGAGAATTTTATAAAGAGGCACCATGCTGCTCGAATGAAATTGAGAGTAGAGACAAGTGTGGCGTCACACAGTCGCAATCTCAGATGTGTTAGGCCATTTACAAGAAGAGCGACACAATCGGGTTGCTTATACATCCAGGGAGCTCCTGGATGCATAAGCAGTTGAGTGCACTCCACCCCAGTGTGAAAAGACATTGCGTTCGGAATATAATTGAACCCTAGAGCTAACTGAAAGCTTCTTACTGCTATCTTTTCTAATTAATCATGACTACAAAAATCCCCAAAAATCAAAATGCAAAAAAGAAACAAGATAATCCAAGATATGACTTTGTTTTATCAGGTGCTTGTACAGGCAGTGGAATAATAAAGGTGCAAAAGTCTTGTCATCTAATCAAAACTGTGTATTCAGTGACATTTGGGACTCCGAGCTTCCTATACCACTAGGGCCTGACTTTGCCAGGGTGACATTTAGATTGAAAGGAAAAACTGTGAATGTAAGATGTGTGCTTTACATTGCACATATCAATCAAAAAAGGAACAAACTTGAATTTCATATTTATAACATGAATTTCAAAGCAAAGTTGCAGGTCTTGTGAGATTTTAATTATTTTCTCTGAGTGGCCCTCTTGGGTATCTTAAATACAGTTTAGGTCTATTTCTGGACATATTCATATATGGCATATTTGTGAAGGCAACTGCTTTGCCATTGATACATCAAGTTATTAATAAACTACTGAAATGTATTTGAAATTCAGATTGAAGGTTTATGTCTTACGTGATGGTCACAAAGAAATTAAGATTCTGGTTATTGAAGTGAATCTTGTTTGAGATTATATTTCTGTCCATTTAAGAAGATCAAAGAACCCAAGCATACCTGATCTAAAATCATAGTATATTACATAAATGCTTTTCTGAATTATAATGCTAAAAAGGTTTTTAAACAATTATTCTAGAATTTAAAAGATATGCCGAAAAATTTAAATTCTGTCACCTACTCACTGTCATGTTGTTCAAAAAAGTCATATAAATTACTTTTGTCGTTCTTTTAAACAAATGTGTCCTTTTTGGAGCTTGACAGCCCTAGTTGCTATCCACATTCATTGGAAGGAAAAGAGCAGCTAAAGCCAAGCATACACTACATGACTTGCTGTCGGTGCTCTGCGACTCACAGTCTTGTTTTTCATTGTGCTGGTGTGTACATTACAGGACTGTAGTGCCACTGTTTTTCAACAAACAAGAAAGAACGGCTTGTGCCCATTTTTTATGCTTATTTGCTCTAATTAGCAATGGAAAAATAAAAATAAACAGCTGAAAATAATCAAGACATTTATTTTCTAATTATTTGTCATCTTCTGCTACCCAATACCTTGCTCTCCTTTTTCAACAAACATGAAAGGCATTTTTTTGTATTTGTGGAAATTTGCAAAGGAATGAAATTATAAAAACAGCTGGTAATAATCAAATAAATAAGACAGTGGGTAGGGAGATTTGGGGTGACATATTATTTTGTTTTCTATTTTCAATTTATTTATTTTTTTTTCCTCTCGACGAAAGGTCTTACTGTGTGTGCACTCCTGCGACATGCTGACTAGTCCCAGACGCAACAACAGTTCTGAGAACAGCTTTGAAATCTAGACTTCTTGGCATCAGGTGTGAGAAATGTCCCGACGAGTGAGGGACCATTATGAGCCAAAACCATTTAAATAGAGAGAGAGCGCAGGAGAATGGCAAGGTATTAGGAAGCAGGAGACAAAAAATAAATGAATTAATAAAAACATAAAGATAAAATAACATTTCACCCCAAATCTCTTAATTATTTGATTATTACCAGCTGTTTTTATTATTTGTTTAGCAGGTTGAGTAGAAGATTTTCACTTTTGGGTAAACTGTTCCTAAAAGCAATTTAAAGTAAAAACATCTCATATAATTTGACGTTTAAGATTTAGAACATAAGCAATAATTATTGTTAATTATGGTGTTTCTGTAGCTCAACTGGTTGAGCAGCAATGCCCATAGAGCACACAAAATGTTGGCTATACTTGAATGCACACCAAATCACTTTGTATAAATATGTGTTCCAAATAAATTCTAGAATCAAATCACCCCTGCTACTGTAGCTGCAGCACCTTTACAGTAAATTCCACTTGCTCTAAGATGTAAGCTTTTCAGCTGCATGCAAATGTCACCTATTTTCCATTTGAAGGGCATGACACGGAGGAGGTCAGGACATGTGCCTCTCTCACACAACATGATACTTCAGGTGCATAGAGCTGAAAATAGGCTTTACCATATCAGATGCCTACAGACATACTACTCAACAAACCCACACTAGAGCGGCCATCTTGACCTTTTTCAGTATTCATTCCCCAATCGCATCAGCGGTCCCTTAACCAATCAGAGGGTGGGGAATTTGCAGGTCAGCGCAACCACTTCAAAGGAGAGGTGACGGAGTGAACGGGGGAGAGGTCAGTGACCTCCGGGAGATGCTGGGCTCATCTGACAGTTGAAATGAGATGCGATTTCCCAGTGAGGGTGCACTAGAAAACGTCCTGTCCTCAAACAAGCTTTAATGTCAAGTAATCTCATTGTGTGGGGAAATTGTGTTGTGGATGTTGTTACGAAGGGGGGAAATAACACTGAGCTAGCAAAGTTAAAAAGAAGAGTGGTAAATATGAGGTGTCACACTACATCACCTATTTCCCTTGCTTACTTTTGTACTAGTATTAACAGTGAAATAAGATAAAGATGAAATTAAAACTTTAAGGTTAACTATGTTTATTGCTATCCATCCATCCATCCATCCATCCATCCATCCACATAACATTACGTGTCAAGAGAATTACAGTGGTATTTGGCTTTTAAGACAGTTAAGCAGTTGAGACAGAGTGGGCTTTTTAAAAGTCTGTATTAAAGGGAACCTGCAGGGAAGATCGATTCAGGGAGTAAGCTGAGTCAATGGCTCCCTACAGATATATGCGTGAAAGAGGACTGTGTGTGTTTCATGTTTGTGTGATGTGGAGGTAGGAGTTTGTTTTAATTTTCGAGACACATGAGACAGGTCATTCTGTGACATCTGTGTGTGTGTCTGTCTGTCTGTGATACTGTATGAGGAAGTAATTACCAAGCACAGCTGTCAATAAACAAATGTAATCATAGCACACACACACACACACACACACACACTTCCATGCATTTTATGGATTGTTGGTTTTGTGTTTCTGGTCTCAAGACACAATGGAAGAACTACCGAAATTAGCGATTCACATGGAGAACAACAACCATTTTAAGTATTATTTGAAATAAAAATGTAATTCAGGCTCAACTTGTGCAGTTGTTGGCTGTTATAACAACTCAAATGAGTTAATGATATCAACATAATTAACCTCAGACCATCAATTCATGATATCTACAAATGGTCATCTCGACTCTATTAAGTATCGGCATTTAATATATCGGCATGTTTTTCAAGAGGTTTACAAATATAATAATTTAAACATCACATTAACCTCTAAGAATATACACCAATGAGAGCGAAAACTGACCGTAAATTGAAAACAGGCAAATTCTGGAACATTTGCACGTTCAGGAAAAAGGTGGATAGCATGAAATATACACCACAACCAGCGTAGTCTGATTCCAGAACGAATGACTCTTAATGAGCCAGTTCTTTTTAATCTACAGCACAAAACATGCACCACAACTAGTGCAGTGCAGATACCAACTGAATGACTCTTATGAGCCAATTCATTTGAATCTACAGTGTAAAACATACAGTAGTTCCTAACAAATGGCTCCGAATGAATGAACAGAATGAACAGATGAATCAGCCCATTCAATTCAGAGTAATTATTGGATGGTTTTTGATATCACAAAGTGTAGTTAACGAAACACATTGTGAATTGTTGTAATTATTGATATTTTATAAAAATTAATAAATAAAATATCTTAATTAAAATGTCTGTCAACACACATTTTGCAACCCGTTCTGCTAAAATCTCAAATGATCTCATTATTATGTATTGGATTGCTGAGGGTAATAAATTCAATAAGAATCGCCAAATAATAGTAATTTTTAATACCAAATATTTTTCCTCTAACATAATGAAATAATTGTTAATGTGGCCATTAAAGAGCCAGAAAGTGCATACTTTTGTTTTTAAATCAGCTTAAAATTGATATTTCCATGAACTCCTTTTAGATTAATATTTTCAGCTCACAGAATGCATTCTGGTATTTCCTTATGAAGGATACATGCAATTCTGCCTTAGCATTTGGTCAAAACAAGCTCTCAACAATTCAACATAATTTTGCTGCCTACTGTTTGAAACAGCTTTTGCATTGAAAGCACACCTATAATGGCTAAAACTCCTGTCTAAGGAGGTAGCCTAGTAGGGATTGTTACAGAGCCTATAATGTACAGAGCAAATTGATGATAAAGTTATTTTTTACCTTATACTTTTTCCATATGTTTTTTATGAAGCAAGGAAAACCAGAATATAGGCAGGAAGCAAAAAAAGGCAAATGCAAACAAATATCAGTTTTAATTTAAATTATTCCATCACCCCCCCATAATGCCTTTTCTTTCCGCTCAATATCCATATCTAAAGCATATCCAAAGGGAGAAAATCAACTTGAAGTGGATATTTGCCCCCAAAGTTTTGGGAAATAACCTCTGTATCTCACAAAATGTGTTTGCAATCCAAACACTTTAGCAGTCGTTTGAATCCCAAGTCCTCTGAGACTGCCACATATGAAGCGAGCCCTCATTTTGAATTTCAAATACATTTCAGCAGTTCTCAAAATTCATCCATAACTCGGTCTCTCAGGGACAAAGCAGTTGCTTTTGCAAATGGCCCCATATGCTAAATATGAATCTCAAATGACAGTCCATGGAAATGTAAGTCATCCTAGGGCAAAACCATAGCGTTTTATTTAAAATCAAATTATTAATATTACTTTGAAGAGGTCAAATGATATACATATAAAAAGAGCTATGGAACTCGCTACGGCTTGTATAACATTATTTTGTTTCATGCTAGATTGCCAAAGTTTAGGGTTTTTTTTCTCTTGCTTTGTCTTGCACATATTCACTCTTTTAGGGGGGTATTCAAACCTTACCAAACAAATCAATACACTAAATTGGAATAATGCACCTAATGGCTCCCATTCAAGGTTTTCCATTTGATTTCTGAGGGGAGGCAGGGTGGGCCTGCTTAGCTATACAAACACAAATGAATAGCACACAAATTGAAAAATCCATTGTGTGCTACTCATATGTTCCTGCCACTATTTCTGTCCATCTCCCACACACTTTGTGACACACAATGTCTTAATTGAAGTCATATTTGAATGAAAACTGCTATGTAGCATTTTTTTTCCACTAAAGCCTCCTGTGTTGCAATTTGGTTGTCTTTGATTCACAATTTATTAGAAATAAAGTGAAATGACAGAACATTGTTAAAAAGTACTATGCCTGGTCAAATATTGATGACAAGTTACAAATTGAATGGATTGATTTTGCGGGAATGACTGGCTAAACTAATTGACATGAAATATTGATTTATGTTGAAATGATTGTACTGTCAAGAAGACGGAGAGTGTGGAGTGATATGAGAGACATGAATCTAGCACAGCTATGTAGCCATTTTTCTCCAATCTCAGAAATCGTTGTTTGGAAAAATGTCCAATTATACAATTTAGTGGTCATTAAACATTTTTATAAAATGCTTGTAGAATGAAACTGATCAGAATCAAGTAATGTATCGCAGAAGGTCATTAATAAATCACAAATATTTACCTGTAATCAAAGCAATTACATTGTTTTCAAACAGGTTTCCAGAACACTCCCTCCATCTGCCAATGGTTGGACAAACAGATAGTCCTGCCCTAAACTCACACCACTGGTTGAGCCAATGAGGCTAATTGGGTTAGTTGGGATTCTCAAACAAATTGAGCAATGTTTTGAAAGTGCTAATGTGTCAAGCAACTAATGGCTCATTTTTAATTGTCTCTACATATTAAACTGGCATAGGAGGAAGCTTTTTAACAAAAAAAGTGACATCTTTTAGTTTTACATGTCAATACCAAGGCATACACAACACACAAAAGTAAAAAAAAACTAAAAATGATCCATGATAGATTGGCTATGGAACTCAAGACAACCATAGAAACCAATTTGTATTCCCTGGTATTCATGATACAACTTTAGAATCACATAGCCAGAATATTTGATGTCATATTGGCATATTGATTAGCAATCTTTAAAATGTATTGACGTGATAATTCCTACTAGGAGAAAACCAAAGTGAAAAGTATTATTACTGGGGTTTAAAGGCGATGGAGCGGAAATCTCCCACCTCTAAAGAGCACACAAAAGGAAGAAACTGGTTATTAAAGGGTCCATATTGAAGTGTCAAGAGTCCGACAGTCTGTAGGACACATATACGCCCCAGATGCATGGACTTCTCTAACGCAAACCCTGGAAGAGTGACACTGAGTGTTAGTAGTGGCCACTAATTCTCTTCCTCCTATCTCTATACTTAATCATCCAATCAATCTTGCCTTTGACAAAGGCTCCTGTGATAGAACATCTCTGCCTGCAATCTTGCCTCCATCTCTACTGCTATCAAGCCTGTGGGGAAAGAGTAAGGATGACTGTGTGGAGGGGGCCTTAATCTACTCATTCAATTCCTGCCAATACTCATCGCTCCCTCTCTCTGTTTCAAAGGGCAAATGGAACATGCAGCCACCCCAAAAAACACCACCACTAAATTACATAGTCTCTTCTGAGTTCTCTTTCCTTTTCTCATATTTTCTCTCTTCTCAAAAGTTCTGTCTCATTTGCAATACTTCCACACTATTCTATGCCATTTTGCACTATTAGTGTAAGTTTATGCTGTATGTGGCAATTACCGACATTTCTGTGAAAACTTTGGTTTTCTAAACCTCGGTTTGTCTTAAGCACAGGGCTGCCTAATTTTTCACAACAGGCATATAATTCACGTCTTTGCATGTCATTTGTGCATGCACCAGCCATTGTCTATACTAAAAGAGTAACATTGCCATTGTGCGCATGTGTCAAATATATCCATTAATATGGGCTCATGGTCAAAAAAAGAATACTTTGAAATGCTGAGCACTCGACTGTGCTCGAGAAAACAGCATGTGGAAAACATCTAGGTTATGGATGTAACCTCCGTTCCCTGACGGAGGGAACTACACGTTGTGTCGAAGAAGTGACACTAGGGGTCTCTCTTGAGAGCCTTTCGAATCTCTGATCTAAGAGAAAAGGCCAATGAGAAATTAGCAGACAGAATTTGCATGTCCCGCCCCCAGACATACGGGTATAAAGGGAGGGAAATGCGTCTGTTTCATTCAGGATTTTTCTGAGGAGCCTACAATGAGGTGTGGCCGCAACAGTGGCTCGGTTCAGCGACATGGCCAGGAGGACACAACATCTCGTTCCCTCCATCAGGGAATGGAGGTTACATCTGTAACCTAGACGTTCCCAGTCTATCGCTCACTTCGACGTTGTGTCGAAGAAGCGACACTAGGGTTCCAATTTAAATCACGCCATGCGCTGAGCTGTGTACATGTACTGCTGACACAGGAGTGGGCAGGTATTTTACATACCAAAGCGACCAGCTGTGTCAGACTGCACGTACCCTTCCCCAACGCCCCATAAAGTCGTCAAAGCCTTCTGGTTCTTTACCCCCAACAGAAGGGGAACAAGGCAACATGCCAAGCATGGGAGCAGGCCGCACCAGCCGTGCCTTTTCTCTCTCTATGTTTCTCGCATAGAGTTAAAGCAGCTGGGGCCATCTTAACGCTACCATACACATTGGGGAAGGCGATCTTTCCCAGTTTTCATATTCTTTCAGGGGGGAAAGACCCTGCGGAGACCACACCTGACCAGACTAGGGAAGGTAAAGAGTGGTGAAATACATCACATGGGCTTTTAGGTCACATGTGGAGAATGGTAGATCCTATCCTCTTTCATTTTCATTATCCGCAACACAATCATGTTTTAAAAGTCATTAATGGTAGATCCTACCTCGTTGGGAGGGAGGAGTTGCTACAAACATGGCGAACAGGGGTCTGTGAGGACTGCCCAAGGGAGATGCGGGTCTGCTCGCAAGGGGACCGTACCGTGGAAAATACACACAGGGGGAAAAAGTCCACGTGGGAGCCCATACTGTGGAGCACCTATTCCAGTACAGGGTAAATTGAGTCTTTGTCACAGAATTCCTCCGCTGAATTCGTGGACCAGAGGGCTAGCGGGGAGTCATCCAGGGAGCCGAGTTCGTGGGATATCCTGGGGTAAAAGCACACGGTATTACCTCAGCGGAGGGAAAGGGCGCTAGGTGCAAGCGGTCCACCTGGTCAGTTTGTCAGTGTGTACAGATTTCTACTGGCTCAGACCTGAGAAAACACGGGATGAAACCGACTCAACCCTGAAACCTTAAAATCTTGCAAAAGGTATTGGGTGTTGCCCAACCCGCTGCTCTGCATATGTCTGCTAGGGAGGTGCCCCTGGCCAGTGCCCATGAGGATGCAACACTTCTTGTTGAGTGTGCTCAGACCCGCAAGGGGGGGGGCACGGCCTGGGTGTGATAGGCCAACGTAATGCGTCCACTACCCAGTGGGAAAGGCTCTGTTTGGAGACAGCGTTCCCTTTCCGCTGCTCAGAGCTGCTCAGAATGTCTAAAGCTCTGCGTGCGGTCCAAGTAGATACGCAAAGCATGTACAGGACAAAGCAACGAAGGGGCTGGGCCTGCATCCTCCCGGGGCAGTGCTTGCAGGTTCACTACCTGGTCCCTGAAGGGAGTGTTAGGAACCTTGGGCACGTAGCCCGGTCATGGTCTTAGGATCACATGATTGTCTGGCGGACCGAACTCCAGGCAGGTGTCGCTGACAGAGAACGCGTGCAGGTCCTAGACCCTTTTGATGGAAGCGAGCGCGATCAGAAGGGCCGTCTTCAAGGAGAGGGCCCTGAGTCCGACAGATTCTAGCAGCTCGAAGGGGGGGCCCCTGAAGGCCCAAGAGTACCACAGAGAGATCCCAGGAGGGGAACAGGCTTGGCCGGGAGGGATTTAACCTCCGGGCGCCTCTTAGGAACCTGATCATTAAGTCGTGCTTACCCAAAGACTTGCCGTCTACTGCGTTATGGTTGCCGCAATAGCAGCAACATACACCATCAAGGTGGAGGGGGACAGCCTCCCCTCCCACCTCTTCTTCAGGAATGAAAGCACTGACCTAACTGCGCACCTCTGTGGGTCTTCAGCCCTTGAAGAACACCAGTTTGCAAATAAGCGCCACTTCAGTGTCGTAAAGCTACCTGGTAGAGGGAGCTCTGGCTTGGTTGATCATGTCTACTACAGCAGGTGGTAGATCAGCTAGATCTTCCGCATCCCGTCCAGGGTTCCAGAAGTCTGGGTGCGGATGCCAGAGCATGCCCCGTCCCTGAGAAAGAAGGTCCTTCCTCAGGGGGATTTGCCAGGGAGGGGCTGTCGTGAATAGTACGAGGTCTGAGAACTAAGTCAGAGTGGGCCAATAGGGAGCCACTAGAATGACTTGTTCCACATCCTCCCTGACCTTACACAGTACCTGTGCAAGCAGGCTCACTGGAGGAAATGCGTACTTGTGCAACCCCACGGGCCAGCTGTGTGCCAGCGCGTCAGGGGCCTCTCAGAGGTCTCTCTGGAGGCGAACAGGTCTACCTGGGCATTGCCGAACCGTTCCCAAATCAGCTGGACCGACTGGGGTGAAGCCTTCACTCTCCACTGGGCAAGTGTTGTCATGATAGCGTGTCTGCTACCACGTTGAGGTTGCCGGGATGTGAGTGGCATGCTGTGACTTGAGTTGCTGCTGGCTCCAAAGGAGGAGACGAAGGGCGAGTTGTGACATGTGACGGGAGCGTACACCGCCTTGGCGATTTATGTACACTATTGTGGTGGACCGTTGCACACAGCGCCCCAACCCAATTTGGAGGACACCTGCTGCAAGGGGTCTCCTGTCTGTAGAAAGCAGAGGTCCGTCCAGGCTTTGAAAGTTTGGCGGCAGGCGGGGGTGATGAACATACGGTGCGTGCCGCGGCGCCATGCTCGTCTCAGGACTCGAGTCTGGAGCCAGTGCTGAAGCAGTCTCATATGCATCAACCCCAGCGGCGCAACCGCAGCGGAGGATGTCATATGCCCCAGGAGGCTCTGGAAATATTTTAAGGGGACCACAGTGCCCGGCCTGAGCGCAGTGAGGCATTTCCGCACTGACTGCACCCGCTCGTTGTTGAGGCGCGCTGATATTGAGACTGAGTCTAACTCCACGGCGAGAAAAGAGATGCGCGAAAGTCATTATGTTATGTCATACAGAATTGCATAACCGAAGTCGAATGGTCCTGGCCAGCCAGCGTGACGGATTGGGAAGTGAGAGCCACGCGTCCAAGCTCCGTGCTAGGGGCACTAAGGGGATGATTATTTTTGACATACCCGGCAGGGCTTCGCAGCGGGGCAGAGTAGGTAATGCGGTGTTGGGAGGCAAAAACGCGTCTCGAGGCTCTGGTGCTGAGAGAAGACTCGAAGCACTTACCTTGCTCTGCACACCCGGCGGGGGGCGGGTTAGTGACTGAGGAGGAGGTCCTGCGGAGGAGTCCTCTAGATGTTACTTTTGAGGAAGGAAAGCCGCAACCGCAACGTTGCCATGGTCATATTCTTGCAGTGACAACATGAGCCATCCACAAATGCTGCCTCGGTGTGATCGCTGCCCAGACACACAAGGCAGCACCTGTGGCAATCAAGAGTGGAGAGTGTTACTATCCATACAAAGGTATGACATAACATAATGACTTTTATTATCTGCAACAGAATCATGTTTTAAAAGTCATTAACCTGACATTGTTTGCCCTGTAGTCCTGAAAAGCAATAGGTGATGAATGTACTGAATGTAACCGCTTGTGATTTGGTTTAGTTCACTGCTGAATTGACGGGTTGATGGAGAATTCTGCTGGGTCTTAAATGTGGCTATTATATGGCCGCCTACTATTTCCTTGCACATCTACCAAAACTTTTAAAATAGAATGGATTTCCCCAGGTTAAATGGTTGCTACAGATCTGGCTATACCATATCATGAAATCAAATGTACTTAGGGTACACAAATGGAATGACATACAGTACAGTTATAAAACTATAAGGGAAATGAAAGCAGAAAAGACAATTTTACTAAATTTGGTTATAAATGTTACTACCGTGACAAATAATGATAAAAAATAATGCAATCTCTGATTGGGATAGAAATGCCAATGGTGAATAAAAAAAAGGCATAAATATTCGAAGAAAATAAAAATACATGAAATGAAGGGTTACAAAAAATAAAACAATAAGAAGAAAAATGCAAGTGCAAAGATGTAAAATGACCTATATATCGAAAGGTTAACGTTATTTAAAATATCAGGGGTCCCTCAAGTAAATAATTCATGTCAAGTGGGTTTACCTGACAAGATTTTGGGAAACCCTGCACTAGGCTATACAATAAACACTGTACTCGGTCATCTTGTGTTCACATTTTCAAAGTGTAGAATATGTTTTAATACATCAAAGCATTCACTGTCTTTTAGATGACAGAAGTGACATTTCAAACATTAGCTTTAGCACTTTAGCCAACCTCAGTCCAACATCTACTGTATATTTAAAAAAACATACATGTTCACACAGCATGGGGTGATGGTAAAGCACTCAACTCACATTTGTAATGTGCTATCTTCACAAAAGTTTGTAGTAGCTACATTCACATATTTAAAATGATTCTGTCAGGTAAGCATCGCAACAAGATAACTCCACCCCTTGCGTTACGTAATGTGAGCCGTGAACGCAGAGTGTATGTGTAACCAGACCTGCTCGACCTGCTCCAAGCGGGATTCAAACCGGGGTCTCTGGAATGGGTGGCAGGTGTGCTAACGAGGAGGCTTAAGGCTACAGCCCTTACCAGCTTTCACATACCAGCTGGCTCCCATTACACATGGAGTGTCCAAAATGTCACACTTAAGTTTTTTGTTGTTGTTAGTACACTTCTTTTTGTTGCATTTTCAGTGTGGACATGAAACCACTTACACTATGAGTTTTGGGATGCACCTGTAGTCTTGAATTTATTTGAATGTCATTCCATTTTAGTTCACCTTTGTTCAATTTCACTTTCAATTCTACATACTGTTTGCTACTTCAATTCAAATTTGCAATTTGAGAGGCATACAGTATTCTATTCAGTTCTGTATGGCACATGGTCCTGTTATTATGTACGTACACAGTGTATTGTGCAGCAGTGTATAAACTTTCTCCCCCCTCTTTCTGTAGCTTTCCACCCCCGGCTTCTCCGTCTGAGATGAAGCTCTTTGAATTCCTCTCTGATGTAAGGAAACATGCAAGATCTGGTCAGGCTCAGTAAGAGAGGCTCGATTTTATGCAATGAGCTCTTTGCTTTCAAGATGTTACTCCATACTTCTTTATTTCTCACTCATCGCATAGGATTTCACCCACTTGCTTCCCCTTGTCTCTGTTATGTATGCACAGTCACTGGCATGCCACATGCGCAAACAGTCATTCAATATTATATTTACACAATTATATCATAGGGTCTTAAGGGTTTAACGCTTGAATTATCAGAAAAACAGTCTCTCTGATAGGCCTTTGGACAAGAACAAGATAGGGAACACTGTTTGGATTTATATAAGTGGTGCTTTCCAATGCTAGTGTGTTGTGTGCGGTTGCCAAGGTGTTGCTATGCATTATCAGCCAAATTAGTTCTCCGTGGTTTTATCTTGTTCTATGTTGTTGCTTATGAGTTCAAGGTGGTTTCTTACTGGCCCAAGTTAAAAGGGCCCACCCCCAAGCCTCTATGATATTCTGGTCCATATAAAGGGATTGGGTCTCTCTCTGGGATTTTCTTAAATGTAATAGCACACCTTTTTCCAACAAGCCAAACAAGGTAACATTCATGTCCGTAACACATGGTGTGGGACGAGTTAAAACGATAGCGATAGGAATTGGCGGTCGGTCTTAGCCTTACTATTTATATCCTTTTTTTATATACTGTTTACTTTTTCTTTTTTTTTAAAGTATATGCAGATAAAGATATAGCCAAGAGCTAAGACAGAAGATCCAAATGCACTTAAAGCATATGCAAACAACCTGTTTTGAGAGTAACATTAGGACTAACAGACAGAGATATATTTAACTGCCTTAAAATCTCCCCCAAGACCTCTCAGTGCTTCTAGCTTTCATCCAGTAAAGGAACATATCCTTCACCACTTAGTCTCAGCAACAGGCAGCATGCCCACAGATTGCCCACTGTCTGATGCATATTGCACTGACAATAGCAAGAACCTTCTTGATCTCGCAAGCTCTAATCCGATTGGCTTCTGGGTGTCATGCCAGACAGATGTGTTTTATATAAGTCTGTCTGGAAACAAAGTCATGTTTACAAGTGACAAAGGTGCTCATTGTAGCAACCTTGTATTAATTGATCAGAACTGTATATTCTGCTATATGTTTTGTGAATAATCAGTACTTATTACCTTTGAATATTTAGAATTTCTGAAAACAAAATCCATACATTTCTGGTATTATTTTTGGTGTTTTTCATGCAGCTGGTCAATAAATGACACCATTGGAATTATCTGAATTTGATTTCCACTTCTAAATGTTAAGAATAACAAATGACTATGGTTTGTTGCTTTACATGCCAGTCAGATGGTCTCTTTCTCCTTAAGTGGGCAGTTATTAGCCAGAAAGATTAACAGAGTGGATCAGAATTTATGCAGATATTCAAAAGTCTGGCTATGCAAGACTATTCTGTCTTAGTCTAGTTCATTGTCCCTGTCCAGGGTGCTGAAAATGCTGCACTGCATGGTGCTGAACTTTCAGAGATGAAGCTTGTGAGGAAACAGGCATTCTCAGTCATAGAACATTTTTAGACTATTGCACCAGCCTTGCTGACAGTGAATGAAGGAAGCACCGTGGGATGCTATGGAATATTTGATGTCCTCAAGCTATGACAACATCATTCTACAAAGAGAGAGACAGTAACACTCAATGCAAAACGTTTTGGGGACATTCTTTGAAATACACCCACTTATCTTAGTGTTAGCACAGTTCCAAAATCTAAGTGAGCTGCATTGCTGTCTACTGCCTACATAGGCAGATGTGAAGCCAGCAGGCTAATCATCATGGAAACTCACAAGTGGCTGATTTGGAACTCTCTAGATAGGCAGCAACTTGACGTGCCACACAAGTAGGGGTTCTCATTTAAAACCCATGAGACGTGACTCATATTATTGTGTTGTTAGCTTAGCTAAATCTGCTTTAAATAAAAAATTAACTATTTGTTACCAACACTTCACTGTTGAATGAAATATAAATATTTTTACATTGCAAAAAAAAAAGAAAAATTATAATAATCAGTATTTTAAATGGTAAATGGTCTGCACTTATACAGCTCTTTTTTTAGCCTTAGCGGTTTTCAAAGCGCTTTACACTGTGAACTCATTCACACACACACACACACACACACACACACACACACACACACACACACACACACACACACACACACACACACACACACACACACACACACACACACATGTTGTGTTTCCATGTTTTATGGGGACTTTCCATAGACATAATGGTTTTTATACTGTACAAACTTTATATTCTATCCCCTAAACCTAACCCTACCCCTAAACCTAACCCTCACAGAAAAATTTCTGCATTTTTACATTTCAAAAAACATAATTTAGTATGATTTATAAGCTGTTTTCCTCATGGGGACCGACAAAATGTCCCCACAAGGTCAAAAATTTCGGGTTTTACTATCCTTATGGGGACATTTGGTCCCCACAAAGTGATAAATACACGCTACACACACACACACACACACACACACACACACACACTCACACACCAATGATGGCAGAGCTGCCATGCAAGGCGCTAGCCTGCCATTGGGAGCAACTTGGGGTTCAGTGTCTTGCCCAAGGACACTTCGGCATGTGGAGTCATGTGGGCCGGGAATCGAACCGCCAACCCTGTGATTAGTGGCCAAACCGCTCTACCACTGGTGCCACAGCAAAAAATATCTAAACATCCTTAAGCAAGATATATTTATTTGAGTAGAAAAATGATATTGTATTCAGATAAATCTAACCAAATTTATGCTTAAAACAAGACAAATAAAATTCTCAGTGTAAGAAAAATAGACGTTTATTTTCCTTACCCCATAGGCAAATAGTTTTTTTTTTCTCTTGCTTTAGGCATAAAGTAAATGTATATTTTGATATTTTTCACTGGAAAATAAGACTTTTGAACTAGATTATGGAATAGAGCTCTATTCTTAGGCAATTGCATCAGGCTTGGCTGATAGTGTGTGCAGCAAGCATCCTTCCAAATTTTATGTGCAATAATGCAGAACAAAGATCCTTGGGATATGACAGCTTCACTCTAGAAAGAGAGACATGAACGCAATATGCAAAATGTTTTGGCGAAATGCTTTGAAATACACTCCCTAAACCGTACTCTAATGTCCAGACAACCTATAATCAGCTTCTAAATAACCGGATAAAGCAGGAACAGACATAGAGAAGAGAGTTATATGTCGAACTCACTGATGAAGCATTGCTGTAAATTGAATTCGTTTTTTCAAAATAATTTCCCTAAATAATAATATATTCAAGACACATTCTTTGAAAACAGGTTTTGATACCTTATGGAAATTTTGCTCGTTTAGTAAATGTATCTGTATTTAATAAAAAAATTAATCTGAATTAGAAGACAAAGATAACGACTAAGAGTGTCGTTTTGATTTTAGAATTGTTTATTTGTGTGTGTATATACTATAAATGTAGTTAAGAACTTTTGACCCAACTAAGCTGATGGCTATTCAAGAAAAAAAGTCCCTGTAGTTTACACATGGGTTTGGCACAGCAAGTGAGAGAATGTGTCCAACTGTGAAGTCTCCACTCAAAACGCAATGTAAGCTGTTTAGGAGAATTATATACTTTAGTAAGGAAAACTAGCAGAAGTGGTAGAGCTGTTTTAAAGGGATACTCCCCCCAAAATGAAAACTGCACCCTCATGTTGTTCCAAACCTGTATGACTTCCTTTCTTCTGTGGAACATAAAATGGAGTTTCATATTGTTTGTATCCCTCTGTGGTTTCTTTCTACTCGCATAAAAAAAAATTAAAAAAATCATCTGAAATCAATATTTCTCGTCAGTATTTTTACAGTTGTAGAAAAAAGTATAAACTCTTAAGCCTTCTGTAGTGGCCCAATCGGAGTCCTGAACTAAAACCAATTTAGACCTTGACCTCAACAGGGTAGTTCTCATGAGAAATCCCAAAGATATTGCTGAACTGAAACAGTTTTGTGAAGAGGAATGTTGAAAAATTCCTTCAGTTCATTTTGCAGGTCTGATCTGCAGTTACACTAAAAGATTTTAGAGGTTATTGCTGCCAAAGGAGCATTAATCAATTATTAAATCCAAGGATTCACATACTTTTTCCATTATGCACTGAGATATAAAACATCCCATTGTTTTTGTGTTATTTAAGCAGACTTTGTTTATCTATGAAAGAGCACAAAAGTCAACCGTGCACATTTTTGGCCATCTAGGTTTTGGAAGTTTTCTATTTTCCACTAGTATACACAAATGTAAGTGAATTAGTCCAGACTGATGGCTTCAGCAGAAGCATACACCATTGATTAACAACCTCGAAACCTCTGAGTTTGTCTTTAAAGGTCTATCATTTAAAAACTGGAAAAAAGTGATAGGAATTTTACTCCTGGAACCCAAATGTTGCTCTGTATTGTAACCAATTTATTCAGATTGTCATGGAAAATCCCAGGGTTCACATACTTTCCTGCATACTTCCTTTTTCTAAGTAGCTGTGTAAGTGGAATGATATACAGTCAGCTCATCATTATTGCTAAATAAACCCATTCAGGGGTTATTCATTAATATTTTTAATGATTCACCCCTATGTTGCATCAGCTCAAAGGTATACAACTGGGTGCATATTTCAAACATAAAGTGCACTATTTAAATTTCCCCAAACCCTCCAAACCTCAGTAGTTCTCTGCTATCAAAGACAGTGTGTTTGAATAGCACTGACAATCCTATCTGTCCATTGTTCCGCAAAGAGCACTGTGGCTTCCCTAGTTCCCATCAGGGTTTGACCAATCAGAGTGCTCCAAAATCTGGTGACTCAATAAAGAAAGAGGAAACCAACTGTAACTCCCACAAGCCTCTGTTTGACAAATGGCAGAGTCCTTGAGCTGAAGCAGACAACCCTCAAGGATTAGCAAGCTACTGTATCTTACTCCCACAGCTGGAAAGACTCAACCATGAGCTGCTCCAGTGCCTTTTCTAAGTGATCTGGCAGGGGAAAAGCTGCAAAAGATGTTAATAGGAAACGCTGGACGTTTAGAAGGCAGCAAGGAATAAAGCTGGTGACAGAGACACTGGAGAGGCCACTTGTCTCTTTACCAAAACTAAAATGGTCTCTGAATTTCTTAAGCCTGGGAACACTGAATGATTTTGGCCATGATATTGTCTGAGACAAATTTCGGGAATCATAAAATATTTTTTCAAAGTCAAAATAGGCCGTCTTTGATCTCTTTATGTTCGCTGATGGCCAATTAATGGTCTTTGCGATGAATCTTTTCCTCTGACGAAGTTCTGACAGTGTTCAAAATGTTGGGCTACAGTCATGCAGTGTGACTGGTCCTAAGACAGTCTAATTGTTTTCCTGGCAATACTTTGCCAACATTATCGGTAAGGTTTGTTTTAGTTTTAGTGTGGTATTGAGATTTACATTTCAATGAAAACCTGGTCTCATAGAATCATGTTACTATACCTACATTTTTGCAAGCAGAACAATATATATATATATATATATATATATATATATATATATATATATATATATATACAGGCACAAAGTTCTGATTCCAAAAATAGACTTTTATTACAGAGCAACAAAACCGAGGTGGTCCATGGAACATCTAAAATTGTATAACAGAGCAATACTCTAATGAAATTAGTGGGCTAAAGTCAGTCACACTCGACTTTCTTCCAAATAATGCACATTTTATTCATAATATTATAAATACAGGCCTATAGTTCCTGCACATTTTTGTTTTTCTGTGTGAAATGGCTAATAAAAATAAGTAATACAAAACGATTATGTGGTCACCTCACCAAGGTGAATTGGTTTAGTCTTGACTTCTGGCCGTGACTCGTAACGTGAGTGACAGTGTTGGGGGGCGGGGGATGGGAAATCTGTTGATTGTCGAGTGCCAAATAAACAGGGATGGATAGGAAAAGGTCAAAGCCATCAGGTGCACAATTTAGGAAAAAAAGAAAAGAAGAAGAGGAGAAACGAGCAAAAGATAAAGGTATGCAACTATGTTCTCTCTGTGATATGATTACGGTATCCATGTTGTCATGAATGAAGGGCTAATGTTAATTGTTGGTAACTCTTATGTTTGTTAGCCTATTTGCTATGATGCTTGCTATGCTTATACAACAATAATTCGGTTTTAAGTCAACAAACACGAGATCTAATTTCACCATAATATTGTGCTTTGCAACCAAACTGTTACAAGTTCAGTTATTATTTATTTCCATCAGTTGGGTTACGTTAGGTTCTGTAATTAGCCAACGGATTTTTTTTTAAATCTGTTGGTAGTTTCAAAGAGATGACATTTGCTATTTATTTACTACTTATTTGCTACATGACACATGCCATGAATATGAAGGAGGTTTTTATGCATGTTTATGACAACTGTCATTAAGTGTCACATTAAGTGTCAACGTTGTCGTTGATGCAGCCACGTCAGCCATCAAGGAGAGATTTTCCACACTGGAAAATGTGGAAAAGAAATTCGGGGTTTTGACAAATTTCCCAAGTCTTGCAGGTGAGCAGCTGGCAGAGCAATGCGAGGCACTAGGCAGCACACTGCACTTTAAGGGGCACTCTGATGTGGACAGTAGAGAGCTTGTGCAGGAAATTAAGAACTTCCCTGAACTGCCATCAAAGACCATAAGCCTCCTTGAGCTTATCACTTTTATGCATGATAAGGATCTATCGGAGATCTACCCCAATTTTTGGACTGCTATCAGGATTGCACTTACTCTGCCAGTCACTGTGGCTCAAGCAGAGAGGAGCTTTTCAAAACTAAAGCTGATCAAGTCATACCTGAGATCAACCATGTCCCAGGAACGGCTCACTGGCCTTGCCGTCATCAGTATCAATCACTCAGTAGGGGAGCAGATTTCATACGATGACATCATTGATGATTTTGCATCAAGGAAAGCCAGAAAAGTCAGGTTTTAGTTTTAGTTTGTGTTTTCTGTTCTTAGTGCAATAGTGTAATAATTAGATTCTCTTTAGTGTTTTTTCACATTTGTGTGTAATATATAATATATATATTCTATTCTATATTTTATTTGTATATTATTCTTAATGTGTTATATTATTGTTGCTCTCTGCACTTGTTACATTTTTTATATATCTGATTGTATATGTTTGGCACATTTATGTATATAGTGTATATTTAAGTTCTGATAACTGTCATAGTTTGCCAAAAGACAATGAACACAATTCTGCACAATGTCGGATGTTAGGAAGGATTTGTTCCAATGAGAAATATAAATTTTTCTTTAAGAGAAATGTTGATATAATAAAATATGACTGTTTGTGGATAATTTTGTGTGTGTGTGTGTGTTTTTTTTTGGGTTGGGCACTCAAAGGTGGTCTCGCCCAGGGTGCAATTCAATGTAGAACCGCCACTGTCTTTGAGTGATGGCCTCTTCAGCCAATGAAACTGTCTTTTGCCTCCCTAGTTTCATCTTCACCATCCCTCTTCTAGCTGGTCACCCTTGACCCCAACATGCTTCAATAATGGCAAAAGCCTGACTATTTAATTTTCTATGTATAAAACACGCTGTAATCACTTCATATGGTTACATATGTTATATTGACTCACTACCCTAATTTGATTATTATATTAAATTATTTAGTTGGTTACACACATTGCTAAAAATGGATAGTTGTACGTCTGCCCACATACATGTTTCATCTCATTTCTAGCACTATTTAGCACACATATATCATCTGGCTTTTTTTTACACCAGGCAGTTCCTGTCTCTGACCTTAAGTCATCCTTTAAATATCCACACGCGGATCTCCCTTAAAGTCAAATTAAGTTTTACAAAAAGAGGCTGTCCACATATATGTTATTCATGTCATTTCTAGCACTAATTAATTCACATATATCATCTGCCTTTTTTGTACACCAGCTCTACTCTTATTAAAACTTAATTAAATCATCCTTTTAGTATCCCCACATATGTCTCCCTTAAAGTCATTCAAAGTTTGACAGAAAGAGGCCATAATTCTTCCTAGAGAAGCCAAGCAGCTTTTTTCCATAATTTTGCACCTTGATTATTAAACTGAGTAAATGATAATTAAATCAATAAATGAATGATTAAATATCTAACATATTGAATAACATTCAAAATGCAGTCATTCGTAGTACATTGACATTTATGCATTTGGCAGACGCTTTTATCCAAAGCGACTTACAGTGCACTTATTACAGGGACAATCCCCCAGAGCAACCTGGAGTTAAGTGCCTTGCTCAAGGACACAATGGTGGTGGCTGTGGGGCTAAAACCAGCAACCTTCTGATTACCAGTTATGTGCTTTAGTCCACTACACCACCACCACTCCATTGATTGCACATTATAATTTTTAGATCATTGCATATTGCATACATGTTAATTCAATTATCAAAATGAACTAACTGAATGATTAAATGAAAATATACATTATTTTCAGCTGTAAAGGCTGTGATATACTGAAGAAGAATGCATATTTTATAAACTGTACCCCCAACACAAACACCGAATCTAAACCTAACCATCAGTGAAGTCAAAATGTAATGTAAGAGGGACAAATGCAACCCCCAAATCAAACAAAACAGATACACAGGGACGGATATAAAAAAATATGTCCAGATTAATTGAGAAGAAGCGCTTTGACAAACCTCCCTCCTATGCAAATTCCCCAAGATGCATGCATGGTCTACTCACTGCTGCTAAATGTGCGCCTCAGAGCCTTAAGGCGACATTTAAGGATAGAAATATGCACACATCCCACATTTTTTTGTAGACTAAAGTCTAAATGTTTTATGTGCATGGTACATGTGTAAGATTTTCTAAAATTGGAAACCAGCAACCTAAGAGATGGCACACTCCAATGAGAGCTGTCATTCAAAAAGACTGACAGCTATCTGCCTCGGGTCAGTAGTGTTCTCTGTTTTCTCTGCCTCGCTGACTGAAAGCAACAAGGAAGATGCAGGATTTGAATTGTGACAAGCTAAAATCAACAATGAAACTGTTCTGCACCTTAGTAGGATATTGTTGTCAGTAAAACATTACATCAGAGCCAGATCCTCATTAAAATATCTATCTCAATGCAATGTCTTATTTCAGTCATGATATGTGCATTGCTTTGTCTTCTAGAATATTTTTTTAGTTACCTTTAACAATGTCGCATTACCAAGGTTTTGTTTTTGTTTTTTATTAATTGTGGCATACTCAATAAAGGCATAAGCTCAACTCAATAGATTTGATTTAAATGTAACCTTATTTCTAATTAAAGCAAGGCTGTAGAGTGCAACAATTCTGCTATCATTTGTGATTACAAATTTTTTGATAAATATGATATTGTGTACTGGCGACCTGTCCAGGGTGTCCCCCGCCTTTCGCCCAATCTTAGCTGGGATAGGCTCCAGCCCCCCGCGACCCTGTACACAGGATAAGCGGTTGACGATGGATGGATGGATGGATGGATGATATTGTGTCATAATTGTATATTATATTTAGTACAAGAAGTTAAACACTGCAGTAACTTAAGTGAATACTAAAAATAGTAGAGATGTCCCAATACCGATATCCATATCAGGTCTGATTTGGCACTCATGTAGGCAACTTGTACTCGTAAAAATACTCCAATACCAAAAACCTAATCTAAAAAACCTAAAAGAGATAATCTGATTTACGAATGTCATTACGTAAACATTCAGCCGACAAATTAAAATCACATTATGTTCTAGTATGATTATTTAACCGCAAAAGCTGCGATTTAATTAGATAATTATATAGTTTGCATGTAATTAAAATGTAAGCGCTTATACATGTGTGTAGACGTTGCTGTGCTGACACCAGTTGTGCATACCTTTTAAAGCTCCTCCTTTAACAGATGAATACAATATTTGATCATCATATTAAGCTGTTCCCTATTACGGTCACATACATTGATGAAAAACTCACGTTTAGCAAGTTAATTAAGATGATTACTATCCACCAAGTTGTTTCTATCCATTCTTCAGGTGCATCATCATCAGGTGTATTAATGACTCTCCTAACAAATACAGTATCCATTTGTGTTTCAAATGCTCAACAATGACGGCTTTATAAAGAACCCTACAGCTAGAACACAGAAGACGATGCAGAAGTCATGTGGTACAGTATATCCTACATAAGGACACATTTCTCCCCACTTGACCCTTCATCTGATCAGATTCCAAGGACCAAGACCCTTGAATTGCTGCAGGTTGTGAAACCACACCTTCAGAAGGCCACAAGAAGAAACTACACCTTAAGTTGCTGTGGGAAGTTTTATGGAGGTGGTTGGTGATGGCCTGCGGCTCAGCAAGTCTTAGGTCAGCAAGGCTGTGAAAGCAGTAACACCTTTGCTGTTACAGCTTATGAACACCACGCTGACTTTCCCCAAAACTCTTAAAAAAAAATCCAGTCACAACATTGCAGTCACGGAAATTTGTTCAACTTTTTGAGGAGGAAGAGGGGGTCATGCTGGTGCTGATGAAGATGATCCACTGAACCCACATCAAGGCAGAATACATCCTGCAGGAGCAGAAGTCAGAGAACATTAAATTCAGAAAATGTTTGGCTACTTTTCTCATTTTTAATGACAAACTTTTCTCTTTTCTCAGTTTGGTTACAGTTTTTTCTATTATTTCATCTGACTGACATAACTTAATAAATATATAGTGTAATTTCCTACCTTGGTCTATGTTGCATATACTGTATGTACAGTACAGATAACTTTTTATTTAAGTGAAAACGATTAACATGCATATTGTGTTTTACATATATAGCCATATGTGAAATTTCTCTTTGGAAAATGTTGTATCAAATATATTAGATTGTAACTAATAAAATAACTCTATGTGAAATGAAGCCAATCTTGTGTTCCAGACGTCATAAATAATGCCTGTGAAGGGCACTTCGAACGGAGAACAATTGCGACAGTCACTCTGGAAGATTATTTCAAACTGAATTTCCAATAAAATAACTTTGAGCACCACAACTTCAAGGCAATCAAAGCTCTAGAGTGGATGGTGAAGTCTTAGAAAGCAATAGGGCATTGGGGTTGATAAGTCTGAATAGAACACACCCCAGCTGCGGCTGAAATCAATGACGTCGACAATGCAAACTAGCAAGGAACTATGTTGCTTAACACAGGTGGAGAGCTTTTGCAGGTTTGCGACGCTGTTTGCAAATGTTCGTTGGAACAACAGTTTCGGGAAATGCCAAATGGTTGAACTAAGTTGGTAACGATGAAACTTTCGACCATAGTTGCTTGCGATGCTTTTGGGAAATATACCCCTGATTGTTTGTTATTCTATAAGTGTCATAGTGACTAAAGTGAAAAAATATAAAAGCATACAGTGAAAGCAGGTTTAAAACAACATTTTATTAAAATCCATTATTCACATTTTTGGAAGAAAATTTCAATTAATCGTCACAGGCCCTTTTAAAGGAAACCAGCCAATTGTTCTATATATCTAGCATGAGCTAGATAGCATGAACAAAAGCTTGGATTGTACATGTGAAATAAGGAATCCATAGTGCCACTTGATTGCAATCAAGATATCCTGAGAGTGCATAAAACATAATAAACAGAAGAGACATTTTAATCAGTTTTTATTTCCTAGTTCTCGCATAAGAGGAAGACTTAAAATGCACTCAAGTGAAGGCGGGATTGCATGGATGTAAGTGTATAGATTTTTCCGAGGATTAAGGAAGCCAGTGACATCTATGGTTTACAATTATGTGCTACATGATGTTACCCAGTATGTTACACTGCTGATTTCCATGTTAATGTTGTGAAAAAATTTATGAGCTGCTCTTTAGATGTGTTTTATGCCTGGGTCACATCCATTAGTTTAAAGACATCTATACAGTATGTGTCCTTGATTACCCTAATAATAGTCACTAATGATTGATAGTTTGTGATATATATTTTATTATAAAGTGAAAAGCAACCAAATAAAGGGAGGCTTTTAAATGAGATGCAGAAATATTGCAAGGTAGGAGAGGTGAATTTAGCTTGGTTCTGAAAGCTTCTCTAGGGGGTATTGGAAAGGAGGTTTATCTGCCTGTCCAGGAAGGCATTCTGAAAGCTCACTGGAGCATACTTCTTGCGAATATATTGTGGACAGTCAAGGTTGGGATTGTGCTGCATTTAAAGGCAATATATTCATACTTTTTTCTGTGTTTTTGTTCCATTTTTATTTACCTGTTCACCTCTTGGTGTATTACATGCAGCACAGCACCCTGAAAAAGTAGAAAGACTCTTGAATGTGCTGCTCTGTTGTACTAATGGACAGCGGAAATTAATTGAATTACTGTTGAGGGTAGACTGAACTGAAGCTAAGCTTCTTGGAGAATATAGTTTGCTGCAGTCAGAAGGAGCCATTAGAACCATCGAGGGAATCTCTGAAGACCATAGGAAGTCATAAATTAATTTTTTATGCATGATGAAAATTAAATGTGATTCCAATGCCAGTTTTACACAAAAATGCAATATTGTCGCATGATCATAAACAAAGGAAAAGCACAATAGATGTCAAAGATCTAGCTGTGGTAGCTGCTCGCTCTCTCTCTCTCTCTCTCTCTTGCTCTCTCTGCCCAATACAACATTCATGCTCAAATAAATCAAAATATTCACACTTGTTAGAGAGCTAACAAACGAAAGACACAACATGAATATACAAATAGACTTTGCCAATTAATCTTAACTTCCTCTTTCAACGCAAGATAACTTTACATGAGAAAAATCTGATATTATTTATGGGAAAATAATGGTTATTATATATAATGACAATTTGAATAATCAATTTACGGTTGTCTCTTAAAGGGAAAGTTCACACAAAAAAGAAAGATCAGTCATGAAACCCTTTCCACTACAAAAAATAATGTTCTTATAGAGTATTTTGTATTGTTTTCCAAAACTATCTAAACATTCTTAAACAAGATCCATTTACTTGATGAGCATAATTATATAATACATCATATATTTCTCTGAAATCAATACAAAATATTGTAACGTTACTGCAGACAAAAATAAAATGCCAGTTAGTTTTTGTTTTAAGCATAAACCCCACAAATTGTTGTTGGATTTCTCTGAAAACAAGACATAGTTTATTATGCCATTCTGCTTCAAGTAATTTTTTTCTTGATTCATTGATGAGATTTTGCAGTGTATGACTTTCATTCTTCAATAGAATACAAAAGGAGATGTTGGGCAGAATGTTACCCTTAGTCACTGTTCACTTACATTTCATTTATTTCCATACAATGAAAGTTAATGGAAACTGAGGCTAACTTTATTGCCTTCATTGTGTTTCACAGAAAAAAAGAAAGTAATACAGGTTCAGAACAACATAAGGGTGTGTGGCAGGGCGAAGGGCGGGGCCGGGTCGTGATCCTACACACCCGGTCCCGTATTAGGCTAATTATGCCTCCGTGAGGGTTAAAGGTCGACTGCAGAGGATCGTGTGGGAGAGAGAGATCATTTACGGACATGTCCGTCATGTGTGTGTTTATGTTGTCTTTTAGTTATCAATTACATTAGCGCCATCCCAACAAAAAATGACAAAGAGCTAATTTTAACTCTTTCTCCGCCAAACACGGAATTTTCCGGGTTTTATGAAAAACGCTTCCCCGCCAAACACGGAATTTTCCGGGTATCCGTGTTTTAGGTGGTATACGGTAAGGAAGACCCACGCGCATGTTTTGAAAGAGTACGCAACTCTTTGATCAAAGAAACAGACTGCGATCGTCTCAAACGTGAAGAAGTGGAACACCATACTAATACTAAAGCACTTGTTTGATAAAAATGCCTTTTTCTCAGCTTTTTGGCCGAAATGTTGTTTTTGACAAAACCTACCTCTGTTCAAGTGGCAATAAAAAAAGAACAAAAGATAAAATAAAATCGTTTTTTCTTTTGCCTAAATGCAGAGGCTCAGATCTTTATTTTGATATATAGCATCTTCATATATTCATGGAAGAAAATATTCTGTGGGCCATTAAAGTTTAGCGAAAATCGTCAAAAACCCTGGCGGTGGCTGGCAACTTTTTTTAAAAACGCTGGCGGGGAAAGAATTAAGGTCACAAATGCCCATCTCGTTTGACCCCAAACCAATCTCATGTACCCCTGCTTTGCTTCCACACTTCCAGTAAACACCTTCTGTTCTCAAACTATCTCAGCCTATAGATGGTACTGCATTCTTCCCCTGTAGAGAATCAGGAACTCCAGCAAATGAATTTCCATTACTGAGCAGTGACTAGCTCAAATAAATCATCATAAAAGTGCTTCTCTGGACTGTCATCTGCAAGAGAGCGCCAGAGACATGTGGGACCATGAAGGGACCTCGCCCATCACATGACTCAGTGAAGCAGAGACAATGGAGAGGGGCATTTGGGGAGGTTGGCTGCACCAGAGGCGAGAGACAAGCTAGCATATAGAAATGATTAAAATACATCATTGGCTTGGTTTGAAGTCTCCACTTCAGACTTGTTGTTTCATATTTGTCTTTCCAGAATGGTATATAAGGGTAATGCCATGTGATGCACAGTGCAATGTGGTGAATAACAGAGAAAGATGGTTATCATAAAACAGGTCCATTATTGCATATGTTAAGCAGGGTACACTTTTCTTTGGGGGATTGCAGTTTGAGAAATATGAATAGCATTATTCAAGCTCTGAATTCTGATCGTGTTCCTCCGCAGTAAAATGCAATTGTTCTGGAATTATGCATATTCTAAACTTCAGCACGTAACTCATCCTGCACATGTGTGCTATTACTTCTCTAAGTGGTCAGATTTAAGATTCCTTCTGGTATACTAAACAGGCCAAAGAAAAAATCTATAGACTTGTAATGATGGAGGGACCCAAGACCTATCTAGGGACCAAATTATCACAGACTCTGGGCTCTTTTGACTTGGTCAGTAAGCAACCATTTAGAACAACCTAGCAATCCCACAGCAACACAAGTTTTGCACAAACAAGCACCACTCATATTGAAAATGTAGTTGAGACTGTAATACTTTAATTCAATATAGATGGATAGTAATTACATACGTCAATAAATGTTACCAATGGCTACACTAAGTGTGTACCTTGTGATTTGTCTGTATCTGATTAGAAGCTACAATACAAAACATATATGATTATTTGAATACTGTATTGGTTGTTGTGGTACGTCGTCACAAATGGCATGATTGCTCTTTTGCTTCCTGATATAATGAAACCCCCTGCAAATCTCTGAACATGTATAATGATTCTGTATATATTTATCCTCTAAAAGAGGAAAAAGATGGAAAATTACAGTGAAAGAAAGACACTTTTAAGGTGCATATCACACTTCAGACAATGCCTCCCTCCAACGGAGACAAATCCACAAATATTTCATAACCATGACACGTTTTTCCTGTTATTGTTTTTCCATCGTGACATCAATTATTCACGCTGATGACAAAAAGAGAAACAAACCATGGCCCTGCAGGTCCCCCAGTCAGAGCATTTTAAAGTGGTCATGAGAAATCACATTTTCCTTGATCTTTTGACATATAAGAGCTTACAGTACTATAAAAACATTCTGTAAGTTTCAGAAAGGTTTTCCAAAAAAAGGTTTTATTGAAACCAAAACAGGTCAACGTCTACTTCTTCATCAACGCCTCTTTGGCCTGCCCACAGGTTCGTGGTTAGAGCGGTGATGAGATGAGAGTTGGCATGGCAAGGATAAACAGGGATTATTGGAGCAACAAGAGGTTCAAGATGCCTGCAAAGTTTTCAAACATTGTGCAGTGCCAGGTTGTGGAAAAATAGACTCTGCATTTGATTCCTAATGATCCTAACATTAGGAAAGAGTGGCTGACGTTTATTTTAAATGAAGTCCCGGATTGCATCAGTAAGACAGTGTTTGTTTGTTTGCTTCATTTTACTGTGGATTCTTTTTCAAACATGACAGTTCGATGCAGGCTTTGCAGAGAGACTAAATTAAAAGTTGATGCAGTACCAACTATATTGGATCCAAAAGTAATGTCGCAACAGACAAGTGTGAGTATCCATGTTAATTGAATTGCTTCATATGTTACAGATTCTAAGACATGTACTGAGTATTTGTATGTTTTCACCAACATTTCCAGAACTATTAATGAGAAACTATTCGCTGGATTAATGTTATCTTTAGTTTTCTTTTGATTTGATTCTAGTGATTCCAGTCGAACATGTGTTTTAATTTTAATGCATGCTTTGTGTATCTTGTCGCATCCAGCTTTCAATAATAATTGGCTGTAGCATGTTGTCATTGTTTTCTTGAATATTGCTTTCAGAGTCCCACAGATGCACCTATAGAGTATTGATAGCAGTCTATTTAGACAATCTCTTTCCTTTTTAATGAAAACATGACTCATTGTTATGAACAACATACATATATGCGTTTGTCAGAACGATGAATATATGAAGAACAATAGTGCGACAAACACCGGTAAGTTTTATTCTGTATACATTTACATGTTGCACCGTAAGTATATCCTTTGAAAGTTATGGATGTGCAAGCACCAAGTATTAAAACTTTAGTCGCCACTGTCATGAGTTACAAAGTATTTGTAAAGCACGGAAATGTTTCATCGTTGTAAAATGCCCCAACTATGTAAAAAGATGAACACCGTTATGTTACGTTTTTGTTTAAATTAGAATAAAAAGTAATACCTAATACACAAATAGACACAAAATAAATATAAATAAGAGTTATTACTTCCACGTTATTACAGACTGCAGTGTCCGTGGTGTTAAAATAAAAAATTCAATGCAAGACACCTTTACAATATTTTTACTCATCCAGTCAAACATAACATTATTTTCCTTCTCAGATTGCACCAGGAAGTCCTCAGCATCACATTTACAGAAACACACTTTGGTAGAACCCTCTAGAGAAATAGATTTTGATCATAATGCTTCGCCTCATCTCTCAAACATAATATGCACATATTATTACAAGCTGCACATTTGAGACAGACATGTAATCGCAAAATAAGGATTTCTTTTTTCTTTTGGTGAATGATTGTTTTCCATCCCTTCGCACCCTATATCAGTCATGGAACTGCAATAACACTGTGTTGTGAGTGTGTGTGTGCATGATGAGGGTCTTGGCTGGGCAAGACTAAGCTCATAAGATTTCATTTATCAGATGTTGTGTAACACACAGTGAACTAAATATTGATGTACGCTAAACTAGTGCTTGTGGTCCCTGCTGGAAAATCCAGATGAAGATGGTAGCTCTGTTTAGTAACATGGTAGTTGGATTCTAGCAGGTCCAAGCTGGTCATTAGCTGATCCAAGCTAGTCATTAGCTGGTTGACAAGCTACCATGTTCCAAAACTCAGCTTTACAAGGCTGATATTTTTCTTAGGCTGGTATAACCAGATCGTAGCTGGTTTGTTGCTGGTCCAAGATGGTCTACCAGCTAATGACCAGCTTGGATCAGTCTACTCAAACCAGCTAATGGCCAGCTTGGACCAGCAAATGGCCAGCTTTGACCAGCTAACGACAAGCTTGAATCAGCTATGACAAACTTAGAGTAGCTCATGAACAACTTGGACTAGCTGTTGACCAACTTGGACCAGCTATTGACCAACTTGCACCAGCAATTGACCAACTTGGGCCAGGTAATGACTAGCTTGGGCCAGGTAATGACTAGCTTGGATCAGCTAATGACCAGTTTAAACCAGATAATGACCAGCTTCGACCAGCTAATTACCAACTGCGACCAGCCTGTATCTGTCACGGTATTTAATCCTATGTCTCTTCCTTGTCTCGTGCCTTGTTCTTAGTGTGTGTTGTGTGGGTGCGTGAATGTGTGGGCGTGTTGTTTGTACCATGATTAGCGCTCTGCCGCAATCACTCCTCTCACCAGCTGTTACTCATTCCCATTCCCTTTAAATTCTCACCACTCTCTCATCTCCTTGTCAGATCGTTGTTTGTGATGTCCGGTGTTGTTCGCTCTTCAGAGTTCCAGTCCAGTTCTCTCGTTGTCCCTGTTTCAGTGTCCTGTTTGCTGTTACCCGGATTCGCCGTGTCTGCTCAACACTTCTCTTCACTCTTCTCACCACGATCATCTGACCATTGGAGACTCTGCGCCACTAGACCATCACCCCGGACTTTTCCCCTATCTTCTCAATTTGACTGTCAATAAACTAATTGTCAACTTGCAACTTGCTTCCTAGCTTCATTACGTCACAGAATGATCTGACCACAAGATGGAAGCAGCGAGTAACAATTCAGACAGCCTAGAAGAATTCGTGATGAACAGCAGACTTCGTGATGGAGAACCAGGAGAAGAATCTCAATGACACGGCTCGCGCTGTCCAGGCTCTAGTGGCGCAGGTGTCCGGACTCACCCAGCAAATTCAACTTCTGCGAGCTCCCACTGCGCCACCCGCACCGCTGATTCCTCAACCACCACCAGCGCCCCTCCCAGTCGGAGCCCCGCCTACCGGTTCCAGAGCTATATTCAGGTGAACCCAATTTTTGCCGAGCTTTTCTAACACGATGCTCAATGCATTTTTCTTTACAACCCAGAACATTCTGTGATGAAAGAACCAAGGTCGCTTTTGTCCTGACGCTACTTTCTGGGAGAGCGGCCCTTTGGGGAACGGCGGTGTGGGAGAATCAAGATGAATGCTGCACCTCTTTTCAAGCACTCTCCGCGGAGATGAAGCGAGTTTTCGACCGTGCTGTCTCCGGTAGAGAGGCAGCCAGAGTGCTGGCCGACTTGCGCCAGGGGAGAGATCTGTATCAGACTTTTCTATCGAAGTTCGGACGCTAGCGGCGGAGAGCCAATGGAACGAGGAGGCGCAGTGGGACATGTTCCTGCATGGGCTGGCTGATCGCGTCCAAAAGGAGATATACGCCATGGATCTCCCCACCAAGCTAAACGATTTGATCGCCTTGGCGCTTAGAGTGGACGCAAGGTTATCCAGAATGGAACAGCGAGTACAAACCAACCGCCCCTTGAGAGGATTAGGCGGTCAATGTTCTGGAGGCGGGGACGCGTTCAGCCCCATCTGTGATCCCGAGCCCATGCAGGTGGGTCGAGCCCGGCTTTCCGGGAGGAGAAGGAAAGGCGGAGATCCCAGGGACTGTGTTTGTACTGTGGTGGTGCTGGACATTTTGCCTACAACTGTCCTTTAAAAGGGATCCGCCCGATAGCAAGTATGAGGCTACTATCGGGTGGGATCTCCGCCAGAAGACCTCATCCACATCTACCCTCCTTCCGGTAAGTCTTCAATGGTCTAATCACCGTCCACGACTGTCGAGCACTTCTGGATTCTGGGGCCGAAGGAAATTTCATGGACTACACTTTTGCACTCAACCACCAAGTCCCCCTCAAGTCTCTCACTCACCGGATCGCTGTTCACGCCCTCAATGGCCAGAAACTTCCCACCATTTCCCTAGCCACTGAAGACATCACTCGCCACGTCAGGCAATCACACCGAGACCATCTCCTTCTACATACTGGACACTCCTCTTGCCCCCATCGTCCTTGGTCATCCCTGGCTCACCCATCACAACCCTAAAGTGGACTGGCAGTCTAAGTCTGTGTCAGCGTGGAGCACTCAATGTCATAAGTCTTGTCTTGTTTCTGCCTGTTCGTCTGTTTTTGTCCCTGTTTTTCAGGAAGAGGCGGTGGATTTATCTAACGTGCCCGCGGAGTACCTGGACCTGAAGGAGGTGTTCAGTAAGTCTCGGGCGGCTTCTCTCCTCCACATCGTCCCTATGACTGTGCCATAGAGTTATTGCCAGGTACATCTCCGCCTAAGGGCAAGTTATATTCACTCTCGATTCCAGAGAGGGAGGCTATGGAGAAATATATTTCTGATTCTCTAGCTAATGGATTCATCCGCCCTTCCTCTTCTCAGCCGGGGCGGATTCTTTTTGTGGGGAAGAAGGATGGATCTCTGCGACCTTGCATTGATTACCGGGGCTGAACAACATCACGGTAAAGAATACTTATCCTCTACCGTTGATGTCTTCAGCTTTTGAGAGGTTGCAGGAGCATCTATCTTCACGAAATTGGATTTACGTAATGCTTATCATTTGGTCCGCATCAGGGAGGGGGATGAATGGAAAACCGCTTTTAACACCCCCAGGGGCACTTTGAATACTTGGTCATGCCGTTCGGCTTGTCCAACTCCCCAGCGGTCTTCCAGGCACTCGTCAATGACGTGCTGCGAGACATGGTTGATCAGTTCATATATGTTTACCTGGATGACATATTGATTTTTCTTCTTCTCTCCAGGAACATGTGCAGCACGTCCGGCTAGTGCTTCAGAGATTGCTAGAGAATGGGCTTTTGTCAAGGCGAGAAATGCGCTTTTCATGCACAGTCTGTTCCTTTCTTAGGGTACATCGTGTCGGTTGAGGGAATGCGCATGGATCCTGAGAAGATCAAGGCTGTGGTAGATTGGCCAAGTCCAGAGTCTCGTAAGGCCCTACTGAGATTCCTGGGGTTCGCCAATTTCTACCGGCGTTTCATTCGCAATTTCAGTCAACTAGCCACACCTCTGACCGCCCTGACCTCCCCAGAACAACGTTCAGGTGGTCAGACGCAGCTGAGGCTGCGTTTGCCAAACTGAAAGGTTGCTTTGTTTCAGCCCCCATCCTGATAACCCCTGATCCATCACGTCAGTTCGTGGTGGAGGTCGATGCATCAGAGGTGGGGGTAGGCGCAGTGCTATCCCAGCGTTCTCCTTCAGACGACAAGATACACCCTTGCGCGTTTTTTTCTCATCGCTTGTCCTCGGCCGAACGTAATTATGACATTGGTAACAGAGAGTTGTTGGCAGTCAAGTTAGCTTTGGAGGAATGGCGCCACTGGTTGGAGGGTTCGGGGTACCTTTTATCGTCTGGACCGATCACAAGAATTTGGAATATATTCGCACAGCTAAAAGATTAAACTCCAGGCAGGCTCGGTGGGCTCTTTTTTCGGTCGCTTTGATTTTACTCTCTCGTACCGCCGGGTTCCAAGAACATCAAACCCGATTCTTTATCACGTATTTTTGATCACTCCGAACGCCCGTCTACTCCCGAAGTGCATTTTACCAGAGACTCTATTCATCTCTACACTCACATGGGAGATCGAATCGAAGGTCAAGACGGCCTTAGAAGGTAACGCCTCGGCTCGGTGCCCACCGAACCGTTTGTTTGTGCCGGAGGGGTTACGGTCCAGCGTTATTCAGTGGGGACATTGTTCTAATGTGGCTTGTCATCCAGGAGTTAATCGAACTAAGTTTTTAGTCAAGCAACGATTCTGGTGGCCTTTGATGGTTCGTGACGTTCACAGTTTTGTTTTGGCTTGCTCAGTCTGCGCCACTGGTAAGAGTTCCAATCGACCCCCAGACGGGTTACTTCAACCGCTGCCGGTGCCATCGAGACCCTGGTCCCATATCGCTCTAGATTTTATCACCGCCCTCCCACCCTCACAGGGACACACGGTAGTTTTAACCGTGGTGGACCGGTTCTCAAGGCGGCCCACTTCATTCCCTTGCCCAAATTACCCTCTGCCAAGGAGACAGCGGTGATTGTCATTGACCACGTCTTTCGGCTACATGGCCTCCCGACAGATGTGGTCTCTGACAGAGGACCCCAATTTGTGTCCAAATTTTGGCGAGAATTTTGTAAATTACTGGGAGCGACTGTTAGTCTGTCCTCAGGGTTTCATCCCCAGAGCAATGGTCAATCTGAGCGAGCCAACCAGGATCTGGAGAGAACGTTACGATGTTTGGTATCCAAGAATCCTTCCTCATGGAGTCAGCAACTGTCTTTTGTTGAGTACGCCCACAACACGTTACCAGTATCATCCACGGGCCTATCTCCGTTTGAGTGTAGTGTAGGTTACCAGCCACCTATTTTTCCTAGTCTGGAATCCGAAGTCGCGGTCCCTCCGCTCACGCCTTCGTCCAGAGGTGTCACCGCACTTGGACTAGGGCCCGGAGACTCTACTCCAAGTGGGGTCACGCACCAAGGCCAAAGCTGATCGCCACCGGTCTAGGCCTCCCGTGATACGTCGTTGGTCAAAAAGTGTGGCTTTCTACTAAGAACATTCCTCTACGTTCCGTATCTAATAAACTTGCACCTAAATTTATTGGCCCGTTCAGCTGTCACCAAGATCGTTAGTCCGGTGGCAGTCCGCCTCAACCTTCCTCCAGCGTACAGGAGAATTCACCCCGTATTTCATGTATCCAAAATAAAACCCGTCTTTTATTCCCGCATTAACCCGCCGGTTCGGTTCCCCCGCCGCGACTCGTAGACGGGAACCTACTTATTCGGTCAACCGTATTCTGGACTCAAGACGGAGGGGACGCGGATTTCAGTACCTGGTGGACTGGGAAGGTTACGGTCCGGAGGAGAGAGGTTGGGTACCGGCCAGAGACATTCTGGATCACTCCCTTATCGATGACTACAATCGGCAGGTAAGGGAGCCTGGGAACGCCAGGAGGCGTTCCTAGGGGAGGGGTACTGTCACGGTATTTAATCCTATGTCTCTTCCTTGTCTCGTGCCTTGTTCTTAGTGTGTGTTGTGTGGGTGCGTGAATGTGTGGGCGTGTTGTTTGTACCATGATTAGCGCTCTGCCGCAATCACTCCTCTCACCAGCTGTTACTCATTCCCATTCCCTTTAAATTCTCACCACTCTCTCATCTCCTTGTCAGATCGTTGTTTGTGATGTCCGGTGTTGTTCAGCTCTTCAGAGTTCCAGTCCAGTTCTCTCGTTGTCCCTGTTTCAGTGTCCTGTTTGCTGTTACCCGGATTCGCCGTGTCTGCTCAACACTTCTCTTCACTCTTCTCACCACGATCATCTGACCATTGGAGACTCTGCGCCACTAGACCATCACCCCGGACTTTTCCCCTATCTTCTCAATTTGACTGTCAATAAACTAATTGTCAACTTGCAACTTGCTTCCTAGCTTCATTACGTCACAGTATCATCTAATGACCAACTTAGACCAGCTAATTATCAATGTGGACAAGCTATTGACCAACTTGGGCCAGCTAATGACCAGTGTGGACCAGCTAATAGCCAACTTTGACCAGTTAATGACAAGCTAATGAACAGTTTATTCCAGATGATGACCAGCTTGTACCAGCTAATGGTCAACTTTGACCAGCTTGGATCAACTAATGACCAACGTGGACCAGCTTTGACCAGCTATTGACCAACTTGGATCAGCTAATAGCCAACTTTGACCAGTTAATGACAAGCTAATGAACAGTTTATTCCAGATGATGACCAGCTTGGACCAGCTAATGGTCAACTTTGACCAGCTTGGATCAACTAATGACCAACGTGGACCAGCTTGGACCAGCTATTGACCAACTTGGACCAGCTAATGGCCAACTTTGACCAGCTGATGACTAGTTTAGACCAGCTAATGACCAGCTTGGACCAGTTAAAAACCAACTTGGGCCAGCTAATAGCCAACTTGTACCAGATAATGACCAGCTTGGACCAGCTAAAGTCCAACCAGCAAGAAACCAGCTACCACGCTGAATTAAAATGTTTAAATAAATCTAAGACCATCTGCTTTGCTAATATAAGCTGGTCTCCCAGCCTGGTCAGACTGGTCTGTTGGCTGGTTCTAGATGAGTTTTGGGCACTTGTAAGCTGTTCGGGCTGGAAGACAAGCTGGCTGGCAGTTATACCAGCTGACCAGACTATTAAGACCAGCTAGACAACCATAACCAGGCTGCAAGCCCAGCTTAAACCATCTAGGACCAGCAAACCCTCTTAAATTGGTTTAAGCCATTTTTATTAGTAGAGTTACAAAATACAGCTACTAGCTGCATTTTGAACACATGGGTAAAATGTAGTGTATTTCCAGAGTAATAATGGAAATAGACCATTAGAGCTCTGTATTAGTTGGCAACAGTGGCCAGTATGTAGCATGGATCATTTAGTGTAGCCCCTGTGGACAGTAATTTAAGACAGCCATGGCTAGTGCCCACTAGTGCTTTGCAGAAGAGCCAACATTTCTGGCACATTTTTCACTGGTGTCTCATTAAAATAGTTGTTGCATGCACTTGTTTCAAGACTTCAGTGTTCTGTTATTTCATGCGTTGAGCTTTTTTTAATACATTGAGCCTTTCTGCAAATGACCTGCAATGCATAAACTAGATTTTTAAATTTTCTGAAGAAAAGAGTTGTGCTTGCTCATGTTAATTTTGCGGTTACAATGCTAAGGTGTTGTGGATGCTAACATTGCACATTGCTATGTGGATGCTAACTTTCTAGAGTTTTCTGGGTGCTTGCTTACTGGTCCAAGTCAACAGAGCCCAACCCAGTCTCTATGATATTCTAGTCCCTTGATATGAAATAATAATAATTAAAAAAAAAGTATGTATATTGATATTAAATGAGAATAAGGTGTAGCTATAGGTGTTTAAATTGTATCAGGTGTATTTTTGCATTTGTCCTGATGATGTCTGCATAAGTCTGTGTGCATCAATGTTCTCAACGCTGTACGAGTACTCCAGAGCACTCGTTAATCTACGAACATTTTCAAGTACTACCTAAATTACGATGCTTTTGGGAAATGGGCCACAAAACTAAGATGAATCGTAAAATGGATTCTACGATCTACTTAGGCTTACGATGCTTTTGGGAAACAAGGCCCAGATCTGTTACAAGAACTCATTAGAGATTCATCCGTCAGCATTAAAGATTATGTAGGTCATTTGCTAGTGGTGTATGGAATTCTACCTTACTTGACCTTATCAGCTCTAAATGCATTGAGAAGATTTTAATGTTGAGGCAGATGCAGTGAATAATCCAGTACAACAATTACATTTTGACATGAGACATTACAGAAAGGACATAGAGGTCAATTACAGTTGAAATAACAGAAGGCAGAATAAACTAGCTTTTATCATTTCTGAAGAAAATTTGAGTGGTGCTTGATTTTGCAAAAGTTGCCACAATGCTATGGTGTTGTGAGTGGTTGCCAGGGCGTTGCTATGCAGTCCTAAGGTTTTCAAAGTTTTTTTAGCATGAAAAGAGCCATATTGTATCCACTCATTTAAAATTGTTTTGGTTCCCTCTTAAGTCTATGTTTTTCACATTTCATTTGGTCCACCAGGCAAAAATCATAAGTCCAATATATAGAAAAGGGATACCACACCTTTACTCAACAAACTGCACAAAAGAGGAATCATTCAAGTCCATAGCACAGTGTGCAACATGACGTGAATAATGAGAAAGAGGCCTAGTAAAAAAGCAAACAGCATGAAACATTTACAGTATTCTAACTCCAGATGTGATAAAGTGAACACATGAGGCAAGTCAGTCTTATTAACAGTTGAAATGCATGTGTTTTACATATCAATGAACTTGGTTGTGTGGGGAGGTGACGGCAGTTTCGCTTTTTTATACAGGTGTTAAGAAAGCACTTGGTTGTTGCTCAATTGTCTGATATTTGCAGTTGTAAAAGTGTGATTACACAATATGGTTTTTGTATGCTTTTACCACAAAAACTGGAGCATTAAATTCTGCAGATGCATTTACTAAAATTACCTACTCCTAAGGAACAAAGTATACAGGACACTTGACATAAATCTCATCTTCAGCAGAGTCCTCGAGCACTGAACGCACCCAGCCTGATTTTTCTAACCACGTGTCTTTGAATGCACAGAATGCGCCTGCATTTATTTGCACTAATTAGTGGGTCCACAAGGTGGTAACACGCTGATTTGATAATTGTATTTTACAAAGAAGTGCTATAAGCTTTACAAAGAAGTGCTAGAAGGTGTAATCGCCTGTAAACAACAGAAGACGAAGGCAAAAACATCAACAGTGGATGTGCATGTCAAGAGTGCATGTGTGAGGAAGGGTATCACTTTACAATGCGGTGCATTGATAAGTATTAATTCATGCTTAACTAATGCACAGATAATATTGATTTAATGTATGACTTGTGATTATCTAAGCCATTCTTTAATGATTGCCACATCAGCAACTAATTGCTAAATGTGTCATCATGGATTAATTCCCTAACAAATTATTATATGAACTAATAGTGTTAATTAATGTGTTAATTACCACAATGAGCCAAAGCCATGTATTTGAACTTCCACCCAATACAGGTACACTAATATGCATTAATAAATGCTTAATTACTGCATAACTACTGAAAATTAATGTGTTAATTACAACAATTACTTAACGATTTGTTAATATTCATGTGCCTCAACAAGTAAAGTCATAACATAATGATATATTTGCCACCCATTAGTTAATAATTCATTAAAACAAATGCTAATACAGCCAAGTACTGCCTAAAAAGTCATGACTTGAGAACTCATTCATCATTAATGACCACCATTGGACTTTATAAAAGCTGTTTATTTAACATCATTTTCCAAAAACATTCCCTCACTAAAGAAAACAACAACAACAGAGGGATGCAGAGATAAAAAAGGGATAAACAAAATGTCACATATATATATATATATATATATATATATATCGTATATGTGATTTTTTTGTACATCTCTTTATTTAATTGTTGTAATTAACACATGAATTTGCAGTAATAATGCAGTAATTAAGCATTTATTAATGCATATTAGTCCACCTGTATTGGGTGGAAGTTCAAATACATGGCTTCAGCTCATTGTGGTAATTAACACATTAATTAACACTCTTAGTTCATATAATAAGTTATTAGGGAATTAATTCACGATTACACATTTAATTAATAGCAATTCGTATATGACTTAATATATTAATCACACAGACTCTTTATTAGTTGCTGATATGGCAATCATGAATGAATGACTTAGTTAATCATGAGTCATACATTAACTCAAAAAAATATTTTCTATATATCTAAAATATTTTCTGTGCATTAGTTGAGCTTTAATTAATGTATATTAATGCACCCGTATTGTAAAGTGTTATGATAAATCTAATCAAATTTAGTGAGATTTATACTTAAAACAAGAAAAAACTGTTTGTCAATGGAGTAAGAAAATAAACTTAATTTAAAGAGAAAACAAGTTTATTTTGTTTACCCCACTGGCAGACTTTTTTCTTACTTTGAGTCTAAAGTTCACTAAATTTTGTCAGATTAATCTTAAAACAATGCTTAATATCTTATCCAATTTTGCTTGACAAGTAAATAACTCATGTTTAGATAATTATACAGGAAAACAAGACAAAAATACTTGAAAAAAATTATATATTTTTTATTTATTTTTTTGCAGTGATTCCAATTCAAGTCCTACAAGTTCCTTCAACTTCAAAACCAAATAAAGTTGAACAAATAAACCTCCATAAAGTTTTTATGCAGGAAACACTTCCCTCTGTTGCTGTTCTTCATTAGATCTGATCTTAAACAGTCAGAGAGATAGAAAGAATGAGAAAGACAGAAAGATAGAGTGAGAGAGGCCTTTCACCTCAAGTTGCCGTGAAGGAGACAGAGATTTTCCTAGCTGATCCACACTCTGAGCCCCTTTGCTTGGGAAGCTCTTTGATATGTGAGCTGGTTAATCCCACTGACTGCAATGTCTTCATCTTCCCATCCAGGTGCCCTTTTATTAACCTTTGACTTTTCTCAGCTCCCCGTTTGAAGATGCCAGCATTTCATTGGCTTACCCTCCTCATCTGCGTATCAACAGAGGAGCCTGTTTCCTTTTCCAAAGCCCTGTGTCTCATTGTACTCTGGGGGCCGGCCAGCCGGGGTAGGTTTTTTATTATAAACAGGTTTATTGCCAGGTCACAAATTCCCTCCACTTGTTTGGGTGGTTAAGTTGCACACCTTCACCTATTGGCTGATTGGCGAGTTGGTATTATGGTTTTATTCTTTAATACCCAGCATTAGGTCACCACATTTGTGGGGAGCAATTAAGAGGGTGCTCTCTTCTCAGGATATAAGAAGCTTTATGCTTCTTTAGGTTGGAAAGAGAGAGAGCAAGTGAATTATTTCCCTGGTGATGGAAGGGTGCGTGATTACTCTGTCTGCCATTTGTAATCCCTCTCATTGCACAAGGGTCAGCAGGATAATTCTCATTATAAAGCACTTCTCATTTCCAAATGTCCATACGCGTCACTTTTTACAAAGGAGTAATTTTAAAGGCCTACATCTCTTCTCTCATCATCTTTTTCTCCAAACGTGCATCATTCTCCACTGTAGACAGCTTAGAAATCAAGACGGAACTGTCGGCTCTGAACACCTGAGAAAGAATATATTTTGAAATGTTATTTTTAACCAGTAGCGCTTAGTAAAACCAAAATAATATGCATTTCCTCCAACTGGTTTGCAGAGATGCAGACAGTTTATTTGCTTTAAGAAAAATACTGTAATCAGCAGTAAACATCTTTGAGCTAATTTTTAACATTTCATACTTACGTTTTCATAAAGTGTAAATAATTTAATGTAAGTGGTACTTGTATGTACAAAACACGCCACCATGATACTATGGTATTTTGGGTGGTTACTGTTCTGTAGCTAAAGTGTTCTGAGTGGTTGCTAGGGTATTGTTGTCAGTTTGTCTCCCTCATGTCTTCCTAGGACTCTTATTTTGAATTTTTCCCCTGGACTACATCTCCCATAGTTCACTGCCCTCATCAATTCCATCTCCTCATCATCCTCACCTGTGTTCCATTTCTTAATTTAGCTCCTTGTGTGTGTATATATATTTACCTTCTAGTTTTGTTTAATCAACTGTCAGTCCTTGAAATGTTACGTTGTGTTATGTTAAGATATTTTGCTTTATTGGTTGTTCCATTCCAGCATTTGTTGCACTCCAGCTATTGTTATTAAAAGATTTTAAGGTATTTAATCCTGCATCTCCTCTCTTCCACTCCAAGTACCCAACGTTACAATTGTTAGGTTGTTTTTTAACCTGAAGCCATCGACTTTCTGAAATGAAGATTAAATCTGTGACACTGTTGAAGTTTTGCTCAAAGGCTTCAGTGTGCTCCCAAAATGGTTGCTAGGATGCTTTGGGTGTTTGCTAGGTTATTTCTTATCGGCCAAACTCAAATAAGTCATGCTATTTGGTCCCTAGATGAAAACAACACAATGCTATACAACAACGGTACAGAGCGAACCAAGCTCTAAATCTCAGCAGGATATCAAAATTACTCTGATCATGGTGCATGCTGAAATTTATTTCTGAGTTTTGAACACAAAGGCCATAGTCTTTCTTTCTTTCATTCTAGAGGTCTTAAAAACCGAACTGAAGATTCACTCAAAAAAGGCTCCAGTGTTTAAAAAATCCCTGACCCACAACAGGGTGAATCTCACAGAAACATGTCTGGGTAACATTTTATCCCAATAACATCTCTAAACATCTTTAAACCAGCCAGATTAACCAATTTCATGAACACTTAAATCATTTGATCACAACAAAACCAATATGCTCTTTGCATATCCTTATTATGTAGTAGGCGTACGGTAATATCCACTAATCTGTCATGAGCTAAGCTCTAATGGAAATGTGCAGAATGAACGGAATAATGTGCAATCTCTGTGGTCTTCAAACCCCCGTAGACACCCCTCAAGAGGAATTATATTACTCTGACACACAGTGCATATGTTCATAAATCAAATCCAACCTGTGGAGACTGCTCTGTTGTTTTTTCTCTCTCTCTGTTCCCCTCCTGAGAGCGTGTTCATTTGATAAGACTAAAGTTAATCAGCATACTCATTAGAGATCCAACTACCTAGGTAACATTGCAGATTGTCGAGGGTTCTGGGAATTGCACATTACACACCACTCTCTCTACTTCTTGTGAAACATAGCCACTGACTTCAACAGCAACTTTATTCACAGTTTTCTTTGGTGCTTTCATTTTTAACGAACACCCATATGATTAGGCAATTACTTTGAGTAGTCTAATTATTATCAGTAAATGTGAGTGTAACAAAATGTGTCTGATTTACCGTTGTGATATTGTCGCATGTACATGGCTCTTAATTTAATATCTGATTACATTGTCCTTAATGCAACGCACTGCATGCTGTGATACACAGTTGTTTGAAATTCATTATCATGCAAATGATTGGATCAGTGAAATTCCAAGGACTCCTTAGAAGCAAGCAATTACATTTTGCTTTGTATGAATTTCTGTGGTAGATAATGGACAACACACATACACTTTTTTTACCTTAAAATCTTATCATCGGCCTCAGGAGATGTCATTCATTTTTCAATACCCCGGTACGCTATCAGAGAGGTGACCCGAACAGGCTGGCAAAATAAAAATAGAAAAGATTTTAAACAGGTTAAACAGCTTTTCACTTTTACTCTGGCTGTAAGGCCTATAAACATTGCTGTTGACATTTTTAAATTTACTTTGAATCTCATTTTTCTGATGAGTCACCAGACCTTTGGGTACAGGAACTGGTTTTGGAATATTTGCCCTATTGAAAAGACCAACATTGCTTGCTGGTATAATGGGGTCTTTACCAGGCTTCTTAACTTGAGTAACCAGCAAGCATCCCTTGGCCAGAAATACCAAGCTGGATGACCTACACTTTTTGGATTTGAAGCTATGTTATTCATGAGCTAGACCACCACCAAACCAGCATTTACTATCATAGACCAGCATGAACATTTATTCTGGTCTTTTCAGAGGGAAGTAGCTTCCATTTTGATTGTACTTTACACTACTTTCCATTCCACCTTTAACCCTTTGCCATTCTGGTATTAATATAATTCTCCTTGTGAGAGTCCATAGAAGAATATGAATGCATTTGTAATGAGCATACTTGCTAATCACACCATAGCATAACATGTCTCTGAGGAGCCAGCAGAGAACATCCTGCTTGCTGCTTCAAAGCTCTGTGCTTAAGCATCCCACAATCCTCCAAGGGCAAATTTTGTTGGGTATATCAATACCTAGAGGTGGCCCAAAGGCCTTTGTTTACTGCACCTCAAACAATTTTGGTAAGAACAATCTATGCGCATAACAGAGAAAATCTCTTCGCTCTCTTTCTGTATGCATTGCTTTTTTTAAAAAAATGTATTAACAAGTAGATGCAGAGCTGTCACTATAATACAATTTGGCTGATGATTAATTATCAAACAAATAACTGTGATTATGACATTAATTAACTGTTTTAGGGCTTTCACGATTAATTGTCATACAACCCTGATTCCGACAGTATGAAAAATGCTAATAAAAAGAAAAAGGAGTGATTTGTATATTCACCATTTGCTATATTGAAAGCCCTACAACAACAAATTATATGATGTTTTACCTTGTGAATTTCATTGTTTTGTAGTTTTTTGTTTATGTACTGTAATTTCAAATCAGATGATTGCAACACGCTACAAAAAAGTTGAGACAGGGGCAATTTAAGACTAATAACAATTTGACAAGTTATAATAACAAGGCGATGGTAAACAGGAGATGTTAAACAGGTGAGGCAATCATGTCGCAGCCTCCAAAAACAGCCTAGTCCTTAAAGAGCAAGGATCGTTCGAGACTTGTCAATTTGCCAACAGATGTTTTAGCAAATAATCCAGCACTTTGAGATCAATGTTCCCCAAAGACAAATTGGAAGAATTTTGGACATTTCACCCTCCACAGTGCACAATATAGTTAAAAGATTCAAGGAATCTGGTCAAATGGACGAAAACCATTTCTGAATGCACCTGATCTCTGATCACACAGACATCACTGTCTTAAAAAACATCATTCTTCTGTAATGGATACCATGAACACGGGTTTGGGATTACTTTAGTAAACCTTTGTTAGTCAACACCACTCGATGCTACATCCACAGATGCAAGTTAAGACTTTACTATGCAAAGCAGAATCCATACATCAACACTGTCCAGAAGCGCTGCCGACTTCTCTGGGCTCGGTCTCATGGATGGAAAGTAGAACAGTGGAACCGTGTTTGTTGGTCCGATAAGCCTAAATTTAAAATCGGCCATCATGTTCTCCAGACCAAAGAGGAAAAGGACCATCCAAGCTTTTATCAGCGTCAGATCCAAAAGCCAGTGTCTGTATGGGTCAGTGGTGTGTCAGTGCCCATGGCATGGGTAACTTGCACATCTATGAGGGCACCATTAATGCATACAGATATTACAAATTTTGGAGCAGCATATACTGCCATACAGCACCGTATTTTCCTGGGACGTCCCGGAAATTTCAGCAGAACTACTTCAAACCACATACTGGCCGGATAAGCAGAGAGTGTGGGTGCAAGATTGGCCTGCCTGCAGTCTTTCATTATGAAGCGTGTGCATTATTTGCGAAATTGAGGTTGTACTTGAGTTGTATGTGTGATTCAAACCTGTATGCCTTTAGTCAATTATTCATATTTAACTTCACAAAATAAAATGCAGGTATATGATTTCCTTTAAGGGTTTAAGAACTTATGAATGATTTTTGATAAATATAAAAATATTTCCAAATCAGTCAGCCGGTTGTTATCGCATAATAAACCCAACAGGGGGATCAGGACCCTGACACAAAGCATCAAATTGTTTTTGACTTTACTGATATTTGGTTATGAGACACACAACTTTTATTTTGTGCAACCAGAGCCATATTTGATTTGAAAGCTAAGGTAGAGGTGAGAATGCGTATTCAGTGTGTAACAGCTTAGATTTGTGTGAGGAACAACTGAAATGTATTGTATGGCTTTAGAATAGAGTGCATGAGTCTAATGGGCTACTTCAATGGTGCTTTTATGCATGCTTTTTTGTTCTTTTTGGTAACACTTCTGGTTTTAATTAAAAATATATCACAAATAACAAATAATGTTACGTAAAAAAATGAATTCTATCTATTCACTTTCTTGCATAAAAATATGTTGCTTTGAAATATGCATTATTTGTATTGAGCTAAGGACTCAGTGTGTGACGTTTTGATCTTGTATTGGGCACATCTTTTTTGTCATCGAATTTGCTGGTCAGCGTTTGCCAAACTTGAATATTGGTATGCAGCGGTTTAATGGGAATGAATGGAGTGTGAAGTGTAGAGTGACGGCAACCTGTTCCTCACATAAAACTAACTTATTACATCAGAAGACTTGGAATATTGTGCATAAGTCCATATGAACTGCTTTTATGGTCCTTTGTTGTCCTTTTTTGAGTTTTACAGATGTAGTCACTATGAACTGTAATTTTATGGAAAAGAGCTATTTAAATATTCTTCCAAAAATATTTTGTGTGTGCATGGTTTTTAATGACATTAAGGGAAAATATGGTTATATGTTTTTTTCTGTTTCCTTATGGGGCAAAAACATCTTGAATTTAGTACTTACTGTGGGCTGTATAAAATAATCCTTTATACAGCACAATCATGGCTATTTGTCTACCTGGATATACACATATGCACATACAATTGACATGACCAGAAACACTGTGTACCTGCAAACATTTAACACAGTCACTGCATAATGGTTAAACAAGGTGGCCGGGATTCCGCTTTCTCCGGTCTAGATGCTACAGCAGTATTACCTCCATACATCACATAAAATTAGCAGCAGGGGCCCCGTCAGTTCCGACATTGCCGCTTAATCTTAGCTTTTTGGCAGAGTGTTGCCATAATGGGTCAAGTGGTGGCCATTAATCAAGCATCCCAGGTGCAAGGGAAGCGGACGACTGGGAGGGAGTTATGGGGAGTGGGGATGGAGGCTCGGAACAGTACAGAAACTTCTCTGGGAATTAAGGCTGGTCATAAAACCTTTCCAGAGGAAATAATCCAGTCTATTCCACAAAAGATGAAATCCTTTAAAGAAGATGGATCGCGTTTTTACTTTATCTCGCAGGTGTAATCCTAGATTATTGGAAGATGACTTTAAGTATGAAATCTGGGAAATTTGTACTAGGTTGAGAAATCTGTTCTTGTGCCACTTTGAACGTACAGATTATATATAAATAGACAGAAATTAATTGCCATATTGCTGCTGCTAAAAATATTAAGATTCACTTCCTAACTAGACTGTTCTGGTTTCCTCAACTGTGCACAAAAATTGTGAGAATGGATATGAAATGTCTAGTTTGTTTAGTTTATGCAAACAAATAAGTTCTTATTAGGAATACAGAAATACATAAGAATAGTTTTACAGCACCAAAGACAAATCCAAGCCTCAACCAAACTTCTCATTATAGGCTTATAGACTTTTAACTAAAGTAGAAGCAAAGAATACTGTCATCAGGAACTTGCTAGCTAGTTAGCTGCCTGATGTTATATACATAAATAGGTATTTTGTTTAAAAAATAAAAAATATAGACTATACATAGGCCAATTTTCACCAAAGACATAGAGTACAGTGGCCTTAATGTAATGTTAAGGTCTATTTCAATGACCTTAATATTTAGGTTTTCCCTATCACCTGATAAAGAAAGTTGTCAAATGTGGAGCTCCACCCTGTCTGTGAGTACATCTCCCTTAGTCTCCTGGATTATGCTTAACTCCTCAGAAATCTTGCCCTGGTGCAACATCAAAAGACAAGCACACATGGGAGAATCACTGAACTTATTAAGAGGAGCACTGCTCGTTTTTTGCTCTCTCTTTCTTTTGCTCTTTTACCAACAAATATCTTTTTTTACAGATTCAAGTTTAAAGTAATCTTAAACCACCTGCACTTGGGAAAAGTTTCATGTCTTAATAATAATAAAAAAGGTGATCTACTATTTCAATGCACAGGACCACAGCAAATTTGTTTAAAACTTTAAGAATCACTCTGATATAAACTTTCTTGCATGAGTTTTCATGAGCTAAATATAAAACTTTGATGATTCATTGTGCATGCACATTTTTGATTTGATTGACAGGTGAAGTCTGTATCGAAAAGGGGGTTACTTGCTTGTTTTGATTATTGATTCCCGGAATCTACACCCCTGGGCCTGTTTCTGCTAAATAGTCTCTATCATTACTCAATACACACACAAGATTACCAGAGACTATTTAGCAGAGACGGGTCACTTCAATTAAAATGAATGGGAGAAATTGAATTGCCCAACAAGGAGCTAAGCACCCAGTGGTCAGTGGGAGTAGAAAGGAAGTCCCATCTTACAGTTAAAGGAGCTAGTTGCTTTTTAGATGTAGTCATCTCAAAAATGTGCAGGCGCTTTAGCTATATAAACTGGGAAAATTTAGTTTTTTAGCGTAATCTGTGGTAAATCTGTGTTGTCTGATGTTACTACTGATTTGAAATATGTTCTTTGATCATAATTTTGACCAATCGTTTTTGAGATTTCAGTGTTCCCCCATTCTTGTAGATAGGAGCAGCACTATCATGACTGGAAATAGACTCCTGGGAGAATTCCGAAGAAATAAGACTTTGGTAATGACCAAATGTGATGGTTACAGGCATAATTCACCCAAAAATAATTTTGTCATAAACCCTTATTTTGTTTCAAATGCATACGACTTTTCCTTCTTACGTAGAGCACACACACAAGGAGATATTTTTAAGAAAGTTTACACTACACTTTATTATACTATGAGCTCACACTGTATAGTGACTGAACTGTCAAGATCTAACAAAGTACTATAAAAGAACCATAAAAGTGGTCCATACAATGTATACACAGTATTTCAAATCTTCTGAAGTCATAAAATAGCTTGATTGAGGGACAGACCAGAATTTATTTATAAAATCATCCCCTCCGCTTTCAAAACTCATGTACACCTCCATATATGGAAACAGGATACGTTTGACCAGATTTTGAATGAGAAGTGAATTGACATCTGAAAAAGAGATATTAATCCATTACAAGATGAAAGAAATTGAAAAGAGAACTGGCTTCTTTACTGGAATTACTGTTAATTTTGCTGCCGCATTATCCAGTAGACTAATTAACAATAAAGTTTTTCTTATTAGGCTACACATTTTTATATGAAGTTTTTTTTGCTTTTTTTATATTTCATAAAGAAATAATGTGTAGTTAGAGGTTTATGTTTTTTTTTTTACACATAAATGAGTGCTCCGAATCAATTCCATACAGTATCGGATCGGGATGCGTATCAGACATGGAAGTTCAGGTATGGAAATCGGATCGAGAGCAATATTTTTTTTTTATCTGTGCATACCTCGTTACGAGATACGTGACAACCAACTGTCATTGACATCAAACCTCATGGCTGTGGCTCAGTTGGTAGAGTGGGTCGGCCACTAATTGCAGGGTTGGTGGTTCTAATCCAGGCCCACATGACTCCACATGCTGAAATGTCCCAAGAACCCCAAGTAGCTCCCAATGGCAGGCTAGCACCTTACATAGCAGCTCTGCCACCATTGCTGTATGAATGTGTGTGTGTGAATTGGTGAATGAGACGCAGTGTAAAGCGCTTTGAATACTGTTAAGGCTTAAAAAGGTGCTATATAAGTACAGACCATTTACCATTACCAAATGGTTAATTACCCAGAAACACTGAAAAATACACCAATCTTTGCTCATTTGAAATGATGAAGTCTTCTTTTTGCACAATATAATGTGTTAATAGAAATTGTTTGAGAGTAACTGATGTTGTTTGAGAACAATACACGTGCTTCAAGGCCACCACCATCATCCCCATGCCAAAGAAGTCTTCAGTGTCCTGCCTCAACGACTACCGTCCCTTCGCACTTACACCCATCATCATGAAGTGCTTCGAGAGGCTCGTCATGAGGCACATTAAGACCCAGCTGCCCCCCTCACTAGACCCACTGCAGTTTGAGTATCGTTCAAACCGTTCAACGGACGATGCCATCGCCACAACCCTCCATCTGGCCCTCACCCACCTAGACAATAAGGACTCATACGTTCGAATGCTGTTCATAGATTTCAGCTCAGCATTCAACACAATCATTCCCCAGCACCTGATTGGAAAGCTGAACCTGCTGGGCCTGGACACCGCCCTCTGCAACTGGATCCTGGACTTCCTGACTGGGAGACCTCAGTCAGTCCGGATCGGGAACAGCATCTCCACCACCACCACACTGAGCACTGGGGCCCCCCAGGGCTGTGTGCTCAGTCCACTGCTGTTCACTCTGCTGACTCATGACTGTGCAGCAATGCACAGCTCGAACCACATCATCATGTTCGCCGATGACACGACCGTGGTGGGTCTCATCAGCAAGAACGACGAGTCAGCATACAGAGAGGAGGTGCAGCGGCTGACGAACTGGTGTAGAGCTAACAACCTGTCCCTGAATGTCGACAAAACAAAAGAGATGGTTGTTGACTTTAGGAGAGTACAAGGTGAACACACTCCGCTGAACATCGACAGCTCCTCTGTGGAGATCGTCAAGAGCACCAAATTCCTTGGTGTTCACCTGGCGGAGAACCTCACCTGGTCCCTCAACACCAGCTCTATCATCAAGAAAGCCCAGCAGCATCTCTACTTTCTTCGAAGGCTGAGGAAAGCACATCTCCCAACCCCCATCCTCACTACATTCTATAGAGGGACTATTGAGAGCATCCTGAGCAGCTGCATCACTGCCTGGTTTGGGACTTGCACTGTTTCGGACTGCAAAGCCCTGCAGAGGATAGTGAGGACAGCTGAGAAGATCATTGGGGTCTCTCTTCCCTCCATCAAAGACATTTACAAAAAACACTGTATCCGCAAAGCAACCAGCATTGTGGATGACCCCACACACCCCTCACACAAACTCTTTACCCTCCTGCCGTCTGGCAAGAGGTACCGAAGCATTCGGGCCCTCACGGCCAGACTGTGTAACCCCAAGCCATCAGACTCCTTAATACTCAGAGACTGGTTTGACACACACACACGTGTCCTGAGTTGCACTTTAATTACTGTCACTTTATAACTGTCTGCTACCTCAATAACTGTGATGTGCATAGAACATTATCTCATAGTATGTTATGTTTACATTTTTAGAAACTGTCATCTTTTTGCACTACTGAGTACTGGTCGGCGCTGCACTGTGTCTATTGTCCTGTTCATTGTCGTCTGCACTGTGTCTATTGCCTTTTTGCACATTTGCACGTGCACTTTATATAGGTATATATAGGTATTTTAGTTCGTTGTGTAGTCTCATGTGGTCCTGTGTTGGTCCTTTGTTGTTTTTATGTAGCACCATGGTCCTGGAGGAACGTTGTCTCGTTTTGCTGTGTACTGTATATGGTAACTGTATATGGTTGAAACGACAATAAAAACCACTTGACTTGACTTGATACTTCTACAATTACCATATTGTTACTTATTACATATTGTGAGTTATTAAAAAAATCATCAAAAATAGGAAAATTGTATTACTATTTCTCAGTTAAATGTCCCAGTATAGATAATTATGCAACTACAATTTCAACTAATTTAGCACTCTGCTCATCAAAGTTATTGATGCACAATATATCTCAACATACTGCCAAAAAAAAAAAAGAAATTAAGAGAAGGTGGGATAAGTGAGACACTCAATAAAAAGTGAGAAACAGGGAGAGGTGAATATTGTACAACGCATGCAGTGTTAATGGAGTGAGAGATTTAAGAGGAAGAGAAAAACTCCAGCATCACTCATTTGGAGGCTTTGCATGTTTGTTCACACATGTCTACCTCTGTGCTCTGCCAATTGTCAGATGAAAGACAGGCCAGACTGTGTAAGAGCTCCCATCGCTTTGATTTCTGCCTGTGACAAATTAGAGAGAGACAGAAATGGAGAGGTGGGACCGGGATAAAGAGCTGTTCAAGACCGGCAGGTTGTGACTCCAAAATGGATCATGAGTCTGTAGAGTTGTGAACAGCAAGGAAAAAAACAATGTTAGATGTAAATAATAAAATGCAAATAAATAGGCTTATCAAATGTTAAAATGGACAAAAAAATTCTTCCTATAACATTTATTGATCAAAAGCTGGTCTGCTAGAAACAACAGCATAAGATTGGTGCTATGGAAATCATTATTGCGCAAAAAAAAGAAAAGAAAACCTTGAATGCAGCGCACCTCATATAAAATACAATTGGCCTTCCAGCATAAGAAAACGCAACGGGCAAAGATGCTTGACTATCGCATGCTTACATGTAGAAAAACAATTGCAAAACTGCACAGACAGATCCTACATCTTATTGATCAGCTTATCTGAGCTGGTCAGAAAGCCACCATGTTCATAAAACACAACCTGAACATTTGAGGCTTGTTATTTGGTAGAAGCAAGGATAAATATGGTGCGTGCCAACCACAATCTCAAGTCACTGCTCTAATTGATGTTATGGTTGGTTATGATGCAAAACCAGTTGAGAATCCTGCACATGCTTTAGAGACAGCAGTGCTTTTAAAGTATAAAGAATAAAATATATTTACAAAAAAATAAAGATTCTCCCAAATTAAAATAAAATCCTAGACAAGTGAAATCTAAAACTATTGGGAGGGTGTAATTTTGACCGTCAATGGGCAAATTATGTTAGATAATTAATAATGATGTGCACATTAATTTTACAACAGCCTACACAACAGGAATACTCAAATAAACCTGTTAATGGAAAAAAGCAAACAGGACAGGTTGCTGAACCAGTGCCAACATTAAGATCTTGGGAAAATTGTTGGCTGCCTGGCAACACCTCCTCCTGCCCGACCTTGCCCGTAGCGAGAGTGGCATAGGGGGTATCGCCCCCGCCAGCCAGTCTGCATCTGCACGATTAGATAAACCATAGGGGGCCAAGTGGGGAAAAATGCATAGTGCCAAAACAGCTCGTCAACACACTGGGTCCTGAGAATCTCCAAAAGCTGGTAATGAAGTCTGTCATTCAAAAACAGTTGCGAAGGGAACAAAAGCCATCTCCTGGCACTGAAATATTCTAATCATGCTCTCGGAAATGTGGGTACTGTGTTCAAAAGATTTTAACAAGACCTTTTCCTTTTAATGCGAAGAAACACGACAGAAGACTTTTTAATAGGACTGTAGACTCTTAGCACATTGGTTTTCAGATAATTTAGCTCTTTTGAAGAGTAGGTTTATTAAAAATAACATGGTTTTAACCTTTATTTCACCAAAGGAAATGTGTAAGGAACAGATTCTCATTTATGCACACTCTGGAGTAGCGGTGGAAGCAAAAATGTGAAGCAACTTAAATTTCTCTAACCAGTTATAGGTTTAAAAAATCTGAAAGTAGACATATGATATAAGAAATATGTCTTTAATACATGGAGAAAGCTATCCATTAGTGTTCCCATTAATCATTTTAAGTGGTAGTTACTTGACTGACAAGGATTTTTGTGTGTATTCTTCATCAGAATATATTGCTTTGGGGCACACCTTTCAAACTCCCAAACTGACGAAACTGGGGAACTTTTCTTTGTTGTTTGACTTACTGACCAGCTGAAAAGACCATCAGGTGTGTCTAATGCTGGTGTCCCCAACTAGCTTCTTAAACAGCTTAACCAGTAAGACATCCTTGATAAACCAGCCCCATCAAAAAGACAATGCTAAGTTGGTCTGTTCAGATGATTAATGATAGAAATTATACCAAAGCAACCCACTAGTATTTAAAGGACATTTATGTACATTTTCTTGAATTCAAGCATGTTTTGTGTAGTGAGTCAATAGAAAATATATAATATAAAACTATTTAATTTGCATTTGTTTTGTAGGAGATACTGGCTGCACTGCTCAGTCACTTTCTGAGGAGGTAATGTTCTGTGCATTTAAAAGGGTCGAGTTAGAGCTGCCGTTCTTGCAGCATGACTGAGAACTTTTCTTCATCCTTGTTAATGAGATGCAGTGAAGTGTCATATAGTGCCCAGGGCCTTTGTCTCTCAGATCAGTTCCTCACCAGCACAGAGGAGCGCTGTGCTTTAGCATCATGGTTGGCAAGAACAAAGAGATACGCATTGTTCCTACAGTAGGAAGTTAGTACCAGCTCCTCTACTCATTTAATGTCAAGCACATACTGCTACTCACCAAAATTTTCAAATTGTTCTTTAAGCATTTTAGATCTCAATGGAGGTTCCATTAACGTTATCTTCGTAGCTGTATTTAAGAGTATTTTAGATTATTATAGCTTATAAGTAGTTTTAACTGGATAAGACTTTGTTTGTAACAGCATACTTACATATGGTAGAAAGCTATTATGTATGCTATTTGTAACAAAGATGAAGATCCTGTGAATTTGCTTGACAAAGCCAACATTATTTTCTAGGCTGTCATATTTCCAGTTGAAAGAGGAAGTTGGAGAAGCACATACGTACCTTTAAATAAAGCAAATTAGCCACTAGAGGCTGTGCTTTATAGGGATTTTACAACAGGTAAGTAGCGTTCTTAGGCACAACATGAAGTGGAAAAGTGGTGGAAAGTAATTTATTATTACTAAAATATAATTGCTTTGCCTAAAAACAAATGCCAGAAATAAAGGGAACAGACTTCTACAGTTAAGGACAGATTATTATTGTCCCTCATATCAATAATCTTTGGAGACTGTCCGTTGTTACCTTTATTAGAGAACTGCTTAGCATAAAATAAACCTCAATTATCTAGTGATGCAGAATTTCATGGTAAAGGAAAGATTAATTTGATGATCAAATTTAGCATGTCCATGTATTTGAAGAACTCGTTTTGTTTCCAAGAAAACCAACATCATGGTTTACTCAAAATCCACAATAATCACTGTAATCACATCATCAAATCTTTCCAATTTGTATATGCCGTACCGATGTTTACTCTAGTTTTTTGTCTTTGCGGTCTTTCAGTCTTCTTACTTCGCACAGTGGACCATGTAATTTCAACATGGCGAAACACATTGAAGGGGTGACAAAACACCATGTATAATAAAAACACTTTTTATAGATATCAGATCAGTCTTCACAAAACCAAAATTAATTTGTTAATATGTAAAACTTAGCCCCAAATTACTGAATGCACCTTTAAGCTAAGTTTTTACTGTACAATTTTGGGGCACGATTTTGCTGTCTGAGACGAACTTTGCAATCCTAAAATATTTCTTGTTGTATATGGCAAAATTGTGTGACATGGTATCCCTGTGACGGCTGATTCATTTGTTTTTGCAATGAATCTTAGACTTAGACAAAGTTCTGGCAGTGTCAGAAATTTTGCATCCCAGTCGAGCAGTGTGACTGCTACTCTAATGGCCAGCTGAGATAAAATACCCAGTCAGCACTGTCAATCTGGATGACTGGGACCGAATTCTTGGCTATCATGTGTATCGTAGTCTGACATAATTTTGCAGAGTGCCATGGCTTTTATTTTACAGTCTGATAGTCTATAATAGTAAAGGACCATAAAAATAGTACAGTGTGCAACCGGCTTTGGTCAAACAACTAACATTTCTAAGTGTGTGTGGTAGGCCTGGATTAGACTACATGACTTTTAAGCAAATTTTAGCCCCAATTTTCAGTCAGGAGTTGGTGCTAGTCAGCTCTAGTTGGCTCCATTCTTCAGATTTTGAGTTCAAGAAAATTGCGTAGTGTACGATGCATTCCAATTTTTATTTATACCCTCTGACTATGATTCCAGCTAGTCAGATAATATCAATCTTGTTTGGTATTTTGAGCTGACTATCAAAGACTACAGAGAAAATCTTGTAGTGTATGATACTGCGTGGCTAAAAATCTGAAGTCAGATTGTGAGCAGCCAATGGAAATTGAGCATATGGGATCACAAAGCCCAAGAAATTGAGACGGGAACAAGCCATCAAATGAAGTTTATATTTTAACAGCACTCATCATCTCACATTGCAAAATCTGGATGCCATACTGGCCAATCTTCCCACACAAGGCTGCACCCAAATGTGTTTGGCGCTTTCTTTGGAGACTTGGAACATAGAGTAGCAGCAGCAACAAAACGTCTAGGTTACTGTTGTAACCTCTGTTCCCTAATGGAGGGAACGAGACGTTGTGTCCCCCTAGTGTCGCTTCACTCAACACAAAGTTGAAGTGAGAGACAGACGGGGAACAAATTAGCAAGTTCCCATATCCATGTTAGTTTACATCTGTCTCACGCTCCTATAACATAAGGGCATGTGTTAATGCTTGAGTTTGTGACCATATTGGACCAACTTGAAAGTTGGGTAGTGTGTAATCTCCAGTCGTTTGTGATGCCCTGTTTTTGTCTGAAGCGATTTTCAAAGTCTGTAAGTGTATAACGCCTAGTATTTTAAAATCTGTTCAGATTTTAATAGTTGTGTAGTGTAATCCAGCCTTTAGCCTTACTGGCACAGTGGCTGAGTGGATGTCTGGTTAAGCATGCAAACCATCTTCTGTTGAGATATATGGCTTTAGGTAAATGGGATGAGCAGTGTGTGCTTTTAGGTTTATTGAAAAGAACATTGGAAAAGACTATTGCTTGGATGAAAAATCAAGATCGATGCCTTTTACTGGAGTTCCTCATAAACCTCTGCCTTTTCTGTCCCTCTATCTTTGCAGATAATAAGTATTCCACCCTTTCCTCTGAGAATTTGTGCCTTCCTCATAGCTGTTATCCGTGTTTATGCTGACTTCACTTACTTAGCGGTGTCCTTTTTAGTGATAATATAACAAATGACCACAGATGAATTATATTTGACAGTTTAGTTTCCAAGTGTAAGTATCAATTTCCTTCAGAGCCTGAGATATCAGAGAGACAACTCAGAGCCCCAGCTGCACTTATTTGGGATTGGAAAAGGCAATCATGTCCTCTTCCTCTGATAAAACACTGTATCCTCACATTGCTCCAATGTCTCCTGATTATTTGCCAGCGATTTGTTGTTTTGGGACTAAATTGTCACATACACACACACACACACACACCACATTCACGCTACAGCATGTTAGTTTAACCTTTAGTTAAGTTCTAAACCCCTGTGTGATACTTACTTTGAGTGAAAACACAGCTTTAGCAATATACTCATTGTGACAAGGAGGAGGGCGTGGCCGGGCCAAGAGGATGCATGCCCGGCACTGAGTTGACCAATCAGTGATAGAGGGATAAAGGAGGAGCCAGGAATGCCAGAAAGAAAGATGCATACGGCCACTATGTGTGTGTGTCGTTATGTTTCAGTTTATGTTGGTGTCTCATTAAAGTTACTCCAGTTCACACATCCTGCTTTACAGAACTGTTACACTCACATGATGGCATTGTATTCATAGTGCAATGCAAACGGTGTATTTGAGTGGTTTGAGTGGAATACAGTTGAGCTCAAGGATAAAAAAGCACTTTCCCCCTAATTCATCGATGAGGCCAAAGATTGGATATGGCCAGAGCATTATCCGCTCATTACTTATCATGATAAATTGTGCAGCACTAGCATCAATAAGGGACTGTGCTGAAGCAATCCAATTAAGACATGAAAACCTGGAGTCTCATTAGAGTGAAGATCCATGATGGTGCTAATGCTTTCTAAGCGAGATCCAGTCTTGAATACTGATGACTCCCGCACGTCGCCTTGCACAGGTGAGCTCTCCGAGGTCATTTTTATTGTCATTCAGCCAGAGCATTTAAGCAATGGTGGATCCTTAAAATGTAGCCTTTATACTCAACTTCAATTAAATATTCTTGGTCAATTGGCGTAAACCCACAAGAGAAATCAGCTCTGTTGGTAGAAAGATGATTAACAGGTAATTAGCTTTTAGTCTTGATGATTTTGAAGCGAGATGCTTTGGTTATGAGCACCAGAGCCTTTAGTCCATACAAAGACTTCTCTCTGAGCTAAACACAATGAAAGACTGTCCAACACTAGCGATGGGAATCATATGGAAATTTCTGATTCCTCTCAAAGTGATGGTTCACCCAAAAAATGAAAATTAACTCATTGTTTACTTACCCTCATGACAACCTAGATGTGTATGACTTTCTTGTTAGAAGAATATTTTAGATCTATAGGTCCACAAAATGCAAGTGAATGGGTACCAGAATTTTGAAGCGCTAAAATCACATAAAGGCAGCATAAAAGTAATCCATACAACTCCAGTAGTTAAATCCATATCTTTAGAAGTTATATAATGTGTGTGTGTGTGTGTGTGTGTGTGTGTGTGTGCGTGTGTGCGTGTGTGTGTGTGTTTGTGTAAACAGATCAATATTTAAGTCACTTTTCACTATCAATTTCCACTTTCACTTTCAAATTCTTTTACTTTTTTATTTTTATTTTATATTTGGCAATTCACATTCTTAATATTCTTAATAACAGGGAGGACAATTTATGGTAAAAAGGATTAAATATTGATCTGTTTCTCCTCTACACTTATCACATCACTGCTGAAGATATGGATTTAATGACTGGAGTCATATAGATTACTTTATACTGCTTTATGTGCATTTTAGAACTTTAACATTTTTATACCCATTCACTTGCATTGTATGGACCTACAGAGCCGAAATATTCTTCTAAAAATATTCAGCAGAAGAAAGTAAGTCATACATAAATGGGATGGCATGAGGGTGAGTAAATGATGAGATAAGTTTCATTTTTGTGTGATCTATCACTTTAACGACTTCAGTATCTTGATGATTCCATTAACAATTCTTTAGTACTTTTGAGGAAGAAATATTTGGAAATAAAAAAAAAATTTTTGGAATTTATTGCCCTCAGCAGCCAAATGATTTACATTTATGCATTTGGCAGACGCTTTTATCCAAAGCAACTTACAGTGTGCTTATTACAGGGACAATCCCCCTGGAGCAACCTGGAGTTAAGTGCCTTGCTCAAGGGCCCAATAGTGGCATCTTGGTGGCGCTGGGGCTTGAACCCCCAACCTTCTGGTCAGTAACCAAGAGCCTCAACCACTGAGCCACCACTGCTCAAGTTTGGTGGCACCACTGAGCCACCAAACTTATCAATGAAGGTATTTTCTTCATTTAATTTGATAAAATATCACTAATTACAACAAAAATTATAATGCGGTTCAGTCAGATTTTGATTCACTGAAAAAATCAGCTGATTAGACTCACTAGTTTGGAAGGAAGCGCTGTATTTTTGCACTGTAGATTAAACAGAATGGGCTCATTAGAGTGATTTATTTGTTGATGTGATTAGCAAGATTACAATCAAAGAACATATTTCAAATCTGCAATAAAATGTGATAAAAAAGTTATCATAAATTGTGCTTCTTTACCTCATTAAGTTAAAAAATACAATTTTCCCGGCTTGCATAGCTAATGCACATGCACGGTTAGTCAGTTGCTTGACAGGCGATGTCTGTTTCTAAAAGGCGATTGTCTCTTTTACCTTTAAGGCGGGACTTCCGTTCTACATCCATTGGCCATTGGGTGCTAGAACTTGTTGGTTGGGCGTTCCAATTTCTCCCATTCATTTAAATAGAAGTGGCCTATCTCTGTTAAATAATCTCTGATAAACACTCAACAAATACAATTAAGAATTCCTGAAACTGCTTGTATTTTGTGGCGCTTGCTAAGGCTGACCCTAAACATTACTGTGGCATGTTCTCGTCCATCACGGTGAATGACACCTAAAATTATGGTGCTTGTTGAGGATAGATGTGCAATTACTTTTAAACATTTAAACATGCGAATTTCACCTGGAAGACAATAAAATAGGCTCCACTAAGCACATCCTTGTGCTAAAAAAAGCTATATGCAGCAACACAAAACAGAACGGAAGTGCAAGAACTTCTGTGTGAGATGTTGAAAAAAGCAGGAAGATGCGGCACAATAGTCAAACATGTCTGTCTAGCACATGTTTACATAGGAAAAGAACTGAAAACGGACACAGAAGGATGCAAAAACACATTAAGTGGCCAATAAGCATCCAGAAAAGCCGTAGAAACCAGATACCCACTAACATGCATTTAGAGTAAGAACACTAGAATGCACAGCCCACTAGGAGAATATGTTGACCTGTTGCTATGACAGTGGCTTTTTAATGATTGTACCTACATCAAAAAAAGAAGAAGAAGAGAATAATTGAGAAAAAATAATTTTATTAACTTAAAAAAAAAAATACATTGCTGAATTAAATAAGACAGAAGGTTTAGAGGAAGGTATTGAACAAAAATTCCTTTAGCCAATAAATGCCATTCCCATCACATTCTTGCTGAGCGCACAGAGAGAGAGAGGCAGAGGAATGAACTGATGCAACAAAGATGAAACCTGACAGATTTTGCCCTCTGTGGCATGTGAGTCAGTTTGCTGCTCCCCCCGATGTTTACACACCAGCTGTTGCAGTCCTTTCGCGACTGTTCTATGTTATTGACTCAAAAAACCTATTCTGTTCACAAGTGACTTTAAATGACTCTAAATGCACATTTCTGCTTGCCAATGACTTTTTTTGAGTGTCATAATAGTTGGTCATTGTGCTCTGTTCATGAATTGGATCTATCAGTATTTGTGTAGTTTTGTTCTTACTCTAAGAGCAGTGATTTAAAAAATTAGCTGTGCAAAATATCCTCTGGATGTGGAATAATGTATTTATAATGGTGGAAAACACATTTACTTATACAATTACATGATTACAAAAGTTGTGATGTCAAACATGCTAATGTTGTATTGACAAATAAGATTTCACATGATCAAATTTTCACATTATCAATTTCTATTTTAATTTGAATTGTGCATACAACCGGAATTCCTGGTGGAGAACTATACTACCCATGATCCTCTGGGGGAAAATCCATCCACAAGAGTAGCAGTAAACTAAAAGTGGTTGTGAATGACACAGTCAACACTTTTTACAGTTACTTGCATAGAACTAAATATTTTGCACTAATATCCTTTAAATCAAAGTTTGTAATGTTGTGATGCACCTCAGAGCTGCTTGATTTGTTTTATAGCTTAGAAAATGCTTTTATTAAGACTTTAGGAAATCCTTATGTAAAAAATAAATAATTGAAAATAATAATTCCATAAGCAAGAAGTCTGGAAAAATGGGCAATATCCACCCATGTGTGAACTTCTAAACTTTGAGTTAAGACATTTCTCATAATCCTTAGCAAGAGTGGGCTGAGCTACAGAGGAAGACCTAAACGTGAGAAACAATCTTGTCATTAAAGATTACTTGTCAATTTAATTAAATTTCCTTTGCAAAGCAAATCAGCTCAAAGTTGAAATCTTCATGTGAGGTCTTCAAGTCCAAGGACTCAACCCAAACATCTGGGACCAGGACTTCGATTTTCAAATCTAGAATCACCATAGGATAATTAATCCATGTTATTAGCTGTAAAGCTAATCAGGCTGAGCTCAAACATTTCAAAACCAAACTAAATACTCTAACAAACTAACAAAGCAGCAAATCCTGTTAAAGGAATTGTAACAGGGCCTCAATAGCTCCGTCCACGCTCCATAGCAGCTATAAATCATGTTAACTGAAACAAGGCGCCAAGGAGAACAAAGCAATACATGTGTGCTGTGGTCTATGTTGATATGTGGTGCGGCCACCGTATGCTACCATGTGGTTGGCTGCACTCCAGGTGTGCACAGGCCTCCAGGTGTTTAATGCACTGAAGCAGGACCTAAGCCTAAGTCTGTATGCTGAGTCCTGGCACCCTCACCCAGCAGCATCTGCCAGCCATTATGTGCTATATTCCTGTGGCAAGACACACCGCATTCACTTCTGCCAAAACAGCAAAAAAGACCAGCCATTTGTGAAGCGTGTATTTTTCTAAATAACCTTCTGTTTTTGTTTTCAGGTCATTAAGGGGTTAAGTGATGATTCTTACACACCTAGTTAAAGATGAAGTGTGTGATTTTTGCAACATATAGCATCACCAAACGAACTGCAAATATAATGGCTGTTTTCAAACAGGTTTCCCAAACACCCCACTCCAATCTTCCATTGGTCAAACTAACAGAGATTCCCACCCCAAACTCATGCAATTGTTGAGCCAATTTTGCTTTGCCGCAATGCATAAGCAAAGTCAATGTTTTGTTAGTGTTACATAGAGTTTAATAATAATGGGAGGAACAAAGCTTTCTGAAACTTTGAATCAAGTGAACCAATTGCTTCGACACACGCTGAGGATGTCTACTGGTCACAGGCATGTAAATACAATATGAAGACTTTGATGAAAAGCAACTACAATTAAATAATGCTTCGGAAATTATTTAATTCCATTTACCGTATTTGGCATGCTTTTTTTCAAGGCAATCTACAATCCTTGAATACACTTTTATTATGGCAAATGTAAAAAAAAGGCAAATTATGAAAGTTCCTTTTAAAGATGCACTCAGTAATTTATTCCTCAAATAATTTTTACTCCTAAATAAATAAATTGTACATTTTTAAACATATGTATAAAATTAATGACCACTCACATAAGATGAAGGTTCCAGTCATTTCAGTAACCTTATAAAAGCTACATGGAGAGGGTCTCCACAAGGGGGCTGCCATGTAATAATCATGTAACTGAAAACTATGTTTGAATGATCCATTCAAACTGCTGCATCCATGCCCCTAGGTGTCAGTGTAAGTTCAAGGCAACATACAGTAAACACAAAACTTACTGAGTGTGCCTTTAAGGCATGTGAGGCCACTTGGCTGCCAACTTGGTAACACCCAGAGCAGCTATTTCCTAAGTACAAAACAGGCATCCAAGTAACTTACTGATTGTACCTTTAGGCATGTCAGGCCTCTTAGCTGCCATCTTGGGAACACCCCAGAGCAGCTATTTTCTAAGTACAAAACAGGCATCCAAGTACAGCTCTTATCTACTAGAATGGGAAAATTACAGAAATCTCAAAAACTGTTTATAAGAGTGAACAAACCCTATAAAAGCAGTGATTAGCTCTTTAAAATGAAAGGCAGGACTTTTCTTCTTACAGCTGCCTGGCTGGGCAGTACAATATTTTTATGAGTGGTTCATCTCCCTTTATTCTGTCAGTTGTCTCTGCATAATAAGCTTGAATAGAAAAGAGTGATTTAACATCGAAAAAATGACACACTTTACCTTTAAGTGTTAATTTTATAATTTCCATTCTCTTGCATCTGTGTTCAATCACCCATCTTTTTCAAGAGTCTCATTCAGCACTTCTCAATCCCCCATGCATATTTTACCACTCAAGTGTGCTTCTGTCAGCACTTTTACCAGTACTTCTGAATGCATTTCAAGATCTCACATCTTGGTAGATATTTGTATCTGTTGCACCAAAAGAGCATTTGCAGCAACTGCTAATAATTTACCAATCTCCTGTTCTCTGAGCTATTCATTTGAATTCTACATTACCTGCATTGTACTTAATTTGTCTCCAAGGTTAACATTTTTAATTCAAGATTGAGGGATTCCACAGAGCCATTGCTTTGAAGCTGCCTGTTTCTTGAGGCTGCTCGGTCACTGAAAAGACTGTCTATATTATTGACATTAAAACTCAATGCACAGAATGATTCCAATTGAAATTTCATATGCCTTCCTTTGGGAGAAGGTATTAAGCAGGCCAATCCAGTGTGAGATGAATAATGAAACTAACACTCCCTTTTGCCCTCCTCTTCCTTTTCGCTTGCTCTATTTAGTGTGGAACTCTCTTTTGTTGCTCCCTGATGCCCTATAGAACTGAGGTGAATGCATTAAAGGTGTAAAGGCTGACTGGGACCATAGATTTTTGTGTAATGCATGATCTGAGCATGAAAGGTTAAAGTGTGGCCAATTTTGTTAAGCATATAAGAAGAACTAAAAATAAGTTCCTATACTTTAGAAGATCCTGTAAGGGCACATCTATTGTGTGGTCTATGCATCATGGGAACATGTTCATCTACTATGATACAATTAAATGTTTACAATTTATATGTTGCTGTCAATGGAAGAACAACAACACATTCTGTAAAACTGTTTTGGGGAACCACAGCTTTACCCATGTTCCACTTTCAGGCTGTTCTGTCATACCTTATTACAAATAACAATGCCATTTTGTTTACTATTGTCATACACAATACACATACATATGCACGTGTACCGCAACTGAATGATCTGTCAGCTCCACTGCATCTCCTGCATCACTCCTCTTTGTATCAGTGTCTCATCCTCGCATCCCAAAAGGTTAATAACCTGCCGAAATGTCAAGGGCACGTCTGGGAAGTGTCAGAGGCCCTGCGTGCAGGGGAAGCCAATGCATGAGACACACTGGTTGGGAAGAGTATTGGGATTCGATTTAAATAAATGCAAGTGACCTCAAATAGTTCCACACTTCCAAAAAGGCTGTTTAGAAGGTGGCCTTTTCCACTATCAAACCCAAAGCTCTGATTGTGGCTGCTGTAATCTACATATGGTGTTAGATGCACATTCAAGAGCGTAAACATGTGGAGATCACTTAACCAGCCAATTAGAACATGCTTTATCTCAATAATCCATTATAATTGTCTGTATAAATCTGCAGAATAAATGATGGTTGATTTCAAATAGCATTTTTTTCATGATCTACAAGCTCAACAAAAACACAACATTTTATGGAGTGCTCCTTCATAGTTTAATAGTTTCTTAGCCAGCATTCCAGTTGGGTGCTAAGAGTGTGCTTGATACCTTCCTTCCTCAGTGTCTGGCTGGCTCATCAACTTTCTCTGTGCCAACTTCAGAACTGAAATGGTGCAGAGAGTTTTACTGGGTGAGTTAACGATGTCATTCATCATTCACTGTTCTGCTCTGCACAGGTACTTGCTCTGGCGTAAGTTTTGGGTCTGAGCTGCTTTGCAAAAAAAAGCTATCAATCTATCTGTCTGTCTGTCTGTCTCTGTCTGTCTATCTATCTATCTATCTATCTATCTATCTATCTATCTATCTATCTATCTATCTATCTATCTATCTATCTATCTATCTATCTATCTATATTTTACCTCTATGCATGCTAAAGAATCTGATTGCAGCTCTACACTGCTTTAGAAATTTGGTCCATTTCAGCATTTTGAGACTCAATTTGTCTGTGTGTGAAGGTTCTCATTACAATGTGTGACTCACTTCACTGTTCCTGCTTCTAATTCCCAGTGGTTGTCCAGCCGAGAATTGTTCTCTCGCAACATGTACATTCTCACAATTAACTGCCTAAAACCAAACAAAACCTCTGAAGTAAAGTGTGGGTCACACTCAATCACACACACACACACACACACACACACACACACACATGCAAATATACAACCAGACCTGTAATACGTCTTCCACTGGCAATCCTTAATTACAAAGAGCAATTAAAAATACATTTCACGACTGGCAGACAGCACCTAATTCATCACTGGTGTGAGATCCACTATCAGGAGATTTGTTGATTAGTTAGCCTGCCTTTTCCTCTTACCATGCTAATAAAGTACCACAGACAACTCACATTCTCTGTCAGGAGAACCATGAGGGGAAAAATGTGTTTGTACTGCACGTGAGACCATATCAGCAGTGTGAGTGTCAGGCATTACGTGATATAATCAAAACATCTGCATGTTTGTTAATGAATATTAGCTAGTCCACTGGGTCATAGATATGATTTATGGCCTTTAATATTCACTAACAATGAAATTTGTAATATAAATTTTGGTGTTGAAGTGCAAACAATCAGCCAACAATCCTGTCTCATATGAACAACTATGAAGCCTATCTCAGCTAAATTATTACACTGTAAATTCTTTGATCAATGGCGGCTCAACTGAAAATCTGAATACTTAAATGAATTTGAAGAAAATATAGGAAATCGTTTTGAAATCAAATATTTTTTTAACTCAAAAATTAAAATTTTAATATTATTTACTCACCCTAATATAGATATGAACCCACATGCTGTTTTTATTTCATCTTCTTTGGAACACAAAGGGACGATTAGTAGAATATTTCTCGCAGTTCATTTCTATATAACATCATGGCTTGTCAAGCTCCTAAAAGGACAAGAAAACACCATGAAATTATTCTTTGTGACAACAAACCATAAGGTGCTGAAACCATAACAATCATTTGTAACCACAGTAAAATATGTGTGATGAACAGACCGAAATTTTATCCGTTATTGACTGAAAAATCTCTCTTTAAAATCAAATATGGCTATATGCCTAGTTTTGACTCATTGAATGGCATGAGCGCAGTGCGTTTCTGTCATTGAAATACAGCTATCGACATATTTTAAACCTGGCTAATGTGGTATTGGCAACATAATAATGTGCTGCATGTGTTGTTTGCAAGCGACCAAACTGCTCTCTGATTCAAAAGATTCAATTTCTAACCTGAAGAAGCATTAGTAGCTTCTTATATGGAATAGTACACCAAAAAAATGACTTCATGTTGTAATTTCTTTCTTACGCAGAAGAAAATTTGAAATTTTCGAAGCTTTCAAGGAAGCAAAAGAACCATAAAAGTATAATAAATGTAGTCCATGTGACTCTTACGTAACATGTGTCAGTCTTCTGAAGCCAGACCACAGCTTTGTGTGAGAAACTGACTAAAATGTAAGTTATGTTTGCTGGCAACACTTGAATTTCAAGTTAATTAATTAATCGGCTGTTCTTCTTGGCACTTTCATTCGAATTCATTAACATCTTACCATCCGGCCTCTTTTTGTGCATGAGCTTGAAAAGGACATACCCAAAGTTAAACTCTTCCAGTTCTTGAACCCTTTGGTCTACCAACACAAACTTGTGCTATCTGAAAGTAGATACTTAGACATTTTGTATTCAAGAGTAAAAATGTATCATTGTAGTATAAATTTTTTTTATTTAGAGCTATTCACATATTTTGAATAGTGACCAAATATATTATTTATAAAATTAAATATGCAAGACTACAAAACACATTTTGCCCCAAAAACATAACATAATTGATACAAAGCCAAACGTCTGATGAAGATTTGAAACCATTTTGAAGTCAAAATGACCAAAACTCTTCCATAGTTGATTATAAAGTGTTCCATAATGATTTATGTAAGTGTACTTTCAAAAACTTGTACTTCCTGGATGTGCAGTTGAACAGGGGGTTTGAGTGAACATACAGTTGGGAGGAGCGGTTCCTCCAGGCCCTCAGTGGACCACAAAGTTTTGGGCCATTTGCCATGTAAAATCCCAGGACGATTTCTTTTCCCAGTCCAGCCCTGGTAGAATGGCATGCCTGAGCCCCCTGCATGTGCAATTGAACAGGTGGTTTGAGTGAGTGAAGCCTGGGAGGGTGGCTCATCTCGGCTTGAATGATATGTCCGAGCCCCTTGGATGTGCAGTTGAACAGGGAGTTTGATGGAAAAATGTAGTCGGGAGCATGCATTCTCCAAACCCTCAGTGATGATGGCTGAAGTCGAGGAGGGTGGATCAGATCGCGGGTCCAAGGCAAGTTATTTTTCGACAGTATGGCAGTAACACGCTATAATTGTACACCAAGTGAAAAAGTACAAACACAAACAAACACAGTCCATGGTTTTCCACTCCGAATCTTCAAGAATTGGCATCAGGGATATATATACAACCCTCATATCGTTGTTTTCTTTAGCTACACAACCCATCAGTCAAAAATGATCTAGCTTTTCATTGGCCGGCTTTATCTAGAGACAAACATGGATGAAGCAGATCTTTATGTCACTCGTGTTGACTGTCCTCTTTTTTTAGAGAGGGCTCATTTTTTTCGTCAGACCATCCCAAATATCGTGTTTAGGTGTTTTGCTACTGAAACACTATACAGAGTGCAATATTTCGCAGAGAATGGACATGAATGATAATATTTGTTGAATATGTAAAACCTGAACAAAGATAGATTGATCAATATTTCTTCATATCTGTAAATTTTTGGACTAAAATCCAAAATATTTGGATTTTATTTATTGGACTCTTGCAATGAAAACGATACTGAAGCTCATTGTGCTCATCTGTGTTTGGCTGGAAGTCGATAGAGGTCAGAACTTGACAAGTTTAATAAAATCTTATTGTTGTAACTTTGCTATCATCAAAATCTCTAAATATCATATCTTGAGACCCAGATCTTTCAAATGATATATTGGATGTCAATATTAGTTAAAAATGTCACAGTTTAAACATGCATTAAACATAAATTAAATGTAAATAAATAAGCAAATGGGTCATTTTTGACCCACACGTCTTTAAGAAGTTAAAGTAAAAATAATTATCTGATTCAGGAGGAAATTGTTTAATTGAGTTGAATCTTTTCAATGAATCATTTTCCCTGCTTGCCGCATTCCTTAAGAGTTCACAAGAGAAGTTACGATGTCCGATTCATGTACAAATCGTTCTTTAGAACCAAACCTTTAAATGAATCAGTTGATCAGATTCATAAAGCCAGTTTGAATGATTTGTCAATTAATAGGACTGATTCGATTCTCTAGTTCAAGTCACAGACTCAATGATCTGGTCCCAGCAGTTTTGATAATAATGGACTACTTTTATGGTGATTTTATTTATAATTTTTTATACAATAGTTGAGAAGATTCTTCTAAAATGAGTCCAGTAAATTTCATTTGGTAGATGTATGTCCTTATAAGTAAATAATGAAGGGATTTTTAATTTGGGAAGTAAAATTCCTTTGTTGTATTACACATAGCCTATACTAAAGGTGTATTTATAACCTACACATTGATTGACTGAATGTCACTGTTCTATCAATGTTAGTGGAATTGATGACTTAACCAAGATGATAGTGACCGATCGGTAGTTTTTCCCAGTCTCAATCCCAATAGAATGAAGGACACGAATTAATCAGTGAATGGATTACAAGCATTCCTCTTAACCATTTCACAATAACCATCAATTTTGAAGTGTTCGGTGACAAATAAATGTAATCGATTGAAAACCTTATTTATAAAAAGAGTGTTGACACTAAAGGTTTATGTAACTAATGAGGTACCTTGCAACCGGCTACTGACCACAAGCAAAACTTCTTCCTCTCTGTATTTGGATTTTGACCTCTGAATGACTTCAGCTTCTTTCATTTTCAGACTGACAAATGTATTGATCAGTTTATGTGTTAATTTTGTAGCAGTTATCATATTCTACCATGAAAGAGAGTTCTCACTTCTTAAATATAGGCCTATCACAAGCTCACTGAATATTATTATGCATTCCAAGGTGTACTAACTTCAAATTTAGTTAGGACACTAACTGAAGCACAGCTATTTTATTCTGAACATTCAGGGTCACCATCCTGAGCTCATGTACTTGCCCAGTCGTCTTCATTCATTACATGCTGCTCAATACACACACGGATCAATATCCAATTCAGCCTACATCGTCTCCTCCCGCTAACCACCGACAACATATACATTTGCTTGCCCCTGAACACGGTCACCCCTCCAGCGCATTCATCACGGGGGTTTATACGAAGATTCTTTGCTTATACGTTCACACAGTCAGTATCCTGGATTGACAACCGTATTTACTAACAGGCTTAAACGTTTCTAGGCCCTATTACGTCGTACATCTCAGCTCCAATAAAAATCAGTGATTAAGTCAGCGCCCTTAAAAATCTGTCATTATGTGATGTCTTTTCACAATTACTGAAAACAGAGGCTGCAGAAATATTTCTGAAGTTATTTCTCTCTGAATCCTTCTCTCATTAAAAAAATGGTAGACGTTCAGGGAACACAGAATGAATTTGATCTGTATGAATTTCAAACAGGACTGTTGAGTAAGCTAGCCAATCTTTTCAGATTGCATTTCCATGGAGTGGCACGTTTCCATGTTTATTATGGCTGGAAAATCTGAATAGTGAACCCATCAGTGTTTCCTCTTATGACTGTGTATATTAACAGGATTATAGGTCATAAAAGCCAGTAGTTATGAGAAAATCTTCTTGCTCTCTTTTCTTTCCCTGTACTTCCCTCTCTACCTCTTAATTTGGACGATGATTATCAACATCCTTATTCGGTTCATTATTCTTTGTGCAATAAATAGTCAATAAATTGTCAGGTGCTGGTAGCTAATTATTACACTGTGTTAATAAGCTTTCAGGGATTTATTAATTTATGTATAATTAGTTGTGAGTTATTGGTGTCTACAGTAGGAACAGACTCTCTTTAATTACACCCAGATGGAGCTTGCCGAGTATTGGATGTTCATAGAGGGAGACAATCGACTGAGGATTCATGAAGAATGATCTTTCACAGACAAATCAAATAGAAATTACATAGCATGTCTGTTAGTATGAAGAAGCCAAGGTAACGTAATTTCAAATGCCAACTGTAAAGTTGAGTCAGTTTGGTTGATAATATGTGTAATTACTCACCCGGATAAATTCAAGAATTACTTTCCTATGCAAAAATGTGCACTTTTCTTTTTATCAACATCAAGATATATGTTAAAATTGAATGTTGGAAGGAAATGAGAAAATCTGTCACCATTTATTTGAACGTTATATTACTTAACATTAGTTAATGCACTATGAACTAACAATAAACTATTGTTTTTTAATTTGCTAACATTAAAAAGTTATATAAATGCTGTGAAAATATATTTTTGTTCATTGTTTCTTTAAGATGCCTAATGCATCAACTAATGTTAACAAATGGAACCCTATGGTAAGGTGTTAGTATTTTATTTACATTTTTTTACAGTGAGCTCGCACAACGAGTTCATTTTAAATAGTTGATAGTTAAATAGCAGTGACAAATACATTTTAAAATTTTTAAAGTATATGTTTATATTTAATATTCAAGTACAAATGTTTAATGTAGTCTCTCAATTGATATGAGGCGCACGCCCTTCAGCTATCACAGTACATAAATAATATATATTTTTAAATATGTGTAACTCATCATTTAAAGTAATTAACTTTGAAATCAGTACCTGTAATCCGATTAAAATAATTTCTAGAATTCCTAAAAAGTAATTATACTACAGGAATGAATGGCTGTACTTTGTAATTAGATTACAACCAAAACTGGTCAAACCACTGGACATGTCAGCTTTCCAAAAACATCTTTTTTAAATATTCAAATGTATCACCAGGTAAACCTAAAAATGTGCTAACATCTAAATTAACTGGTTTTTAAAATTAAAATAAATGAATAAATCATATTTACTACATTAGATTATAGCAACAGAATATATTTTAAGAGTTGGATCAGATAGAAATATGAAAAATTTTCAATCGTATTCATTCAAGTCCATATTTGTTTCCATAAAATAACCTGCATGCAGTCTTTCCTGACATTAACAAGGACTATAACTGCCAGTTAAATGTGTCCCAAACCCCTGAGAGACAATGACATCATTTTGTTTCTTATTGATGTGTGGTTTTAACCAGTAATTCAAAACGTGATTGGTCAGACATCCAGATTGCCATCATAGATTGCTCCCCATAGTTCTTGTTCTGTCGAACCCAACGGTGTAACGAATTGTGAAGACCTGCATGTTTGTATTGTTTAATTGCCCTGGCTGATGTTTGCCTGGAAGAAGAAAAGTCAGCCATCCATTTCTCCTCAAAACATCTTCAGTAGAGCACAGCCACAGGGCAGTTATTACACAAGCTCTGGGAGGAGGGCTTGGAGCAGAGCTAAGGCTATTAATCAAAGGCCTAGGAGAACAGCTAGCATGCTGCTTCACTGGTCTCTCTCGCTCCTTCTCCCTCTTTCACTCAAAAGCACATAAACCTGCAGTTCCCCGAGCAACACTCATTCATCTTCATCCAACCATTTCTGTTATGAGCACATTAAAAGCTTCATTGTACTGAAATTAATTTAGATACAAAGGCTTACTCCACCAAGGAAAGGGTTGTTTAGTAGTAGCATGACTGAGCGGAGACACCCAGGGATTACGGTATCTTAATGGATCTGCTGTGCTTAACCAATTCATATTCAAATTATTCTTTTAGTGGTTAACTTCAAAGAGCGATTGCTTGGTAGTGTGCTAAACTGCGATGCACTTCAAGCATGTTTTGGTTGTTTGCTCTTACTGGTGTGTTAGAGAAAGTATTGCAAATGTTTAATGTTCTGTAAGATATACATACATATACATTATATATATGTATATGTGTTGTGTGTGTGTGTGTGTGTGTGTGTATATAGTGTTGTGGAAAACTATTTGCCCCAATCCTGATTTATTCTGTTTTTGTGTATAAATTGTTTAAAAAATGTAAACAAAAATTAACATAAAACAAATGCAATGTGAGTAAACACAAAATACAGTTTTTAAATGATAATGTCTTTTATTGAAGCAAAAAAGTTATCGAATACCAACTTAGTTATTAAATCCCCAAATCTATGAAACTGCATTCATAATGGGGTTCAGCTGGACTAGACAAACCAAAGCATAATTACTGCCAGCCCTGTTCAATCAAATCAACACCTAACTAGAACTTTATCAGCAGCATGACGTTGGCTAAAATGTCTCATACAGTAGCACCAATGCCAAGGTCAAAAGAAATTCCAGAAATAATGATTGAAATACATCAGGTTGGGAAGGGTTACAAAGCTATTTTAAAGGCTCTGGGACTCCAAAGAACCACAGTGAGAGCCATTATCTCCAAATGGAGAAAACTCGGCAAAGTAGTGAACTTTCCCAAAAGTGGCTGACCTTCCAAAATTCTTCCAAGAGCACAGCGACGACAATAAAGGCCACTATCAGAAAAACACTGGCCAAAAATGCCATCCATTGAAGAATGACAAGGCGAAAACCACTGCTAACCCAGAAGAACTCATCATTAATGCTCATATGACTTTTGCCAAAAACACACCTTGATGAACCTCAAAGCTTTTGGGAGAATGTTCTTTGAACTGATGAGTCGAAAGTGGAACTGTTTGGCAGACTGTTATAACACAGAATTCCACTAAAAGAAATTGGTACTTTAATTCAATAAAGTGGCATTCAACTGATCACAAAGTATAGTCAGGACATTACAGATGTAAAAAACACCACCATCACTTTTAGAAAAAAAAAGATATTAAAGATTCATTTTCTGATTTCTTTTAATGAATGATTTCCTGTAAAGCTGATTTGAAATTATGTGTTTTATGAAAAGCGCTACACAAATACAAATGACTTGACTTGACTGTACCAACAGGACCTCATTTCTGATTCTAACTAGCTAAACCTTGACCGCTTGAGATACCCTATAAGGGGGATTACACATGGGATTATGTGTACAATACATATGTATTTCATGTTACAAATGTGATGCATTCACCTCCTTAAACAAGAAATTTTTCATTATGGCACCTGTTTAACAACTTCCACCTAATTGCATAGCTGCTAGGATCTGTAGGGGGAATAATCAATTTAATTAGTCATAAATGCAAACCTTAATTAAACTGCAGAATAAGATGCCTCATCAGTAATTGTTCAATTTATAACAAAGGTCTGGCACATGCTTGTGGAACCATTATAAGTCCAGTAATTGCTGTACAAATTCCTTTTAATGGCCCACGACCCCTATTCCCAGTCCAAAACATAAACAGATACCTTTAGGCCTGAGGTAGGATTTTGCTCAGGGCCCCCATATGCTAAAAAATGGCCCTGGTCAGAGCTACCACATGCCAACCTCTAGGCCACAATTCTCACAGAAAAGGACATTTTTTATTCTTAGATCTGCAGTTAGGCTTTTACAGACAGGACTGGGAACCAATTGCTTAAGTGTAGATTTTAATGATGAGACTCAGAACTGGTTTTGATTGAGTCGATTCAAAATTCACTGCTAATGTTCTGATCTAAATCTAAAAAGTGACTCTGGTCCTTCTCCCCATCCTGTGTCAGTTACTATCTAATTAGGAAAGTCTGTGGGAGAGAAGAGGGGAAATCGGATATCTAGTGCTTTGTACCTGTGGTATAATTAAAGATCATGCTGGCAGCAGTGGGACTGTCTGGAAAGAGATAGCCTTTCTCAATTCCTCTCTCCCTCTCAGTTTATCTTTTGGTCTCACAATCAGTCTATCTCTCATGGGCACTGGTGCAAGTAATGCTGCCTCTCTTTCTCTCTCTCTAGTAATGTAAAACCATGGAGGGTGAGAGGTCAGCTCTTTTCATTAGTACAGGGAGGAAATGTTGGTGCAGCTCGATCGTCCTGTAGGAAATTTCTGTCATGGTTCGCCTCTTCTCATTCAGCAGTCCGCTCCCGTGGCATGCTCCACTGTGGTTAAAACCCAGCGCTTGGCAGACGCCTGCTAATTGATAGTTAATGAAACTCATGTAAAGGGATTGTGCAAATTGACTCATGGATTACATTGTAATGTATTAAAGAAAAGCAAGTCATATTATGTCTGAGGACTCTGTATCTTTATAATGACATGCAAAGAATTACAGTATAAACCCCAGCATGGCAAATAACAAGCTTTATTAATAACTTAAGAATCTCTAAATAATGACAGGATAGAGAGATTAAAAAAAATATGCAAACACAAATCACTTAAAGGAATATTGTGGGTTCAATACAAGCTAAGCACAATCTACTCATACCTGCTTTTTAAAAAAAGCAAAAATTGAGGCTACAGTGAGGCACTTACAATTGAAGTGTGTGGTTAATTCATATATGTTATAATACTCACTGATTTAAGCGATATGCGTGTTAGCATGATTTTAGTGTTATAAAATCGCTTACTTATCTTTTCTGTATAAAGTTATATCCAATTTTGGTTAACCCAACGTGACTCTATCCACCACAGCAACCGGGCCAATTGGTTGCTTAGGAAGCCTGGCTGTATTCATCATTGCAATATCATTTAGGTTTTTTTAAGAAAAGGAGTGATGAGAATTTTGCCACAAATGCTGTCGATTGAACTTGTATTGATCCCGGAATATTCCTTTTAAGCATTACAACGTCACTGATGGTTGTTGGGTTAATCTTTTGAAAGCATGTCCTGGTCATATTTTACTTCAAAATAAAAAAAAAATTATATATTAAAAGTAATACTTACTGTTTTGCTTCAAATGTTATGATTCATCTCAGAGCTGATTAGTTTGGTTCATAATCTTTTTTGAAGACATTTTTGAAATCACTGTGTTTGGAATATTATTGGTAAAAATAATTCCAAAACCAAGGTTGCTGAGAAAGTGGATGGGCACTTTTACGCTTTATTGGAGGGAAAGAATTTGCATAATTGCCATGAAAAGGATGTCACATGGGCCTGTCATAATGGGCCTGATAAATTTAGAGGCCAAGTACCTAAGGCACATTTCACCTGTGCCATGTGTGTCTATTGCAGCCCATAGAACTGTTTGGAGAAAATTTGTGAAATGATTGGGATGGGACTGACCAATTTAAGAGACTGCACAATCAAAATTTCAACTGTGAAATTGAATCCTAAATTTATATAGATGTCTGTCTCTATCTATCTATCTATCCATCCATCCATCCATCCATCCATCCATCTGTTTGTGTCTTCACATACGCTCTGACAGTCAAAGCCACGAATGGAGGCGATTATAAATGAGCCTCTTTACCTCTCAGCGTTATGCACACCTCTGTTCTCCAGCACGCTTCTCATTCCATTGCTCTTTTGCCCTTGGCACGATTTACAGTTGAGGTGGAACCTCTTCACTGTGAGAGGAATGGCACTGGAATAGTCAAATCACATGGAAAGATGGTAGGGGATTGCGTCAGAGTGACGAGGAGCAAAATTCTCCTTGAATATCCTCCTCATGCAAAATAGTGCAGTGTGGAGGCAGAGGATGAAAAGGCCTGTTTTTATTGTGTCCGTTAATCCCTTCTCCTCAATGTATTATCTCCAGGATTGAAGGCACTGATGAATTATTGACTCTTTTGGCATCCTAAATGCACCAGTCCCATCTGCCAAGAACTGTTTGGCATTGAATCAGCATTAATCCATTTTTTGCTTGCAGAAATCTTAAACCCATCCCCACCCCATCTACTTTCTTTCTTTCTTTCTCTCCCTCTGTCATTGTTGATCCAAACCATGCAGCTTTTGCACAGAAGTCAAATAATAACTTAGAAAAAGACTGTTGAAATTCATGAAAGTATTAAAAAAATGGCTATAGAGAAGAAGAAACTTTTCATCCTAGGTACAATAAATCTGGTCTGTGTCCTTAACAATCCAAGGTATTAATTTATCCATTTGTGTCCTCTCCCTGTCTTTCCTTTTTAAAGCTCCAACAAAGTAACAAAAACCCAGAACCATCCTTCGAAGCATATCACATCTGCAGATTAGTACACTCTGCAATCAGCCGCATGCTGTGTTTACCCACAATTCTGTGCAGCCACTCCAAAAAGTGTCAAAGCCAAGGTTATAAAACCAGAAATGTACCAACTAATATAGACGTTACTGTCCTTGCATCCAAAGCATCGAAGATCTGTCACAAGATGCCTTAGACAAGGATCTAATTTACTACAAATCCTTGACTTCATGGGTAAAGGGATAGTTCACCCAAAAATGAAAAATCTCTAACCATTTACACACCCTCATGCCATTCCAGATGTGTATGACTTTCTTTCTTCTGCAGAACACAAATGAAGATTTTTAGAAGAATGTCAATCTTGACAGCAGTCCACTTGCATTTGTGATTTCAGAGCAGAGCGCCATCAACGCTTTGCATATGCGACAAGCACTAGGATGTGTAATAGAGCTTGAAATCATGATTGTGCCTAGAGACTGCGAAGGCAAGATGTACAGTGAAAAATTAATTATATTTTGGTTGGTTCACGCCCAAAACCGATTAGATCCCTTCAGAAGACATTGATTAAACCACAGTAGACTTATGGATTATTTTATGATGCCTTTATGTGATATTTGGCCCTACAGAGTTCTTGCCACCATTCACTTGCATTGTGTGGACCTATTACTATTTGTAATATCCTTTATTTCTTATTGAAATATATATATATATATATATATATATATATATATATATATATATATATATATTAGACACACACACACACACACACACACACATTAAGTATATGGAAATGTCATGTCAATTTTTATAGTTAATATTTTTAAATTTATTATGCTCTGTCCTAAAATATTTAATCAGGGTGTTACGTTGCACTGGATTAAAAACACACGTTGAAGAGTTGAAAATATATTATGTTATTTAGAAAACCTGACCAATTAGAGACAACAATGTGCCACTAATACCTGTCTATTTTAGGATTCACATGTTCAGACTAATTGTCATTAACCTGTGAAGTGTGTCTATTAACCCTTAAGCATGTAAAATGTAGATTTTATAGCCATGTTTAGCAAGCCATGAAAGTGCACCTTTTACAATGCCTGGCTCAGCATGACCAGGTATGAAAAATGGCTGGCAAAGGATCGCGATCCTACATGGGTAGTGTGCAAATTATGTTGTAAGTCTTTTGATCTTTATAATATGGTGGAGGCGTCTTTGAGCAGCCACACAAGGAGCAAATAAACACCAACGTGCAGGAATTGCTCAAGCTTCCGTATCTTCAATTAATGATTATTTTAGCATGGGCAGTACTAAGAAAACCTCAACTGCAGTAAAGATGCAAAAGCCTATTTCATATATATATATATATATATATAAACATTATGTGCTCACTGCCAAAGTACTTTGGGCACTAAAATTTGCGATTATGTGATTTTGGTGCCATTTTCAGAATTAATATGTTTGGGCATTGAAATAAGCTTTCAAGTCATGGAAAATTCATGGAAATGTCATGAAAATTCATTGGTTGAAATGAGTGGGAACCCTGTATATATCTATCTATCTATATATATATATATATATATATATATATATAGAGAGAGAGAGAGAGAGAGAGAGAGAGAGAGAGAGAGAGAGAGAGAGAGAGAGAGAGAGAGAGAGAGAGAGAGAGAGAGAGAGAGATAGATAGATTGTGGGTGAACTTTTCCTTTAATTGGTTTGGTGGTACCAGTAAAACCATGTTGTTTGCCAGAAAAACTTAAGCTGGTTGACCAGTAAGATCTCAGTAAGATCTAAGTCTTGCTAGTTTAGCTAAGAAGAATGTTGGAGACACCAACACACCAGAATCCAAAATACAGCACATTCTGGTGTTTTTAGCATGAAAAAGGAGTGGCCAAAGGGTGACCTTTGCTTTACTAGATGAGTACCTTAAACAATAAGTTACCAATGCCAAACAACACCCTATTATTCAAAAGATTACATAATTGTAGAAAGACTCATAGTTGAGGCAATCAATTGTTTTTTCGGCTCAGCGGTTAAGGCTCTGGGTTACTGACCAGAAGGTCAGGGGTTCAAGCCCCAACACCACCAAGACACCACTGTTGGGCCCTTGAGCAAGGCCCATAAACCTATCTGCTCCAGGGACGCCGTATCATGGCTGACCCTGCACTCTGACCCCAGCTTAGCTGGGATATGTGAAAAATAAATAATTTCACCATGTATATGCAGAAATGTAGGTATAATGTGTGACAATTGATCAATTAAAATAAAAATTAAATTAAAATTAAATTTAGTAATAGGTCTGTAGTTATTTCAGTTACTTCACTACAGTTGGCCTGTTTTCTATTGTGAGTCACACACACAGTAGCTCTGCTATTGTCTGTAATTCCCGAGTCAAAGGGGACACTATCTGGAAAATTGTGCAGCTCATCCATTACCAGATCTTTTTTTTTTCAAAGAGCACATTATGACATCATTCTCCTTTGATTATTCTGAGAACATCTGACAAAATATAATCATGCAGGCCATGTAGTCACTCTAAAATGTGACCTTCAAATCTGAAAGATGTCATTTATCCCAAACATTTGGAGAACAAAGTGCCTTGCCATTTCTAAAATGTCCATATCTGACCAAACTTCTTTGTCATTTTACTTTTTTGCAACCTTGCTATCATACCACAATCAGTCTCCATGTAACTCACTCTTGCATTACTTTATCTACATTATGCTCCTGGCAGACAGAGGTTTTCTCTTGGTTCTCCTGGTGTGACAGGCGCAATATACACTGCAGTAAAATTCTGTTTTCAAAGTGTTATTCTCCAGTGCATAGGAATGGGTTAGCTGGCCCCCGGAGGCAATCTGAAGTGCTCTGAATAGGATCTAATGAAGCCATCAATTAATGTGACAAAGTTTCTGGACACCCTCCACCCAAAGGCAAGAGCCAGCCTTTATTCCACCTTTACTCAAGTTAACACCTAAATCACAGGAAGGAATTACAGCAATGATGGTGATGATGACTCAGGTGTCTTTTGGCTGATTGCATACTCTAAGGAGAAAATCTGTATTCTCAATATGTAAGCTCAAATCTGCAAATCTGCGGTTAGTGAAAATCATTAATTGATGAGTCTTACTGAAAAATGTGTGAAATATATGCATATTTCTTTTTACTTTTCATACAAGCTGATGGTAAGAACATCTGAATTACCATACTTTTGACTATTTGCATAAAGTCTGGTCCACTTTGCTGTTTATTGTGGCCAACAACAGCCTACTTAGACAGTAAGAGATTTTATAACCACACATATAAAGCATGTATTTGTTTTGTTTTTACATGTCATGTAATGGTGGGTATGTCTGAAATAGACTATATTGAAATAACAAACCAGAATGGAAAAAGCTCAAAATCAAAAGTCAAATAGTTGCACAGCAGTGTCAGTCCAAGACCAGCTGCACAGAAATTACTGACAATAAAATACTATATTAAAATGTTTGTATACATCAAGTTTCAGATGTTCAGTGAACGGACTGGAGGTGGTCCTTTATTTCACTAACAAAAAAAATACCATGGTAATGCCATAGTTTTTTGGACATAATGGAGTAGGACTAGGTTTTTCTGGACCTGTACCATGGTAATTCCATGATATACAGTATTTTGACATGACTTGGAGAACCATGTAAATACCATGGTATGAATATACAGTGTTATCCAACCCGGTCTCATGACAAATAGTAATAACAGTGCAAGATGGCGAAATTGAGTTAAATTAAAAAGTTTGTGATTACATTTTTTCCTAAGTTTAACTCCTTTACCAAACCTAAAACCTAATCATTATTTTTGATAGGAAACTAATTTTGTTTGGAATGATAAAATTTGATTACTCATTTCATATTTATTTATTCAATACTAATTGTACTTATAATATGCTAATAAACACCCTTAGCATATTAGCATATTATAAGTACAATTAGTATTGAATAAATAAATATGAAATGAGTAATCAAATTTTTTCACAATGTTACCTTTCATAAACTAAAATGATGGATAGGCGGTAAAAATTTGATGCCTGTATTTTATCAATTTGACATTCTGTTTTTTGATCGGTTGGCCTCTATGTGAAAAAAGTTGCATCTTTTCGTACGCAGACTGATCTCACAGTGAAGTCAGAAACAGAAGGTTTACTTTAAGCTAAAATTGGTCTGTCTTTACCAAAATTCAAAACACTGCCCCCAGTGGCAAATGTGATAAGTGTTGTTTGACGTATGGGCATAAGTGAGCTCCATTTTCCGGGTGAAAGGTCCACACATATCAAGTTGTGAAGCGAGATGTTTTCAACTGTACAGTAATACAGTAAAGAGGACTGCATTTAAAAAAAAAAAGTTCTTTATATTGGGGCACTCTGAGTTACTGTTTTTCTTTTTATGATTTCATGCCCTCGATGGTGATTTCCAATGTTTTTGTATTTTTATTTTATTTTATTACATTTTGGTATTCTTTGTTTTCTAAGCTACTTGCATTTGCTTGCGTTTGCGTAACTTTTTCTCTGTAATTTGTGGTGATGGTATCCCTCACACCGAATGCTGTGTTTATCACCTATATCAGACTTCAATTGCGTGTGTGTATGTGTATTTGTGTGAACCGTTGCATGGTGGAGTGTGATTTTTATCGGGAACCATTGCCCCAATGTTCAAGCCAAATCTACACACTTGAGATTGAGTCTCAGTCCCTTGTCTTGCCACACTTCCAGTGCTGACCCCCGAACAGCTTTGAACATCTGTGGCACACTGTACCTCACTGGAAAGCCTAGGAGGGCCCTGACATTTAAATCAAATATGCTGTAATCCTGGAAAAAAAAATTTGCCTTACAAGGGTGATCAAAATCTGATAACATGGAAAAGCTTTTAAACCAGAAAGAAAAAGGGTGGCTTCACTTAAAGTCTAACCTCTCTATTTTCTTCCCATTCAAGCTGCAAGTACACACTACTCCAATCAAAGATATATGCATTGGCTTACCCTGCAATTTACATGTTGTTTACCAGGTTTGCTTTTTCAACCCCCTGAATGTATTCATTTAGCCTTCTCATAGAATGTCCATCAGCACTGACCCTATTTTTAATTGTTAAGTCCTGTTATGAAAGCTTATGTTCCCAGGGCTTTCATTGATTGAACAGAACAAGCAGAAATTATGTAAGGTAAAGCTCCCTCTTGGCTTGGAGCACCTCAGCCAGTCTGAAATTGAGACCGTTGTCATTTTGGCTCATTGTTAGTCTAGAGTATTTTATGAATATTTCATTCCTCTTGCCGCTTGCGTCTTGCCAACTTCAACCTGCATACAGATTTTGAGTATGTGAAGAAACTGGCTGTTAAAGTGGAGTATAATACCTTTTCTGCAGTGGTACTGATGTTGTCATCCACATATGTGCATGCCAACTTGCAAATGTGCACAAATGTAGATACATTTCTCACATTACAGAAAGCATATATATTGTGTGTTCTTGCCAATTAATTTATTTGTTTATTTATTTTGGTATTTTGGCTTTTCTGCTTTAACCATAGTTAAACAATACAGATTTACCATGGTTTTACAACTGTATCAATTGTTTAAATATGATTTTTGTAGTAAAACCATCAATTGTAAAAAAAGAAAATGACAACTCCAGTATTAAAAATTAGGTCTAAACAAATATGGTTATTACAGTTTTACTATAGTAACACCGTGCTTAATTTTGTTCTATGGTTTTTAAAACTATAGCTACTATCACAAAAACATGGTTAACACAGTCATGGTCAAATCTTTGGCTGTTCACCCCAACATGCCCTAATGCACATAAAGCATCTACTTACCATTCAACGCCTGCCTCTTCATGCCTGACTCAGGCCAGGTAAACAAATACTCAAACAAACCAACAAGAAAAGGACTCCATTACAAACCTTCTTTCGATGAATGGCACAAACATTCTACAATGTCGATGGACCTCCATCCCATATGCACACATCCTTACTTTATAGTATAGTGACTGGTCAAACAGTCCTGGAACAGTTGTGTGATGAGTAGATTTAGAAGACATTTGCAATGTAAAATTCAACAGAAAGGGCTCTGAAGATGCTTTGAGACATGGACGTCATTATGAATTTATATTTGTATAGCATTTATGTGCGCCTGAAAAACACACAGAAAGAGACTTCATAAAAATGACATATTTTAACATGCATCTAACCCGGTAGTTCAAATTTGGTTTCTAAATGTCTCTTACATTTTAATGGTTTTAATGATGGTTGCAAGAAAACCTGTATCTAATGATGTTTATATAGAGATAGATAGATGTGTGATAAGTGCTTTCTCATCCGTTTTAAAGAAATGTTCCATGTTCACTACAGGTTAAGCTCAATGGACAGCATAATGTTGATTAATAAAAAATGTATTTAGACAAACCTTTTGTCATGACAGAATACCTTGTAATCTGGAAAACACTGTAATGCTGGTAAATCCCTGATTTATCACTCTAAAATATGTTAAAATGTATAATCTTATATTGCGTGGCTATACTTTTAAAGCAGTGTGTATTTTAACGTTTAACAATTGGCCCCATTCACTTCCATTGTAAATGCCTTACTGTAACCAAGATTTTGGTTTGTTTTAAATAAATGAGGGACAAGTCTAAATAATTTGTTTTGGCAATCAAAATTATAAGACAAATGCTGTCTATTGACCTCCACTTCTGTTTAGCCTAGAACACTCCTATAATAGTCAGTTGCCCTATTTATTTTGTTTTCCTGATTATACACTTTATTTATAAAGTATTTTGTTGGTTGTATTTACCATAGTTTTTTCCTATTTGCAACCCTTCCAGAACAAATCTACAAACTTACCAATTGTGACCCACCAGTTCTATAATAACTGACCAGTGCTCTAACATAACATTGCTTTTTCAAAAAAAATAAATTGTGCTAAGGATTATCACTTTCTTCCCTGGGGTTTAGGAGCACCTTCCCTCCCTATGGGGAGCTATGGCAGCATTAGTAAAATGGAGAATGAATTGGAAAAAGTATGAAAGTGAGAAGTTGCTTACTGTTCCCTGCACCAGTCTTCAGTGCCTCCTGTTACCCCCGCTCAAAGTGGCATTGCTATTAGAGCGCTCAAGGCATTTGACCTTCCTGGGAAAAAAAAACCCTGTCACAAATCCGCCCCAGGTACTTAGTTCTAATGGCTCTTTACAACTAGGAAAAGTCTGTTGTTATTGTTGCTGCATCTATGGGCTTTTTTTTTTCACCTAAGGCTACAAAATCAGCCCATGCATCATGGACATTGAATTTTACATTGGTTTCAGAGTGATCGGCCAGCTAGAGTGGTGTCTAATGTAATCCGAAATATGTTGGATAAAGTACTCAGCCCCTACACATAATAAAATAAAATAAAATAATTGAACAAAGAAAGACGGTAGACTAAAAAAAATTATCCCCTTTTCCCCCAATTTGGAATGCCTGTTTCCCACTACTTAGTAGGTCTTCATAGTGGTGCAGTTACTCACCTGAATCTGTGTGGTGGAGGACAAGACTCAATTTGCCTCTGCTTCTGAGACCATCAGTCGCACATATTATCACGTGGCTCGTCGTGCATGATACCGCGGAGACTCATGCTACTCTCTGCGATCCATGCGACTTACCATGTGCCCCATTGAGAGCGAGAACCACTAATCCCGACCACAAGGGGGTTACCCAAATCGGGCCAATTTGGTTGCTTAGGAGACCTGGCTGGTGTCACTCAGCACCAGAGTATGTGAGTGGAGCGGCAATAATTTCCCCTCCGTGCTTAAAGCATTCTTTAAGCACTCCGCTCCACTCGGGGTTGTCCATTTCCCATTCCTTGATCGCTCCTTGCTGCTGGATTAGAGAAACCCTGCTCCATGTTCGCTCCATGGCAAAATTAGCACCTAACTACCTCGCCACTGTAAAGTTATTTCAGTAAGCTTTTTAATATCGCAACCTTCCATGCAGAAGGTGTATTAAATGAAAAATAAATACACAATACTGAAGAAAAGCTACAATTTGCTTTATTAGAACACTAACATTAGTATAGCCAATATACTATTGAAACATATCGGCAGCATTCTCTGGGTTTGATCAATTAAATAAATTGCTAGATGTAAATAAAAAAACAATCAAACAGAAAAAAAACATCAAATTAAAATATAAATTACCAAACGAATACAAATGAGAAATTACCAGAACAAAAACAAAATATTAAATTAAATAAAATTTATAAATTACCAAAAAAAAAAAAACATTAATATTTTCTATTATTTCACTTCTTAACTTTGCCTTATAATTCACAGAATTTTCTACACATAATCAAAACTAGATAAGACTGTCAAAACTATATGTCTAATGCAGAGATCACTTTTAGAAATACTAGCGTTTGAATTTAAGATTTTAAATCTTCCTCAATTCGCATTTGCTGAGCTTCTTCATCTGCAAATGTACAATGTATAAATTAGCCTACTAATTATAGTGATGGCAATCATTTAAAGTCAAACTACACAATATTAACATGTTGATAAGTTCTGTTGGTGTTTTACGTCGTTAAAAGTTCAATTCTATTTAGTGCGAGACATAATAGGCCTACAGTTAAGATTGAGATGCATTAGATTAGAATGTTGATATCATTATTCAAAATAGGGATATATTTATTACTGACCTTTAGATTTCCTCTCCACATGTGAATGGATTTTCATCGTGTTTTTGGACACATCTTTTAAAATTTCACAACAAACATTTGATCGTGGCAATCACCTCCCCACTCATGTTCTCCTTCGCCATCCCATCATTTATTTTCACTATATGCCAGTTGACATAAGAATAAAGAGATGAGACACAAGCATGTAGTTAAGTCGAGATTTACCGCAAGCTTAACTCAATAATAGGGACCGTGAAAACAGAAAGAGAAAGTAACCTTCGCGCTGGAGGTCGAACATTACCAAGTGCTGCTAGATTTTAAATTAGTATTTTTTTTATCACATTCTTTCTGGTTATATCAGAAATGCCATCAGAAATGCCATCTTTCTTTCATGCCAATAGTGTTTAACACTGCTTAACATGTGGTGAATTATTGCATTAAGGTCCGTTAACGGGTGTTTTGCCCATTATAGAGCAGTAGTGGAGCACTCTTGGAGCAAGAGAAAACAATGACGCTCTGATTTTTTAAAAACCGCTCCTCAATCCAGGCAAAATCATGCTGCTCCACTCCTCACTCCGCTCCACTCACATACTCAGCTCAGCATGCCCTGGATTCGAACTCGCGACTCCAGGGGTGGTAGTCAGTGTCAATACTCGCTGAGCTAGCCAAGCCCCCCCAGAAAGACGGTAGATTTAATAAATCACCCAACAGGGGTTTTCACTGTGTCATAAAATTGCACTCCTGTGAGAAGAACCTTGATTGGAGGACAGGAACAGGAAGACAGGCCTCCGGCCAGCAAAACAACAAATTATTGGTCTCTGTCAAGAAACAGATGTTGGAAATGCAAATGATTATTGCTCACCACTCTTCGTTTTGTTTGCTTTGTGAGTGTAGCCCTTTGTCCGCAGGGTGAGCTGGCTTATTCTTTTATGAGAAGGTGAAAAAGACACAGGTAAAGAAAGAATAGTCGGGAATAGAATTATTGAGAAGATGAATTAATTTCTTTAGGCGTTATCTGTTTGAATAATAGTTAGACTTGTGATTTATTATATGGAATTCACTGTCATAAGATACCAGACAGAAATAAATCATCTATGGTTTTGCTATATAAGCAACTGCATAATATATGTGCCCTTAGAAATGTTGATTGCATATTAACATCTAGTGAGAAGTGCCTTTGTGTTAGAGGTTTTATTTGAATGTCACCTTTCCTTATAAAAAGATACATTGTGGTAATCATAGTTTTGGCCAAAATATTAGTTATACTGGAACTGTGTCAGGAATCACACTTAGAGTTGACTTTATTATGTTGTTTAAGTTGCTTGAGTTGTATATAACATGCAATATTCCTTATTCCAAAATTTTTGCATCTTCTTCAAAAAGTGTAAAAGGCGCTTTTGGTAAAGTTTATGTGAAGTCATTTCTGCACCACTCAAAATAATTATTACTAACTTGATTCAATCATGAACAGTGGTTCCACATGTTTGAAATAAGTTTCCTTAACTGAACATTAACATGGAATCTCAACTCAAATACTTTGTGAGGAGGGAACCTTGTTGAATTAGGTAAACCCAACACAATTAGACATGTCAAAGTAGCTCAAATGAACCTTTGAGTTCTTTATATTCAATGGTGACGATGAATGTTAGTATGCTAAATAGATGCTGATGTGAAGCACTACTGTGCAGCTTGTTAACTATGCTATGGTTAGCACAGCAATTGCTCTTCGATGAGCATGTTTGATATCAAATAAGATCAAGCTCCACTCTTAACCATAATGGTAACCCAAAAATTCGTCACCATAATAAACATAACGTTGTGTTTTTGTTCTGACAGTTATGACATCAGATTCATCGCATACTCAACAAACACAGTCTCATATTGGCTTAAATGTCGTGGCATCTCACACAGTGTGTTTGCATGTGTGTGACAGAGAGATGCAGACAAACAGCGAGGCGAATGGTAGCTTACTGTTCACTTACTGTCTTTCTGCCGTGCGTTGACAATAACTTCAATGTTAACACAATGGCTAACCGGCATCCCACTTTGATAACCCCACACATCCCTATATATGTTAATGTGAAAGTGAACCCACTTTGCATGGAAACATTGCTGAGTCAATTTTCCAGGCCTCGCCATGCGGAAAATAGGAGGAATATGGAATAAGAGACAACCGAGACTCTGATATTACTTGGTGCACATACTGTATTCTAAGATAATGCGTGTAGGTGTACCATGACATTTGAGGGCTTTAGCTGTATATCAAATCATATAACATTCCTCTCCATACCAGTCACACTGCAAAAAAAGAAAGAAAGAATGAAAAAAAAATCTTGTTTTACAGTAATAATATCGAAACATCCTTAAAACAAGATTAATTTACTTGAGAAGCAAGATGAAGATGAAAGATACTAAGTCTTGTTTTCAAATAATATATCTTGAAATAAGTTTATTTTTCTTACCCCATTGTTCTTGGCTTAAGCATAAAAACTTTCCAAAGGTTTATGTTTAAAAAACTGTTTGCCAATGGAGTTACAAAATACATTTAAAGGGATAGTTCACCCCAAAATGCTCTCATCATTTACTCACCCTCATGCCATCCCAAATTTGTATGACTTTCTTTCTTCTGCAGAAAATAAATTAAGATATTTAGTTTTTAGTAAATTTCTTTGCCCAAACAATGCAGTGAAAGAGTGCCAGAAATTGAAGCTCCAAAAATCACATAAATCAACATAAAAGTAACCCATATGACTCCAGTTGTTAAATCAATGTCTTCTGAAGCGATATAATATGTGTGGGTGAGAAACAGATCAATATTTAAGTCCTTTTTACCACAAATTATCCTCCCTGCTTAGTCAATCTCAACTTTAACTTTAACATTCACTTTCACATTCTTCTTTTTATTGTGGTAATTCACATTATTCATACATACTGGTCAGGGAGAAGAATTTCTAGCAAAAAAGCTTAAAAAAAGGATGTCCCTGTCTCCCTGTCCATTTCTGCATAGCGCAGCCCCTTTGGCATAGAGGGTCGCCATTTTGCAGCCCTCTTCAGCCAGTCACGTCCCGTTTCATCTTATCGCCACCCGTTCGATCCTGTTTCGTAGCCAGCCCACCGAGAAATGTCCTGGTTTTCCCTATGGACAGTCCACCCCTGCCCACACCTATCATATCACTTATGAAGATATGGATAGAAATACCGGAGTCATGTGGATAACTTTTATGATGCCTTTGTGCTTTTTGGAGCATCAAAAATTTGGCACCTGTTCACTTGCATTTTATGGACCTAAAAAGTTGAAATATTCTTCTAAAAACCATTATTTGTGTTCAGCGGAACAATGTACACATCTGGGATGGCGTGGCGGGAGTAAATGATGAGAAATAACATTTTTGGGTGAACTATCCCTTGTATTCTCTGAAAGATTCTTCATATCGTATGCATTTTTGCTTCTCAAGCAAATGTATCTCGTTTCAAGGGTGTTTAGATATTTTAATGGAATACAAGACCAAATATTGATTAAGAAAAATAATTTTTATAATGGATAGGTTTCAGGTATAATGCATTTACATTTACATTTATGCATTTGGCAGACGCTTTTATCCAAAGCGACTTACAGTGCACTTATTACAGGGACAATCCCCCTGGAGCAACCTGGAGTCAAGGGCCTTGCTCAAGGGCCCAACAGTGGCATCTTGGTGGTGCTGGGGCTTGAACCCCCGACCTTCTGGTATATCAAATATGCAAATTCAAAATTGATTCATTTCATTGCCAATGAAACATGATGTGGAGGCACTTGAGTCAGAAGAATCCACAACTTTTTCTTTGCCTCACCAGGTGTGCAGTCAGCAAAAGTGCAACAAATATGTATTTCCTGGATTCAGATGAACAGGAATGAGTCTCTTTATTTTAAAATACCTAAAAATGGCTTCAGTAGAGACCCTTGAAACATACATTCAATCAGTGATCATATTGATTTGAGTAGGCCACTACAGGAAATAATGCACTTGTTCAATGGTCATTTCTTCTATCCACATTTCCATTAATTCAACCTACAGAACATCCTAATCTAAATGCACTTTCTTTGAGACTAAAGTGATTTTCTTGTTTTTGCTAAATGCTCATCTTTGAAACAGAAAGAAAGGAAACATATTCTTGAAAAATATTTTCAAAATGATGCACACTCACATGAGATGAAGACTCTTGTCATGTCATGATTGTTACCATGATGAGATCATGAGCAGCAGAATATTGCTTAATACTTGCTTTATCTCAGAAATCCTTTGTAATTTGTTGCTTTAACTCGTAGAATTAATTAATCATGCTTATAATGTTGTATAAAAGTGAAAAATTGAAAAAGCAGCCTTCTACAAAGTGAGTAAATCACTCGCATATGCGACTACATTTCAAGCTATGTGACTAAAATATGGCTGTTATAAGCCAATGGCGAGTAATGAATTAAGAATTATGAAGCTGGATGGTAAAAGTGTTGCAAAACTCAAGAGCTTACAGATATAAATTTGAGAACTTGTACAATAAATATTTGTACACGCAAGTCAATACTTATTAAGCACATAAATTATTTATTTTGGCTCGTTCTGTGTATTTTGTGACCAAAAGTGAGATCCACACACCTAGTTTTCATTTCATGTCCCTTTTAATATCCCTTCGGTTAATTACAATCAATTGGTAATTGAAAATTATATTTTCTCTTATAGGGTAGATTTATTCATTAAATCTTTTAAAACCTAATATTTGAACCTGTGGGTGTCTCAAATCCAACTTGTTTTACAGACCTTCATACTGACGCTTCCAACCACAATTTCATAACAAACCTTGTGATTAAGGTCAATTCACCACTAAATATCACATAATAGATTTCTCGGTTCATGTTTGTCTTGGGTCATAGCCGCTCAGAATCAAATCAAAACTGTATGCGTCACCCTATTTAAACTTGATCCTTTAGACTTTGGCCTAAACTTAAATCCCAGCCATGCATAAATCCATTCAGGAATTAGAATTTTCCAATATTTAGAAAATTAGTCAGGGTCAGCAGCACTGTTGTTAAATATGTTCTTGTGAGTATTTTTAAATGCCCTGACCCTGGGGTGAATACTTATCCTTTAGCAGAGGGACGATTTGAGGCTGGCAGTGGACAGCGGGGTGGGAAAGATGGGCTGGTAATTGCCGTGGCAAGACATGGGTATTTTAGAATGCCTGAATACATGAATAAGTATGCTGCAGATGCTGGGGAGGCTTGCAGTTGGTATTCAAGTTCGGGGGTGGATGAAGTTTGAATTGCGTCTTAGGCTGTGGAACTTTCCTAAACAGCTGCATCTATTAACTAGGTTTTACACTTTTGTAAGAAAATGTGACTGGTGCTTGCCCATGTAAAATGTGATGCATGCAATGATGTAGTGTTGTGAATGGTTACCAGGGTGTTGCTAAGTAGTTGCTAAGCTGTTCTGATCTGTTTTTAATGTGTTACTGTGTGGTTGCTTACATGCTCAGGTTTGCATTTCCCAAAAGCATCGCCAGCTTAAATTGAGACGATTGGTATCAATTGCACCAATTTCATCCTCCAGGCAAACGTTTTAAGTATAATCACTTAGAAAAGTTAAAGCACACCTCTCCTCAACAAGCTGCATGATTTGAGTTGATGAGTTGCCCAATAATATTTAGTGCACAATTATAGGAATGTTTAGTGTGATAAAAATCACTTGTTGCAAGTGTAGATCTGGCATAAATGTATCCACTCACAAATTACATAGATTATATCAACAGAAATGTAGCAGTGGGATCCAGCAGCATTTCAAGTAAAAAAATCACTTGCTAACTTTATCTTTGTAAAGTAATATTCAATATTACAATGTGGTTGTCCTGACAACAAAACCTTGTAATCCCTTAATGGATGTAATGTAACTTTACACAGATATGGTTAGTAAGTGATTTTATCACACTAAAATCATAACATTTATGTCTTGTGGCTGCAATTTTGAAACTATTTTAATGTTTATGGACTGGCCCCATTCACTTCCATTGCAAGTGCCCTATGTTACCACTTTTTTAATAAGCGAGGATGAGTCAAAATTATTTTTGGGGCTATAATAATAATAATAATAATAACTATTAATATAATTAATATTACAATAGTTTAACTTGTTGAAACACTAACATTTCTTTAAGAGATTTTTCTTGGGCATTATGCATTTGGTTCAAAATGCAGCAGCCAGAGTGCTAACGAGAACCAATAAATATGATCATATTTGCCCCATTTTATCATCGTTTCATTGTGTTAACACATTGAATGGTCTAGCTCAGCTGAACTTAAGTGACCTTCTGACACGCTATATTCCATCACGTTCATTACGATCACTAAATTCTGGCCTGTTAATAGATCCAAGAATATCAAAATCCACAAGACCCTATTGTTCTTCTAGGCATTTTTTATTAGTACATTTTTTTCCCAAATGAATCACATTTTTGAGGGCCTAAACATACTCGAAAACTTTGCACATGCATCAGAAGTGGCGAAAATTTACATCTGATATGGGTTTCTGAATTAGGTGTGGCAAAATGGCATGATAGCGCCACCTACAAACTTTCAATGATGTGCGCTTTGTGCTGCGTTTCACCTACACATATGAAAATCGGTCAACATGTGTAGCATGGCAATACCTACAAAAATGGGTCTCTTTGACCCATGCCCTAAACTCAACAGGAAGTCAGCCATTTAGATTTTTCTCTTCAGTTTGTGCTCAGTTTTTGCTATTTCCAGGCCTCGTATTTTAACTAACTCCCGCTAGTAATTTAATCAGATCTACTTCATATTTGGTTCTTCCAATCTAAAGGCCTTGGTGATGATAAATTGCTAAGCTTTTGAGTTTTCACTGCACGCCGTGGACGTGACAGTCTGACAAAATTTGATGTTTCACCATGAAAGAGGAAGTTGTTATAACTCATACATACAATGTCCAATCTGCCGCAAACTTCACATGTTTGATAAAAGTCCAAGCCTGAATACATCTATGTGCCAATATTCAGTTATAGTCATAGCGCCACTTACTGGTAACAGGAAATGTCATGTTTTACACTGTGATACACTCTTAACAACATTTAAGTGCTAAAAAAAGCAACAAAACATTTTTGGAGTGACATTCCCCTGGCACAGCAGCCCCAACGTGCACCAGAGTGCAAGGCCCTTCAATAGACTTCAGTCTATTATGATAGACTGATGGACTTCAGAGGATGAACTGATGCCAACTCCAACCATAAGACATGGGATACTTCATATGCCATTGCCTGAACCTTGGACTTGGGATAGACCTCACCGAAATTACTGGCCAGGTTGAACTGCGATGCACCTAACTGATCTCTGCCTGCATCACCTCGGTCTAATGATGGACTACACTCTTGAAATGGAATACATAGACTATCAATGAATTGCCAACAAAACACTTCATCAGCCAACTAACAAGGACAACTGCATCTATGTGAACTTCTGCACTTAATCCAGGATGAACTTCAAAGACATTGGTCATTAATCTTACAGTTCATACAAAATCTTTTTTTAAACACTGGCCCTTACCACTTATTTAAAATATTTTAAACCATGACTTGCACTATACATAAGTAATACTGGCATTATGTTCATGATGTTAGGCAGAGGGGAACTGGCCCTCACAGTGAGTCTGGTTTCTTCCAAGGTTATTTTTCTCCATTTACCAACATCTTATGGAGTTTTGTGTTCCTTGCCACAGTCACCTTCGGCTTGCTCACTGGGGTTATAAATACAATTATTATTTAATTACATATTTTTAAAAACAATTCACAATTGACAGATCGCAGATGACTCATAGACATTACGGTTTTATCTTCTGTTAATGCCTGATCTTCTGTAAAGCTGCTTTGAATCAATGTGTGTTGTGAAAGGCGCTATAAATCTATACTTTCCATGGCAGTGTACCCATTCAGATTGCCCATCGTTTTAGAAGGGCATTTTATGGTTATCAAACCCTAGACACCCATTGGCATTGTTCAAAAATAAATCAGTCTATTTGTTTACACCAGTTTTGATGTCTAAAATTAAAAACAACATCAGTTAAATTTTGGCACAATGCATTATCTTTAAATATATTTTGTCCTGCTCCCTCTAGTAGACCCACAGGGTGTGATGCAAAGCTTTGTGTAGTTTAATGCACAAACAAGAACATATTTTAACCCATAGTTCTCAAAGTCATATTTAATAAGTACAAACAGAGATTTCTATTGTCATTTCTCTACACCAGCGATAATGATTGATTACATTCGATCAGATAAATAGTCAAGGGCTGTTTGTTGAAATCAATAAGCATTTACAATAATGCAAATGAAAAGTGTTGTAAAATATATGCCATATCCACCAAGTGGCGCTCTAATGTCATGCTTAGTACAATAAAACATATATCAACAAGCATATGTCCCAAATAACCCAAGCTTAATGGTATCTATTAATTACCCCTAAGATAAGAGGGAAATCAATGGTTGATAATGTTATTCTTAAACCCAGGCCTAGACCGAACCCTAAAATCTGGAAGGTTGCTTGCTATGTTGTTCCAGCACCAACAAACCAATATCCTTCCTGGCAAAATGCACCCTTTTGAAATACAGTGGCCATAAAAAAGCATTTTACCACTTAAAACACATTTAAAAATGCATGAATATCATTGCATTTTATACCAACATATCAAAGTGGCCTTTTTAAAGAAAGATGTTATATGCACACTTTTCAAGCAAAACATTTGACAAAAAGCAAAATACTGGAAGGGGCCCCGCTGAATTTGTTTTGTACTGGGCACAAGAATTTCTAACTGCAGCCCTGGGTGTGGGTGAGATAAAGTTCAAAATTTAAGTTCCCTTTTTACTCTAAATCTCCACTTTTACTTTTAGATTTGAAAGTCACATGTTTAGTTTCACTTTCTCATCAGAAGTGGAGATTTAGAGTAAAAAGGACTTAAATATTGTTCTGTTTCTCACCCACACCTGTTATATTGCTCTTGAACATATGGAATTAAACACTTGAGTAATATGGAATACTTTTCCTCCTTTATGTGATTTCTGGAGCTACAAAGTTCTGGTCACCATTCACTTGCATTGTATGGACCTACACAGCTGAGATATTTTTCTGAAAATCTTTGTTTGTGTTCTGCTGAAGAAAGTCATACACATCTGGGATGGCATGAGGGTGAGTAAATGATTAGAGAATTAAACATTTTGGGTGAACTATCCCTTTGAGTGTGCAAATACTTTTTGGAGCCACTACTGTATATATGTAATTGTATTAAATGTGTTTTCTAGATATGAAAAAGCTGGATTCAAAAAATTTAAAAGACCATCCTCATGGATACCTCTAGAGACTTTACCATAGTGACGCATCACTTGTCTCACAGATTGTTCCCACTCAGCAGGATGGCCATCTGGCTTGTCTTTACAACAAGGACAGAAATACAAATCATACCTTGCCACAGTTATTGCAGAGGTTACACATTACCAAATAAAAACCTGAACAGATCTGGAGTAAGCTCACTAGAGCGCTGCAGCTTCCAGCCATATGGGGACTTAAATGGATACAAGAAGTCTTCAGTCTATCTGCTCAGCGCAGGTTTTACTAGAACTACACAGAAACAGAACGCATCCAACATAACGCAGGGGAATCTACTATCTGTCGTGCTGACACAATGAGGCCACTATAAGGAGGTTTTGGAGCATATCATTTTCAGTGACTGTTCAAGGGGCTGTGGGCCTGCTGTATGACAACAAATATTGAACATCATAAGACACTGCTGTGATTCTGTTTTGCCGTTGCAATTTATAAGAGTTGTTCCTGTTGTCACAGGATCCACGCAAGTGTTCAGAGCTAATGCAGTCTAATCTGTTTATTTGTTTTGCCTTGCCTTGATTTGGTCTCTGCTCATTTCTGTAGCAACTGTTAGAGGTTGGAAAGGCCTGTGTCTTGTCCTGTGTTTGATGGGGTCACTGTGGGTTCAAAATCAGTCCTGCTCTGGATATGAACACAGCCACAAATTGAATTTTAAAACTATGAATAGGGAAATGTGGAAACTGTTTAGCAACTCAAGAAACTTTCAGGGAAGACTCCTAAATGAGATCTCTTTAAATCTGCTGTGAATTCTTTCACATAAAATGTACTTACAACCTGACAATATCACTGAAATACATTTCTTGAGAAATCATACTTTTCACTGAGGCAGCCCCAGTATAGACCCTTTAAATGGCAAAAAAAAAAAAAAAAAAAGATAAGAATGTGTATGGCTCGCACATGTTACTGTAGCTTAGGATTTTCAAACTTTTTAATGACAAGGACCCCTAAATATGACAATCACCTTGTGAGGGACCCCCTCCTAAGTTTGCTATATACGAATGGTATAAAGAGAACAAATATTTTTTAAATGCACCGTAAGTGTGACATTAAAAAAGTGTTTTTATATTGTCAATGATTGTACTATAGCCAAAATAAATGTAAAAAATATTATCTGTGATAATTTTACACATTTTCTTTTTTCTTTTTCTTTCTTTGAAATTTTCTACAGACCCCTTAGCACCCCTTGGCAGCCCCTTGGTTGTCCTCGAACCCCAGTTTGAAAACCCCTACAAAAGCCAATTAGAAACCTTGGAGGAACCTCTCTGTCTGTCAATCATTTTGTGTGTTTTTGGTTTGTTGACATTGACATATCCATAGGTGGCAGCCGGGCTTTGTCTAATTTGGTGTTAAAGTGGTCCAAGATGGCTAACATTGCTTTCAGTAGCTTTATATAACAATAGTTTCTTCTAGAAAGCAATGAGATTAAATGGAGAGCAAATAGAGACTTAAATGTCTTAAACTATGCTCAGATTTGCCAAGATACCAAAGTCTGCAATCAAAAGTCAGAAGTCAGTATCAGTATTGAATTGATTCGAGACCAAATATTCTAAATGCTATTCACTTGCATTTGATGTAAGCAATTTTCGCTTTTGGTTTATAATTGTTTCTAGTTAGACATTTTTGAGAAACTTCTGAAAGAAAGTCTATCATTACTGAGAACTCCTTTACAGCTCCTGATCTGTGAAGAGCAACCTCGGAGCAACAAATTTCTTCTCTTGGCTGGCCAAATTTTGTAGGCAAGCCATATGGATTGTAACTGGACCACAGCTGAGATTTAATCGCAAGAGTACCCTCACTTGCGGGCAAAATGTATGTCATGTGTAAACATAGTTATTGCCACAGCTCCAATGTGACAGCCATTAGTAGTGGCATTACTGACTGGAACAGCAAAGCACAGGACAGAGCAGCTCCAAAGCGGTGTCATTTTAGATAATAGCAAAACTACATTTCAGACTGATTTTGTTTTCTTACAAACACGTGCAGTAGGCTTAGGTGTTATGTCGTGTTATGTTTTGTCATGGTATGTCTTGTCCCTGTTCTTTCTCTTTACTCTGTCGCCCTCTGCTGTCCTCTTTCGTTACCTCTCCTTTCCCTCTTCTCTCCTTCTCCAGCTGTTCCCTATCTTCCCTGAATACTCCGCTAATTCTCTTCCCACCTGTTCCCGTTTTCCTGTGATTGTCTTCTCTACTTCTTTCTCTGTTTTCGCTGCTTCCTTTGTCGAATTCTCACTTGAGTTTCTCTCTCCTAGGAATACATGCTCTGTCCGGTTTGTCGCTGTCCAGTCCTGTCCTGTAGGCATCCGCCTCACATAACTACCTGTTCACTCCTAACACCCGTTATTTGTATTCTGTCCAGCTCTCCTGGCGCTGCGAGAGAAGCGGACTACCACTATTGCTTCCTCGACCCTTGTCAACCCTGGGGGAGACCTACAGCCAGTTGCCGCTCACTGCTACCCTCGGCTGCTACATTGTTTCGCCTCTCAGCGTATTAAGAAGTTTTCTGTTTTTTGCATCGCCCACTCTGTGGGTTGTTTATGTTCACTTTTATTCTCTCAAGGAGAGATTTATGTTTTTCATTATTGGCAACTTGAACCTACATTAAAAGACTCCTTTTGTTAATTCGCTTTTGGGTCCTCACCTACCCTCACAACAGAAGAATTCGACCAAGATGGACCCAGCGACTCCTGATCCATTCCACTCGGCTGTCGAGTTCCATGGAGCTATGTTGGGCAGACACGAAGAGGAGCTCTCTGCTGCGTGTCATGCCGTCGAAGCCCTGGCTGTTCAGGTCACCGATCTCACCAAGCAGATACACCTTCTTCGCCTTGACTCAGCCACCGTTTCACAACCCTCCGGCTCACCTGAACCCAGGATTAATAACCCCCCATGCTTCGCTGGTGAGCCTACTGAATGCCACGCGTTCCTCACTCAGTGTGACGTTGTGTTTTCTCTTCAGCCCTCTACTTACTCCCAGTGCAGAGCACGCATCGCCTATGTGATATCTCTCCTCTCCGGACGGGCTTGCGAGTGGGGAACAGCGATCTGGGAGGCGGAGGCTGAATGCACCAACCGTTATTCAGACTTTAAGGAAGAGATGATAAGGGTCTTCGACCGCTCTGTTTTCGGTGAGGAAGTTTCACGGGTCTTGTCTTCACTTCGTCAGGGTATGCGATCCGTCACCGATTACTCCATTGAGTTTCGCACCCTTGCCTCCTGTGATTGGAACGAGCCGGCCTTACTCGCTCGTTTTTTGGAGGGACTCTGCGCGGAGGTTAAGGATGAGATTCTCTCCCGAGAGGTTCCCTCGAGTGTTGACTCTGTGATCGAGCTCGCCATCCGGATTGAGAGAAGGCTCGACCTGCTTCACCGGACTCGTGGAAAGGACTTCGCTTTTACCACTATTTCCCCTTCTCAGTGCTACCATCCTCCTCCGGCACCGTGGCTTCCGAGCCCATGCAGCTGGGGGCATCCGCGATATCCGCTAAGGAGAGGGAGCTAAGAATTATCAAGCTTCTGTCTCTACTGCGGTTCTGCTGTCCACTTTGTTTCCTCTTGCCCGGTAAAGCCAGTGCTCACCAGTAAAGGGAGAGCTACTGGTGAGCGCTAACTACTATGGTCTCTCCTTCGAGGTCTTGCACTACCCTACCTGTCCATCTCCGTTGGCCCGGTGCTTCTGCCTCCTGTAGCGCTTTGATTGACTCTGGGGCCGAGGGCTGCTTTATGGATCGAGACTTGGGCACGAGAGCATGATATCCCTCTAAAGAGGTTAGATGAGCCCACGGTCCTGTTTGCCTTAGACGGTAGTCCCCTTCCCAAGGTTCAGCGTGAAACGCTACCTTTAACTCTCACTGTTTCTGGTAATCATAACGAGACTATTTCTTTTTTATTTTTCAGTCCCCTTTCACCCCTATAGTTTTAGGCCATCCCTGGCTAGTTCTGCATAACCCCACTATTAATTGGTCTAGGAATACCATCCTTTCTTGGAACGTGTCGTGTCATGTGAATTGTTTAATGTCTGCTGTTCCCCCTTTCCTCTGTCTCTTCTTCACAGGAGGATCCTGGTGATTTGACGGAGTGCCGGGGAGTATCACGATCTGCGGGCGGTGTTCTGTCGGTCCCGGCCACTTCTCTTCCGCCGCACCGTTCAGTATGACTGTAAGATTGAGCTTTTTCCGGGTACCACTCGCCTCGGGTAGACTTTACTCGCTGTCGGCTCCTGAACGTAAGGCCCTAGAGGATTATTTATCTGTTTCTCTCTCTGCCGGTACTATCGCTCCTCCTCCTCGCCGCCGGAGCAGGTTTTTTTTGTTCAGAAGAAGGACGGATCCTTGCGCTCCTGCGTTGATTATCGAGGGCTGAATGACATAACAGTTAAGAATCGTTATCCGCTTCCTCTTATGTCATCGGCCTTCGAGATCCTGCAGGGAGCCAAGTTTTTACTAAGTTGGACCTTCGTAACGCTTACCATCTCGTTCGCATTAGGGAGGGGACGAGTGGAAACGGCTTTTAACACTCGCTAGGACACTTTGAATATCGGGTTCTCCCGCTCGGCCTCGTTAACGCCCGGCTGTCTTTCAGGCTTAATTAATGACATCCTGAGAGATATGTTGAACATCTTTGTTTTCGTTTACCTCGACGATATCCTGATTTTTTCGCCGTCACTTCAAGTTCACGTCCAGCATGTTCGCCGCGTTCTTCAGCGTCTGTTAGAGAACCGCCTTTACGTGAAGGCTGAGAAGTGTACTTTTCATGCCTCCGCTGTTACTTTTCTTGGCTCTATCATTTCTGAAGATGGTATCAGAATGGACCCCGCTAAGGTCCAAGCGGTTATTAATTGGCCCGTACCCAAATCACGCGTCGAGCTGCAGCGCTCGGTTTCGCTAATTTCTATCGACGTTTCATCCGTAATTTCTGTCAAGTGGCCTCCCCTGACTGCCCTTACGCCTGTCAAGACGCCGCTTTGAATGGTCCGTTTCGCCCAGAGGGCTTTTGATCTTCTCAAGAACCATTTTACGTCCCGCTCCATCCTCGTTACTCCCGACGCCTCTAGACAGTTCATCGTCGAGGTTGACGCGTCCGAGGTAGGCGTGGGAGCCATCCTTTCTCAGCGCTCCTCCACTGACGACAGGGTCCACCCTTGCGCGTACTTTTCTCATCGCTTATCGCCGTCTGAACGTAACTATGATGTGGGAGACCGCGAGCTGCTCGCCATCCGCTTAGCTCTAGGCGAGTGGCGCCAGTGGTTGGAGGGCGCTACCGTTCCGTTTGTCGTTTGGACCGACCATAGAAACCTTGAGTATATTCGTTCCGCCAAGCGTCTTAATGCCCGTCAGTCCCGCCAAGCGTCCTGTTTTTCGCCCGTTTTGAATTTATTATTTCTTACACCAAGCCTGATGCGTTATCGCACCTCTTTAATTCCTCAGAAGTCCCCGCGGATCCCGAGGGGATTCTCCCTGAGGGACGCATCCTCGGATCGGCTGTCTGGGGTATTGAGAGGCAGGTTAAACAAGCACTCGCCCGCGCCCCCGTGCCATGCACCTGCCCCAAACACCTTCTTTTTGTCCCTGTCCCCACTCGCCTGGCCGTTCTTCAGTGGGCCCACTCAGCCAAGCTGGCTGGTCACCCCGGCGTTCGGGGCACTCTTGCTTCCATTCGCCAGCATTTTTGGTGGCCCTCTCGGGAACGTGACATGCGTCGTTTCGTGGCTGCTTGCTCCGTTTGCGCGCAGACTAAGTCTGGGAACTCTCCTCCTTCTGGACTTCTCAGACCACTCCCCATCCCCTCTCGACCTTGGTCGCACATCGCCTTAGACTTTGTTACCGGGCTCCCTTCGTCGGCGGGTAAGACCGTTATTCTCACGGTCATCGACCGGTTTTCTATGGCGGCTCATTTTATTCCCCTCGCCAAACTTCCCTCTGCTAAGGAGACGGCGCAAATTAGGATTGGGATTGTAGATCAAATTAAAAACTGATCATTTTAAATATTTAACGAAACTTGATGTAGCCTATGAAGTATCTTAAATGGGTGTAGCTTGTAGTGTAGCTTGCTAATTTATCTAAAGCTTAGCTTTCAGTTTAGCTACTATTTGCTAGCTTTACTAGTTTTGGAGTAGCTTGCCCAACTCTGTCAGAATCTGCTGAAGTTACCTCTTGTATGATTCAGTTATTGCTTTTCTGGGTTGTTGTTATTTAACTAGGGTAAGCGTGTGTACAGGATGAATAAATGCTACATATTGCATAAAAATGTGTGAAATTAGCACAATGCATGACACAACTGTAAATAAGCGATCTTGTCTTTGTAATTGTGCACATGCTTCTGTATGCTTTGTAACTCGTTTCTTTCTGCTTTATTTTCCATTCTATGTAAATAACAAGCTGGACCATTTCTGGCTGGATGCAGAACCGAACAGACAGACATTAGCCATGTAACATGTCCTGAACTGCAGTGATCTACGTCCACATGGCCAGAATTGAACCCCAGTGGATTAAGAGATCCAAATTGGCTCTTTGATATATGGCCAGTCCTTGTTAACAATGTTCCCTTCTGTCAATTCTCTCCATTTCTCTCAAGGTCAGCTACCTCTCCTGCTGCACAAATTGGAGATGGCCTGAGTATAATCAGTGATGCTCACACATACAAGAGTCTCAAAAGTCAAGAGTTGCAAAACTCAAGAGTCTCTCAATGTAATATATTTAACAAGAAAATGAAGCCTATTTTACGACCATTCATTTTTGGATCATGACATTTTAATAATAATTATGCACATTTAACCATAATTTTTGTTACTTAAATGCAAAAATATATAGATTTTATTTCAACTGTAAATGATTTATACAGTATAGTAGTATTTGATGTTACATTTATGTTTATGACAAATTATTGTATTATAGCATATTTTAGGACCATTCATTTTGTGTTGTGACATTTTAATTATAATTAAGCACATTTACCCCCAATTCTCATTACTGTAATGTAAAATGCAAAATATCATATATTATATAAATTGTAAAGTATTCATAATTACATTATCATAGTATTTGTTGCATTTAATTTAAAAAATGTCTAATTGTATTTTTACTGTAATAAATGAAAAATACTGTATTACAGTAATAAGAATGTAATGGGGTGGTTTGGGTGGGGTGCAAGTAAACCTTATTTAATTGTCATGAAAATAATGTCACAATGCAAAAACATCCTACAAATAGACTTCTTTTTCTTTATTCAATGAATTGTGACCTGGGCATACTTTCATAAGAATTATCGTCAATTAACCCTTTGTCCACACCAAAGCTAATTAGAAGCTGTGAAGGTCAAAGTCTCTCGCACTTCATTGTACCCTTTAGCCATGAAGCGTCTCACTTGACAGCCACAGCGACAGAAATCCAGGACATCTGACAAAGCGACTGAAAGAGACACCCAGACTGGTGACTTTCAGTCTTTTGAACCTCCTCATTCACATAAACCTGTTATATGACCCCTATATGATTGTCACAAACACTTCCTTTCATGTTAAAGCCTGATGTGTTGAACAATAGGGCCCATTATGGGAGAACACAGGCTCTTCTACTCTTTCCTGTCTCTTTCATTGCATGTTTATTGTCACAGCTGTTTTTCTCCATGCAGATGCATGCCCCAACAAGGAAAATTGTCCATCAGATCTTCCTTCTTCTGGGCGTAGGGACACGCATGCATCAAAAAGGAGCCAGAGTTTCTCCTCCCTTGGTTGGACTGAAGCAGGAAGTTTATTGATGTCAGGTTTGTGCAGGATTTCATATGAAAAAAGAGAAAAGTAAATATTTTGGATAAGTGTCACGTCCAGGACACAGTTGCGCTGACATGAAAGTCAGACTAGGATTTTGAAAGCCACAGGAATTTGGAGGAACGTATTTTACGGTTTGAATCTGCTGATGTATGTAGAACATATACTGTAAAAAAAAATACTGTATTAAAAATTTACAGGATATCAAGGCTACTGTTTGCCATACTTTGACAGGGTTTTTTAACAGTAACTTTTATACAGTTTATTCAAATTAAATATCAACTGTACATCGTGACTTCAAAATGAACACAATTTACCAAAAAAGTATTTTTGTCTTTTTTCAGTAAACAGTCTTAAAACTAGATAATTTTACTTGAGAAGCAAAATTGCTTTAGAAATTAAGACTTGTGTTCAGAGAATATATCTTTTTTAGGGTTGATTTCACCGCATTTCTGCCCAATTTGGCATGCCCAATTCCCGAGAGCGAGAACCACATTGAGGCGACCACGAGGAGGTTAACCCAACATGACTCTACCCACACTAGCAACCATTCCAATTGATTGCTTAGGAGACCTGACTGGAGTCAATCAGCATGCCCTGGATTCGAACCCTGGAGTCACAAGTTTATTTTTCTAACTCTTGTTACCCAAATATATATTTGTTTTCTTGTTTTAAGCATAAATCTAACAAAATGAAATCATTTTTATGGCTACAGCAAGAAACATCTGACCAATGTGCTCTCATTAACTGTAATCTATAGACTCAAACTGTGATTTCTGTATTTTCATAAAGTCTCAAATCTGATCACAATATGGTGCTGTACAGCTAAATTAAAATCTGTTATGATGGCTGAGTTAATTGTTTTGGTTGTTTTGAACTTCGTCTAGAGAACTAATGTCTAATCATGAATAAACAGGCATAATTAGTCAAAACTGATGTAATTATTTGTTTTGTTTAATTGCTTGTTTGGACTAATGACATTCCTCTGTTGTGCAGCTGTGTTGAATGTGTTTTAATCGCAATTCAGTACATTTGTATCTTGTCAATCCAATTCAAATTCAACATCCAGTGGGGTGTGGCCAATTCAATTCAAATTCCATTTCTTGAATTGATAGGGAGACAATTCTTGAAGACCCATGAAATAAAAATGAGGGATTTGTGGTTTTTAGTCCATTTGTGTTAGCTTTGAGGCCATCAGTATATGCAAAATTCACTTTTAGCACAAATACGCATTTGAAATGTACAGTGTTACTCTTCTAGGAAATGTTTATTTTTTTATCTTTGTCCAGTCAAATGCTGTCTAGAATGAGAATGTTCCTCCCTCTACTACCACCTGCAACCGACTTATGGCTTTGACATTACTAAAGCATAAAGGCTCATCAAGCCATTCCATGGGGTCTTTAAACAACATCGGCTCACCTATGTCCTATACGCATCAATTTCATGCTTAGTTTGTTATTTCCTATTCCTATTGTGGGTGATTCTACAAAATTACCTTTAATTCTGACATTAGCCTTTGCACTGCAATTATATATCTTGAACAGGATCAAGGAAAAGCTCTTGCTCTGAGCATTGTATGCCTCCTTTTTTACAGATGTCAAATACATTAACAAACATTTCATTGTGCTATAAATACTTGTTGCACACAGAGGAAAGGATTTGACCATTAGGAAGGAACGTGTGTGATACTTTGTGTACGTGTCATGTAAACACCCATCGTTATCGACAGTCTTGAAATGTTTTTTTAAATTAATAACTTAAACTCAACACTTTCAGTGGCTTGACAGTAGTTCTGCTGTATTCAAAATTAACGTATCATTTACTCACACTCATGCCATCTTTCTTTCTTCAGCAGAACACAAACAGAGATTTTCAGAATAATGTCTCAGCTTTGTATGTCCATAAAATGCGAGTGAATGGTGATCAGACCTTTGTAGCTCCAAATATCACATAAAGGATACATAAAAGTAATCCTTATGACTCCAGTGTTTAAATCCATATCTTCAGAAGCAATATAATAGATGTGGATGAGAAACCGATCAATTTATAAGTACTTTTTTACTCTAAATCTCCACTTTAACTTTCACTTTCAGATGTCAAACTAAACAGGCACCATATGTGTATTTCTGATGTAAAAGTGAAAGTGGAGATTTTTAGTTTTTTTTTTACTTTTCTGTTTCCTTTATGTGATTTTTGTAGCTACAAACGTCTAATCACCATTCACTTGCACCGTGTGGACCTACAGAGCTGAGATATTCTTCTAAAAATCTTTGTATTGGTTCTGCTGTAGAAAGAATAAATAAGAGTAAATTACGTGAGAATATCTATTTTGGGAGAACTATACCTTTAACAAACTTCAGTTTCAAAGTAGCTCCCCTAACAGTGAGCAACAAGAATGATACCTAATAATAAACGAGCATGTAAATAAATAGTGCAGGAAGTATAATAGCGTCAATGCATATTGCTATAATGGGTGTTTGTTGACATTGACTATTTAGACACAGTCAAGAAGCAATGTACATGCTATCTCAAAGACCACATATTGAAACATGTATCCTCCAAGGGAGATCTCAACAAAGTTCAGAATTGGTGGCTTAAACAAAGGACAAAGAGGAGGGGACAGGGAACACAAGTGAGACCGGTAACAGACATCAAGGAGCCAATAAGAACCCATACAGAATTCTCTGTAGACTTTGGGGACCAATAAGAGCAGGCCTGACCACAGCTGGACACAGTCTGACAAAGCTGACCATATCACAAGGTGAACACCAAGGCCTTTTGAAGTTTCAATAGTTTTGGAGGGTTTTTTTTTTTCACTTGCAGAGCTGCATGTTTTTCCTAGGGATTATTCACATAACCCGAGACTTGCCTTGAACCAGAGTGGCCCCTTACAATACAGCTTGTCATTGCAGTGGAATATTGGAGCACTTTGGACTATTTTATGCAGAGAATTTTTAGATTGTACCAGAAAGGTAGGTGTGTGTCTATGTGGAATGTGTGATTTTAGGCTTGAATGCGCCAAAAGTCCAACCTGTCGGCGTGTCAAAGAGCCGTTTTACCTGTAAAGTGATTCATTTAATTCTCACCTCTATTTTAACCATTTAGCACTCCAAGTGCATCGATTGGGATGATATGCGGTGCTAAAATGAGCTGTCAGATGGCCAAATTTAGAGTGAATGGCCCAACGATTTAATAATGGCTAAATTAAAATGCATTTTGTAAGAATTTCACAAAGAATTGGATAAACCGAAAAGAGAGATGGTGGTGTGTTAAAAGCATTGCCTCTTATTTTTTTCTGAGTGATTTAACTTTAGTGCTTGTATGAATTCAGTTAATCCTGTCACATTCAAAAAAACAAAACAAAAAACTGAAAAACTACTATTACAAAATACTATTACACAGCTTGCTGGATAACTTGATTCTAATTGGTAAATCGTGTCTTTCTGCTGTCAAATATTTTTGTGTAGTGATGGTTAAACTGTAAAATTGGCCGTTGTATCAGGCAACTGATTTCCAACATAGCTATGTAAGTATCAATTGTATCACTTGTTCGCTTTTTCAAGCATAACAAAATATGTTCAATTTCATGTCCATTTATTTATTTAGTTATCAAGCAGCCATCTAATAACCCTGTTGAAAAAGTAACAAGCAGTTCAGCTGGTCTCCAAGGCTGGTCTGGTTTAAAGGGATAATGGAGACCAGCTGGCTGACCAGTTGCACCAGCTGAACAGCAGCTCTGAGACCAGCTTAGACCAGCAAACCAGCTTAGAATGGTTTAAGATGGTTTTTTTCAGTAGGGATGCAGAATTATATACAGTCAGCCATTCATTATGGCAAAGTAACCCCCTTTTAGGGTTATACAAGATTTTCTTTGTGTTTATGCACTGTTCACCCCTGTCACTCTGCTGATTCATATGATCATATGATTCTTGTTTTAATGTGAAAGTGTTTTCTATTTTTTATGATCTAGCAGTGAGAACATATGGTGTAATAATGGGTATTGCTGGGGGGAGAGGGGGGCGGGTATGCTGTATGGAACACAACAAGCAACGAGGTGGCCTGAGCCCTCAAGATCATTCTGCCTGGGCTGTCAAACAAATCCAGGAGCACATGTAGAGAGGCTTAAACGCAGATGGGGAAAATAACCTGATATTGGTACAAGGAACCTCTTTCTGACATAAACCTCTGATCCTCCTGAATAATGTGAGTCACATTTCCATTTTGGAGGGCACGTTCGCCTTAAAAGCCTGCAGCTGTTGCTTTACAAACACTTGATGCATGCAGGTCGGCTGCAAGGTTTTAATATGTAAAGGTACTGAGTCTTTTCTCCGTCTATAGTTCCTTTGAACTTTTTTCTGCTGCATTTATACACAATGGTTTTGAAAGCTGTTGGGTCTCATGTGTAAAGCTTTGATGTTTACGGTTTACCTGTAAAAGACTAGTTGGAAATAAAATATTTTATTTCCAGTTATTTTAGCTTAACTCCATTGCTAAGGCAAGCCTTACTATTTCTATTCCTCATACTTGGGGTTAGGGACCATTTTTGCCATGGACTTGAATGATACCTCAAATTGGGCAGTTTTATTTTGGAGAGGTGCACTTTTACTTTCCTAGCAGATAACAAAATGGGTGAAAAAATCCAATAGACTTATGTTCTAGCCATATTTGGGAACCAAAATGCCATGGAGACTTTAAAGTGAGCCTTTTTAGACCAGTATATGAACACTTAGCAACCACCCAGAACATCCTAGTAACTACATAGCAACAGCCTATGTAGTTATACCAAAATAAGTTCTCATGGCAGAGAGTTTTGCAAAGGGAAACACTACTCACATTTTAAAAAAATTTAAAAAGAGTCAATAATTTGGGTCTGTTTTATATTGTTTATTGCAATTTGTAAATAATAATCTATCAAAAGTTGCAAAGTTGAATCTATCAAAGATGAAATCAAAGTTCCTATCATGTTACCTCATCCACAATCAAAAATATTGTTATTAATGTGCCTTTACTTACTGTACTTTTACATTATTCAGTTTAGATTCACTGGGACAGTGCACATTAATAAACATTTCTGCAAATGTGTCAGTTATCTTTACAGACTTCAAGACTGTTGACATTTTTATTTTGATGATGTTTTGACCTTGACCTCTATCTAAGTCACCATTTTAGATTTTCTTTATTTTTTAAGAACTTTCTTTGTAAACACCTGGTCATCTGTACTTTGGAGCCATGCCACCTGCTGTTGGAGGTCCCATGGGTTACACTCCTCCAGAGGGGGGCTGGGGATGGGCCGTGGTGTTTGGAGCCTTTATTTCCATTGGGTTCTCCTATGCCTTCCCAAAGTCCATCACTGTGTTCTTCAAAGAAATCGAAGTGATCTTCAATGCCACCAGCAGTCAAGTGTCCTGGATCTCTTCCATCATGCTTGCTGTCATGTATGCAGGAGGTAAGCAGTGACCTCCTACTTCTTCTAGAGAAGCCTCTGCATCAAAGCCACCTGCTTTTGCCACTAGTAGTGGGGATCAAATCATTTGTGTGCTCAAATAAATACTATGACACTGAATAAATACTCAAATAAATACTACAGGTTTAATTGGAGGGGAGGATCATGTGTGTCATTTTAGAACCATTAGTGGCACCAAATGGAATTGCAAAAATAATTATTGTTTCCAAACAAGTTTCTCAAACACTCTTTCTGTCTACCACTGTAGTGTTGGGCCAAACAGAAAGTCCCGCCGCAAACTCAAACCATTGGTTGAGTTGATGTTGCTTAAAAGAGCAATGTTGAAAGCACCACAGAAACACAGTGTTTACACTTTTTGGGGAAACCAGCCTATGATACAAATGCAGCCTGATCTCATGAAAATTACGTTACTGCAGCAAAACTTTGTAAAATTAAATTACGTAGATCACTTATCACGGCAGATTCCAGGGTAAATGTGCACTGTGAACTTAAAAGTGAGTTAAAAGTTTGCCCAAACAGATTGAAATGTAAACAACAAAACTGATGTACCTACCCCAACCATAAACCATAAAAGCAAATGTGATTTTGTGGCGCTTTTATGACACTTTTGGCTCACTTGTCAACTAACATGCTCCGTTGGCACGTTAACCCTTTACACAATGTCTATAACATATACATATACTGTACAATTTTCATACGTTGAATCTAGCACACTTTATACATATTTTATACAATATTTTATTTATTATTATTTTTTATATTATTCAATGTATATTTATGTAACTATATGTGTTATAAACAAAAAACAGCAAATACTTCATCTCTGTGGTGATTTCAGCATTGGTATGTTTGTTTGAGCACCCCACATAACATAATTGGCTCAAACAATGGAGTCAGTTTGAGGCAGGTACTATGTTTTTTGTTTAATTTTTTATTACCAATGGCAGAAGGGGCAAGTGTTCAGGGAAACTGTTTTGAAAACAAGTAGGCCTATTATTTTTGCAATACAACTTTTCCAGTTGAGTCTCAATGAGTTGTTTCATACTATAATTCTGCACTTTAGTCACTTTTAAATCAACTAGTGTTGTATCTATTCAAGCCAGTGCTGAGATCCTGAAACAGGTAATGAAGACCTCTATGCAGTTTATCAATGAGTGAATAAGCCCTTATTCATTTGAATGGTAGAAATGAGGACATGCTAGACAAGGCTTAGACTCCAGCTACTGGTTGCTTTGCAGAGAGATTGAGCTCTGAATGGGCAACTCTATCTCTCTCTGGAGTCTTTCTTCTCAGTCAGCTCTTTATTCTGCAAGTGTCAGATGTTTTCCTTGGAGAGAGATGAGGAGATGAGACGCCTAACTCAGAAGTCGCACAGACTTGTGATGACTAACGTCAATAGCAAACCTGTCTCAGGAAGTAGAGCACCAGCGAGTGATGTCAACACACTCACATTGGCAGGCTAAATTGCAGGCACACATGCTCATTCTTCTGAGCAAATCAAACGTAAGTTTAAAAAATATAAACCATTATGAATATAATAAATAAAACATAGATTTTTTTTCTGATAGTATTTTGCTACATTTCAGTTATATTACTAAATAAACCTATTATCATCACCACAAGCCATCTAGTGTTTGCTGTAGTCAGAATGACTTGCTTGTATGCCTACGCACAAACGCAACTTGTTTTTTACACAACTAGCCAATGAAATAACCAGAAAATTGGCCCCTGTAATGTACCAGGTCTATGTTGTTGTACTGTTTGTGAAAATCTGCTACTCTTGAAACAAGCAAAATAAACGTATAAATGTTAATAATATTAAAAAAATTCTTTTTCAAGAGGCAAACTCACAATACATGATGAATTTAGGGACAAATTTTAGCCGACTTCACTAAAACTGCTTAATATATTTATTTTGCATAATATACTGTATATAAATTATAAGCTGTTCTAATAGTTATTATTTTTTTTGTGAGGTTTTAAGATCCATTAAGATATCCAGTGTCTAGTTTCAAGTTACTTTTGTATGCACATTAGAGAATGGGAAATGTATTTTCTGAAAGAGTTTTACAGTCTTACTTATTTGAGGTTTCCATATTAAATAACCCATTATTTGGGGTTATTTTAGGAATTTCTGGGGGTTAACATGCTCCCTACCAAAACAAAAAAGACCTAAAACAAATGCCCTCCCTGTCCTCTAAGGGGCGTCGTATTTTTACAAACCATGTAGCTATTTAAAAATACAAATTCTCTCATCATTTACACACCCTCATGCCACTCCAGATGTATGACTTTCTTTCTTCTGCAGAACACAAATTATGATTTTTTAGAATAACATTTAAAGCTCTGTAGGTCCTGAAAATGCAAGTGAATGGTGACCAAAACGTTGAATCCCCAAAAATCACAAAGTCAGCATGAAAGTAATCCATACGACTCCTATGGCTAATTCCAAATCTTCAGAAGCTAAATAGCAGGTGTTATTGAGAAACAGATCAATATTCAAGTCCTTTTTTTCTATAAACTACACTTTAACTTTCACATTCTTCTTCTCTTGGGGATTGCATTCTTCGTGCATATCACCACCTACAGGTTGATGCTGGTCAGAGGATGATAAAAACAGAAAAAAGGACTTAAATATTTATCTGTTTCTCCCTCACACCTATCATATCACTTCAGAAGATATGGATTAAACAATTGGAATCATATGGATTACTTTTATGCTGACTTTATGTGATTTTTGGAGATTCAAACATCTGGTCACCATTCACTTGCATTGCATATACCCACAGAGCTGAGATATTCTTCTAAAAGTTATGTTCTGCAGAAGAAAGAACGTAATACACATCTGGGATGGCATGAAGGCGAGTAAATGATGAGAGAATTTTCACTTTTGGGTGAACTTACCTTTTAAGCGTTTTTTGCTTGATTGTTTCAACAGCAACATTCTGAAAAAAATGTTTCTGTCAAACTTGAGCTATTGCCTTTGTTACCAACACCTTCCCAGCCTTTTCAGATTTGTCTTGGACATGCTTCCAATATAAAAACCATTCAGTTTCTGCTGGTGGGGTTAACATGCTGGAGAACTCAGTCATGTGAGAGCCACATGACTTTACATTTGACCTCTTACTACTACACTACTCCTTCTGGACCAAGAGAGCTAATTCATTAATGTAGTGTGCAAGGGGCAATACACAGCACATGACTCAGATAAATACAGAACCAACCACTACTGGAACATTTCCAGCATTTTGTTCTGCAGACAGTGATAATCAGAACTAAATTGAATGTGTAGCAATACTGCTGTGTATAAACTTATATGCAGGGAAGACAAAAATTACTAAGATATTTTATGCTGACTTGTGCACATCAGCTGTGCCTAAATCATAAGCTGTGTAGCAATATATTCCATACATACTGTACATATTTAATACTATATATAATAAGACACATGCTCACAAATACATTCAACACTATATGAAAGCCACTCGGGAGACAAGGGCTTGTTGTCACATGTGGACATTGTCACTAGGCCTATATGTCAGTAACTATAAGGAGTTCGGTCAAAAGTCCAGTTGCACAAATGCTCGTTTTCTCTAGCAGTGTTGGTTTCACACACCTAGTTCAAAACTAAGTCTTAAATTAACCAGTAGATAAGCCATTAATTAGCTGACAGTAGGCTGTTTTGTGGGAGTTCCCACTGTGAAAACGTATCCGACATAATGTGACAACTTGCCCTGCTTTTGTCATTGTTTTTTCCAGGGAAGTGAAGGTGAAAATGTTCTGTAGCTTTTTATAGACAGGACTTTAAAATATATGCCTTAACAGAAATTGACCTTCATACTTAAACATATCTTGAGAAATATTCACTGGAGTTAAAGCATGACAACTAGCACCAGTCTCCCTGATGCATTTTGTTTTCAGTTTTTGTGTTTTCTTTTTGTCTCTCATTTCCATCACTAGTTGTGTTTTGTTCTACTTTCTGCTTGCTCATGAATGCAGCCACTTTGACTCGCACACTGTATGCGAATAATATGGATGCCCTCTAAGCAAATACTGTGAGATGGCATTTATTTCTTTGCAGGGTTGTGTTGTTTCGGCATTCAAGGCCAAGACATATTCGCAGATAGAACTCTTCTGCACTTTACTTTGTTGTTGGTGACTCAGGCTGCCCAGAGGTACTTTGCCTGGGGCGAGAGAGGTGCTGTTATGAGGATATTTACATGAATGCGGTAGAGGGATTTGAGATGTCAGCTGTACATTCTTGTTTAATGTCACCCATGGGCTTAGTTTGTGAAAATTATAATTGAAAATCAGTCCGCCACTCCTACATTAACAGCCACATTAATTCTTTCTGTGCCTGCTTTAACACCAAAGCTGCACAAAAGAAAGTGCATAGAACGGAATAATGCTCAGAGTAAGCTGTTCTTTTTTTTAGTAACAGGAAGTAGCAAAAGATTAAGGCAGGCTCTATCCAGTGTTATACAGTAGCTTGCCACCTCAATGCTAACTAATTAGTGGTGCTCGTTAAGGCACATACCTGGGGTTAGGAGTTTAGCAAAATCTATAATATACTGTATGTATCAAACTTTAGTGCACAACTTGCCCTGCACCTTCTGTGCTATATATAAATGATACCTCAAAAGATTCGGCTTGTTGAGGAGAAATGTGCTATAACTTTCCTAAGCAATCAAAAGACAAAGCAGCAGGGATCAGAGAAAAACAATCCCTAAGATTTACACTGAACGAGGGACCTTGGCCATATCTAAGGCAGGGGTTTTTAAACTTTTTGATGCAAAGGTCCCTCAAATATGATTTTCCCCATTTGAGGAACCCCATTTAAAAACATTAAAGGGCAGTAATATATTTTCATCCTTAAAGACCTATTTATACTGTGTTAGAAAAATAGTACAGAGTTGTATTGTAAAGAAAATGAAATAATTGGATTTTCTATAGTCATTGTACTGAAGCCAAAAGAAATTATAAAAATATTACATTTGTGTTATATAATTGTATAACTTATATATATAATTGATTTATAAATACATTATAATAGTCTACCCACTATTAGAGTATACCATTAAATGTATAAACCATTTTCGGTTCATCTTACATCTATACATAGTCCTTTGAAAACAGAATTTAATAATGAGAAATTGGGTTGTTTCTTAACAAAACCTATAGTATGTCTTCAGAATACTTGGAATATGATGCTCGACTCACAAGGACTAATTTTATGATACTTTTGAGTGCTTTATTTTAAGATTTGTCATATGTTGAATAGATGGACCAAGACATTCATTACATTCTGTCCTTTTGTGTTCTGCATAAGAGAGGAAACCATACGGTTTTGGAACGACATGAGGGTGAGTCATGCTCATATGTGCTTGATCACTCATATATCTTCAGTACTTCACTCGTATTTCTTCTTGGAGAAAGAGTAGCCTACTGACAAATCTGGTTAAAAGACTGTTATTAGTAGCTAAGAAGTCCAAATTCTTTGAAAACAGATCAGGTTGTGGGGTAAACAAGGGCTTCTACTTCCAACCTTAGAGCTGATGAAGTTTTCACATCAGGAATGTGTTAATGTGTTCATTCAAGCATGTTTAAGGTGATTCACTTCCCCGCTGTACGAAGTGGATTACAGCAGTTAAAGACACACAACTTAATGTACTGGGAGGCTGAAGACGTGCAAGTGCGCACAATCACGCCCTGGTTTTCGCGTGATTAGCAGGCTTCCTTCCTACATTCATGATAGGATTTAGACTCAGTATAAGGATTGCTTTAAAGTATGCACGTAACTGGAAATACCTTTGGGATTGCTGTATTTGCTACAGTAGTGGAGTAACACATTAGTTTGGTTTGTGAGGGCAGAACATTTACCATGGGGGAAATGCATTTTGAAAATAATTTAGGAGAGTAGTTTAATTTATCATCCACCATGATTCTGAGGTAATATCTTTTTTCCAGTGACTGTATGATGGTGAAAAACAGTAAAATCTGCAGTTTAATGATTACTGCAGTAAAATGCAATGTCAAATTCTATTGTTCTTTCCTACAGAGCTGCAATGCCCTCTTGTGGTTTGAAGATAGACTACCAGATACTACTACTAATGAAACTTCTGGCATTACATACTTACCCTTATGTTGTTCAAAATCTGTAGGACTTCTTTTCATCTGTGGAACAGGATTGGAGAAGTTTGACAAAAACAGCAGTCACCATTCACAGTGTATGAATAAAAAAAGATGAAATGTAAGTGACTGAGATTGTCAGTCCCTCACATTTTGCCTAACATCTCCTTTTGTGTTCTACATAAGAAAGACAGTCAAACAAGTTTGAAACCGCACAAGGGTGAGAAAACGATGACAGAATTTTCTTTTTTGTCCGAACTAATGAAAATTCTTCATTTACACACCCTCATGCTGTCCCAAACTCATATAACTGTCTTCTGCAGAACACAAAAAACATATATTTTGAAGAATGTCCCAGATGTTTTTGTCCATACAATGTAAGTCAATGGGTTACAAAACTACGCTACGAAAAGGTCAAAGGCAGCATAAAAGTGATCCACAGGATTTGAGTGATTGAATCCATGTCTTCTACAGCATGTCTTCTAAAGCGCTATGATATTGGATAAGAAACTAAATAAAATCAGTCCTTGTTCACTAAAAATCTCATATGCACATTAATTTGGGAAGGTGATTCATGCACCCTCATGCTTGAAGCCTGTGTCAAGCACTGTACACAAACCAGACAAAGTGTTGCCAAGTTTGTGGTTTTCACACCAATTGGTATATTTTGAAAATGCAGTTGCAGGTTAAAATTATAGAGTCACTGGTTTAGTTTTATTTGGGATAAACAGCAGGCACCAGAAAGTTGATGGTAAACATTACAAAATGAAATACATCTTATTGATGTTTTATAATACTGGGATTGAGGCCCTGGCAACCGCATGCAGCAAAAAAGAATGCATTGTGTTCCAATCGGGCCGGTAGTTAGGATTTATAGTGAATAAGGACTTACATTTTGGTCTGTTTCTCACCAAAAGCAATTGGATCACTTCATAAATTATGGATTAAACCACTGGACTCGTATGGCTTACTTTTACTCTACCTTTATGTCCTTTTTTGAGCATAAACGTTTTGATGCCCATTGACTTGTATTATATGGAGAGAGAACAAAAACACTTCATACATTCTTTTAAATATCTTTTTTGTGTTCTGCAGAAGAAAGAAAGCCAAATGAGTTTGGAATGGCATGAGGGTGAGTTAATGATCATCAGAGAATTCTCATTTTTGGGTGAACAATTCCTTTAACATGACATGAAATTTGACCGTATGTACTTTATTTTTAAACATTCCTGCATAATTTATATGAGCACATTTAAAAAAAGAAAAGTAATTCTTGTCTTCATAAACATTTATCAAAATGTAATGAATCTGAAATTACACCAAGCCCCCTTGTTTTTCATAAACTATTTGTTTGATCCACTAATGGAAAATGAGGGGAGTGTTCGGGAAACCTGTTTGCAAATAAGCATTATTTTTGCAATTCCGTTTGGTGCCGCGAGAGGCACATAAATTATTAAAGTGATATTCTGCGTTCAATGCAAGTTAAGATCGGTGGCATATTGTTGATTACCACAAAAACTTGTCCCTCCTTTTCTTTAAAAAAGGCACTTACAATGGAAGTGATTGTGGCCAATTTTCAGAGGGTTTAAAGGTAAAAATGTGAAGCTTATCATTTTATAAAAGCACATTCATTCTGCTGTAAATTTGTTAAACTGTCATTTTTACAGTCTTTTTAAGATTTTAGGGTTTAACATTACATCGTCATGGGAACGAAGTTCCAAATTGGCTATAACTTTACACAGAAAAGGTTAGTAAGTGTGGAGGTGAGGGCGTGGTCAAATGCCCATCTGGGGAGAGAGAAAGCGGTAAGGACATCCACCTGATATGAATTGTGACTAATTATCATTTCCATGTTCACAGTGAGAGTTGAGGGAGATAAAAGATGGCCCAGTCCACCAAAAGTGACAGAGAGAGAGAGAGAGAGAGAGAGAGAGAGAGAGAGAGAGAGAGAGAGAGAGAGAGAGCTGCACAGATCAGAGTGTTCCTGAGTGTGATTTGTATTGTGCTGAAAACCATCAATTTGAGTGTGACCACTGAAATGTGGAATATATATATAGACTGTGAAGCTGTGGGAAATAAAGCCCTTTTGAGTTGAATCTCGCCGTATCCCGCTTCCTCCTTTTTATTCAAATACGAACATCTGTTACACTGGTGCCGAAACCCGGGATAAGGAAGAAGGTACGCTGCTATGGAGTTGTCTTCACCTCTGGAGGAAGTGTTCCTGGCGGTGGTGGGTGCTGGCCAAGGAGCCCAGTGACGTCGGGGGGTGTCATCGATCTCATGATACTAGAACAATTCTTCTCCAAACTACCAAAAGGAACTGCAGAGTGGGTCCAGTAGCAATGACTGGCGTCGCTGGATGAAGCAGTGCAGTTGGTGGAGGACCCAGGGGCCTGTGAGCCCCTCTCTCTCTCTCTCTGTGGTCCCGTTCCCCCAGACACATTGTAACAATCCCCCGAGACCTGTGCCCCAGCCTTGGAAGCGTACTAATACTTGTGTCTCTCTCTCTCCCCCGGCTCTACCTATTCTTCTTCTCAGTTGGGGGAAGCTGCCGCCACTAGTGTGGGCGTGAGGTTTTGACCGGTCTTTTGGAGTTGCAGGGAGCCAGGACACGTGATCGTCGTGATTCTTTTTTGGAGTCAAAAGCATAACATTGAGGCTGTGGTTAGATCCCGCCTAACCCATCCACTAATTTTGGGTACTAATTGGCCGGCTTTTAACAAATAGTTAAAGGGTTTGTGTGTGGATAGGTCCTATAATACAGTGGTATAGTCTGGGGTGTGTAATGCGCTGACAGGGAGGCAGAGCAGGGGCCATCTAAGTCAGGATGATGTAATGGAGGAGGAAGCCTCTGCTTCCCCAGCCCTTACGGGAATTCCCACTGGGAATTTCCCTCTGGAGCAGATGCAAGACAAGACTCATTGCAATCACATATTGCGCCCTCTTCTGTTGATCAAGGTTCCCTTTTTTGTTCCTAGTTGGCATGGACCTTGTCGGGCCATTAGAATGGTCAACACGCGGGCATCGCTTTATGTTGGTTCTGGTGGACTACGCAACGCAATACCCAGAAGCATTGCCTCTTCTCAACATCTCAGCATGTAGTGTTGCGGAGGCAGTCTTCAGAATAATCTCCCGAGTGGGGATTCAGAAATCCTCACTGACCAGGCAATACTTTCATGTCACATACACTATGTGAGCTGTACGAATTATTGTATGAGAATTTTAGGCCTGATTTTCACTCGCCGACAGTTTTGTGGACATCGCCGACAAAAGCCCGAAATCATCAAATCGGAGCTCGCTCCCGTGAACGAAGATCACAATGTATGAACTATCAAAGACATGATTTGAGAGAAGCGCCGACGCATTGCCAATGTCAGCGAGATATCTAGAATGTTAAATATCTGGACATGTCTGTGATTCCAAATCGCGCAATGTGAAATGTGTTTTTACTGAATACAACTGCAGCGTTGACCTACAGGCAATGAGAGACAAAAAAACGGGCCACGGGAAGTTTCAGTTGGAGGAGTCCTGATGTACCTGCAACAGAACATCAACTAGCACGGCTGCAGTATTAATAAAGTCTCATTGGACCGAAGAAATGGAGGAAAAATATGTGGAACATTGGCAGGAGCACCAGTGACTATTTGAAGCTTCCTCTGAACTGTACCACTACCAGGTGGAGAAAGAGGTTAGTTAGAGAGAAATTGCCAATTCTCTTGGACAGTCAGGTAAGCACTTAGGTAGATTTTTCAGTAGGAGGTACTTTTTCATATTGTAACCAATAAAATATATGATGCCGCTAGGTGATTAAAAACATACACATCATATTCTGAAATGCACAACATATGATCATGCATTTGTTTTCGTATCTCGTATCACTTCTCGTGTGTACTCTGTTGTGAAATGTAATTTGAAGTCCAGGCAGAGTCGTCAAGGCTTCGTCAATAGTGAAAAGTTTTGTAATGTGTTCAACCCTGTCGCCGATTCCTCGTGTAATTTGAAAACTCTACGACTTCAATGACAAGACAGACAGTTGTGTAATATTAACGTTACCATGATACGAAATCTTTGAAAGTCGTGTAGTGTGTAGGAGGCATTAGAGCCCATTGTGAATTGGACATTCCAAACTGGAGAGAAAAGGGGAGAAAAAAAAGGAGGGGCAAGTCAAAATACATTTTTGTGGTAATCAACGTTATGCAACAAATGCTGTCAATTGAGATTAACTTGTATTGAACCCGGAATATTCCTTTTAAAAGAGAAAGACTATGGATGTTTCAACCTTTAAAAAACAACAGAAAAGTCCTAACTTTTTGCTGTTCCATTTCTCACCCCAGGTCCTGTCAGCAGTATCCTGGTCAATAAGTATGGAAGTCGGCCTATTATGATTTTAGGAGGCTGCCTCTCAGGAACAGGACTAATTGCTGCTTCTTTCTGCAATACTGTTGAGGGCTTGTACTTCTGTGTTGGTGTTGTGGGAGGTATAATTCAAATCAAATACCATTTTTAAACCCATATTTCTCTTATCCAATGCAATTTACCATAATAGCACTCCTAGTGAAATTGCACTCCAGTGACACATTTTAATATCACACAATCAATCAATTCTCATTTGAACTGTTTGTTATGATGTTACAGGACTGGGACTGGCATTTAATCTCAACCCTGCTCTCACTATGATTGGCAAATATTTCTTCAAGAGACGCCCAATAGCAAATGGCATTGCTATGGCTGGTAGTCCAGTCTTCTTGTCTACTCTTGCTCCTCTGAACACCTGGTTCTTTGATCAGTATGGCTGGAGGGGTAGCTTCTTGATCTTGGGGGGACTTTTGCTTAACTGTTGTATAGCTGGATCGCTGATGAGGCCCATAGGGCCAAAGCCCAAACCTGCTGTTAAAGGGGTTAACAGTAACAGCAGAGCCACAGAGCAAAAGAAGGTAGTTGAGATGATCAATGGTTTTATTGATCTGACGCTTTTCAAGCATCGTGGTTTCTTGCTTTACCTTCTGGGAAACGTGGTCATGTTCTTTGGCCTCTTCACTCCCCTTGTTTACCTCAGTAATTATGCCAAGAGCAAGGAAATTCCCAAGGAGAAAGCTGCTTTTCTGCTCTCTGTGCTGGCCTTTGTAGACATGGTGGCACGACCGTCCATGGGAATAGTCGCTAACACAAAATGGGTGAGACCGAGGGTGCAGTACTTCTTTGCTGCATCTGTTCTTCTCAACGGAGTGTGCCACTTGCTTGCTCCTCTGTCGACGGACTACACAGGATTTGTGATTTACTCCATCTTCTTTGGGTTTGCCTTTGGGTGGCTGAGCTCTGTGCTGTTTGAAACCCTCATGGATCTGGTTGGGCCCCAGCGTTTCTCCAGTGCTGTAGGATTGGTGACGATTGTGGAATGTGGGCCAGTGTTATTGGGGCCTCCTTTACTAGGTGAGTATGACCTGTAAACTAGGAGATCAAGCAATACAAAATAAGCCATTATTAAAACTGAAGTGCATCATTTCTGTACCACTAGTGCTATTGAGCATAAATTGCTTTCAATTGTTTTCAAACATCTGAATATGTGTCTCCTGTTGATCAATCAAACAGTCCTGCCCCCAAATCAGGCCCCTGATTGAGTCAATGTTGTTTTGTTGTGCATTTTTTGTTGCCTCAAAGACATAGTGCTTACAGTACGATAATAATTAACCTATGAATGGCTTACTTCAAGTCTTTGCATATTAAGCTGGGATAGGGGGAAGTATTTGACAGAAAAAGTTACACATTTCAGCTTAACAAGTTTTTTTTTTACTTTATTAGGGTTTCAAAACTTTTGAAAACTCGCTTTTGAGATTTAGTTCCTTACCCACTCATAATGATGACAGATGATAATCAAAGACAGTAAAAACACTATGCTCTGGAGTTCTTGCTGTATGCATCCCTAGAAGGGAAGTTGTGAAAAAAAAATTCAACAAACGTTTGAATGTCTTTGTAAAATAAAGATGCATAATGAGCAATAGATTCAGGCATCAGGCAGAAATCGTCTTGCAAAGACTTTTGAGCATCCTAAATATATTTTCACTTACATTATTTTCAAAATGACTCTTTTGTAAGTTGCTTTGGATAAAAGCGTCTGCCAAATGAATAAATGTAAATGTAAATGTAAAATGAACACTAAAAGTAATTATAAAAAAGCTCCCATAAAAAATGCTAATTAACTGTTCTTTTGTGTTTTGTGAAAGGACACAAAATTATTTCCGAGAATATTTATTTAATCATTACACTTCCAGGGCTTAGCATATTAGAGCACAACAGTCGGGTTTTGGAAGTAAAAAAATCCCATACATTTTTTCCATGAATGAGTTCATTTTTAACGATAACTTATAAACCTTTAAAGGCAGACCTACCATGAGTTACATTTACATTTATGCATTTGGCAGACGCTTTTAATCCAAACCGACTTACAGTGCAATTATTATAGGGACAGTCCCACCAGAACAACCTGGAGTTAAGTGCCTTGCTCAAGGGCACAATGGTGGTGGCCATGGGGATCAAACCAGCAACCTTCTGATTAACAGCCCTGTGCTTCAGCCACTACGCCACCACCACTCCAGTTTCAAAGTTGTTAGTCGATGGTATATGTTGGTATTTTTCAACTTACTGTTTTAGAAAATGTGTTTAATAGCAGAATTCCTTGTGAACAACTACACTACCCATGATCCTGGAGAGAAACACCCCACCAATCAGAGAATCGCAGCAAACAAAGTGCGCCAAACAAGCACTGCAGTGACTTTCAACTATTTAAATATATGGTTTCTATTCTTATATCCAACAATTTCAAATCAATAATTGTATATTTCTCCTTAATTTTTTATTTGATTAAGTAATTCCCAATGCTTCATGAGACTGTAGTTCATTCTCTCATTAAAGATGGTAAATTAACTGTCTTCTTTGTGCATTTATCCAAATTTCAAATAGCTTTTTTTTTTGCTTCAAATCAAACTTTGTAATGATTGTATAGTTGGTTTAAGGCTTAGAACCACTTATGTATATATAGATCAGTGCTTAGAACTCTCTTTTGAAGGATTTTATGAATTCCCTATGGAACAAAAATGAATGGGGAAAATACTTCAGGATTCTATGTGGTTGAAAATGTAGGTAGGAACTGTTGCGTTAAAAGTTAAGTTGGTGGGTTGGTGGATCCTAATTGGCAGGAAGTAAAGACACATCGGCTGCATCCAAAAACATAGGTAGCTGTCTTGTTGTCTTGTCAATGACTCAACTGACAGCATTTGCATATAAAGGTACCTCCAGAAACTGGACAGGCTACTGAGGCAGCAAAAAGTCACATAATTCCTAGGATACCAGTAACTCGTTGTCGCCATCTGGTGTCCACTAAATGTAACGCGTCTGCTTCATTAGGTCAAACAGGACCTCAGCGGTCTAATAATCTAGAACAAAGTCAAGAGGATTTTGGCGATAACCAAGTGTATATTTCATAACTACAATACTTATTTCTCACTAGAAATGGAATCAAAAGTTCGAAAAATTCGAAAAGATTTACATTTATACACATCGGCTATCAACTGCCTCTTTGGCCACCATTTTTTTTCTTTAGCTCAATCATTGTGGAACCACAAGGATTGTGGGATTACATATGCAGTGAAGGATAGGCCTACATATAAACTGCCTTCAAAAATCGATCAGATGAAGGTATTGTGTAGACAGGATGTGAAATCTACATTTGATTCGGATGTGCCTCTGTCCCTTCCTACCTCCATACACAGCCTTCAAAGGCAGTATTTTCCTGGTTTCTGATGCACTTATTTACATCACTAACATGATAATTCTGTCTTCACCTACAGGAAAATTCAATGACATTTACCATGACTACAAGTACACTTACATGTGCTGTGGAATTCTGCTGCTGGTTGGCAGTATGTTTCTTTTCATCGGAATGGGCATCAACTACAGGCTACTACATAGGGAGGCAAAAGAGGAATCCAAGAGAGCCAATCTGCAGGGGAGAGAGGATGATGGCAAAAAAGGCAAAGAGGCATTGAAAGTGCCTGATGACAATACTGCAGAGGATGCTGTGTGACACTGAATATTTCATTTGAAATGAATTGATTTGGCAATCTTATCACTGATGTTGATCCTGGTGATACTTATATTCTACACTTTCAATATTGTGAAAATCTAAATAAAAATATCCATCAAGAGTTTTCAGGCTGCTGTAAATAATATTATTTTAAAATAAAATAAATAAAATAATACAGATTTTATCTGAATCTAAGTTATCAAGAATTTTAGTTTAAAACATGATATTTCACTAGATGTGGCACTATTTTGGGGCATTTTATGTATGTTGAAGGAAAGATTGAATCTAAATGCACTGAATACATTAAAAAAACTATCTACCATACACAGTCTTATAATAAGGGGAGAAATTAAAGGAATTGTTCACCAAAAAGTGAGAATTCTCTCATTTACTCACCCTCATGCCATCCCAGATTTGTATGACTTCATTTTTCTGCAGAAGACAAACAGAGATTTTTAGAAGGATATCTCACCTCTGTTGGTCCATACAATGCAAGTGAATGGTGACCAAAACTTTGAAGTTCCAAAACTTTTCCATATAAAAGCAGCATAGACGTAATCCATACAACTCCAGTTGTTTAGTCCATTTCTTCTGGAGGTGATCCAGTCGGGTTTTGTTGAGAACAGGCCAAAATGTAACTCCTTTTTCATTAAAACACTTGACATCAGCAGTTTTCTTGCTGATCATGATTTCCAGCTTCATTACCTTTCCTAGCGCTCTGAACATGCATTAAGTACAAGGAAATGTAGTTCAGCTTGAAATCATGATTATATCTTGAGACTGCAATGGCAAAATGTACAATGAAAAAGGTGTTACATTTTGGTCTGTTGTCATCCAAAATCGATAAGATCGCTTCAGAAGACATGGATTAAACCACTGGAGTGATACAGAATGGATTCATATTTTTATGCTGCCTTTACTTGCTTTTTGCATTAAATCTACAGTGCTGAGATATTTTGAGGTGAATTATTCCTTTGACAAACAATTTTTGTTGTTATAAGTCAACATGAAAAGGAGTTCCCAACACAATATATTTCCGTATTGTGATGTATTTCTAAATTAAATAGGATATTCAACAAGAAATATATATATATATATATATATATATATATATATATATATATATATATATATATATATATATATATATATATATATATATATATATCAATAAAGTGTGCTTTGTTTATGCAGTAGCCTTCACTTGTCAATGTCTCTTTTTTTTTTCTTATGTTTGTATGAGTGTGTAATGATATAAAATATTTAGTTTTTGTTGTTTAAAACTGTGTAGGTCTTGAAATGCGAAATAATTGACTGTCTTGACTAATTCAAATATATATCGTTTTGTGTTATAAAACATTAATAAAAGTGATTCTCAATTTAATAAGGAACTTATGTCTCCCCTTCTTTCAAGAGTAGTAATGACTCCCCGAAGATTTTTTTATAATGTATATTTATAACAAACCTATAACACTTGTTACAGTTAGGGAACGACTGATACTGTGGAGCAACAGAGTTCATTTCAGAGATTTCGCGCTATTGAAACTAAACCACCGCGTGAAACCGCGCTGATTATTTTAAATATACGTCGCGTGAGTCGAATGAACGTCAGTTGAGAAACCGTTGGTCCACTGAGTGAAATTAACGGTACAATAGTTCACGAAAGAGCTCCAGTGACTTGTTTAAAGGTAAAAATGTTTCGCAAAAGGTCTCCAAAATGAAGGGAAATGAAGTTTAACTATATAAACGCAATTTATACAAGACAAACAGTATCGAAAATCAGATCATTTGCGAGTAATATTTATCTCAGCAACCTCAACGTTATCGACGTAGTTGGCGTTTGAATTCTCAGCTAGCGAATATCACAAAAGTAAAAATAAAAAAGCCTCAACTGCTGTATGTAAAAGAAAATGACCGTAAGACTGTGGTAAAACCATTTGGCATCACATTTTGATAGATTGTTTCAGTGCTCTCTTTCATTGTTTTCTACAGCATGCAAAGGGCATTCAACTTTAAACTATTGGTGCCCCCAAGAGCTGCAGTAAAGCCTCAGGAAACAGGCTTACTTGAAGACAACCGTGTTTCCTCCCCATCAAATCAGGTTCTTATGCAAGAGTGTTGGCACCTGACCTCAGTCAAACTGCTCTGTTCACTTATATGTTGCATAATAAATGTGTTTTGTGTGTAGAGCTACAACAGGTGTATGGAAATGGAGACAAGCCTGCCGTTTCCTTCCAAAATGGTGCATCCTACAAGGACATCACGAATTGGTAACATTTAAATTAAGTTAAACATTGTCTAATGCTGTGTTGTCCTCTAATTCATATAAGTATTGTTTGGTATTTTTAATTTGGTTGGAATGCCAACCTTGAATGCATTATGTCCAATAATCCTGACACTTTGTTTCCAAAGAGGGACCAAAGGCTGCGGTCATGCCAATGGAAAAGGGAGAGGTTCGTTTACTCATATTTTAGAATGTTTTTAAGGTCAACTAATAATTTCTAAATACAAGCTTATGAATTGAATGCAACATACTTAAAAAATTATCTAATAATCTGTAATCGGTAATCTAACTAATCTGTTTAATTACCATGCTTCTGTACCTAATAGACAAAACTGAGATCCAGCCAGCTGTACTCCAGATTGCTGGATGAAGCAGAGAAAATCAAACTGTGGAAGTTCAGAATGGATTCGGAGATGTCACAGAAAGATAGGAAGCTTCAGGAGAACAGAAAAACTATTGAGACTCAGCGCAAAGCTATTCAAGAGCTTCAGGTAAATCACATTTGTATGGTAATTAGTGGATTTGAAACAGTAGTTTTGGTTGTGTGCTTGTTTTGTGTTTTTATATGTTCCTTCATACCAAAATGAAATGTTCAATTCATTTGTTTCATTTGCAAATTCATTCAAATGTCTGTTTTAGTTTACAAATGAAAGTCTAAGCATGAAATTAGAGGATCAACTCAATGAGAATGAAGACCTTAGAAACAAGTATGTACATGATGGGTAATATTTCTCAACATGTGATATATTAGGCATTTTGAGTAAAGTTTTGTTCATGATTTGCAGGAGTAATGCAACCAGGAACTTGTGTAACATTCTGAAGGACACATTTGAGAGGTCTGCTGAGAAAATGAGTCTGTGTAAGTGTGATAGCATATTATAACATGTGATAAATGTGATATAGCATAATATAGACAGTAATGTTACATTTTACCTTCATAATTGTGTAACTCATATTAATGTACCAATTATCACAGAACAACTATACATTATATTATATTATAATTTTTTTTAAATAGTTGAGGCTGAACGGGAGGAAACTCAAGATCTTTTTATACACAACAGTGAGCATATTCAGGTAACTATGTAATAAGGGTTCTTAAAATTTTATTTGTTTATTTATACAGACAAATGTGAACATTACAAAAAAATTGTATGTGTGTGTGTGGGGAGGGGGTAACCTTGGAGTAACCCTGTTACTTGTCTATTTGCAGAGGATGGGGGCAGCATTTGAAAGTCTTCGGAAGCAAGCAGAAGCTGATCAGCATGATATGTTGCAATGTACAAATATTTGTATACATTTTTCTTATTATTTTTTTTATACACAAGACAGTTGAAGTAATCAAATATAATTTTTGTTAACATTACATTAAAATGCACAAATTATATTACAGTAAGGGAAGGCCTTAAACAATTAGAAGATCTTAAAATGAAGTTTGAAAGTGACTGCCATTCAAAGGAAAAGGAGGTTAGTGCCATTGTTATTGAGACTTGAAATGAAATGACTGCCTGGAGAGGGCAGCATTTGCTTTAATAATCTTGAGATTGAATAATCTATCATATAGTACTTGCCTGTCTTTGTGTTCATGCTGACTATAAACACCCTGAAATCATTGCATTTTGTTTTCGTTGACTTTGACTTGTATAGGTTACTATTCTTCTAGAAAAACTCCAATCAAAAGAAAGCAATCTCATAGAAGTCTCACTAAAACTCCAAGAGGCACAGCAAAACTGCAGTTTACAACAGGAGTCTGCAAGTATGAATGGAAGATACATGGGTGTCATATTTGTCCAAAAGTTATTTTACTGTACTCATTTATACTCATATTTCTTATATTAAATTATTATTATTATTATTATTATTATTATTTTTAGAGCAACATCAGAAATCACTTCAAAGTGTTATGCAGGACCAGCAGGCCCTTAAAGAAAAACTCAGGCTGACAGAGCAAAACAAACAGGAGATTGAGGTTTGTTCTTATGTTTTAATATTTATTTTAATTTTCTTGAACTATGAATAGAGTGAAAATACATTTATGTATTAAGTTATTTTATATAAAAATGTTTGAAGGTTAATCAAAGAGCATTAACCAATGAACTGGTACAAAGCATGGAAAACCATGCAGAAGTCCTTCGGAAGAAAGATACTGAAATAGAGGAGCTGAACAACCTCAAATGGCAACAGTCAAACCAACTTGCAGAGATGGAGTTGACAGTGAATTCTCTGCAGGCCTCACTAACATCAGAAATGCAGAGGTATGCCCCGTGTCTCACTTGTCAATTGTCATGCACTACACTTTCCATGATTCCCGGCCCTCATCACTGCCAGCCCTGTGTCATTGTGCTCACCTGATTGTCGTTTGTCATCATCATGTCTCCTGTGTATTTAAACTCTGCTGTTTCTCCATTCCCCTGTCGATCGTTGATGTTTGTGGATGCTTGTTTTGCGCGTGAACCCATTGAATGTCTTCCATGTTTTTATTTTATTTTCCCATTGTGGGAATTTCCTTTGTTCCTGTTTTGACCTTTTTCTCCTTTAATTAATAAAACCACTGCAAGTAGATCCTCACCCCTCGTCTGCCTCCTTCTGCCAAACATTACAATGTCAAGGAAAACATATCAAAAGCCCTATATAATACAAGCCCTAGTATAAGCTATGAAGAGTTTTTTCTGTATTGCACAGGTGGGTAAATACACAATTTAACAAATAATTTTAATTGTGAATTTTATCCTTAAAATCATTAATTCCATTGTTTTCACAGTGTACAAGACCTTGAGACAAAGATAAGCTCTGTATTGAATGAACTCAGTGAGAAAGACTCACAGTTAGGTATGTTAAGACTGTGTTAATTAATTCATATTGATAATTTTAATGTGTGTGTGTCATTCTAATATCATTGTCTCTGTTGTCAACATACAGAAGTAATCAATGGGCAGAAAAAGGACTATGGCAAGCAAATAATGATACTCAAAGATGAGTTGGTATGTTTTCTTCCTCTGTTTAACCAATAACATTCTCAGTGACTCATAAATTTAAGAAAACAAGCTCACTGTGTTTTTAAACAGGATGTGAAGTCAAACTCACTTAGGTCTGTAAAGGAGAAATTACAGACAAGTGAGGATCAGATGCTCCAGCTTACTGTAGCTCTTGAAGAGAAACAAACAGAAGCAAATCAACTGAAGGTGAGGAGAAAGTCATGAAGTATTTTACTGAGATTCCATGGTAAAGTGGATCCTCCAAAATGTTAGTTCTTTGTGTGCTTCATATATCTAAAATTCTTCCTTCTTAGGATGCAATGAAGAAAACAACCACCAAAAATAAAAACACAGAGGAGGCCCTGAAAAAGGCTTTACATGATTTTGATGAGTTGCAAGAAGAAATTATTTTGAAAGAGGTCAAAAACATATATTTCGTTTCAATATTTCAATATATGTGTTTATAATCATATTTTGAGTTGAGTAATATGATGGAATGTGATTGTACTTGTGCAGTTTGAGTGCTCGGGTTGAATATGTACATCTTTCATCTAGACTAAATTGAAAGAGATAGAAGGACAATTTCAAGGAGCTTTGGACTGTGGTCATAAATCATCAAAAGAGGTAGAAAGATTGGAGAAGGACATAGAGCAACAGAAGTAAGAGCAATCACTGTCTCTAATCTTTTCATATCTAATTTGAACCTCTTGTGTTTAAAAATAATTCAAGGATATTTTAATGGTCATTTACTCAACAGCATTTTTGCAATCTTTGAACATAGAGATGTTTTGCAATTGCATTTGTGGTCTTAGTAATGCAAGGGAAAAAAAAGTGCAGAGGAAACTAAATAATAGAGGCCTTGTAAGAAAATTAGCTAAATTGAAGTCCCTTTCCTTTAAATATCAAGCATTTAGACCTTCCTGCTCTTCATTATTGAATTCTGTTTAAAATCATACTGAATTATTTTTCTCTGCAGAGAGATATATGAGGAGCTGTTTCTGAAGTTTAATGACATGCAGAAACAGAAGGACACCATGCAGCAACAGGTTGAGGGTGATGCTCTAGAAAACAAAGTCCTACAGTCTCATCTCATGGTCTGTAATTTGAATCAAGTCAATAACGTTGGATGACAATATGAAAAAGTGGCTTTGTTTTGTTTAGGTGCTATATGTTATGCAATTTCTCTTTTTTAATTACAGGAAAACAAAGCAAATGCAGAAAGGGAGAAGATGGAAAAAGAGAAACTTGAGAGGGAGAAAGAACAACTTCAGTAAGACTGGAGGAAAACATTTTTGCAACAGTATATTTGGTTTTATATATGGTTTAATTTTGTCTTACATGGGCAATTTAATATCCCAGGGCGCAGGTGGATATTTTATCTACAAAAATTGCTGGTCAAAATGAAGAGAGTAAGAATGCTCAGGAGCAGTTGAAAGAGAGTGTGCGTTTAAATAATTACACACTTTATTGTTATGGTTATCGAGGTGGATCAACTCACACATCTACAAATAATACATTTTGGATCACCCCAACAGGGCAAAAACTCAAAAAGAGAACTTCTGATGAAAGACAAACAAATCAAAGCATTGGAGTCAAAGGTAAAAACATCATATGACGTACAGTATTATGTATGCTCGATACTCATTAGAATTGTTTTCGATATTTTATTTAAATCTTCCTCTTTTTTAGCTAACAAACTTGAAAACAAAACTAGAGACCAAAACCAAGGCTCATGATGAGTGCCAAAATGAGGTAGACAATTTACTCACTATTACTCATCTAACAAACAATACTTTATCAAGTTTATATTAAACTCTTTGCAGTGATCAATGTTAAGTATCAGCAAACTCTTGTAGAAATCAGTAGCATCAGAAAATTGTTGATGAATATGGCATAATGTAATATGATTAATCTGACAGTATAAAATTGTTTCTCATAGATATTTAAATTGAAGGAGGAGTCTGATAACACGAAGAAACATCACAAGGAGGAGCTTCATAAAATATGCTCTGACCTTGAAGACAAATCAACAGCTGAGGCACAACTCAACCTTGAGGTGAATTATTTTGTTTCTTACAGTAGCTAGCATAACAATGAACACTTATGCCCTTATTTGATCAGTTTGGTTTTTACAGGTGCAGAAACTGAAGCAAACAGCTATGGACGCATTGAAGAGTAAAGATGATGCAGAAATTAAATGCCAGCAGAAGATATCAGACATGGTTTCTTTGATGGAGAGGCACAAGGTGGTAATCATTGTTTATATTCATCACTAATCTCTGAAATTATTGCAGATTGTCAATTCTGATGTTTTATTTTGCTTGATAGCATGAGTATGACAAAATGGTAGAGGAAAAAGATGCAGAGCTGAGTGAAAAACGGATGAGAGAAGCTGAAGTCAATGCAAGTAAAGCGTTACTGGTAAATATTTTTTTATGGTTGACATGACAACATTCATTGTTTGCATTTAATATCTTAATCAGGAAAAATACAGAGTTGGTGCCAGATCGTGGTGGTTTGAGATTAGGGATTGTAATTCAAAGTTCCTAGCTTCAAACTTTGGAAAGATTGATTTCATGAAGTTACTAGGTTTGCCTGTTACTTTTATGCCCTCAAGACATTTTACCCTAGGTTGCTGTAGAGAGGCTGTCACTTTTGTAAGAGTACTTTGAGTTGCATTGGATTTAAGCCTCTAAATTATAAATAGCCTCTGCTAATAAAAAATAACCAATCAATGCAGGAGCTGGAGCTGTCGCACCTGCAAGTAGAAAATGATGAGCTGAGACAACAACTTGATCAGATAAAAAGAGAAAAAGTGGCCTTGAGGACATCTCTTGAAAAAGACATACCTCAAAAGGTATCATATATTATTTCATTTGTGAACATACGAGAAGTATACATAGCTGTTTAAAGTAGAGTGAAATATGAAAATCTTGTTTTAGACATCTGAAACAAAACCCAAGAAAGGGAGAAGCGGGACCTCTAAAAGTCTAAAAACTGCTTCCACTAAGCAAGCAGCTTTTAATCTTTTTGATGAGGAAGAAAATGAATCTCCATCAAGAAATACATCCGCCACTCCTAGTGTAGGTTTTACCCCTTTATCCACAACATTCATTTTCTTCATGTATAGTGTCTAACAAAACTTTTTATGCAAGGGAACTGTGAATGAAGTCATAAAAAACCCTTTGTGGAGTCTCAGCACTGGAAGAACACCTCAGATAAAGGTATATGGGCAGTCTGAACTTTTTGCACTTGTCATCATTCATCTTAAACGTTTGTATGAGCCAGTTCAATCTTTGCTTCAGTCGTTCAGAATCCGGACACCACCAACATCTGATAAAACTGGGTCTTGGAAAACCAGCATCCTGAAGCTGGACCCGAAGTCGGACAGCTCAGAATTCAATGATATACTGGTAAATGTGTATTTAATGTTACACTATTTACTTTCTAGTGTCTTACCATGCTCTGCTTTTTTATTTGAAATCAGCTATAGTAGATCCTCAAGTTTGTGGTTTAAGTAACACTTTCTGTTGTGTCTGTATTTTCTGTACACTATCTGTTACATCCCTTCTTTGTCTGTTTGGCAGAGTTTCTCTCCGAGACCTGTTAAGTCAAAGAAGCCAATGATGCCAAAAGACCCAGAAATAGGGAGTTCAGGCATGCTCAAGAAGGTAAAAACTAAAATGTTACAGAATTTGTAAAATTTTTATTTTTATTTATACTGAGAACATGTGTTAAAATATTATTTTTATGTTGTACAGGTGCATAGTTCTGGTGCCTGCAAGTCTCCAGGAACAGCTCTGAAACTTGCAGCAATAAAGAGAATGCGAGATGCTGGATGGACCACAGTCAGCAGTTCAGATAAGAAGAAAACAAAGTTAACAGAGAAAATATTTGCTTGAAAAAGTTTTTATCAAAAATATTACAGTGACTATCTTGTTTCAATGACATGGTTCTACAGTATGTTCTCAGTACACTTCCATGTCATAGTTTGTTCTGTTAAAAAAATGTTTTACAATGTTCATCAAAAAGATGCTGTTACTGGTAATGTTGTTTCTTTATTTATTTATTTGCATTCCATGTGTTTTTCAGCTACTGAATTTTTCTGTTCAGCCATTTCATTAGTTGTCAAAAACTTCATTTAATAATCTAAAAACTACGTTTTCTGTGTACTATAGAAGTACTTCAAGTAAAAGTAACATTTTCATCTGTTTTTTTTTTTTAAAATAAAGAGGCTGGTTGATGAGTTCAGATATCAAGGTAATTGTCGATCATTTGCTTGGAACGTCTGAAAGGTTGAGGATTCATGATCAAGTGCACTTCTCTGATCCTCTCGCAAAAACTCCAAGCGGAACTGAGTATGTCTGTAGGCATGTCCAGGTTCGTCTGTTTGAAATTCATCCTCATTCTGCACTGTCATTGTGGGGTTGTAAATCTGTGGGCCATCGTAAAGTCCTCCTGAAATGACCAGTGTGTCATCTGGAACTGTAAACTGCTCACCTGTGAATTTAGAGAATCTTATGTACTATTTGTAATTTTAATCATAATAAGTACTTTCATTACACAGCTCTCTGGAAAACTTGATTTCTAATTGGTCAATTACAACATTGCTTTAAAATATTTTTGTAAAATAACTGCTGAACTCTCTAACTTACTGTTGTTTTGGGCGCTCAATTCCCTCGTACTTCATATCATTTGTTTATTTGTTAAGCAGCAGTGTTATAAGTTGGATAATGTACAGCCAGCTGGTCAGTAAGCGATTATTGTGTGATAATGACTGGCTCATTTTCCATTATACCTAATCATAACTTTGTATAACCTGAACGATGCTACAAGAACATCATTAAGCAAGTATGGATATCATGTACACATAAAGAGACATCCATGAACATGTATACATCAAGTACACAGTGTAAAGAAAAGATTTTCCTGACCTGTATCCTCATTCTGGAGACGGCGATGAGTATATTGGATCCTTCTCTGATTACGTCTACCAGACTTGTACACAAAGAGTCCCAGAATTATCAGAACTATTACACCAAGCAGAATGCTGAATAAAATGGTCAGAGATTTCTCTGAATGATTCATGCCAGCACCTGATTTGAAATAGGAATAGGAGGTAGGAATTATTCTGCATATTATCATAATAATGTGTATGAGATGGCGAAATCGTAAGATATCGTACGTTTTGACTTGTACAAAAAGGTAAGAAATGTATTCCCATCTAGAGACCAACCTATCAAAAAACTGTATTTCAAATTGACAATACAGGCATCAAATTTGAGCTTGCCTCGTATCCAGAACTTTATTTTAAGAAAGGAAACATCAGTGAACAAATTTGATCACTCTTTTTGTATTTATGTATGCAACGCAAATGACTGATCTATGTCAATAACCTGTAACATGCTTCCCTGGTCTTGTTCCAAACCCTGATGTTTTCTATTAAAATCATGGTTAGTTTAGGATTTGAGTAAGGGGTTAGGCTTTATGGTGAGGTTTGGCTTAGATCAAAATTGTGTTAATGTTGTCCGTTATTTTTTTCTCTCTGTGGGAGTAAAATTAGAATGTTTTTGAAAAGCAAACTACAATTTCTTACGATTTTGCCATCTCGTACTTTTATTACTACTTGTCATGAGACCTGGTTGGAATTAATCAGACAGGGTAAACAAATTTATTTGAGTAGTTAACACTCTTGATGATAGAATGTGGTCAAACCTACCTTGAGATTCATTGAAAAGAGTTGTATTGTTTGGAATTAGAGTGGTGGCCGCATTTTCTGTTGGTTTAGGTGCTGGTGTTGTGTTTGATGAAGTACTTTTATTGCTGCTATGAGTGATGTTGTTTAGAGAAGTGATGGCTGTTGAAGTCATGGTTGATTGTGTTGTCTGAGCATTTGCCGTTGTGTTTGGCTCTATTGTTGGTGCTTTGACTGTTACATTGCTTTGGGTGGTGAAGTCGGTATGTTGGTATGTGGTGACATTTGTATCACTAGAATTGTACACAGAATTGCTCAATGAATTTGAGGCATTGTTTTCTGTGTAGTTTCCGGTTGCATTCAGAGGTGGAGCCATATTAATTTGAGACTCGTTACCCCATGATGGTGACTCAGTGATCCGTTGAGGATCAGTTCCAATGTTTACGGCCAATACAACCAGTATTAGTTGGCCACATACCAAAAGCTGAGTCAGTACACCCATAGCCGTTCACAAATGCTTTTGTCTCCTTTAAAAAATAATATAAACACAGAACACACACAAATCATTTGAGATAGCAAGAGATCATTCATTTTCATATTTAGCATGACCTAACTTAGAGTCTTTATGTGTATGTGGTATTGACATGTGGTTTCCTGTTAGGTTCTTGCTAATTTTCCATTTGCTTGATGTCAATTTATTTCTTGTAAAACCTGCTTTGTATTTCCTTAATATAATCACCTGAAATCAGAAATAGATTTATATTTTCTTGTTCAAAACACCTATTTATGGACATTTGAACTGCTTATATATGCATTAAAAAATAATATGTGTATGTGTTTAAAAGAACACATTCAGAAATTTAGAGGAAGATGCTGAGATGATGTTGATGATAAGGATCCCATCTCACACAAGTCATATACTTGAAGACGATAATACCTAAAATGGCGCTGACACTTAAACCGAAAACAACAAAGGACAGCATGGTTTTGCATGAACTAAACAAACAGTCATGGGCATTATTAGCAATGTTATTCATCACAGACTCTCTTTAATTACAGTAGACTCACATAATTTAATAGTCTCACAAACAATTTTGTTAAATTTCTGTCCACTGCATTATTATGAGAACAATTATATGTCATAAAGCTTTTAAAGAAAAACTTATTCCCTCATTCTTCCCCCTGCCACCATGTCCTTTTCTTACCCTTTCTGTTTCCCCTACCATTCTTGTTTTATGTTGTTTATACAGTAGTTTATATGTAAAAGCAAAAAACAAAACAACAACAATTATAAGAGCAGGTTTTGAACTTACCTGTGAGCAGAAACAAACCCCGGTACATGAAACCAGGAAGTGCCTTGCAGCAGTTATAACACTCCCCTGCTGTTGAAGCGATACTTTTTCCACTTCCTGAAGAGGGTAGGGAGCTCAAAAATCAGCTCTACGTATGTCAAACAAACAGGTAGAGTGGGCGGACCTTCAAATGTGTGACTTCCTTAACTGGTAGAGTGCCGAGGAGGCAGGTGTTGAACCATTTTTACCCCTTGTCTGTACTTCACTCTCTCTACCCCCTCTATCGCTCTCCTTTGTTTGTGTGTTATCCTTGATTACAGTTTATAATATGTCAAATTGTATTTGTGCAGATATGACAGTTCTTAGAAAATTCAATTTTAATGCATAATCTTTATTATTGCTCTGTAAATGATTCAAACCAACAACTTACACATAAAAACAGACTTTATGAGAACAACGGAAATAAATAGACATGCTGTTTATCAATAATTTTTGCTTCTTTAATTTTGATTGAATTGTTTTGTCATCACTTGGATTATCAGCAATTTTAACATACAAAAATACAGTTATTGTTTACTATTTACAACATATCTAAAAATCAAAAGAGTGTTTTACATCTAAAACCTTGTGATCTTCTCTAGGTCTTTCTCTTTCAGTGCAATTTCGTTGTCATAGAGTACTGGACTGTCCAGCCCTTGGATGTGGCTTGGCTCTTTTTCAATTAGGTCTGACTTGGATTTCTGGAAAGAATATAAAAAACAACGCAGTTAATATGAGTTTTAAATTCTTCCAGTTTTGCTAAAACATCTGCAATAAAGCAAATGATCAGTATTTGTAAATGTTTCATAAATTATGTGTATGTAAAATAAACTTTAATCAACACATTTGTAGCTTACTAATTAATTACTTGATTTTAGAATCCTGTCTACAACTAAAAGCTGAAACTAACTGAGAAAAAAAGATCTTTGATCTTGATTTTCTTTCGCAGTGGTAATGAAAGGCCTCACCTCTGTGTCTGCTCTACAGCAGCCAAAGCAGAAGAGATCTGACACTCTGATAAACAGCTCAGGTCGACGTTTCTCCTGTTTACAGCCACCTAAAGAAAAACATGATATCAAAATTGACCATATTTGCTTTCTTAATGCACATTCCTGTTCTTATTTTGCACAATTCATCAGTGCACATTATTCCAAATTTAGCAAACATTTGTTTCTTTTTTTTATCAAAATGTAGTAACTTGCTCCATCTCTGTCCTAGTTCCATTCTGGTATGTAATACCCACTTTTCACTATCCAATCAATTCCCAATAGATAAAATCGTGTCCCGCCCTACATTGTTCTCATTGGATATCCTCTTTCATTAGATGTATGTCAGATTGCAGTAGTAAAAGGTGTTGCAAAGGCTATTTGATGTTGACTTTAAGGATTCACCTCTGAATGCTTGCATCACCAACAGGGAGATCTTACCTGAGATTGCACTAACTATTAGTCCTGTGATCATTGTCACCAGTATGCCCACAGGGCAGAAGTACAGGTAGGACAGAGAATACCAGCTGTCTGCCAAAGCTGGTCTTGGGCTGAAGGACAGCATGAGACAAGTTACCGTTAGCTTTAGATGTTAGCTTGGATGTCGGTATGACTGTATGTACTGTCATAGGTTTATTGGTTCTTGCTTCTCAACTGGTGCAGCATGCAGCTTACAATGCCAACTTCAATGTATGTAAATAAAATATGAGATCACTAACTTTGGAATTGTGGTTTGTTGAACAGTACTGAATGGTGTCACTGTAGTGGTTTGGTTCATGTCCCATGAGATGCAGCCCTCCACACTCAAGGGAAGGCGAAGGGTCTTCTCAGGTAAAGGTGGATATAATTGAGCTCCAATTCCGACCCATAATGTTATAACGAGGCCCGAAATCAAACCAGCCAAACCACCCTGTAAGAATACATAGTTATTCTATAGATCTGTGGTACATCAGACAGTCTGAGCAAATTTAACTTTGTTCATTGTGTAGTTTAGTGATAAAGGTGCAACTGCTCTTCAACTTAACATCGACTCTTGTCTACGTGGATGCATTATCACTCAAAAGCTCAATTTTGCAACCAAAATTGTCAGTTAATAAGGGGGTTACAGGGATAAAGCGAGTAGTAATTCGGCTAGTCATGTGATCTCCACAGGATGGCCAGAAAGAGGATGTGACCACCCTATGTAGAATACAGAAATATCAAAATTTTTCGAAACTGTGATTCATTACTTTAGCTGTAAAACTTTTTTTTACTGTACAAAGAGTTGCTCAGTGCACCATTAAGACACTTTAAAGGAATGTTCCGGGTTCAACACAAGTTAAGCTCAATTGACAGCAGTTTAGTACCACAAAAATGTATTTCGACTCTTGTTAAAACTGGTGTATCATCTGAGCTGTAAAGTTGTTTAACTCGTAATATTTACAGTCATTTTAGGGTTTTAGGGTTGTTGGCATTACATCTTCATGGTAACAATGTTGTAAAATTGTCTATAAAGTTTCACAGAAAAGGTTAGAAAATGAGTTCATCACACAAAAATCGTGTTTACACACATTTCCTTTATGTCTTGTGTCTATACTTTTGAAACAGTGAGTGTTTTACTGGCCAAAAATTGGCACCCATTCTTTTCCATTGTAAGTACCTCACTGTAACCTCGATTTGTACTTTTTTTAAAGAAAAGGAGGGACGAATCGAAATACATATCGATTGAGCTTAACTTGTATTGAACCCGGAATATTCCTTTAACTTTGATGTTTTTTGTTTAAAAGGATGTACAAAAAAATAATGAGCACTTTAAGGTACATTCCAGATCTTACAGTGGAGTTCACATAGCGGAAGAATATGCCGAGCAGGTACAGGCCCAGAAGAGGGCCGCTGATCATACCAAAAATGGACAGAGCTGCCTGTAGGGGGAGAGAGAACATGCCATTGCAGTCTGTTACCAGCAGATGGTGCTGTTGTTTTCAAAAAAACATCCAATACCTTGCACATTGGCCCAAGCAAGTACTAGTTCCGCATTCAATTCTTAAAATGTGTTCTGTAATTTTAATTGTAAAGACATTATTGTCGTTTTAAGTTAAAAAACTGAATGCCTCCTCTAAATAGTTTTGCCTTGTGTATTTTCAAGTGTCCATAAATAAACTTACCTGCAGTATATTGCCCATCAAGGAGGCAATGCCAGCCATACCAATGCATACTGCTCCATAGAATACACCTAGAGATAAACAGTATGTCATTTCTCATCAAACAATCCAACATCACCTCCATTCTCTGCTTCATGCTGGTTTTATTGCATGCAGTTGTCTGTGTATATACAGTGGTTGTTGCACTGTAACTCACTCATGCCCATGTTGATCCAGGTCTGTTGTCTCTCAGTCAGCCAGGGCCATGCAGGTTTCATAAAGTCCTCCACTGTGACTGCCACCAGAGCGTTTATACTGGATGACACTGTACTGTAAACACAAGTTATAACTGATGAAATATTATGTGTGACCAGACCTCAACAAAATTCATTTTGTAAATGTTGGAGTGGTGGTGGCGTAGTGGCTAAAGCACTGGGCTGTTAATCAGATGGTCGCTGGTTCTAACCCCACGGCCACCACCATTGTGTCCTTGAGCAAGGCACTTAACTCCAGGTTGCTCTGGGGCGATTATCCCTGTAATAATTGCACTGTAAGTCGCTTTGGATAAAAGCGTCTGCCAAATGCATAAATGTAAATGTAAATGTAAATGTTACTTCATGGCCTGAATTGGGGAGTCTAATACTTTTTTGTCTTGAAATGTATCTTTGTCTTTAAAAAATAATTATAACAATTGAAACATTTAACAAAATGTATTTTGCATAGAAGATCATTTGAATGTTTTCATTTTATAATTTTTTTGTTTAAATGTAATTTAACTAAAAAACTATCACAATCCCAAACCCCAAAATATTCTCAAAATAATCAGGGTGGACAAATCTGACAAATACATTTTTTTTTTTTTTTTGCTAACCTTAATGTACCACTGTATGCTGCAGCTACAAACAAGCCAGGCAGTCCTGGGAAATCTGCTAGTATGTCCATCACCAAATAAGGAAGAAGCTGGTGAACATGTTGTTTGGTAAGTTTGATTTCAAGCATTGGGTGTAAAGATTATGTGGTCATTGTTGGAGCTTGTATTACCTGGTCTGTGGCTCCTACGTCTTTATTCGTGAAAGGATCGCAGTCTTTATAGATGGAGTACATAGTGAGACCAGAAAGCATGGCCAAACTCACTGTGACCCATAAACCCACCATATTCAAATACAAAGATCTGTGTAGTAGTATATTAACAGAACACCAATGTTTACATAAAATATCTGGTATAAGGTGCAATAAATCCTCACACAATTATGTTTTGATCATATACTCACAGTTTGGCATGAGTCAATGTCTTACAGGAAATGTAGCGTTGGACCTGCGATTGGTTGATTGAATACATTGATGCCCACATCAGACTGCCACCAACAACAATTGTCCAAAAACTGTGACGCCTCAAAGGGTCAGGATCAAAACTGAAGGAACATTTGAGAGGTAGGTTAAGATATCTTTAATTAAATGTCTATCTATCTATCTATCTATCTATCTATCTATCTATCTATCTATCTATCTATCTATCTATCTATCTATCTATCTATCTATCTATCTATCTATCTATCTGTCTGTCTGTCTGTCTGTCTGTCTGTCTGTCTGTCTGTATTTCTGTCTGTCTGTCTGTCTGTCTGTATTTCTGTCTGTCACTCGTCTATCTGTCTGTCTGTCACTCATCTATCTGTCTGTCTGTCTTTCTGTCTGTCTGTCTGTCTGTCTGTATTTCTGTCTGTTACTCTTCTATCTATCTGTCTGTCTGTCTGTCACTCATCTATCTATCTATCTGTCTGTCTGTCTATATATCGTCAGTCTGTCTGTCTGTATTTCTGTCTGTTACTCTATCCATCTGTCTGTCTGTCTGTCTGTATTTCTGTCTGTTTCTCTTCTATCTATCTATCTATCTATCTGTCTGTCTGTCTGTCTATATATCATCTGTCTGTCTGTTTGTCTGTCAGTCTGTCTGTCTGTCTGTCACTTGTCTATCTATCTATTTATCTATCTGTCTGTCTGTCTGTCTGTCTTTCTATATATCGTCTGTCTGTCTGTCTGTCTATTACATCTGTATTACATCTATTTACAGTAAGTATGTGATCTAGACAAGAGTTCTTAGAACATACCTAAATGTTTCCAAACGTCCACCATGGTAGCTATCATTCCAGATCCTTCCAAGTCCCCCCTGTAGCACAGACCCACGGGCAATGACCGCCACAAACCCAACCAACATAATGATCATCTGGAACACATCTGTCCATATCACAGCCTTCAGCCCTCCCTGTTAATAAGAGCATATCAGACAATATCAGCAAATTACATAATCCTCATCAGGAACGGAAGGCACCTTTGAGCTTTAGGATCACTTTCCTTTGAGTTCAGTGAGATTCATACGTATCTGATATATTATATATTTTTTCACATCACTGGGCTATTTACATGTAAGTGAATTGCAAAAAGCTCAAAGGTGGTTAAAGGGACATGAAAAACCCCCAATACATTTTTGAGATGATAAAAGTTATGGACACATTGCACATCACTGAAAAAATAAATAATAGCACTAATTATGTTTAAAACTAAGGGGAAAGTGGTTAAAGGAATAAGAACACATGTGAAATTGCAAATAAACTAAATAATGTTACTGACCAGGGTGCAGTAGATGATGCAAACAACCCCTGTTGCCACCAGCACTCCCCACAGATCCAGACCAGTGACTGCAACAAAAGAGCTTATTTATACAGTATATATTTATACATATATACATATATTTTTATACTGCAAGTACGTTTTTATTTGTTATGCAGTGTAATTAGAAAATCTAGAAGTAAAGTTTTAATTGATGTTAAATTTGATGTGAAATAAAGTAAAAATATGATTCTGATTTAGTTGTGACAATTTGTGACATTTGGTCATGTTAACACAAAAGGTCTGATGTCCGTGCATCCATTGAAGCACACAAGATGCTCTTTGGAATATTCTCAAAAATGCTGGAAAACTTGGATCATCAGGTTTTGCACAAACTTGTAAAGTTCTTGTCAGCTCAAGTGCTTGCTGTTATTAAAGCATTCCAAATTACAAAGAACATTCCAAATACTGACATTTCTAAATAATTTGTAATTAAAAATATACAAATATCAGAATTTATACAAATATACAAATATCAAAACTGTACATGTTTGAGACCATTAGCAGATACTATCCCTTTTTTTATGTTTTTGACATAAATAAATGAAAATAGTTTCTTTACTTACTTTGATTAAGGGCGAGTGCAGGTGCGTAGATTACCATGCCTGTGTATAAAATCTAGGAGAGATAATAACTCCCATTAGGTAATTGGAGAAAATCTTTTCTGCCTTAAATTCTTGGATATATTCAACACTTATATGCAATGATGTGCACAGATGGGGGGCAGCAGGGGCGTTTTAAATTAACTTTCAAGTGTCAATCCCTCCCACAGCAGTGCCCTTCAAGAGAGCAAAAATCAAAGTGGCACGGCCTCAGACAAGTAACAGGTCAGATAAAAAGTCCACTGTATGTAATGTGTTGTAAGTTCATCAAAAGTATAAAACTCGATTGATAATGCATTTCTGACATCGCACACTTGCAGTGTAGACAGCTTTATTAATTATAATGAGAATGGTAGCATCGCTTTCAGCTATAGAAATAAAAATCATCTTTCATAGAATACTGTACTGTCATAAACTGAAGGAGCCCAAACAGGTTAAACTAATAAGCCATTAGACAAATCACTTTCAGACAAATACCATGGTGTTACAATTTACCATGATAACCAGTCAAAACCATAGGAGCATATCTTGACACCAGCATTGTGCCATGGTTCCGCCACCTTTTTGCTGTAAGCTCCTAAATATTAATGACAGAAGACAATAAATAAAATAATATGAATATTAAAAGAAATTAATAGAAAGTAATATAAGTGACAATTAAAGAGGATGATGATGTCCGATGGGAAGCAGCAAAGATGAAATGATAAATTGAGGTAGCAGAGATGACGTAAACTGAAAAGAGTGATGATGGAGATGGAGTGGTGGTTGCGTAGTGGGCTAAAGCACATAACTGTTAATCAGAAGGTTGCTGGTTCGATCCACATAGCCACCACCATTGTGTCCTTGAGCAAGACACTTAACTCCAGGTTGCTCCAGGGGGATTGTCCCTGTAATAAGAGCTCTGTAAGTCGCTTTGGATAAAAAGCGTCTGCCAAATGCGTAAATGTAAATGTAAAATGTGATGAGGAAGAAAAACATTAGAACCCTAACAAAAAGGCACTGTACTGTTACCAGGGTAATGTCATGCTACTGAATGATTTTTATATTCATATTTCATGAAACTGTCATGGTACTCCAAGGTAAGTAAAAAACACCCTGGTTTTACACTAACATACCATGTCTGAATAAATAAATAAACAACTGTAAGACCATGGTGCTTTTTAGGAGAAATATAACAGAATAGGCTATTATTTATGATATTATTAAAATTGAAAAATTCTGTAAATAGTAATAAAAGTAAAAATGCAGAAATACTCAAAAAGCAAAGAAATAAGTTTAGCATATATAACTACTCATTTTAAAAAAGAAGAACAATGCCCTTTTTTATCCTTTCGCCCCTGTCCCTGATAAGGTCTGTGCACGTCACTGCATATATGACATGGAACAATGTTAACAAATGGATGTTGATATTCTAAAGTGATGTACACTGATTACAGATGACTGAAGAATGAATGATACAGCAGTCATGCAAGAAGCTAAAAGCCAACTTACGGTTTGAGCAATATACATGCTTGTTCCAATAATTCGGATGAGCTTGTTGAAACGCATTTCCAAGTACTACAAAACAAGTGACCAATTCAATTAATTATTTGTAAACGAAACAACAAATTTACCTTGTAAACATTTACATACTGTCACGATTACACAAACACCAGTTGTACTGTAATTATTTATTCATTTTAAGATTAACATCTTGGCTGTTGAGGTTAATGTTAAAAACACATTCTTGAGTGATGATCATTTTCACACATTTTTGAACATCTGCACCCATTTAGTTATGTCTTTTTCTAAATACAGACCATTGAATCAATCACCCACACTTTTGGAGACTTAAAGAAATAATCTTGGTTCAATACAAGTTAAGCTCAGTCGACTGCATTTTTGTCAACTTAATTTCTACTTGTCCCTCATTTTCTTAAAAACAAAAAGAAGAAGAAAAAAAAAGAAGTAGCAAAAATCATGGTGACAGTGAGGCATTTACAACTGAAGTGAATGGCACCCATTTTTGGGTTTTGAAGTCAGAAATGTAAATTAATTCATTCTTATGCTAATACTTGTGTAATTTTTAACTGTAAATTTGTTTAAATCTTTGTTTTAGGGTTTAAGGCATTACTCTGTCATGACATGTAGTTGTAAAATTTAATATAACTTTACACAGAAAAGTTTAGTAAGCAATTTTATCACACTAAAATCATGTTAACATGCATATTGTTTATCTTGTGGCTATACTTTGGAAACAGTGAGTATTTTAAAGTTTCACTTGCATTGTAAGGGCCTCATTGCAACCCAGATTTTTGCTTTATTTTTAGAGGAGGAACAAGTTCTTTAAAATGGAGGAAATTATATTTCTGTATATTCCAATTCTAAATACTAATTCTTCGTTAAATTATGTTGGTATTGTATGTTTATTTTACAGGGTGGGTAACTCAGAAGTACTTTTGCAATTTGGATTACACACCGACAACATTTGTCAACATGAAAGTCCCGAATACAATGCCAGAGGCAAAAAATCTGATTATCAATAAACTATCTCGACGTTGTCTTTTTTTCCTTTCCTTTTTATCTCACTCGCTCTTATTTGTCCTCATTTGTATTTCCATCCATTGATTCTTTAACAAGAGCAAACGCAACTGGGAGCATCTGTGAGGCGATCAATTGTACTCTTAATTCATGTACACCCTGCAGTTTATCTGGGAGTTTTCTGTCTGTTTATCACATTCATCTGTCCATATTCAAACCCCATGTGGCCTGTGCCGCCCTCTTACCTCATATGTGCTGGTGATGCCCAGGCGATAAAATAAAGGCACGAAGATTTCTGCACTGATTGCTGACATGATAGAATAGGAGAAGACGAAGAGCCAATACGGTGTGCCATATATGTAAGCCTCTGCAGGTGTTCCAATAACAGTAATACCTGACATGAAACTAGCTGTGAGGGACAAAGCCACAGGTACTGCTGTCATCTGACGGCCACCCAGTAGAAACTCATTGCTGCTGGTATCCTTTCGCCCTCGGATGGATTGGAACAGCCCAATTCCTGCAGCAAAAAGGATCAACCCAGCAAAGACCACATAGTCCCACACTGAAAACGTTGCAACAGGACCTCCACTGCCAATCATGATTTCAAAAGTGCACTTAAGGAGATCAAGAACTATATAACTGGGATCACTGCAGTCAGTTTGGTCCTGGTCGGGTGAGTACTGTTTTTCTGTGAAGTGATGCTGGATATTGAGTTCAAGTTCTTGCTGGACAGTCCTCCAACGATTTCCCCAACATTTAAGAGGACAGGACCAAGTAGCTCCTCTCTGAGCCAATAACTGATAAGAATTTGAGTGTTCCGTAATCTTGTACTGACCAAAAAAGAAAAAAAAACCTGAGTTAATGATCCCTCAAGGCCATAAGATATAACAGTTACATTGTAAAAGGAAGTAAAGTTTTTTTTTTAAATTATTATTTCAAGCTCATGGTGTGAGTTTAGCATTGTGTAGTCACAGTTGCTTAAGGAATTTCAAAAGATAGATGACATTCTTAAAGCTTGAAAGGATTTTTTTTTTTTTTTTTGTCCATTGTAAGTAGTTTTTGTTGAATCAGTATCCACAAATGGTTTCGGATTAATTAGAAACAGTGAGTGGATTTCAAATGAGTTACAGCTTCACAGAGACATTGGAATCAATAAGACAAAGCAATTATTAACAACATGAAACCAGGCTCTCTATAGAACATTGTAAGACATGAACACATATAACTTATAGACAAAAGTCAACAGGACAGGAGTACTGTGAACTTGAAACATACTGTTCATGTCAGATCAAGAGTTAAAATATTAGTTTTTGTGCAAACAACATTAGTATAGTTACTTTGATGGTTGTGAGAGATAATCTGTTATGCTATGACAATCTCTTGTTGTTGGTTCTTTTGTTTTTGCATGCAATTAGTTTTCCATTTTCCACCCTATGAACTTTGAACATAAGATAAGGACCCAAAGATGCCTGAGATTTGTTTGATGAGAGCATGATAACTTGACAGAACTAATAGCTTGTATCTATATTAAACACTAGCTATGTTATTAAGTGTGACGGACAACTAAATGCAGCCTATCTTTTGCCATGTTGACACATCCTGTCTGTTTTATCTACATATCCAATATAACTTCTCCCATCAGTATCTGCCAACTATGTTAAGAACATTAACTATACTAAGTCTTAGACACATTAGATGTTTCACAAAAACATTTGAATATTTTATATCTTCTGTTTAAGTGTGTCAATAGGAAATAACATTTTTAGATTCTCCAACATTCCTTTAGCAAATAGAATAGAATAGCACATTACATTTAGTCATTTAGCAGACTCTTTTATCCAAAGAGATTTACAAATGAAGAACACAACAAGCAATTTGTCATACAAAAGTCAACAATATCTTCAGTATCCCACTGCCAAGTTCTCAAAGTGGCTAGAGTAGTATAGATGCTAGCTCAGAAGACAGAAAGGCAAGGATTATATTAAAAATTGTATTACTGTTAAATAGTAAGTGCAGTTAGTGTGGATTGGTGCTCCACACTAAGAGCTATCTTAACAAATGTATTTTCAGCTGATTCTTGAATGCTGAGATGGTATCAGACAGCAGATGCTATGACTCCAACAGGGTGCTGGTGCTGTTTATAGGCATACCAAATACCAATAGTATCACAGAGATGTCACAGAGACTCAAAACAGTGGATATGACAGTGGACTTTAGGTGGAGCATACCAACATTGACCCCGCTCACCGTTCTGAACAGCACTGTGGCAGCAGTGGAGTCATTCAGGTTCCTGGGCACTACCATCTCATAGGACCTGAAGTGGGAGACCCACATTGACTCCATTGTGAAAAAGGCCCAGCAGAGGTTATACTTCCTTCGCCAGTTGAGGAAGTTCAACCTGCCACAGGCGCTGCTGATACAGTTCTACTCAGCAGTCATTTAGTCTGTCCTCTGCACTTCAGTAACTGTCTGGTTTGATTTGGCTATGAAATCGGACATCAGAAGATTACAAAGGACATTTCGGACTGCTGAGTGTGTTGCTGGTTGCCCCTGCCCTCCCTTCAAGAACTGTACACGTCCAGAGTGAGGAAAAGGCCTGGATAAATCACTCTAGACCCCAATCACCCAGCCCAAAACAGAGCACTGAGCACCAGAACTGTCAGGCACAGAAACAGTTTTTTTCCCTCAGGCTATCCACCTCATGAACAGTTAAAACTGCCCCATTGAGGAATAATTACATATACATAGTCTATATATATTTATCTAACTTTTGCCATTACATTCCCTTGCATCTGTATATAACAGATTTGTATTTGTACATACATACAGTATATATATACATTTGTCTTATTGTGTATTTCTATATACAGTATACTTATGTATTTTCTATTCACATTTTATTTTATTCTATATTATTATTATCTCTGTCATGTTTTTGTATTGTTTGCGCACTGAAAGCTTCTGACACCAAGACAAATTCCTTGTATGTGTAAGCATACTTGGCAATAAAGCTCATTTTGATTCTGACTTTTAGATATAGGCGCATTTCCACCATCAAAAGTCAGAGATTTCAATATGAACTAATTTCTCATCAAATTCTTTCAAGACAAACTAATAGAGATATGCTATATCCACGTTATAGCTCAGAATGTCATCTATGATATATCCATCTTGATACGTCAATGAAAAATAGCAGAGGACAAGAAAAGCAATTTCTCAGCAATTGAATCTCTCCCTGGTTTGATAGAACTCAACATCTAATTTAGACATATGCGGATGATTTAGTTAAAAGGCAGCAGTTTTATTCAAGTACAGTGGAGATCAGGGTCAATGTCTGTATAAGAGGAGCAGTTTTTTAAAGCAAACAGGCCTTCCAAGATCATTCAGGTAAGTGATCCTTTTATTTAGTGTAAGACGGTGATGTTTGGCATGCAAAAAGCTTTGCAACGGAAGGAAAGACACATAAAAAAAAAAAATTGATGTTTTTTTAGTTCTTCATTTTTGCTTACAGGGCCTTCATAACTTACTATTTGTAAAGTCTTTCTTGTTGGTGTGCATAATTTAGATGAATTATTAATTTTTTGATTAATTATGATTATTAAATATGATTATTTCTTTGTTGTAATTAAAAGTGCTTGCTAAGGCCCAGCCATTTCACCCTGTAGCTCTTGACCGGTTGCCCACAGAAGCTAAGCAGGGTTGAGCCTGGCTAGTTCCTGGATGGAAGGCCTCCTGGGGAAAACTAAGGTCACTGCTGGAAGAGGTATTTGGGAGGCTTTTCTAAGAAATTGTTCTATTTTCACTGGCAGATGACTATGTGTGCCCCCACTGAGTACACCGTTTACATCAAGAAGCAGGAGTGTGATTACTGTGTGGCTATCAACACCACCATCTGCATGGGCTTCTGTTTCATCAGGGTAAATGGATAGGGAGATGAAGAAAATGCGGTTTTGGGGTTGTCATATTGAGAATTGGATCTACACAAATTGAAGTTTTCAGCTTGCAGTGAGACTAACACAAACTTAACTATTTTTTTCATGGAATGGTTAACCCAAAATTAGAATTTTGTGATCATTAACTCACCCTCTTGTTGTTCCAATCCTGTATGAATTTATTTCTTTCGTGGAACACCAAATGCTATTTTTTTATTGTATGTCATAAAGTCCAGACATTGGCATATAGTGTGGTGCCAAATTTGATAATGTAGAAGTGTGAATCAGATTTAAAGTTATAGTTCACCCACCTGTATGAATTTCTTTCTACTGTGGAATACCAAAGAATATTTATCATTGTATGTCATAAAGTCCAGTCATTGGAATGTAGTGTGGTGCCAAATTTGATAATGTAGAAGTGTTAATCAGATTTAAAGGTATAGTTTTCAAATTCTCTAATCACTTACTCACCCTCATGCCATCCCAGATGTGTTTGAAATTCTCTCTTCTGCAGAACACAATTTTAGATTTTTACAAAAATGTTTCAGCTCTGTAGGTCCATGCAATGCAATTGAATGGGTGACAAAATATTTATGCTACAAAAAGCACAGAAAGGCATCATAAAAGTAATCCATTTGACTCCAGTGTTTTAATCCATATCTTCTGAAGTGGTATTCTAGGTGTGGGTAAGAAACATAAATATTTAAGTCCTTTTTTGCTAGAAATTCTTCTCCCTACCCAGTAGGGGACGATATAAATGAAGAATGTGAATCACCAAAAACACAAGAAGAATGTGAAAGTGAAAATGGAGATTTACTGAGCAGGGAGGAGAATTTATAGAAAAAAGGACTTAAATATTGATCTGTTTCTCACCCACACCTATTATATCGATCCTGAAGACATTGATTCAAGTATTCAGTATTCGTCTAAAAATATTATTTTTAAATATTTCAGCATTTGAAAGAAAGTCAAGTAAGTCATACACATCTGGGATAAATGAAGAGAATTTTAATTTTTGGGTGAACTATTTCTTTAAGAACTGCTGCAGATAGCAAAATGTTCAGTAAATAGCGACATAAATTTCAGTCGTTTGCTCACACAAAGCTATCGTATGGCTTCAGAAAACTTGGAATATAGCTGCCAAGTCAGATGACAGCTTCTATGGTATATTTATAATGCTACTTTGTCCTTTCTGGAGCTTGATAGCTCTTGAACAATATAGTATAAGCTTTTCATTTTTGACATTTTGCTAAACATCTACTTTTTTGTTCCATGGAAGAAAGAAAATCATACAGAATTCAAACAACATGGTGGTGAGTAAATGACATCAGAATTGTCATTTTTGGGTGAACAATTCAATTAGTCTTAAGATACCTCATAATAATTTATGAGATGGTGAATTGTAAGATATCGTATGATGTAAGATAACGTATGTCTTGAATTTTAACTAACCTCCTATCCAACACTTTTTTTTAACAAAGGAAGCAATACAAATTACTGAGACATGTTACTAGCCTGTAATGCACATCTCTTGTCTCATTCCAAATTCCCAATGTTTTCTTTCTTCTTTCTTTAAAAAAGTTTGACTTTATGGTTAGGTTTAAGGGTTGGGTTATGGGCTAAACTTTGTAAAAAAAAAATCATAAGAACATTTTTCGTTAGTTTGTTAATTTTTCATTATGTGAGTAAAAGACACATTTTTGGATTAGCCAAATCTAAAATAATTTGGTGACAATAATGTCGCTAAATCAGCAATCTAATATTTATTCTATAGGAAAGTAATGTAAAGGAGTTGGTGGGTCCCCATTTCCTGGTCCAGAGGGGCTGCACCTGTCAGGAGGTGGAGTACTGAACATCCATTATGCCCGGCTGCCCACCACATGCAGATCCTCACTTCACCTACCCGGTTGCTATGAGCTGCCACTGAAGCACCTGTAACACCAGGGCTGGACTGGGAAGAGAAATCAGGCGGGGGGGACCACCGGCCCGCTTGGTTCTCCCAATGGACATTCCGCCCCTGATCAGCCCAAAAGTGCGTCGGTAATTGGTAATTGGTATTAAAATGTTTATACTGCAGTTGATCTGGGGCACTTGATTCTTGGATAGCAAATTGTCAAGTAAACGTTAGTTTCCTAATTGATCATGTATGATGTACACTAAACTCCAACTTAAAAGTTTGGACATGCTTGATTCAATGTATGTTTCAGATGATCCTACAAACATGAAAGTGTGAGATTAGCTTGTAGTCTAATTTAAATTGTGTTTATATATTGAATCCTTTATTAAATGTATATTTTTGGTCCAATTTGACCTGTTAGTAAAGAAAAGCAGTCAACAAGAACCCAGCATACATGGGAACTCCTTCAATACCGTTTAAAAAGCATCTCAGGCATCACCTCATCAAGCTGGCTGAGAAAATGCCCAGACTTTGTTTAACATTTTAGCCACTATAATTCCCATCCCATCCACATAATTTGTGCTATTTCATAGTTTTGATGCCTTCAAAGTAGTTCTTATTTGTGGAAAATAATTATAATAAAGAAGGAGTAGTTGTGTCCAGACTTTTGTATGGTAGTGTATATTGTATCTAGCGCCTGATGTCTGAAGTGAGGCCAATGTTGTTAAGGTAATAAATGAAGGTGTGGTTTTAATGGGGTACAAATGATTAAGCTTTTATGTATAGTAGCTAACTTTAATAATGCTTTAAGTGTTTGATTGGGAGACTATTGTCTCTATAAACACAATAAAGAAAGATTCCACCATAAAAATGAATTTGTGGCAATAAAAGTTTTCATGAGCTACTCTTGTGATTCCCGTAAGTCGTAAGGACAAAGGCCTTTTAAAAAAACGTAATCCAATATAGTTTTCTTAATATTTGTATTGTCTTAGAAATAGTAGTCATTGTAGTGTGGTATGAGTGTGTTATAAAATGAGTGCTCTTTGGAAGTAATACATAACGTGCATGCGCATTAGCTATACAAGCTGGGAAAATTGCGTGTTTTAGCATAATATGAGGTCAACATTCGGTTGAGTGAAACGCGACTGATTCAAGTGTCAATACACACTGCATTAAAAAAATCAGTAAATGCTTTTAGGCAGAATGATAATGACTAGCCTAGCCTTCCACTGGCCACAACATGATACACAGAGTTTAAATACTCAATGACTTATGCAGCCAAACTTCTCTGTAACTGGAAGAATGGGATGAGAAAAGCTGACTCTGGATCAGTGGCTCCGAGCAAAGTTCTACACCGATTGTGTATGCAGAGAAAATGTCTTAGTTTCTAAAATGATTCTACATTTTTGTTTTATAATAAACAAGTAGTTTGATTCATGAAACATTTTGGTAGCATTAAAACCTATTCCATTCAAGTTGTATCAACATGCACCTTTGAAGTTGTATGCGATCATCCATGTACGCACCGTAGATCAACTCAAAACAAGTGTACACTTAGATGACTTAAGTAACAAATATAATTTTATTATCAGACACATGTTAGGCTGGCATTTCCCATTGAATTTATCCTGATTTTAGAAAAACATCTTAAGTTGACTCTGGCATTGTAGATGGGCACAGCACATGAAGACATACTGTATATGATGCAGGTTCAAGAGTTGCACTTTGCTGCTTTAGGTAAGACAGTGGTTATTCTTCATTATTCATATTGGCTGCCATGCTGAAGGAAAAACAAATCATGCATATTCCTGTTATTGATGCTTTATTATCAATATGACGTGAATACCTACTTTCTAAATATCTGTTTGTTTACTATGTTGTTTTTACATGAGTGTTGTACAGTAGCTAGCATGGCCTGTAATGTCTCTTGTATGCAGTGCATGGCTTATTTGTATGGAATGCATTGCAGAAGAGAAAGTGGCTGTGAGAAAAAAGTAATGTAAAATAATGCAAAAGTAATGTTACGCTTTACTTTCCTTAAAAAATACTTTTTAATTAATTAAGTTATTTTTTTAAGGAGTAATACAATATTCTAACTTTTAAAAGTAACGTTACCCAACACTTGTTATTTTGATCTTGGAATATGGGACATTTGGAAGGTTAACTCAAGCATTAATTCTAACCAATGTCTTTTCATAAGGTCGTTTATAACAGCCTTTACAGACTATCTCATAGTTTATGTGTAATTGTGGGCAGTCATTGTAATGTCTTTCATTCATGGCTGCACACAATAATAAATTCCTTTTTATGTGTCTGAAAATAGAAAATTGCAGGGTTAATATTGCCTAGAGCCTCATAAGTGACATCATAAGAGATATGGTCACATGCTTGGGGTTAGTGGCAGGACATAAATTATAGAACATAATGTGTTTTGGGAAGGGTTGAAACCATTTACTTTTTTTTACTTTTTAGATGGTTTCATTATGTGCCATGGAGTATAAGAAATGTCACACAAGAGTGAGTACCTCCATTTGTTAACACAAGCCCAAGAACTAGAGCCTTTATGTGGTAGTAACATTTATGTGTCAAGTGTTCTCTAATGGTTTTGCTTCAGGACCCAGATTTTGCTTTGGACATGAAGTGATGACACTCTTAGTAATTGTTTATCATACAAATTTAAACAAAAAGGGAATATTCTGTGTTCAGCACAGATTAAGCTCAACTGACAGCACTAGTGGCATTATGTTGATTACCACAAAAAAAAATTTGACTTTACTTTGAAAAAGTCAAAAATCTAGGTTACAGTGAGGGACTTACAATGGAAGTGAATGGGGCCAGTCCGTAATTGTTAAAATACTCACTATTTCAAAAGTATAGCCACAAGACGTAAACATTGCATGTTAACATGATTTTATTGTGATAAAATCACTTACTAACCTTTTGTGTGTAACTGAATGCCATAAAAAAGAGTTTCAACGTTTAACTTCACAGTTCAAAAAATACACAAGTTTTAGCATCCTATCTATTTTCTAAATGCATGTTATTGGTCTTATTGTGAACGATTCATCCATGCATTTTATTTATTTATTTAATCAAAATGTAATAACTCGATCTACTGGTGAAATGAGACTTCTCTCTGGTGATGTATGCAGGACTTCTCTAATCATTTAGTCTGCTCAAACCCATGCCGCTTTCTTATAAATAACACAACCTTGCGTATAGAGTTGATCGAAGCGTCAATCGCATGTTGGTGAAGATGGCAAGGTGTATTTTAGTCTGTTCACCTTCAAAACTATCGTTCCTTAACCCAATCTTCCTTGGTTGCAGGGCCCCATATTATATGTGCACCCGCTAGGATCTATCTGCTGCCAACATCTTATTATCATTTGTATGGCGACGACACACAGCTTTACTTCCCACTAAAAACAGTAGACTAACATCGCTCATTTATTGTTTGAAGGATGTGTTGGCTATCTAATAACTTTCTTTGTTTAAACAATAAATCAGAAGTTGTTATTTTTGAATCTAAAGAGGCATTAGCCCATACACTTGCACCACTAGTGATTAGTGTAAAGGACAATGTAAGCAATCTTGGTGTAATACTAGATTCATCTCTTAATTTAAATAAGCAGCTAATATCATTTTAAGAGTAATTTCTAAAATAAAGCCTTTTCTTGGAAATAAAGATCTGGAGGTGATAATTCATGCTTTAATTTCATCCCGCCTCGACAACTGTAATTCCCTCTGCTCTGGAATTGGTCATAAGCAGTTTTCTCATCTACAACTTTTGCAGAATGAGGCAGCCAGGTTACTGACTGGCACCAGGAAAAGAGAACATATTACTGCCATCTTGTCTTCCCTTCACTGGTTGCCAGTTAAGTACAGAGTCGACTTTAAAATGTTATTGTTTGTTTTTAAAGCACTACATGGCGAGTCTCCACAGTACATCAATGACCATCATAGGCCCTATCATTCTTCTAGGCTATTGAGAACGTGCAACCAAATGATGTTAGGAGTTCCAAGATCTAGACAAAAATCTAAAGGCGAACAAGCCTTTTCTGTGGTTGCCCCCAAGTTATGGAATGATCTCCCTATTCCCATCCGGTCCTCCCTTTAATCTGAGTTGAAGTTTTATCTTTTTAAATGAACTTTTAAGTCTGAGTAATGAATACGTTTAAGTGAGTGAAGAAATGTTCAAGCGTGTTGTTAAGGTATGTCTCTGATGTTTTCTTCCTTTTTATTGTTTGTTCAACAAAAATTGTGAAGCACTTTGGATAACGTAAACACTTAAAAAGTGCTATATAAATAAATATGGGTTGAGCTGAGTTGGTTACGGGTCTGCTGGTTTGAATGTACATTTTGAATGAGGGGGAATAATGGTGAATTCGCAGATGTGTTCGAGACATTTCATGCCTGAATTGCTAAGGTGATCACTAATGAATACATTGCTTTGGCTTCCTCTGGAGTTTATTCATATTTTTGAATGCAGTTATCTTGGGATGCGCATCACGAGTAAGTGTTATTTTCCTTTATATTTAGTGTATTGTGATTCAAAACGTTAAAATATATCTTCTACTCACTCGTTTTTCAACTGATACAACCTCTTCTAAAGGAAAGTACTGACTCGAGTACCATATATTCACAATCCGATCAACAACCAATGGACAAACTCAAATCCCCACCCCCCATTTTTGCGCAAAACATATTGTCTAGTTTGAATGAATGCACAACTTTTGACCGCAAAAACCAAAGATATTGGAAGCATTTTCTCCTCCCTTTTAGACAATGACAAACTATCCTAACCCTGCATGATTAGAGAGTTAGTTGCTCTTAACCATTTGGCTTTTTTCTCTCTCTTCTGTCGACAACCCCATCAGAACATATGAGTGATCCATTATAGGTTGTGAAACACCAGTTGAGAATCATTGCTCTTAAACATTCCTGGTATTCTTTTCCAAACATCTAACAGCATCAAATCAATAAATTTTTTCATTATGCATTATGTAATAGGTATGTAAGTTTTTTTTCCATCTCTAAGTATTTATTTTCTCCTTGTTAGTTTTCATTTGATCATATTCATTCACTTGTAAAAACAGCCATTCCATTGTAATCCCCATCACATTATTTAAGGATTCCTGTCGGCTTGGTCAGAATCCAGCCAATCAAATTAGAATGGTGCAAAAAATCTCTTGACAACAACACACAAGTCTATGTTGTGGAAATTCAATGCTTTGATATTATAATACATCAAACAATAAAGTCGTTGGAATCTGGCTGCTCAGCAGTCTTTTACACGGTTGGTGGGTCAAGCATACCTAGTCCATGTGTTCAGCATCCATGGCATTTTTGTGCCGCATTACTTTTGCAAAAACTGGCTGGACTTGAAACAAAAAACAGTGTTGGAAAGCCAAAGGTTGAATTTCAATAGTGTTGATTTGACTGCAGACCATTGTTCAAGTAAGTTAAATAGTGATCAGTGGTCTTTAGACATCAGTCTATCACGTATTCCCAACTTGGTCTGTAAGATTTATTGACCTAAATACTCGACAAGTCTCAACAAGTCTTTAACTAAAAAGAAATGTGTTAGAATTTAAGAAAAACCGAGAAAAACTAACAAACAAACAAACTATTAATCGGTTCTGCAAGTTCAATAAAACTGTGCCGGAAAATCATAGTGAATAGAAATATTAAAATGAACATTAGCTTTGTATGTCAAAATGTTATCTGATAAATTGCTGTGGATCACATGCTTTAAGTCAATGTGTTAATAAATCTGTTACTGATGCGTGAGTGAATTAAATAGACTTTGACTGATTACCTCACTTATAGTGCTGATTGCCATTTCATGTGACCATTACATGTTATTTTCAGGCATATGAGTCAACTGTTTACTCAATTTAGAGTTGTATTTCAATCTCAAGCAGAGAAACAAAGAATATCAGCTTTATCTGTGCACTTTCTTAAGATTAATTTTAATGCCACAGCGGACCAGCGGCGTTAGATTAGAAACTTCCAGGAATGTGCATGCACCATGCTCTGTATGAAGGAAATAACAGTGTTTTAAATATCTTAATTACAGTTAGGCTGCTTAAACCAAACATGTAAACCAATATTGTGCCTCAAGACAGTTTGGAACCACAGGTGAAGAAACAGGGGTGTATAAAAAATGGAACTTGCTTTCTTTTCAAGCTTTAACAACAGTCAAATGTTTACCTTTTCCACTCAGGCTTTCTAATGCGAATTCGGGTGATCAGAAGAACTGACTAGACTTTCTATGGCAGTTTCATGCTAGCAGTTTCAGTGACTTTCCCGCTATGCCAGGATATTGAAATTAAAAAGCATAGAATATTCAGCCATTTGTCACCGTATGTTTACGCGTATAATAGCAGAAACTATTAAAACGTTACAGAACTAAAATACCCTTGGCTTTTCTGAAGGCTACTGTAATTTGAAGCCGGAGAGCCTGTGAATTGAACACACTAGGTGAAAGGGTCCCCCTGATTGGAGTTCATGAGAGGCAGAACTTAAAGCTGACAAGCGAATGGAATCTGGGTACTCAAATATTATGAGGTATGATTGGACGTGAAAATGTACCCCCGCCCTGAACGCCCCGCCTCTTGTTTTAAAGCCGAGAGGAACTTCACTCCATTCATTCAAATTTCCTCGTCGCGGAAGGTTGTAGAAGACTTGAATTCGTTCAAATATTTGAACGCTCCAAAAACGATTTGTGAGGTGGGTGTTTACATAAAAGCCGGGTGATGTGTCCTAGTCGTAACATAGAAGTTATAGAAATGCTATGCAACACGCCAGCTGTTCAAATGTTTACCAGTCAACGTTAGTCTACTTACTATCAATATCTTATTTAGATAAGGTGGGAAATGTGTGCGTTGACGTATTTGAACTTTTTATTTATTTATTTTACCGGCTTTGGTAAGTCGTCTATTCAGACCGTTTTAGGCGGTAAACGGAGGTATTTCCGCTTTTCTAGAAAGGTGACCGGCTGACTGACAGACTGCATTTCCTCAAACAGCTTGAGAAGTATTGCTTTTATAGTTACTAAAACTTCCGCGTACATCACAAGCGAATTACCTAAGAAACACTATCTTTGAGAATTTGGCAATTTGTGTGAGGATATGTAAAAAAAAAAAAAAATTATCGAAATGCCAAAGAAAGAACAAAGACTTGCGTTGTATGTGAGCAAAAACGGGCTTCTGTGTGAAGAATGTCATTATGAAACATGCTAGGTCTTGATGTTAGCTTGTTACATTCCTGAGAAGTGAAAGCCAAGAGCAAAGGCCACTAACTATCTCTACTCAACAGAAGCAGGGATGCTGTTACACGCCACAAAGCCAAACCCCCCGGACTGAACATGGGCGTAGTACGCATGCGCGCAAACATACTCGCGAGCCGGTCTTGTTTTGCCTTATGAGTCAGTCAGTGTTTTGGCCAGGAGGTTATATTAAAGCGTTCGTCAAGCTCTTCCTACGCTTTGGGTAAAGTGAGGTGTAACTTTTTTTTTTTTTGTTGTTGTTGTAGTGTACTAGTTCGTGTCTACAGGCTTATGTTATTATAACCCTTGTGCGACCTTCGGGGAATTTTTATCTTTTTCATTTTAGTTTCTTCGATCAGTTTGGCTGTTCATGAAAACGGCATAAATTTTGCCAAAGGTGTGTATTTTAGGGGGAATTTTGATATTTCAACCTCCAGTTTCTATAATGCAAAATGGTTACAATCAGGACAAACATTTCCCCACTGAATCCCAATAAAACCCGCAATATTTTATCCAGTGCCATTAAAGCATAATATCATGAATTCTACGATATTATGCTTTAATTCCGGAGCCCTGGCTTCAACATTTAAATTTTGTATATTTTCCACCATGTTTTGCCTATGGAGCAAATGCATGCAAATACATGCTTTTTCTGTTTGCTGTATTATAGAGGACTGCAGGCCAATTAAATCATTGATGCGTGTGTGTGAACAACAACAGTTCCATTATGTAAACAAACTGGTATTTAAAGGTTTAGCATCCTGAAAATGAATGAATGAATATTTGGTAGTTATGATCAGGACTGATGTTAGTTAAAAAAATCTTAAGTCAGTGAAAGTGGAAAATTATATTCATAAATAATATTTTATGGCTGTTTTTTTTTTGACGTGGACATTTTTGTCCTCTAATGCCGTGTGTTTTTATTTATTTTTGATTTGTCTCCTACTTTGATTTTGATGCATTATTAGTCAATGTTGTTGCTAATCATTGACATATCCCAGACTGAACCCAACCCCAAAAGAAATCCTCATAGCATTTAGTATATGGAAAATGTGTTTTGTTTGTTTTTTTTAAAAAAAGTGTCATTATTTAAACTAAACTTGTGTAGTTTAGAGTAAATTATTGTTATTTATGCACAATGGTTAATTAGCCATTGCTCTCTATTTCCTCCAGGTCTCTGAATTAGAAGTGTGCACATCCTTTATCACTTACTGCAAGAAGCCGTTTCACCACTCCTCTCTATCTTCACATTGCAGAAGTTCCATAATGTCTCAACAGATCAGGTAATAGAGGTTTTATTGGATGTATATTCTGTAAAATATAATTCATTTTGAGTTTTTGAAATGTGCTCCATGTTTTGGATTCAGAAATTGTACAGTATTGGAAAAATCCCTTGAACTATTATTGTTTTATTTTTTGTATTATTAAATCGGCTATTTATTGTGTATCATTAAGAAACATACATTTTTATAAAACATTTATTTTATATATGCTAAATATTGTCAAGTTTTTATCAATTTGTTACCCCCCTTCATCTAGCCTTTGAGTGTATAGTATTTATTAACCGAAATAAGTCACCTTTAATGTTAAATGAGAACTATTGTTTAATACATTTATTTGAGATATAATACAAATGTTTTATATTATTTTAAGTAATCATATTAATTTTAAATATAGGCATTATATTAATTATATTTATAATTTTATTTAAAAAATTTTCCATAGCCTCCCTGCCAAACTGATCAATGGTGGCATTGCAGGCATCGTTGGGGTCACTTGTGTGTTTCCCATCGATTTAGCCAAGACGAGACTCCAGAACCAAAGACTAGGCCAGCAAGTCTACAAGAACATGTGAGAACCATCCTCAATTTTTTTTTTCTTTATAGATCTTTATACTTTAAGCACAATCTTTTTGATTACAATATCTATAAATGCATTTAAATTTGTTCATTTAGTGTCTCTATTATCCAAAGCGACTTGCAAAATGAAGAAAAACACAAGCCCGTTTTCATTTAAGAGTTAATTAACTGAGCAATGCCGTAATACTGAATTTCAACCGTAAATTAGAACAGTGCCAAAGCTAGGGCAGAAGTTAAATTACAGAACAGCAAAGAAAAGGAGATTTTTTTTTTTTTTTTCAATTTACTCACAGAAAATTTGTCTTCAGTTGTTCTGTTTAAAGTTGTGATTGTCTCCGCAGATCAAATGGAGGCTATAGGTTTTATAACTAATATATATATATATATATATATATGAACATTTATAGTTCAACAAAGGGTCAATATTATAGTATCATGAGTGTCATATTTGACACTCCTTCTTTTCTATTGGCTGTGTGACAGCCTTTGATTTGATTATCTGCCTCGCATCACTTGCTAATTCTCGTGGAATGTGTGATGCATGGTCCGCTGTATATTTCCGCCTGACAAATGGCTTCAATGGCAACGGTCACTTCCAAGCCTTATTAGGATTAAGGCCAGTTTGTGTCTCACGTATGATGTAAACCCATACAGGACGCACCCCACATAATAGATTATTTGGAGGAAATCACTAATGTAGTGTGATTCATTGTATACTATCATGTCTTTGGTTGATCTTCAGGATTGACTGTCTCATCAAAACAGTACGTTCTGAGGGATACTTTGGCATGTATAGAGGTAAGATGTACTCATTTATTTATTCAAAAGTGCCTTAATGCATAGCTAAGCCCTATGTAGAAAAAAAAAAAAATAATAAAATAAATATATATACATGTGCACACCCTAGTATCATACATGTGCACACACTAGTATAGTCCCCTATATGGCATGATGGGTACACATGAATAGACTTGAGGAATCATGTCAATATGACTTTGGTGAATGAACTAGAATAGATTGGCTTGTGTTGTGGTTATATTATATTACACCATTTTTCCTTTCTACAGTAATGTCTAGGTGGCTGTGCTCTATATTTAACACTATGCATTAAAGGGATATTTCACCCAAAAATGTAAATGGTCAAGCTCATATTGTTAAATAATAATTGATCTATTGTCACACATTATACGTACATTTCTGCATATATACAGTGAAATAATTTTTTTCACATAACCCAGCTAAGCTGGGGTCAGTGTGCAGGGTCAGCCATGATACAGCACCCCTGGAGCAGATAGGGTCAAGGGCCCAACAGTGGTGTCTTGGCAGTGTTGAGGTTTGAACCCCCGACCTTCTGGTCAGTAACCCAGAGCCTTAACCGCTGAGCCACCACTGCCCTAAACCTGTTCCTGAACAGTAGGCCGGTTCCAAACCTGTATGATTTTCTTACATAATATACAAGAGGATATGTTTGACAGAATGTTGCACCAGTCACCATTCACTTTCATTACATAACATTTTTCCATACAGTGCAAGTGAATGGTGACTGACTGTCATTCTGCCTAATATCATCTTCTGGCTATCATTTATGCTGTCAGTGCTACCATTTACCAACTTGAGTAGTGTGTGTATATGTATATATCCCTCTATCCCTTATTGTTTAATTTGCAAAAAATATATATTATATTTGGTAGTTCTGTGTGGCCTTGGTTATTCAACAGACCAATTCAAAGTGTCCTTGAATGGAATTATCTGTAGTTTGGAGGAGATTGGAGTTGGGAGATTTGTGCCGGGTCTCCGTTTCTGTGAGGAATGCTTTTGTTTGCATCTGTGTTTTTCATGTTACAGACATTGGTCTCCGCTGGGATAGTGAAGGCTAGCCGATAAGGCGCAGCCACGCTGGAGGCAAATCATTTATCCTGGTTCTTACCCACTCTGCTCTATTATAATTGGCATCAATTGTTTATTTTGTTTTACATATAGATAACATTTGGGTTTTTACACTTGTGTCTTTTGTAGTTGGTTATTCTTTTAGTTTTTCACTTTCTTCACTGTCCTTTGTCTTGACTTATTTGGTAATAACCCATCTTGCCATGTTCTGTTAACATCTAGAACTATCTTTGTTGGATATCCATCATCACTCACTCTAATTGCTGCTGTTATCTTTTAAGATCTGTCTGGTCATGTGCACAACTGCTGTGCTTTGTCTTTAAAGACAGTGGTATTTGAATATGTTCCAAAATGTTCTGCCTGCATCCATTTCTTTGTTTCATTCTACAGGTGCTAGTCATATAATTAGAATATCATCAAAGTTTATTTATTTCAGTAATTCCATTCAAAAAGTGAAACTTGGATATTATATTCATTCATTACACACAGACTGGTTTATTTCATTTAACTGTGATGATTAAAACTGACAACTAATGAAAATCCCAAATTCAGTATCTCAGAAAATCAGAATATTACTTAAGACAATACAAAAAAAGGATTTTTAGAAATGTTGGCCAACTGAAAAGTATGAGCATGTACAGCATTCAATACTTAGTTGGGGCTCCTTTTGCCTGAATTACTGCAGCAATGCGGCGTGGCATGGAGTCGTTCAGTCTGTGGCACTACTCGGGTGTTATGAGAGCCCAGGTTGCTCTGATAGCGGCCTTCAGCTCTTCTGCATTGTTGGGTCTGGCGTCTCCCATCTTCCTCTTCACAATACCCCATAGATTTTCTATAGGGTTAAGGTCAGGCGAGTTTGCTGGCCAATTAAGAACAGGGATACCATGGTCCTTAAACCAGGTACTGGTAGCTTTGGCACTGTGTGCAGGTGCCAAGTCCTGTTGGAAAATGAAGTCTGCATCTCCATAAAGTTGGTCAGCAGCAGGAAGCATGAAGTGCTCTAAAACTTCCTGGTAGACAGCTGCGTTGACCTTGGACCTCAGAAAACACAGTGGACCAACACCAGCAGATGACATGGCACCCCAAACCATCTCTGACTGTGGAAACTTCACACTGGACTTCAAGCAACGTGGATTCTGTGCCTCTCCTCTCTTCCTCTAGACACTGGTACCTTGATTTCCAAAGGAAATGCAAAATTTACTTTCATCAGAGAACATAACTTTGGACCACTCAGCAGCAGTCCAGTCCTTTTTGTGTTCTGACGCTGTGTCTTGTTCAAGAGTTGCTTGACAAGGAATGCGACAGCTGAAACCCATGTCTTGCATACGTCTGTGGTGGTTCTGTCTCCAGCTGCAGTAACTCTTTGTGAATCTCCCCCACATTTTTGAATGGGTTTTGTTTCACAATCCTCTCCAAGGTGCGGTTATCCCTATTGCTTGTACACTTTTTAATTTTATTTATTTATTTTTTATTCTACCACAACTTTTCCTTCCCTTCGCACCTCTATTAATGTGCTTGGACACAGAGCTCTGTGAACAGCCAGCCTCTTTAGCAATGACCTTTTGTGTCTTGCCCTCCTTGTGCAAGGTGTCAATGGTCGTCTTTTGGACAGCTGTCAAGTCAGCAGTCTTCCCCATGATTGTGTAGCCTACAGAACTAGACTGAGAGACCATTTAAAGGCCTTTGCAGGTGTTTTGTGGTAATTAGCTGATTAGACTGTGGCACCCGGTGTCTTCAATATTGAACCTTTTCACAATATTCTAATTTTCTGAGATACTGATTTTGGGGTTTTTCATTAGTTGTCAGTTATAATCATCAAAATTAAAGGAATGTGTGGAATGAATGTATACATTATCCAAGTTTCACTTTTTGAATGGAATTACTGAAATTAATCAACTTTTTGATGATATTCTAATAATATGACCAGCACCTGTACTTTATTTTCTGACATTGCTATCCTCTCTTTCTTGATATACTAGTAAAAGTTTGTGCTAAATCCCCCTCCATCATCAGCTCACAGTTCTAATATATTGTTAGTTTGCTGGCACTTTATTTTAAAAAATATTTTTGAATTGTATTATTTTGATAGGTTCATGCTGTAGACTTCTCTGGTTTGATGGTGGTGGGGAATGTGTTTACTGATCTGTGATTAGTTGTGGTGTGGATTTCCTTTACCCTCTGATTTTTGTCTTTTAGGTGCTGCAGTTAATCTGACATTGGTCACTCCTGAAAAGGCCATCAAACTAGCTGCCAATGACTTCTTTCGGCATCACCTCGCCAAAGATATGTATGTTTGCCTCATGCACAGTTATGAAGTTGTTTATTAAATAAAATATTATATTGATGGCATATATTTGTGGTGTGTCTTATTTAATGTCTATGCGTAATCTTTGTATTGTTAATTACAGGAGAGGGCTGTCTGTATTTAAAGAGATGTTGGCTGGATGTGGTGCTGGTATGTGCCAGGTTATCATCACCACTCCAATGGAGATGCTGAAAATTCAACTACAGGATGCTGGGAGACTAGGTAAGATTGTAACCAAGTAAAATAGGCTATTCTGTGACTGGAGGACTTGATAGTTTAGTTTCTGCTGGTATTGTCAGAGGTTGGGAGGGTTACTTTTGAAATTTATTCCACTACAGATTACAGAATGCATGCTATAAAATATACTCCAGGTGAGTAACATATTCTATATACTTTGGATTACTTCAGAACTGGTAGATTTGTTTTGACTATAAAAACTGAAGCCAGTACATTAAGACAAAATACACATGTTAAAATTACATTCTCTGAAAAACCTAAATATCGTATGTAGTGTTGTTTCTAAAAGATGAACTGAATTGATCTTGTTAAGGTTTTTTTTTAGATTTTTTTTTTTTTTTTACAGGAAAACTATACAAAAATTAAGAATAAGATTTTTGCCCTTTTTTATATCAAAGGTTTAAAAATTTAATTATAAGCCAACGTGAATGTTCTGGTAACATGTGCATGTAAAATTAACATTTTACTTTAGTGTAAAGCTGACAATTTACACAAGGTTTATTTCTATTTCTTCTGCTCCAAACTTCTGTCAAATGTAATGCATCGTAATGTTTCACAGTTGTTCAAATGCACTTTGAATCGCATCATTTATATGTATGTTTTCCATCTGAAAGGACTAAATATTAAATGAAACAAATAACAATAAAATCCAAAGTAATCTCTTCAGTAATCAAAATACTTTTAAATGTAACTATTCTAATTGGCAATTATTTAAATTGTAACTGTAGTGGAATACAGTTACTTCTGTTTTATATTTTAAATATGTAATCCCATTATTCCCCATCCCTGGTTACTCTACAACAGAGCCATGTACATTCAGTAGTGGTACATTATTAACTATAATAAACTCTGATTTTCTTCACAGCTGCACAGCAAAGAAAGCCAGGCCTAATCACTCCCACTAGACTGGTGGCCACAAACACGGTGTTGAGTCGCTCCTATAATGTTGTGCCCAACTCCGCACCCAGGGCTGTATCTGCTACCCAGATCGCAAGAGAGCTGCTGCACACTCAAGGAATTCAAGGGCTCTATAAAGGCCTTGGTGCAACTCTACTGAGGTAATGCAAATGTACTTTAAAATCCAAAATATGCAGAAAGTGTAAAACATGTTGACTGAGACTAATTTTTAGTTTCCTTCCTTTCAGAGACGTACCATTCTCAATTGTCTACTTCCCTCTCTTTGCAAATTTGAACAAAATGGGTAAGCCCTCCCTCGATGGTGTGGCGCCATTTTATTGGTCGTTCCTGTCTGGCTGTGTGGCGGGTTCCACAGCTGCTGTGGCCGTTAACCCATGTGATGGTAAAAAAAAATTCTCAGTCTCTTTGGCGCTCTTTTGGAAGGAAGTGAACTAGCTCACTTTTCTTTTTTCTCTCCAGTGGTTAAAACCAGACTGCAGTCTCTAAACAAAGGCGCCAATGAGGACAGCTACAGTGGCATAATCGACTGTTTCAGGTAACACACGTACTTGTCTTGAACATTATGATTCAAAGACTCCATGAATTCATTTCTGTTAGCATCTATAAACTAGTGTACTATTTGACTTAAGTAACAATTTAAATTTTCTGATGCATCGCAATATTCACTTGTTCTCTATCGATTGTTAAAACCCCAGATCAATCTTTTACAAACATGTTTGGTGAAATCTAAAATTTTTACAATGAAAATCATTGAGTGCTATATTGAAAAATTTGCATGGTGGGGTAAAGAAGCCATTCGAAGACTATTGTTTATGTACGCTTTTTTTTTCTTTTTTTTTTTCTCCAAATTATTGTAAATACTACATGCATGTAAATAATAAAATGTGTGTGAGATAAGATATTATTTTGTTGCTATTTCAAGCGATCCTATTTATGGATGAATACATGGATTTAATTATCATAATTCAAAGCATTGGCTGAAAGATAATTTTTTCATATGCAAGTGAATGGATATTATAAAATTTCACTTAGCTGATATATGCATTTTAGAATTTACAGTCTCTTATCTGGGAATACAGAACAAAAATTTTGGTGACTTGCACAGCACTCTAGAAAGCGAACATAACCATTGTCTATTTTTCTTTGCTTCTACAGAAAAATTATTAAGCGAGAAGGGCCATCTGCTTTCCTAAAGGGGGCGAGCTGCAGGGCTCTAGTCATCGCACCACTGTTCGGCATTGTTCAGGTTATGTACTTTATCGGGGTTGGAGAGTTTATCATGAGCCAGTCCCCCTTAAAACTAATCTCAGACTGAAAGCACCCTAATACCTCTAAAAAGAGTCAACTAAAACTATGGCAGCTACACAACTAACTGTACATTTTCGACAAAGATAAACATTAATCAAGATTGTAGAGTTGCTGTGAGAAGGGCAACTTTAAGCTGGTTATAAGTTTTTCCAGCCATACCGCACTTCCTCTATGGTTTACAGGCTTATTTGATGGGCTGTGTATGGCCAGAATTTGCACTTGTTGGTAAGGATATGTCTGGACAAGGGCGCTTAAGATGTGCTTGTGTTTTCTAGAAGCATATGTGAAAGTGGTCCCTCAATGAGGGAGACTGGTGTCGTTGTAATGACACTAAATTCAACAATTATCGTTTTTGTGGACTTAATTTCATCAATCCACTTTCTACAACCCTCTCTTTGTATCAATATGTGTTTTGTTTCCATGTACAAAGATCTTTATTTCTATTCATCTATTTTTGTCACTGTGAAGACTGCCAATGTTTAAACAATTGGGTGCTTGGAAAGCTTTCAGACTTGAATTGCTTAGTTTTTGGGAAAGGTCATGAACTGCATTTCATTCCACCAAATGCCCTGCATCTGTTTCCGAGATGTTTTTTTGCAATCTACGAAAAGGCTCCATGGCCTAAAATGCAGGAACCAGGATTACCATGACGACTATCCAAAACAAATATTTGATGCATATCATTTATGCAACGTATATACAATTTTGTTACATTTGACAACATGCATCTTTTGTTAGATGGACCAGCACATGTGCTACTGTTGTTTTGCTCTCAGGGATTTTTAATCCCAAAGCATAGGTCATGTTTTTTAGTGTCATGTTGTTTGCCTTTAACATGGTGAATAAAACTGCACAGTGGTTGGAGGGTCTTAAAAGCTGGATATATAAATGCTACATTGTTTTGACCAAAAGGTAATAACATAACCACGATATGGAACATAAAATAAATGCTGTGATCTGAAAATTTCAACCTTTGTGTGCCCTTATACATTTCCGTTCTATTCTTCAGGGTATTTTTATTGCCTTGTGAACGTATTTCTTAATTTCTCAATGTCAAAGCGATATACATGTGACAATGGAATTAAACTTCCCCCCCCCCCCCCAAGTTGCAAAATAACTTTCAGAAGAGCAACTACGCACATGGTGGAGCACATTATTGCTATTGTAAACGCATTTCAAGAGGAGCTTTGTTCTTTAGAAAGGGGCAAGTAATTGAAAAGCAATAGTTGATGGTAGAGCTGCACGATTAAAAGATCACGATTATGACACCCACGTGACCTCATTTCTAAATTCTAATGATTCTATTTATATTAATGCTCCAGTGGCATGCATTTGTAAGGCAGTCAAATGTCAATTTGAAATTCACTTCAAGATGCATTTTTAAATGTTGATAAACTTTTATATGGCATCTACAAAACACTGCGCTCCTGCATGAGACACTGAAAAAAAGCTAAAACGCAGCAGCCAAAGACTGTTCAGCCCAGTGGTTTACAAACTGCAGAGTGCAGCCACGATTAGCCAGGAGTGTGACAGAATCTCTAAGATCAAGATTTTAATAGCCACTGATGCTAAAAATGGCGACATTACCAAGATCTGACTAAATTTACTTCCCGTTCGCATGGCGTGCGCATCTTGTGACACATGCAGCGCTCCTGCACGAGAGCGCAGTTTTTAATCAAAATACCCCTCTTTAGGCAACATTAATGTAAACGCAGCTATTAATGAACAGATGGGATTAAAATTTGCGCTGTCTTGATGAGATATTAAAGCAAACACAGCCGTTAATGTATAAGCAGACGGGACAAATTCTTCCAAATGTTAGATCTGTGTGATGTCTAAATGCATAAAAGCTTCATGATGTCTGTTAGGCATTCTTACTGCATCAAATCAGTATTAATGTAGATCTAATATTCACACAGTAAGGAGTGTCAAATATTTAAGCAGTTTCATTTTTCATTAACCTTTTTTGTATTTTTATTATTTAATGTTTAATTGCTACTGTTGCTGAAAAACTTAAAGCATTGTGTACACTGTATTTACATGCTTGAAGCAATTTTTACAAGGGAAACACTGAAGGCCTCATTGTTTTAATTTAATGTTTATTTAAAAACAACTTTTGTAAAATAACAGTTTTATTGCATATTTGCTTACAAGTGCAATACCAAGTTAACACAGAACTGTTAATGAAGCTTTTTTTCTGCTTGTTTTGATTTTTTTACTTTGCATGTGAGAAACAGGTTAAACGTATTCGTTGCGCCCTCTTGTGGACTTGGAACATTTGAAATGTATATATTTGATTTATAACTTTATTGCATTTTTGCATAGGTTGAAGCAGAAAACATTTAGTCAGAATCTCTAGTAAATTACATGTTACTTTGTTTATGACCAGGTTTTGTAAATCACAGAAATAAGAATTTGTCTTCAGAATCATGAGAGAATCATAATCTTTATGCTAAGCAAAAAATCTTTATTATCAATTTATCCAGAATCGTGCAGCTCTAGTAGAAGGCTTACTTGAACATGCTACTTGGTAAGGATGGGTTTTTGTAATTGTACTTTAAAAACTTCAAATTCCTTTGACTCCACAGCTTTTAAATGAATTAGGTTTACACTAAAAGAAAACCATTAAGTGTTCTGTAGTTAAACAAGTGACACCTCACTTAGTCAACATGAAACCCATTTTGCTTCCATTCCAATACCAAACATAAAAATGCAAGAGCATTAATGTGATTTTATCCATCATAAATTGATTGGATTATTATTATTATTATTATAAGTTTTATTTCAACAATAACAGGCATTAAATTACCATGTTAGTAATTGGCTTGCTTACAGCAGCAGCCTAAAACAATTTTCAATTCAATGTCTGGTGACATCAACCTTAAATGAAAGTCTTTTCAGAGACCGAGCAAGTTATTACATTTTGGCAAAAGACTACGAAGACATTCGAAACATTTTTACAAAAAAAGATTTTGTTTTTTCTTTTGACTAATGTGGACTGATGCATAATGCGCAATATGGTTAAAAATGTGTATTAAAAAGTAAATGGGTTCTATTTGATTTCATGTTGACTCCAAGGGTGACATGTAGGGTTTAGTCAGAGGTTTTGGTTACACTTTAGTCAAAAATATTGAAATCTGAAATACTGAAATCCTGGTCAGTTTTCATCTGATGTTGAAAATGAGCAAACCAAAGCCTTCTGACAAACATTAATAACCAATGTGTCATGCAAAAAAGCATGAACATTTAATCAATATGACCCATGATCTAAAAACCTAGATTAGCTCAGAAAACCTGGTCTAATTCACATAAATAACATTAAAAGAAGTTGATCATTGAAAGGTATCAGAAAGCTTATTTACATCAGTAGATAACTGTCCTCTTCACTATGTCTTAACCTTAAAGGGATAGTTAGATGGAAAGTGATAGATCATTTACTCAGCCTCATGTTATTCCAAACCCTTTTGACTTTCTTTCGTGGAGCATGACAAGAGATAGGCAGAGTATTAAGCTCAGTCACCATTCACATTCATAGTCTGGAGAAAAACAAAAAGATGCAATGAAAGTGAATGGTGACTGAAGCTAGCCACATTTGTGTTCCACAGAGGTAAGAAAGTCATACGGGTTTGTACCAACATGAGAGTGAGTAAATGATGACAGGATGTTCTTTTTGGGTGAACTATTCCTTAAAGAGCTCCATACAAGAAGCGATCACAAGTTTTAAAGAAAAAAAAAAAAGGGATTTACACTGCCTGGAAGTTACCCCTTGTAATCATATTAAGGATTTAGTAATAAATAATTGAAGACATGTTAATGTAAAGGAGGTAATCTTCAAACAACACAGTGAAAATAAAACAAAAGAATCAGATACAGAATGCTGTTCACAAAATAGTATCCCAAGACCCACACAGCCTTCTCCCTTTACCCAACCCTGTATGTGATGGTCTGATGAGGTCAGAGAATGTGGGCTTTGAGACAGTCCAACTGGACAAGAAGGGAACCGTGAGGGACCTAAATAAGTTCTCTGCTGTTCCGAATGGCACAGCATAGGACCATGCTGAAGACCATGCCAATTATCTGTCAACACAAAAGTGAGGGAGAGCTTTACATATACAGTGACCTCAAAAAGTATGTGGACACTTTAGCCACAGGTAAACATGTATGAATGTCTTTATTACATATTGAAGTTTAAAACAAGTGGCATTTATTTAAAGGATAGCTCAAGCTAAATATTTCACAACAAGATGGTTGCTAGATGTTGATTTGATTTGTGAAACTTTGCTGGTTGTCAAACATTAGTGGAACATGTCCACAGTTCATGTCCTAAACTACACCTGTAGTTACTCTGCTAGGACACCTGTGTGAACTTGAGGGGAACCAATTTCACATAGACCAGCTGGTTAAAAGTAACTGCACAAATGGCTTAGAAAAGTGACATTAGTTCTGAGAAAATGTCTTTTTGGGGCCACCGAATAAAGACACAAAGCACAGCACAATAACTTTCGAAATATAACACAAGTGTGTCTTACCTTAATTCCTGCGATGCCAATGCCAACATATCCAATGATGAAGAGTTTTTCATTGAAGAAATCTTCTATAGCTTTCAAACAATCCTTGAGAATAAACAAAAAGAATAGTTCAGTGTGGCATCCACATATAGTGTGTTAAATGTAAAATAACAAGTATGGATATATTATATAATGTCCATTTTTAATTCAACTATATAAAAAAAACACTGAAAAATCACTGATATATGCACACCTTCGACTGCACGTCGTAAGACATGTTTATTGTAGTTATTATTGTTAATTCACTAATGTATTTATTGAATATAGTTGTCTTATATATCTCAGTTACTGCCATTTTATAAAAGCATTGCTTTGAATACTGCATAACAAGACCCCAAAACCATGGTAAAATCACTGTTCCAAACCTTTCTTCTGTGCAACCGAAATGGTGATGTTTGGCAGAAATTTAGCCTCAGTCACCATTCACTGAATTGAATGGTGACTGAGGCTAAATTTCTGTCAAACTTCTTTTGTGTTTACAGGTTTGAAACAACATAAGGGTGAGTAAAAGATGACAGAATTTTCATTTGAGGGTGACTATACCTTTAATTATTCCTTTCCTTCAGTGCATTAGGGAATGTACCTGTAATGTATACTTTAAAAAGTATATTCACAAGCTATAGCTCAAATGTTCTTGATCTAAAGTGGTGTGCCGATTACGATCAAATGATGGTATGAACTTGACAACTCAAGCTTGATGTGACATCATCTTTTGTTGCCAATCAATATGTCTGCACACCTGCTATAAATATAATACTGGCGCCTTTGTGCCCCACTGGGATTATCGGATCAAGTGACACATGGGACATCTTGCCACTGTCTGCTTCATTTCACTCCCTAAGCCCCTCTTACATTCTCTTCTCCACTGTTGTCTGTTCCCACCCTCCTCCACCTCTTCTTGTGCAGAGGAACAAGGCTGCTGCCTACGGGCCTGAGTTAGAATTACTCTGCATTTTAGAAAAATGTATCCTAGGAGGACTATTCATGGCAATGACTTATGTAGTTTAAGTGACACAATAAAATCCACAGTGAAAATGCTTCTATTTCACTCTTTTTATATAATTTAACACAATAGAAAACCATTACAAACTGTATTTAACATAATAATGTAAGTAAAATATAAATAATTAAAAAAAAGATTTTTGAACAATAACTACAAAAGAAAAGAAAAAAAAAGCTTTGAAACAGATTTTTGAAAGTTTTTTTCTTTTCATATATCTTGCATTTTTGAGTCAAGAATATCAGGAAGTTTTCTCCATTTGAGTTACTCCATATGACTTAAAATGTAAAAATATCATATACACACACACACACACACACATATATATATATATATAAATGCAGGCGCGCTAACACCACACTAGAATTTTCTTCCTTCAAGACAGCGATTCATCTCTCATCTAGAAGCCCTCTACTGCTACTACTGTCAGCTATAAAAGTCAGTGGGTGGGATCTTCACGGCATCGAGAAGAGACACTGTTCCCCTGCAGTGCTCTGGTGAACATCACTCCACATCATTTTTCTGAGGGACGATTCAGCCTCCCGTGCCCTCCCACTTGCCTCTTCTTTGATATCCCGAGGGATCACACAAGGAGGCATGGCGGGGCCACGAGTTTGAGCAGGATGAATTTGAGGTGGACCTCATGCCAGCACATGCTCCGAGTGCCCCTCAATCTCCATGCAAGCGTCTATGCCAATACATTACAGTATGTGCGTGACGAGCTTCAGCATTCCACAGGAGCGCACGACCTCATCTCGTTCTTCGGTTCTGACGCTGGGGATGATGACGATGTCATGTCATGTCTCTCGCTGCATCAGACGAGTGGCCAGTGGATGACGCTACTGCCCCTTCCTCCAGTGAGGAGCATGGATGCGCCACTCACAAGGTGATGCTTTGTGTCCTTTCAAGGGTGGTCGAAGAGCTCAGTATCGAATGGTCTCCTCCAGAGGAACCTACACCATTTTGCCATGATAAATGGTTCCTGCAGTCCAGACCGCGTCTCGTGGATCAGCCCCGTTCTTCCTTGAAGTTAATAATGAATTGTCAAAATCCTGGCATGCGCCCTATTCAGCAGCATCTGTCCAGCAAGTAGCAGGGCATGGAAATCACGTCCCATTCATCCTTCCAAGCCCTGTCGACTGACATCCACACTGGCTGGAAGAGCATACTCAGCAGCGGGTCAAGCTGGTTGAGCACTCCACACTTTGGTGGTGCTCCAGGTCTTTTAAACCAAGCACCTCAAGCAAATGGACGAGCAAAGCTACAATCCAGAGACATTCAAAGAGGTCCACAACATTACAGACTTAGCACTGTGTGCCATGAAATTCACCACACAGGCCATTGGCAATTCAATGGGCAACCTGGTAGTTCTGGATCGTCACATCTGGCTGACCCTCATGGAAATGCGTGACAAGGAAAAAGCTGCTCTGTTGGATGCTCCAGTGTCTCCAGCCAGACTCTTCGGCGGCTCTGTGGATATGTTTGCTGAGCGTTACATCGCGACTCAGCAACACTCACAGGCTATGAGACACTTTATGCCGAAATGCTGTTCTGTACAACAGCCTATTTGCTCCCGCTCTGTCTCGAGCCAGCGCCCAGCCAAAAGCCTCATGGCTGCCACCGAGTCACCGGTGAGGCCATGCAAGCCGTGGCCCAAATGGAAGCGCCCCCCCCCCCCATGCAGCAAAAGTGCTCCTGATGGTCACAGCCCTTTGAAGAGGAATGCAGAGCACGCTGTTCCCTCTAGGTCTGCTCGAAGAAGGCTCAATTGGAGACACACAACACTGTTCCCCATCTCCCCACTGTTGTTTGTCAGGAGAGGTATATTACTGTTCACAATACTGTTCAAAATGTTGTTAATGTCGTATAAGCGGAGACGCGTAGTATAAGGGCAGACGAAATCTTGCATGACGTACATCACGTCCGCCATTTTGTGCGCGTCACTCCTTTGTGCACGTCACACACACACCCCTTCCTCTCGTGTGTTATAGGCTTATTTTGGTTACCATATCTAATCACGTCACTTTTTAGCTTGTAATTGTAAGTCGGAAGTTTATTGACTGCATTGTATTGATTATTTAAGCAATATCACACAAGCAAGAGTGCAACAATTCATGTCTGGAGTTTGGCCCCAGTCTTTCAAAAGCCACTGTCAAACCCAGAAAAGGCTACGTGCTTTAGGTTCTAACCACACTCTTCAGAGCGCAGATGGTGCATCTCCAAGCCTTCTTCCCTCCTCCATTTAATTCGGATGAGGGACAATCCTTGCATTTGTTATGCCCTGTGCGGGCGCTATACACAGACGTTGAGTGCACCCGCCAGTTCAGACTGTCTGATCAGCTCTATGTGTGCTATGGAGGATGCACGAAAGGAATGTCCATCTCCAAGCAAAGACTTTCTCACTGGATTGTTGATGCGATTGCCCTGGCTAAGGAGTTGCAGGGTAAGATTTGCCCAATTGGTGTAAAAGCACACTCAACTAGAGGCATGGCCTCCTCATGGACATGGACAATAATATGTCTTTACGAGACATTTGTTTTGCAGAAGGATGGTCTTCTCAAAACACATTTGCAAGGTTTTACAACCTAGATGTAACGTCTCTCTCTCTCTTCACAAGTCCTTTCTGTTTAGAGCACTTGATATTTCGTTTGCTAAACATATACTTATGCCCCTCCCCTTAAACACTGGCTCCCCATCATTTTACACAACAACGCCTGCATTCAGGTTGTTGTAATTTACCGTAAAGTCACAAACATTTTCATTATAAATAAACTCCCATCCTGACTGGTTTCGTGAAGAGATTCATTAATATTATATGACTATAGTTCATATTGACATTCTGAGTGCTCCCCTCCTGGCCCAATATGAGGGTCACTCACTTGCATCATACTCATGTCGGTCACTGTCCAGTAGGACTGCAGCATCATGTTTCCTCTCTGGAAGGCTATGTTGTGTCGTGTGGCTTGATGGGATTCTGTACCCATATATGTACTGAGTCATAAGGCAACGCCTTGTTTACGTATATAACATCGGTTCCCTGAGATGAAGGGAATGAGACATTGCGAACGCTGGCCACACTACAAGACTCAAGAGTTCCTTTGAGATGCGAGCAATATGCTCCTTGTCCCTCAGTCAGAAAATTCTGAGGAATGGTGTTCGCGTGCCTGCTTTTATAGCAGACAGCTTCACGCCTAAAAGGGCAGGACTCAAACACCATAGCCAACATTAGATTATTGCCATTATTGTAGAGAGGTTTCAACTAGGTCGAGTGGAAGGACACTGACCATATGCGTTAGCATGCAATGTCTTGTTCCATTTGTCTCAGGGAACCAAGGTTACGTACGTAACCGAGACGTTTTACTGTCTCCGTACAGTTACACCACATGACATTTTTACTTTAAGCCCCAAGAAAATATCAAAATTACTTTGAACTCAGTAATTGAAAACATGTTCATTGTAAAAGAGATGTATTCAATCAATTGTATTGTGTCAATTGCATTTTAAATGTATTTTGAATAATTTAATATACCTTGACAAACAAATGAGCATCACATCATTGAAATTGTAATGAAAATATTAGTATTAATAATAAAAAGTGCAAAATACAAGCTTTTTCACTAGCAGATTTGTGTACCCCACTGCATGTGACAGATCAAGTTGAAATCATTATGCAGACACAAATAATAAATACTTGCATTTTATTACCTTGTAAGAATGGCTCTCAGTGCACAAAAACGAGCGAGAGGACTCAGTCCCACAACAATCAAGCTGCAAAATGAAAAGAACAGAATATGGCATGAAGACACTTCCACAATGGCCTAGACAATTTACAGCCAGTGTGTTTGTACAATGAATTATTGACTTACCACATTGTGATACATGGAGGTAACAGCAGTAGCATTCTCATTTTCCATTACAAACTCATAATAGTTTTGGACATCTTTAATGATCTAGAAAAAAAACATGTAAGGGCATCCACCATATCATGTCTTTTGGTGTCAGTTACATTAATAATTATGCTTCCTAAAATGATTAATACAGTGAGTGAGATACCTTATCTTTGTTCAGAAAGCCAAAGACTCCAGCAGCAACCTCTGCGCCAAATATCACCAGAAGACAAGCGAAGAACTAAACAATACAGAAGAGACTTCACTTTATGTGTCCAATATTTTTCTTTAAGGCAATTCATCAGTGTCAGGAAATTGGGTTACTATTAAATGTTATTACTAACACAAATCCAATTATTGTGCAATTGTAAAAAGTCTTCATGTAACTCTTCAAGCTTAATGTCATTTTTATTTAACTGCAATGGTCCAAATTATTTGACTAACACTATTCATTTTATTACATTATTAGACAAAATGTCAAACTAAGTGGCACCTGCAAACAAATGATGATCACAATTAATGTAACTAAACATTCTGAGCCATTTTGTCAAATTTGTATTTACATTTTGAACAGTATATGCATAGCTTAATATTGTATTTTCTTTTCCTGCTTTGCTTGAAAAGTGTGATTTTGGCTTGAGTCTTTGATATCTAGTGCAATGACATTCATACATTTGAAATTTTAGTGGGCTGCTATATTTTTGAATAATGTGGTATTTTAAACCAATCACATTATTTAGTGTCCGTGGCATTTGCAGGGTTTCCCGCAGCACTTTGAAACTAAGGCGGCCGCCTAAGCAACACACGCCTGCCGCCTTAACTACGTCGTCAAAAAAATATATATGAGCGATATTCGCCGTGTTACTGTGTCCTGTTTTCTCCCTTTCCATCTTTAAATATGTGATAAGCCTTCGTGTTCGCTTCAGTCTTGTTATCAGCGTGTTCTTCCGGAGCGGCGCCGAGCGTGTGTGTGTGTGTGTGTTCATCTGAGCCTCATTGGTCTGTCACTGCTCGTCAATGTCAGAATATTTGAGATGACCAATCAAATCAAAGTAGGCGGGCTTTATGTTCACAGCTCGAATTTTAGCAGAGCGACTCGACAGTAAAGGAGCGAATCGACGCGCTTCAGTTTACGGTCGGTCAAGTGCGAGATAAGATGTAAGTTGCTAAACTAAACATTTGCTATTTGACAGTTTTTTTTTAGGTCATAAATGTTAAACGAATCACAAAAATAATCAGGCAAATTAATAAACTTTTGTCTATTTTCGCCATTTTTAACTGAAAATAGACCACTATGTGACGTGACTGATGTAATGTAGCCTAATAATTAATTTACTGTCATTGTGAGGGGACAAGACACATTAACCAGGGTACCCGCAGGATCTTAAAAGCATTGAAAAATAATCTCAAATTAAGGCCTTAAAAGCCTTGGATTTGTTATACAAAGTCTTGGATTTCGTTACAAAGGTATTATATATTTTTTGCCTTTACTAGGATTAAGTTCATACCATAACAAAATTAACTGTTACTAATGCAGGCTAATTAAAAATTCATGCAACGTTGAGTGCATCCCGCACTCCATGTCATAGCAGAAAGCGCGAAAGCGTGCGCACCGTTACTATGGTTACTAGGCAAGTGAATTGCAGAACAAGATAGTAGCCAAGCGTAGTTTGTCGTCTGAAGTGGGAACGTTTCAGTTTAATGCCAGAATTCAATAATTTAAACCCCAAATCAGAGCTTTTCTGTTAAAAGAACATGTTTTCTACCCGGTCTTTTCAATAGTATCTGGCAATCATGCGCGCGCGCTCTCTAACGCAAGAAGCGCGGATGATCTGAAAACACAGACGAGCTGGAGTTCAGCAATCTTCATTTGAGATTGTCAACTTAAATTGAAGTGTCATTCAGTCGGCCTGTGTTCTGTCACGAGCCGCTTGCGCTGTTTGTGCGAACAAAATGCAGGCTGATATCCCAGCGGTGTTTTTAATGTTGATGCAATGTTTCCCGACTATCCACACGATTTCAAATGTGACATTCATTTTATACAACAGTTAAAAAACAAAACAAAAGGGTAACATTAAGTGATTTACTACATTTAAAACAGTATAGTCAGGCTTATTGCTCAATTTTGCAATGAAATCTGTGGCTTTAATTTGTGTAATCTTAATTTGTGTCAGGAGTTATGCAATTCCAAATACCCCCCACCCACCACCTTACCTAACCCATTTTCTGCGGGAAACCCTGATTTGTGAAACAGTGTTTGGTTATGCAATAATTTGTTTACTGTTAGATAGATCTTACCCACCAATCCCAGAAGACACTGTGACTCCCTCACTGCCCCGAAACAGCCGAAGAACCCCACCAACATCATGATACCTCCAGCTCCAATCAATATGTACACAGCTGTCAGGAAATCAGAGTATATACAATGTTTAGCCTTATCCAGTATTTAAATTCCAAATCAAAGTTCTAAGTTTAACTTGCAGTTCCCTAAATAACCAGATGAGGGCAGAATATGAACATTCTCACAGGAACAGGCAATTCATACTCCACCACCAACTCTGGCAGAGTACTCATTTAAGAGTGCATATTAGGATCAGACATGAGATAACCAATGGCGTTTGGTGTCATTAATGTCAAATCTGAGTCGATGCATTTTCATGCGTCAAGTTTTAATCTGCACAAGTGTGAATGAGATTTGAAGTGAAATGGGAAGATTTTTCAGCAAGTAAAGATTTGAATTTTGTTCTGTTTCTCCACAATTATGGTGCTCATGCTGCTTTCGAAATGTTAATGTACCCTGAAATTGACCCCATTCTTCTGAATTTCTGTCAAGCGGAATCTGTCATCTAAACTACATTTATGATACTTTTATGGTAATTTTTTGGACTTCGTGAGCAGCTCAGACATTATATAAATTATAGAAAATGATATGAATTGTTCCATGGAGGAAAGAAAATCATACGGGTTTGAAACAACATTATGGTGTGTAAATGATGACAGAATAAGATTTTTGGGTGAACTATTCCTTAAGATCATTGATTCAAAATCAGTTCTTGTTTACATCAGTATTCTCACTTCATGGCGGATTATGAATGTAAAAAAAACAATTGTGTACCTTTTAAGATGACTGAGAATGAAAGCAGCTGATTCTGACATCCTGACAGATGGTGAAAATCAAAATAACCCTGACATGTTAGGTACTTTTCCACAATGAATACTACATTCCCACACAAAAATGCAGAAGAACTAAATGTTTGTTCCAATTCTAGTGTTTAACGTCATACAACCAGGGAAGGGATGAATGAAGTCAAATGAAGTTCAAAACTGTATGATATGTGCAACCTCATGCAACACCAACAACCAGAGTGTCAAAGGCCACGGCTCAGCAGAAACAATTAGTCTTCCTGTATACACCACATTCGGCCACCAAAAGCTTAACCTGCAGTGCCCTGAGACCCTAATTGTATTCATCATTAACATCCACTTGATGCTCTCAAAAAAAAAGTCCAAATAGATTACATGCAATAGACTACACAATCTAGGGCCTGGAAAACAAAGAGAAAATAACTTTTTTTGAAACACTACTTGGGTGACTCTCATGAAAACTTGTCACATTTCACCCCAAAATCAAAAGAAAAAGGACTTATATATTGCATAAAGATAATGAAGAATGTATTTAGGACATTAACAGGGTTTCTACCTTTTTTTACCAATGAATTCCCATTTTTATCATAAAAATGTAGACAAATTTGTGAACCTTTTTGACTAATTCACAAAATAATAACTCAATGACTGATTCACCCAAAAACTACAAACAATACCCCATAATGATAATGTGAAAGATGTTTGTTTAAAATCTTTGCAAATGTATTAAAAATAAAAAGCAAAATAAATCACATGTACATAAGTATTCACAGGCTTTGCCATGACACTCAAAATTGAGCTCAGGTGGATCCAGATTCCACTGATCATCCTTGAGATGTTTCTACAACTTGATTGGAGTCCACCTGTAGTAAATTCAGTTGATTGGACATGATTTGGAAAGGCACACACCTGTCTGTATAAGGTCCCACAGTTAACAGTGCATGTAAGAGCACAAACCAAGCTGAAGTCCAAGGAATTGTCTGTAGACCTCTGAGACAGGATTGTATCGAGGCACAGATCTGGGGAAGGGTACAGAAAAATGTCTGCAGTAGTGAAGGTCCAAATGAGCACAGTGGCCTCCATCCGTAAAAGGAAGAAGTTTGAAACCACCAGGACCCTTCCTAGAGCTGGCCGCCCGGCCAAACTGAGCGATCGGGGGAGAAAGGCCTTAGTCAGGGAGGTGACCAAGAACCCGATGTTCACTCTGACAGAGCTCCAGCGTTTCTCTGTGGAGAGAGGAGAACCTTCCAGAAGAACAACCATCTCTGCAGCACTCTGCAACACAACAATTAGGCCTGTATGGTAGAGTGGCCAGATGGGAGCCACTCCTACGTAAAAGGCACCTGACCGCCCACCTGGAGTTTGCCAAAATGCACCTGAAGGACAAACAAAATTCTCTGGTCTGATGAAACACATTTTGAACTCTTTGGCCTGAATGGCAAGCGTCATGTCTGGAGGAAACCAGGCACACCGCTCATCACCTGGTCAATATCATCCCTACAGTGAAGCATGGTGGTGGCAGCATCATGCTGTGGGGATGTTTTTCATTGGCAGGAACTGGGAGACTAGACTGGATAGAGGGAAAGATGAGTTGGAGGCTGTAATTGGTGCCAATGGTGCTTCAACAAAGTATTGAGCAAAGGCTGAGAATACTTATGTACATGTATGGTTTTTTTTTTTTATATATATATATAATATATATATAATTTGCAAAGATTTAAAAAAAAAAAAAACTGCTTTCATGTTGTCATTATGGGTTATTGTTTGTAGAATTGATTAAAATAATGAATTTAATCTTAGGCTATAACATAACAAAATGTGGAGAAAGTGAAGCACTGTGAATAATTTCCGGTTACACTTTATTCACTATAGAAAGTTCCATGAATTTTCTAAGACATTTAAGATTGCATTTATCTCCATGGATTTTCCAGATCTGCAAAACACAATTTTTAAATTTCCAGATACTTAGTTTTAGTTATAACCCTGCATTGAAAACCCCATGAAATCAAAATTGGAGTATTGTGGTTTTTAGTTTTAGGATTTGTTTTATCTTTGTGGCCATCTATATGCAGTGTCCTCCTAAATGTTGATCAAATAAACTTTTAGCAGATTTACGCATTTACGGTTAACAGTCTTTCTCTTCTGGGAAAATGTACCATAAATTCTCAACTTGCACTCAAGGGTGTATCCAAGATATTATCCAATCAAACGCTCTCGTATTAGAATGTCCCTCTTCCTAATACCACATGCTTTGACTAGCAATGGAATGTAGCAAATGATAGGTCATGACTGTGATAACTAAAAGCTATTGATTTTTTTTTTTTTTGCATTGTTACATTATTTTATTGACTATTAAGCACACTTCCCCCAAATTCAATGTGTCCATTTTTCTGTTGAGTTTGTTTGTAATTCTCATTATTCCAACCTAGTCTTATAGAATGATCTAGTGTTGTCAAAAATACCAATACTTCAGTACCAAGCCTATACTAAAAAAAGATGCAACGATACCATTGTTTCTGCACTACCGGTAGTACTGAGCACCGACTCAATCCGGTACCAGCGCACAGTATGACTGACACATAACTGCTTTAAATTCTCACAGGATTATTGTTTTACATTGAAATTGATCAAGTTAAAATCGAGACATGTCCTACTGTTATTTATTAAACTGCTATCAGCTGCAATCTTAACGCAATCTTATTTATGCTTTGATATCGAGAACCGTGAAATTTCACCGGTATCGGTACTGAAAGTTCTGTGCTGACCACTAGAATGAACTTTATTTTCACTACAACACAACATAGCATAATTTGAAAAATTATACATTTTAACTCTTGTATTACAGACCCATCTACATTTACATACTTATTCTAACATGATTAGCTTGGACTCGGAAGACTGAGGCTAAAGCCCACCAAGCACGCAAGCTGACACGTGAGACGAAACTGTCATAAAAGCTACATGAAATGACGTGGTTTCTTCAGAAAATGTGCTTTTCAGTAGTTCGTATGTTAATGTAATCTTGTATTGAAGCAGTAAACATATTTGGCTTGCTGTCCATATACTTGAGACCTGACTCAAGTCCTGATTACCCCTCTAGACTTATTTAGATAATGAATCTAGAGAATAGGTGGAAATGGGGTGGAGGTGGGATGTCAGGAGAGCTGTCACAGGAAGCATGTAAGCAATGGCTTATATACTCCAGTAAACATATTTAGCTTGCTGTTCGTATACTGGAGTGCTCGGAGCTCAAGACTCCACTCGAGTCCAGATTACCCCCAAAAAGGTGTTAAGATGAAAGATCAGTACCATGACTATGGCAGGAAGTATTTAGGATAGCAAGCCAGCAACAATTATATTTGGTAAATTGGCTTGGCGGATGCTTCTGAATTATTCTTCCCCCTAAAATCTGTATAAAGGGAGCACATTAAGTGTTTATTTGAAGGTGTGTTCTTGTACGATGGCTGGCCGAGAGGGCTACCCTGCGATTCGAACGAGAGATAGCAAGACCACTACTCATTGCAGAAGTGGATGGGCTCACAGCATGCGAACAGGGAATGAGAAAACCAGAGTTCGATCGTGCTGTGCTCGAAAGGGAGGGCTCACACTGCTATTCAAAGGAGAGACTGTTCTGAAGAGAGAGAGGTTTAGCTCACAACGTTTGAATGGGTAACTCCAGCATGCATTTGAACAGGGAAGTTGAGAATGAGAGTTGGCTCATGCTGCGTTCGAAAGGGAGGGCTCACACTGCGATTTGAATGGGAGACTGCTCTATGGAAAGAGAGTGCTCATGCCATTCGAACGGGTAAGCCCAGCAAGCAATCGAACGGGGAAAATGAGAACAAGAGATGGTTCACTCTGCATTTGAACAGGGAATTTGAGAACGAGAGTTGGCTCGCGCTGCGTTCAAAAGGGTTAGGCACACCCCACTGGACATTTCACATAGGAACTGCAGCGAAACGTGTAGGGAAGCGCATAATTTTGTTTGGCAAAAATGTTGCCACCGTCATATAATTTTCATGAGATCAAGCTGCATTATTCTCAAATCAAATGTAATGATTATTCTCATGATTCTGTTTACTGTATTACATAGAAAAAAAAATACTATGATTTACAATTATATTTTACATTTAAATCTATATCATTTGAAAAAATAGCATTCAATAACATATTTTAGACATTCATGTTAAGCAAATCTTCCTGGTATTGATGTCATTTACCTCTTCTGGCCAATTAACTCACCATAGCAACAACACAGCCACCCCAGACTCAGGGCACTAACACGTCTGCTTTGCCAGAATCACTTGAGGCTGTTGTTGCTAGGATGGAGCAATCTCCCTTGCGGCCAAATATTTTCCCTTGCCACCATCTCTGTGGCACTTTAGACAAACTAGTGCATGCTAATTAATGAAAAAGATAAATTACAATGTAACTAAATATGTTATCTGTTCCTTCTACCTCTCAACTGGGCCTAACAAATAAAGATTTGAGGGGAAAATTCCATCCAATTCCAAAAATTCCATGTTCCATCCAATGTTTTATTTTACATTTAAAGTATGGCTCTGTTGACATTCCATTCTCAACTGCATCAAAAAAGCCACAATGCTTTGGTAGCAGCCAAATAGCACAGGGCTGAAGCTTTTCCATTAGAGTCACAATATACCATAATTAATACCCAAGGGAGAAAATAAGATGTTGTTTTCCAGGACAAAGGAGATTTGGCATGAGTCCTCTGAGAGTTCAACATGCTGAAAACATGAAACCCCTCCACCACCACTCCTCCTAAATTCCTAATTGCCAAATGGATGGAAAACATGCTTGTGAAGCAGTCACTGTCTTATATAAACAGCCCTTCTGCTCTTCTTATACAATAAGCACTCAACATCTCTAAATGGATCGAAAGCTCTCTATTAAAGCCAGGCCTTGTAATAGCCAATTCAGCTGAACAATACCCGAGAGTACGCAAAATAGTGATACATTTAAAATAAATAGTACCGTAATTACCAATGACGTAAATGAGAATCTAAAAAGCAATGACATGAGCAATAGAAAACCGTGGCATGTCTTCAACTATCTCAATGTTTACTGAAAAATCACCCTGTTGCCATTCCTTCAACTGTTATTATTATTAAGATTTGCCCTGGATGCTGATTGATCCAACATGATCAACTGGGAAATCGACATGTTGCTACCAAAATTCATGTACCCTGAAATCAACCCCATACTGTCGATTTACAGACAAATGCTATACCCCATCAGAAATGATTTAATCGATTTCAAGAGTGAACACGTTTCCCTCTAGCCAAGTGCTAATGTTAGCGTGTTGCGCGAGAAGCCTCAGAGACACTAATTCTGGTCTTGTGGAAAGCAGGAAGTAATCGCATTCCCATAAACAATGGTGATCGTGGATCTCAGGTTGTATCTTCTCTCTAAAATTACATATTTACCCCACTGACAGTTAGGTTTAGGATTAAAGAGTAGAGTTAATAAATTATGCATTCCTCTTCACTGTATTGCAGCATTTACAAGTAAAATTACAGCTTGCTTTTGGCGCCACTCTGTGGACATTTCACCCAGAAACTGGAGCTGATGTGCGCCCACACGTTTAACAACACTTCCAGTGTAATCAGTACAACATCCACATATGCTAACATACACAATATAAAGTCTGAAATTATGTTTTACAGTGTTCACTAGTGTATGGGATACTTGAATGTCAATCTGATGTTTTTCCTTTTATGATTTTATTAAAAAAAGATTCTGGTCTTTTTTTTAATAGTTTTCGAATTTACAACAGTGTGTTAATAAAAGCTCCTAGAGGGTACAAATTTGTATTTAATTAAATGTATTTATTTTTTTTTGCTTAACTCTCTATATTGTTTCCTGTTTTTGTTTCTATGCACCTGTCACTGCTAAAACGTGTTTTGGCACATAGCTGTTTGCCAACTGATATTCTGCTGTTTCTGGGAACAGAAATTGTTTGTTCCATACACAAGCATTTTACCAGAAAATGCTTGTTATTTTATAGTGTCTCAGTTATTGCTCCACACTGCAGGGGTTCTCTCACTTCTGCTTTCTGTTATGCTGATGAGACTTTAAACTTTTATTAATAGAGTCACTATTAATTTTGTTTTATCATGTTATCAATGACTTTGATGCTTCAATACATTTAATACAATTCAAACTAACTAAACATTAGCAGGAAAAAGCAGAGTTAGCAGGCAAACTAGTGGCTTGTAAACGGTGAGTTTATGATAAAGCCTCAAACTATTAAAATTGTGCTATTAAATTGTTCATATTTCCTGTTATTGTTCAAAGTGACATGTTTATTTTTCCAATAATCTCAGTTTATTGTGTGGGGGCAACTATAAGTAAGCCATTCGTTGGTTGACTTATCCTATATTAAATACCAGAAACCAGCATTGCAAACGACCAATGAGGTGTGCAGAGACAATAACTTTCCATCCTACAGCAGCGCAACAAGGGGCTTCTCTGGGGACTAAACCAAGGCTGAAGGGGAAATAACTTTTCTTTCACTGACACCAGTTCAATTCACTGACACAAGTTCCATGTCCTCTCCTGTGAGAAATCAGCTTTAGCCATTAGTAGGCACTATCAGTGTCTCTGCTCATACATCATGGCTAAAACCAATATCAGATACACCATTACTGAGGACATTAGGGTCCCATGATGCAGATGGGGAAATTTCAGCCTGAAATTGCTTTTGGAGCACAGTGCACTTTTAATTTTGGTGTTGATGTTGCATCTATGTCTAAAACTGCAAAGTATGAGTTTCAATGGTTGTAATTGAAAATGTAGAACTATGCGGCCTGATCTCATGGAAATGACATGACTGTGGCACTATTTTTACAAAACAAAATGATGTGCTTCATTACACTTTTAGCTTCAGTTTCACAGTGAAATTTCCAGCGGGGGACACCAAAAAAACTTAAAAGCAAATGAGAGGTAAACAAAACAGACATCCTTACCCTAAACCAACACCTAAACCTAACCGATAATGTCCTAAAAGCAATGTTCTGAAGAAACTACATCATTTTGTCTCACCTCTATGCCACTTTCTTCTCAAAAGTCAGCTTGTGTGCTTGGTTTGGCTCAAACCTTGGTCTTCCCAAGTACAAAGTCAAACACTTTGGAATAAGTATTTAAATGTAGGTGGGTCTGTAATACAAGCATTAAAATGTATAATTCTTCAAATGATAAGTTAGAGTAAAAGTGATTCGATATCATAACATAGCAGTGTGTGAGTAATAGAGCAAAAGGTAAGAGATTATATAGTCACAATCAGCCGTTGTACTCGTGATTTGTGTGAAAGTACAAACCGTTTTTGTAGCGCTTCTAGTGTTAATTTCACCAGGACGCTAAACGTAACTCAGTTCGCAAAAATGCAGTTATATTAATGTTCATTCTATGAGACTAGGTTGGAAGAAATGATGGTATCAACTATTGCAGATAAACCTAACACGGACAGTTATTCCATCAATGTGTGCTATCCTGGCGGCTTTTGCTGTTGCACACTGGCTCCATGTTTATATCCACGTCTCCCACTGAACACATTTAGATGCACTCTACAATATGGAACAGCCTTTCTGTGCACAGAGCCATCATGTTATAATCTAGCTGCAGCAAGCGTGCACGTTCAAGGGATGAGCGTCCCTGCGCTAGAGTGTGCCTCGGCCGGGTGCAAATTCAATCTCTCCCCCTCAGATCGGGACATTAAAGCAACTCATTGAAGAGGCGCTGACCGCACAGAGAAATGGCAGTTTCAGAGTTATTTACATGATCTGCTTCCATATTATTTGAACTTTAATAAAGCTATAACGCATTAAATATAACTTCATTTAAGATGTAATATCGGGTGTTCCTTTTAAAGACGCTAAAGACGCAATCCAGCTCCACTTATTCCACAACGAGAGTGCTTCTGTATTTACTTTGTATTTTTGCATTATAATTCCCTTGTACTTGTACTTGGCGATCTACATAAGTTGAAGCTGTTTGGAAAGTTTAGAGCGCATCTGGACTGTGAGCTGTGTAATAATTCCTCACCTTAGTTGGATGCGAGCTGCAGTGCTGTTCTCGTGAGTCATCATTAAAGTTTAATGTGATCTCGTGTTACGTTAAATAAGATCAAACGACTATTCGACAGCGAAATGTTTTGTCAACAATTTTTTAGTCGATACCGTTGACTAACCGTTTCAGCCCTACTTACCAATGAATAAGTTTTCAGGGGCACCATTTTCGCCTAGGAGGGAGGTCGTGTCTGGATCAAACCTCAGCCATAATCCCACCGCCAATACCAGTGAGCCTGACAACTGGAAACAAGAGTAATATAAATAATACAATCTTTTTATTTAAAAAAAAAAAAAACATACCATGAAAATGAATGGTGACTGTGGCTGTCATTCTGCCTAACATCTCACTCTGTGATCTACAGAAGAAAGAAAGTCATACGATGGTCATGCGAGCAATTGATGACAGAATTTTAATTTTTTTTGGTGAACTATCCCTTTAACAAGAAGAGAATGCTCTTTCTGTGACTTTCGCTGCTTTACTCTGTAACTTGTCATTGATTTAACATTCTAGAACAGATCTATTTAAGTAAAAACACATGAGTGTTGAGTTTGAGAACAGGATACTTTCTAATTTTCCCATCACCGTAACTCGAGGGATAACCTTGACGAATATAGTCCATTGATTGAAATTCTATAAGATATAAAAGCTGTTGTGATGTCTACAAACAACCTTTTTGTCCATTTGTAAGGACACCAGTGATGGTAAGGACACCAGTGGTGAAGTCTATCTGTCTTTTTGTTGTCTTTCTTTCTTCAGTGGAACACAAAAGGAGATTAAGTTAAAGTAATGTTAGGGACGGACAGCCTCAGTCACCATTTACTTGCCATACAGTAAAAGGGAATTGAAAGTGATTCTGCCTGTGTAGTTTTGTGTTCTATGGATCATAATTAACAAATCCAGCTGAAAATGTTGTGTCTACATTTTGATTTACCCTTTGAAATTCTCAGTGAAGAACATAAATTAAAAGGAAAGTTCATAATTCCATAGTACACTGTAAAACAAAAACCATAAAATTCTCAAAGACATCTTCTTGTCTTCCGAGAACTACTTACTGACATACATTTATAGTATTGCAGATGAGCAAACAACATAAAAAACATGTCTTCCAGATGTTTGGGTGATGTACGTGTGCTATCAGGGATACATCTCCAAGATGTCTGTTAAAGATCGTTTCATCTGAAAAACATCTGCTAAACATCTTAAAAAGATCAGATTTACAATCACTCTGAATCATAAACATCTCAAAAACATCTGCTGAATGTCTTATTGATATCTGAGAGGATTCTTATTATTAAACAACCTATAAAATAGGTCCTCCAGATGTAAACACACGTCACATGTGTCTGGGTATTATACATTTGCTTCCAAGGAGAGGAACCAAGGGTTGATAGATCTACAAAACCCTACAGCACCCATCTCTCTTAAACTAGCCATGTCTGTGATCATCAGGCTGTGCCAGTCTAACTAGCTTGCCCCCTCTGTCCCCATATACCCTATGCCAGAATACCACTCCTCACCATGTAACACCAGGACATACAACTGCACAGGACAATGACCCACTTCTTTTTTTTTGCCTGCCACTTGCAAAGACAAAGGCCTTGCTGTCCAGTGGAGTGAGACCATTCTACAGATAACCAATGACTGAATACACTGTGCCCTAGATTACATTGGCCTAAATGGTTATTGTAAGAACAATCTTATGTGACCATTAAAACGATAACAAAATCACTGTTTAAAGATGATTGGGAGGAGCTGGATGTGGTCTTTGAGTGGTTCCTATGACTTTTGTGTTGTTTTAAGCACCATTATTTGGAGCAAACAAGACGTGTTATCGAAGAATTGCTTTAAAACAACTGCGGTACTTTCACTTTAGCTTCATGACTCTTTTGATAGGATTAATTAAATGCAGGCAATTCGTTTATTAGTGGTGCTTGCCAAGACAATCGGCCTTACTAATTTCACCAGGCAATTAACCAGTACGTTTTACTAGTAAGTTACCACCAAGCACACACTAGCAACCACATTAACATCCTAGCAACCACTAAAAAGGCCTTAGAAACTACATAGCAACACCATGGAAATCCCCCACAACAACCTAGCATCATGCTGGCTAGTTTTGCACGGCAAACAGCCCAAAAAGAAGTAGAAACATCTATTCCCTGAGAGTAAATGTACATCAAACAGACCTACTTGATGTGTTTGTTTACATCTGAAAGATGTATTTTTTAAATTGTGTGCTTGTCTGCAATATTTTACAAGACGTTTCAACACGGATGTCAATAAGGCATTCAGCAGATGTCTTTGAGATGTTTATAATTTAGAATGTTTGTAAATGTTTGTGATCTTTTTAAGATGTTTAACAGATGTTAATTAGAATGCAATGCTTTCCAGATTAAATGCTCTTAAACAGACATCTCAGAGATGTATGTGTGCTATAACAGTCTGGTGACTATAAGATTAAGATTCAACTTTATTGTCATTGTGCAGAGTACAGATACAGAGCCAATGAAATGCAGTTGTTTTTGCATATCCAACTAAGCTGGGGGGGGGGGGGGGGACACACAGGGTCAGCCATGAAACAGCACCCCTGGAGCAGATAGGGTCAAGGGCCTTGCTCAAGGGCCCAACAGTGGTATCTTGGCGGTGCTGGGGCTTGAACCCCCGACCTTTCGGTCAGTAACCCAGAGCCTTACCTGCTGAGCCACCACTGGCCCCCTGTTGGAAAATAAATGCTTATTTCAGAGGTCCACAAACAAAGACAACAAATATTTTAAGGAAAATGCAATGTCAAACAGATATTTTATCATTTAGACAGTGATTCGTTGCAGTTTGTTTTATAAAAGAAAAAAATTCTAAAGAAAGAGAGATCATAAAATGATGATAAAACATTAACCTTACTTCCAAATCGAAGCCCGTGCTGTATTATTATCAAAGGTAGACTTTGAAATAACTTTTTACAACCTCTCTGCGTTTGCATGTGACAAAAACCTGATTGTCCGTTGGGAATGTGTTCTTGTTTTTAAAGAAATGACAACCTTATCATTTAGAAAGTGTCAGCCTTCTGAGTTTAATGCAACCTAGTGGACAGAGGAGTGTTGAATACAGCACAGTGGGCTAGCTTTGAAGGTTTACCCATTCAGTGTATCCAATTGAATCTTGAAAATAAAGGGTTGAACTCAAGGGTTTCCACAAATGAACTCCACAGAGGAATTTCAAAGCTAGTTATGATGGATTATGTATGATGTTTACTTCTTACATAAATAAGCAGGTCAGAATCCCACAGGTATTATACATTTAAAAGCTTTCATTAAAAGATAAATATATGTAATCATCAACTTTAAATGTAGGTTTTCCACTCTGAAAAAATAAATGGAACAGCACAGACTTCACCAAAGACAGACACATAATGTCAAATGATTCTAGAATAAACAAGTGTGATTCTAACTGGTTATTTCTGAGCTATGTTGAAAATATCACAACAAACTAATTGTTATAGAGGCAGCTAACCCAAAGCACTGAACAAGCATTTGTGCTTGTGTTAAATTCAAGCGATTGGTCATGAGACATGAGAACCAATGATGTTTAACATCAATGATGTCTAACCTGGCACAAGTGTGGATAAAATTTGAGAGCTTTGGCGAAGTGAAAGATTTTTAGCAAATATATAATTGACAAATAAGGTTGTCTGAAGTGATAAAAATGAGAAATATTTTAAAATAAACTTTAAAAAAAAAAAAACACACGTCATCTTTGTGTCCATGTTGGTTTCACAATTTTTAAAAACCGTTTATATAATTTTCTACAAAGAAAATTAATTAATTACTTAAAAAATGTAATGTGGTGTAACCATCAAGTAAAAGGTATTAAAATACTTTCCTTGCACATTGAACACATGTGAGTGAACACAACTTCATTAATTTTTTATAAATTGTTTTTGAACATATTTTTCAAAGTAAAACAAATTTTTACAAACATTATTAATTTTAAGTCAAGAACATCAATACGTTTTTTCATGGTTAAACTCCATATGACCTGAATAAAATGTGCTTTTTCATAAAAACGTCAAAATATTTTTCAAAACCTCTCAGTCTTAAGGGTCTATAGGTACATTTACATTTATGCATT